>NC_136057.1:276409507-277019507 GCF_964261635.1 Lissotriton helveticus | reverse complement strand
ACCACTGATCTTCTGAGAAAAGATAATCTGAATGTTTAAGTGTAGACATACCTTTTATTAATATTGGTAGTACTGTGTTTAAAGGAAGGTATGGCATATGTCGTATTGTCTTGAGTGAGAACATTGTCTGGTTTGGTATTGGTTGATTTTGATGGCAGGAAAGTTTGTGCCAATGCAAGTAGTGTCCTAGGGCCGGATTCACAGAATGAACTTAAGACTCAATCCTAAACGTACTACTATTTTGGTATTCACAGAATGCACTTACTACTTTTTGCATTCACAGAGGGAACTTACTACTTTTGGTATTCACAGAAGTTAGGATTTTGTCTTAAGTCTGTCTTAAGTCTGTCTTAAGTCTGCCTTAAGTCTGTCTTAAAACAAACTCAAGACAAAATCCTAACTTCTGTGAATACCAAAAGTAGTAAGTTCATTCTGTGAATGCCAAAAGTAGTAAGTGCATTCTGTGAATACCAAAATAGTAGTAAGTTTAGGATTGAGTCTTAAGTTCATTCTATGAATCGGGACCTGAGAGTATAATTGGTTAACAAGTATGTACGCTCCTCATTTAGGAGAGTATTCCATACATGAAAAATTAATAATCTGTCCAAAGCAAAAGCCAACAAAAGAATCCAGAGATGCTGCAATCTGTCCAAAGCAAAAGCTAACAAAAGAATCCACAGATGCTTCTGAAAAGAAGTGCAATAAGGAAGATGGTAAGAAGAGAAAACTGGAGAATGAGAGAGCGATTGTATGTTACCAGTCCTCAAAGACTTCTGGTGTCAAGTGCTATGCAAATGTTATTCTCAATGTACTGTTTCATTTATCACATCCTATAACTCCAACAGAGTAGAAACCACACAAGAGGTCATGTTCTGTATTGTGTAGAATGCGCCAATGTTTACTTAGTGATACGAATGTAAAGCATTGTGCTGCAAGCATTCAAGATCCAGTTGATATATGTAGTGGATCAGTAAAATGTACTAAGAACACACACCAAGATGCACGGTACATTATAATGGTCATCGTTGAAGTTTTAGAACTAAGAAATAAACATAGATGACCTATTTGGACTGATTTACCTATGGAACCATGACTGTGAAATTGCACTTTTACATCTACCATTCAAATAAAGAGAGATTTCTGTTCTTAACACTACCATTTTCCTAAACCTTGCCTTTTGACAGGTTGATTAAAACGGCTAACCAAAATATGACCTACCCAAATTGTAGATCAAATTTATGTCCATATTCCAAATGCAAAAACGTGGAAAATACCTTATAATAATGCTGCAATTATGCAGAGCAGATATATCAAAATTAGAAACCAAAGTTATAAACTTCACTGCAGGACAAATATCAATTTCTGGAAGAACTTATGATGTTATTGAGTTAATATAACATCTGGACACTATACTGTCTATTTAAAGAGTGAAACTGGATGGACAGAATGCATCCTTAACTAAAGCTTTCTTTCAAACTATGAAAGTCTTACCTTTTGTTTCTTCAATCAGGTAATGTACGGTCTTTCTTCTGCATGGATCTTCATTGTTTTAGACATTATTCGGCCTTTCGGGGATGATGTCTTTAAAAAGTTCTCCAAAATTAAAGAGTGCTTTTATTTTCCACAAAGGAGTTAACATAACATCTGGATTTTACAATGACTAGTGAAAGAGCGAAACAGGATGAACACAATGCAATCACAGGAACATTAAATTGAATCCAAAACTGCCAGAACTGTCAGCTTTTGTTTCTTTAATCCAACTTCTATGTGCTATTTCTGGAAAAAAGTAATGTGTGGGATTTCTTTTACCTGGATCATCAGCTATGTAGACATCATTCAGGCTACCAGAGGTGATATTTTCCAGTGGATTTACAAAATTCAAGTGTGGTTTATACGCATTAGTAGTATTGTACCAGGTATAATATTAAAACAAATATGTTTAAGATAGGTTTGTTTAGAGTAGTGAAGTAACTGTAAGTAAAACAACTGATTAACAAATTGCAGTGAGTGCAATGCATTGTGTCACTTAATTACAGGCTATATTGTGCAGCTTTTTTTCCTACAATCTATATGATTGTTTTTTCACCACAGTTCAAGGATGAATATTCAAGCAGTACATTGTTTATGGTGAATAAGTATGAAAGCTGAGAACAGTAAAAAAGGGAAAACAAAATGCTTTAATGTCATGTAAGATACATATTACTGTATAAGAAATGATTACTGTTTTGTTTGAAGTTTATTATTCAATTTTGTTAAATTTAATACTAACTCATGATTATGTTTCTTTTCTTTCTAAACAGATGAATGACACCATTGTAGGAAGCTGGCTCTCTACATAGTGCCCTTATTTATTTTATTTATTTATTTATAATTACACTTGATTAAGCGCACAGCTACCCGAAGGTTTCCCGGCGCTAGAGCAGACAGAAGGTATACAAGGTGAGAGGGGCATCGGATCAGCAGATTACATATTAAATAGCCAGGTCTTAATTCCCTTGCGGAAAGTCAAAAAACACATTTCAGATCGTAAGAATAAAGGTAGAGAGTTCCAAAGAGAGGGTGCTAACAGGGAAAAAGACCGACCTCCCATTTTCGCTCTCTTGACACATGGTACTTTGACTTTATTTTGGGTGGAGGACCTAAGTGTGCGTGAGGGGACATAGTGCTGCACTAAAACAGATAAATAGTGTGGGGCTTTCCCTGTCAGGATTTTGTGCATAAGGCACAAAGCCTTGAATTTTACCCTATTCTCAATCCGCAGCCAATGCAGTTTGCGCATGTGAGACGAGGTCGATGTTCTAGCAGGAAGGTTACAAATAAGGCGAACAGCCATATTTTGTACCACCTGGTACTTCCTAGTTACCTCCTTACAGGCAGCCAAGAGTAAGATGTTCCCGTAGTCCAGCCGTGAGATGACCAGAGCCTGGACTACCGTCCTCAGGGTGTCAACAGGCAGCATCCATGTGATTTTCCTCAGCCACCTGATGATGGTAGTACAGGTGGCGGAGACTTTCACGACGTGCTGCCTGAAGGACAATTTATTGTCAAGGAGGACCCCAAGATTACGAGCAAGCGTAGTTGGGGTGGGGAGAGGACCCATCTCAGATGGCCAATGTTGTGGGCCCCATAGCGAGATGTCTTGGCCAAACAGAAGTAGTTCTGTTTTGTCCCCATTTAATTTTAATTTGTGATGGAGCATCCATGCAGATATTTGTCGAAGTCCATTTTGGAGAGAGGAAGGAGAAGAATTTTTATTGGTGGAGAGTGAATAGATGACTTGAGTGTCATCGGCGTAAGAGTAAATCGTGAGACCAGCCTGTTCCGCCAAGAAAGCCAGGGGTCTCACATACAAATTAAAAAAAAGGGGGCTAAGGATAGACCCTTGTGGAACACCGTGTTTAGAGGGGAAGATTGATGAAACGGATGTAGGGGAAAATACTTGAAACGTGCGATCAGAAAGAAAATTAGCAATCCAGGCCAGGGCGGGACCACCGACACCCACAGATTTCAAGGTAGACAACACCCTAAAATGAAGACACTGACATATGCAGGTACAAACGCATGCATACACTAATAAACAAAACGTCACACCTATGCATACATTGGCAAGGCTGGATTATGAGAACTCTCTGTACTGGGAACTACCAGCCTACCTCCTGAAGAGTCTACAGTTGGTACAGAATGCTTCTGTCCGGCTTTTATTACGTCTTCTCAGGAAAGCCCACATTCAACCAGGTATTAAGGCTTCACTGCTTGTTTATAAAAGAACACGTGAGATTTAAAGGTGTGGTCCTGGCACACAGAGACTTTTATCTTACAGGTGTTCAGTAGCTCTCTAATAGAGTTACACCTTACCAACCGTCATGGTTCATCCAATGCCTTGCTGGTACCAACCCCACACTTCAGATAGAAAATGTTAGGCAGCAGCTCATTCTCTTATCTGGCTTCTGGGGAGTGGGATTTCCTTCTAGTTCAGCTCCACTCATTGTATGACATTGCGTCATTTAAGAGACTTCTTCAGACCTGGCTCTTTAGTTCCACTTTTTAGTACCTGTTATTTACTGCTACTTAGCACTGGGGCACTCTTTTGAGTAGCTGATATGTTCTACAAATCCTTAAGTAATAATAATTATAATTATAACCTTACCCTACCCTGCATACCATTCCAGTGCGTCCTAGTTTCCTCCTGTGAATGCCTGTTGTTAGATACAACATTCACTCTTGAGACAATTCTCTACCACATGTGCGGTTTCCTGGGTTACTGTGGTATTTTGAACAAGAGATCTAAATATTGGGGCTCTACCCTAGTTATCTCATTAGCCATGACTGTAAACTCGGTGTCTGAGCACCTGGGGTTTCCACTGCCAGACATGGTGAGGATAATGAAAGATAATTATGGGAAAAGCCAAGGAAAAATACATTAAAAAATAACTGAACTCGTAGAAGGCAACCAACAAAAAACCTGTTACTGCTGCAAGATGAGAAAGGCACAGGATCATGATATTAAATTGGGTGTGTTTTATAGTATTATGTGCAGGTTTGATTACTTTGTCTTTTCATCTTAGGTGTTGTGACGTACGTATCCGTATTTCAGATGGATAGATACGGAAAGCCAAACTCTAACACCAGTGGAATATTCTCAGATGGCAAATGATTTGTCGCATTGGTGAATGATAACTGCTGGTCAGACAGGAATACCCCCATCAAGGCTGACTGCGGTTCTCCCATGTCTAGTATATAAATCAGATGGGTGAAGCCTTGCAGACTTGGTGGACGGATTGAAACATCCGTCACGAAGGACAGACCGACTACCAAGCTATAATTTGGGCCTCTAGTTGTTACCAGCGCCATCTAATTGGCCTCTTTTATACATGGTGAATTCTGGAGCTGGAAACTCTTGATGGGTCATTACTTGCTTTCTGTAAATCCACCATCCTCCAGTCATTCATCCATTCTTCCAATCATTCAGCTTTTCAAATGGCACCAGTGCCGTAGGGTGAAATGGTCACAATGCAAGGAAGGAAACTGGGGACTTCATCACATGGCTTGGTATTAAAAACAACTACAATGGGATTGACGTGGATCCCTGACAGCCCAGTGCCACTGCACCTGCTTGAATATTAATTGCTAGGCCCCTGACCAACAAATTGTGACACAACCCTCACAAATTGTGTTTCACATTGGTAATAAATTCAAACAAAAATCCCAGAGGCACATGCAGATGGAAATATCATGAAACAGTGAATAAAGTCAGTCAGAATAGATTCCTGTCAGAGCTAAATCACATCTGAAGTACACAGTCTCTCCTTCAAACCAGCACCCAGTATAATAATAGGGTGGCCTTCTCTTTCCAAAGATCCAGTTTGGTCCATCTTGCACAGATTTCAGACTTTGATCTGCTGGGCATCTTCTCCTACCAACCACTCCAAATACCTTGACTTCACTGCAGCTACCTTATAAACATAATTTACCAGTCAAGGCCCAGATTTACTAACATTTTGCGTGGGGCTATGTTAATTTTTTAATGCAGCCCGAAACAAAATGTATTTTAGGATTTACTAGCCATGCAAAGCCCCTATTTGCATGGCTTTGCATGGCTTAATAAAAATAAAAAATTAACGCAGCTGGTACAACTGCGTTGCATTACTTTGCATCAGTAAGGGATTCCATGGATGGAGCATTACTTTGCATCAGTAAGGGATTCCATGGGTGGAGCATAAGAACCAAACTCAGATAAACTAAAGAGAGTAAATCTGGGTTTTGAGCTACACAAACCTGGAATAGTGAAGGACAGTATCTTCATTACTTACTCTTCCTTTGTCTGCTACATTCTGCAAGAGATATAGGAGGAGGCATAGGTCTTTAAGAATTGTTCTTGTTTTGAGGATGATATGCCTTGTTGCACAATAAAATCCCTGCCCGAATGCAGATACCCTTGCACCATGGTGCAAGAGTGCCTGTGTTGGCGCAAGGCTGCCTGAAGTGCGTCAGCAGTATGACAGAGAGCACCTTTTTCACCCCTTTCTCTGGTTTTGCTTCTGTACTGTCACCTATTATATCCCCTGTCTCCCCAACCATGCATGACTATGCTTTGTTCTTTCTTTTCTTTGTTTGATATTGATAGAGTGCTTACAGCACTCTAAATTGTATGGGTGCATTATACTCATGGTTCAAATGCACTCACATATATTTTTATCAGTTGCAGTGTATTATGTTTATCAAATGCATTTATTCAACATCCTATGCATAGAAATGTAATTTATACCTTTCAGTGGGATTTATATGTATTAGAGACACTATCATTCTTGTATGCATAATGTGCAGGATGACATTATATTCATATCCATGTAACTGTGTGTTGTTTAAGTTGCCTGCATTGAAAGCCAAGAACTGCAAGTTGTTGACAGTTTAAAAATCCTTGGTTGCTAAAGAAATAATGAAATGAATCTCTTGTGTGTGCCAGGATAGTATGCTCTCATCCCACAGCAGGTACAAGAATTTAACCTCGTTATTCTTACTTTAAGGAGATAATCGGAATATCTTTGAAGAGTCTGAGAAGTGGATACCTTCTGTGCCTGGCCTATCTGAACCTCAAGGCCATTGAAAGACAAGAAGAACTTAATGAAAGAAGTAATGGAAAGCTACGGGGTAACCTGTGTTGTTGCAAAGTGTCAGTCCAAAAAACAGACCGAAGAGGAGACGCAATGGGGATGTCACCTAAAAGCTTGAAAGCTGAGGTGGCAGTCTTTCCTGAAGAGAGAGATCACGCTACTGCGGGCCATCTTCCTCACCATTGGCACCATCATCGGTAGCGGCATCTTCATATCCCCCAAAGGGGTTCTGAGGAACAGCCACATGAGGAGGCCTCTCCCTCCTCATCTGGCTGGCCTCTGGGGTCCTCTTCATGTTTAGTAAGTCTATTATCTGAAGTTTAAAAGATGGAAAACTGCATTAATTTGAACCCTGCCTCTTCCTCAGTAAAGAGAGAGTGGGTCTAAAATGGAGGAAAGGTGGTCTCCTCAGCAAGGAGGTAAGCTCTGTGCCAGTCCTACCTGCCTTTCAGAATTACTGACTCGACATGCAGTTTTCAAAATCTTGACATGCTAGTGATATATGATTTTTATAAAATGCATAATTGTTTTAACAATATGTAATCAACGCATAATGAATTCAAGATATCCTGTTAATGAGCTAAGCTCATTTTAACATTTGATAATGTAGGCCTTTATTTCAAAATGGCTGTTGCTGTCTGCAGCCATCTTATTTTTTGCACAATCATTTATTTTCCTTTCCTCACTGTGTACACATTGTGCAATAGATATTTCTACCCGTTATCAACAGGAGAGTGAGGGATAATGTAGAGAAGACACACTTGGTCCCCCAGATAGGTAGTATAAACAACAAAGGAGTGTGACTACTTCATAAGAAGAAAGGGATCAGGGGAAACAAATCTTCTTAGATTTATATGGAAAGCCCTCACTCACCAACCTAGTTGGTGACATGCTTCACCATTGGGCCCCACCGGGAGAGGCCGAGTGCCTCCCCAGTGTGCTTTGACGCCAGAATTACTGCAGAGCTGGTTTTTGTGTTGTGAAGAGTGAAGGGGTGATAGTGTGGTTTAAAAATGTCTGGAATGTGTCAAAAATAACTTTTTTAAGTGGCCAATCAGACACATTAAAGACAAAGTGTGGGAAGGAGGCTAAATAGATTGTTCAGCTACTTCCCATTAAGTGGGGTCAACATGTTTCTGCCATCGTGGTGTCAATTACCTGGCATTCGTCAGGACATAGGACCTAAATCTCGGCGGTATGAGCGCGCTAATGCTCACCCTGACCTGAGATCGTGAAAGTGAAAAATGTTAGAAATGTGCAATCAGAAAAAATGGTTGCTTGCCCTTTGATTTAGAGAAACCAGTATGCACCTGTAAGTAAAATGATCTGAATGTTTAAATGTAGACATACCTTTTACATTACTTTTCAGGATCAGTACTAGGCTCAAAGATGCAGCACTAATGTCTCTCCTGATAACAGGTGAGGAAATCGGAATTAGGAGTTCGGCTGATTTCAGAAGAATATTTGTACGTTTAAAAAATCAACACAGAAACTTTTTCAGCAAAATGCAGGCAATGATATCCTACGGAAGGAAATTCAAGTTACTGGTAAGTACGGTTAAAATTACTTTTCAGGATCAGTGGGGAAATTATTCCCCTTCAATCTTGAGGGTCTCTAGGGTCCAACTAGCCCACTAGGTACATCCAGTAAGCGCCACAGAGCTGCGTAGTAGAGAGATGTAAAAAGGGGCACGGCCTAGAATACCTCTCTGCAACGCAGCGCAGTGGCGCTTACTGGAAGCACCTGGTGGGCTAGTTGGCCCCCCGGAGCCCTCATGATTGAAAGGAAATTTTTTTCCCAACTTAAAACGCGCCACGGGGCGTGTTTGCACAGTGGTGAAGGAAGGGGCCGTGGCCTGAGGTGACATGTCTGCAAACACGGTATAAGTCACATGAAAATGTGATGCCCTGCACTCCTGAACTGTTAATGTGGTTATTTATCTCTAGTACTCTTGCTTGATCCACTCTATTTTAAATATGGTGCTGCCACTCAAACTGACTGGCTCCTTTCAGTACAAAATTACCCAAACGAACAGTATACTGCTCGAGAGTGGCGCACTTGTCACCTGCCCCGAGGGTGCTCCTTAGAAAAATATTTTGTTACTACTATACAATTTTGTACATCATACAGTGATACCTTAATCGGTAAATCATAAAATTGATAAACAGTCAACACAATTCAATCAACAAATGACACGTGTTGTGTTTCTTCATCCAGACATTTTCTCTATACGTATTCTTCTGTTGTATGCAATGAAAAACATTACATCATGTATTCATTCGTTTCACAGCATGTCGTATTTTCTGTCCCAATGCATTTCGGTATAATGATACCTTCTTCAGGGGAATACTGTAATTAAACCAACAGAAACCAAATCTATATCTATAAACATGAATATTAACATTTATAGGGATACAGTAGACCTTCACCATGGATTTACTCCAGTGTGTGGGTGATTTTGTTAAAAAATGAATCAAACCGAGATTATCCAAATCCGTGCTTCCATCACAGTGGTGTTACTGCGTGCTACCTTAACCCTTAGCAATCATCTATCAAGTACTTTAAACTGACCTGTATGCTGTGATGCTCCTAAAAACAAACATAAGTACGAGCGTCAACTCCTTGCATCTTACGGAGTAGTTATGCAATATATCATCACTGTCCCTCTATCTCTATCCTACCTGAGCTTTTTTTTGCAATCCTCTTCTTTTTTTTAATATTTCTTTTTATTAATAGAGAAAAACGAGAGGAAATAGTATACATAGCGGGCATCATACAATAAGATACTGTTCAATGGTGAGCAGGCGTGTAGACCAATATGACAAAATCAAGCAAGGCGTAAGAAACGTCAACATTAATAGGTGCATAAAGAAATCAATACAATCATCAACCCCGTTAAGCTGAAAACGTCAATGCCCGCCTACCCACAACTCAGGATAACTAAGACAGGAGCAGACACCCAGAAATGCGGAAAGGATCAAATCAGGATAAACAAACACCTCTCATATAAGGGAAAAGGAAAGAAAAAGGCCATAGAACTAAAACAAAGACAAAACAACCCCCCCCCCCAAATCCCCCCACCCTGCACCCCTGCAATGGCTACGGCCTAACCCCACTAGCAGCGTGCCTGTCGCCCAGAAACTAAAGACCTAAAAGAAGGAAAAAGTGGAGGAGGAGAGATCATACAGGCTCCCGGTCTCCCGTATCCCCGGCCAGAAGCAAACCACCCCTAAGTATAATCAAAACATTATGTAAGCAACAATTATAAGCCAAACATACCGGGGAAGGTTACAAAAACCGCCCGACTCCCGCCACATTATAAGCTGCAAGTCCCGTTTCAAATAGAGTCTTTATATAAAACCCAGACAATAGAACTCATCCCTGGCCCCTGCGATCTTTCGTGCGAAGTCTCTCTGCTCGAGTCGCCATCTTGAATGAAGAATCAAAGCGTTCTACAGAGGCAAAACCATTACAGTTAAATCGATACCACAGTGTTAGACCTCGAAGTCCCCGAACCAAACAAGAATATCCGTCCATCAACAGTGAGTCACTAGGACGTACCGGAACCAAGTGGGAGGGGAAGAGCAATAAATCAGTCCGATAGGTGCTGAGGGCGTTGTCCAGGCGTATACGATCGACTATGTCCCGATTGGGCGGTATCACCATTGAGAATGCTGAGTGTTTGGTAGTACCAAGTACGCAGGCTGTAGGTCGGGAGCTGACAAAAAACACCAGATCTGGTTTCCGTACGGGGCCCTCTGTCTCAGGCGGGATCAGATCCGCGGGTAACACAGCGTGTTCCAAGTCTGGGAAAGGGTCGTGGTCCGGTCTCAAGCACAAATTTCCAGCTGTTGCGATCATTTTATGGAAGATGGCAGTGACTTGCGAGTGTAACGTCCCAATGGCGGCCATTACGGTCAGCAGCGATGGCGTACATTCCTCCCATTCCATCTCCTCTCGCGGCAACAAATCAAATCTATTTGCCCCGGAGGTCGACTACTCCGGGGCCACAGGCACAGGCTGCCTAGACGGTAACGGCGTGTGTCCGTTAAGCTCGCAATCTGAACACCATCGCCGACCGCGAGGATCCAAATCCTTCAACCCCGGGGGGTCAGCAGGGTCTTCGGGCGACAGACCCCCGTCCACAGCTATCGATGCTTCTAGCCGCCGTACACTTGGTATCAACCCGATCACAATACCACCATCCAAACCAGGCAGGATATTCTCCACTTCGAGAGACCGGACACAACCCAGGTCCCGCGTCCGATGTTGATCAACTCCAACCCGGATGGGTCAGAAATCAAGGCCCCGGCTTCCACGCTGGGTTAGGCCGAGAATGAAAACACGGCGTAGCATCACCATTCGAGATGATAGAAAGCTCGGGATTGCAACTGTAGGCTCAGCGACACTTCAGCCACACGGGAGTCCGGTGCGAAATCAGGATCAATAGCAGGATTTATGAGCAACTGGCGGAGGTTGGCGGAGCCGGGAGCTTACGCGGCCATCTTGGTTCCTGGCTTAGCTCCTCCTCTGCAATCCTCTTCTGATGAAGAAATCGCGTTACAGGACCATAAAGTTTCACTACCCCAAATACTGTAAACACAAAAACGCAAAATGTATGGCATCAGTACTTCCTACGAGCCTCCATGTGCACTACTACACGCAAAACCATATGCAATCATACCTGAGTTTCAATTTACTTGCCGCCCTTCACTATGGTAACAGAACCGATCTTCTCTCTACTCACTCGACACTGCAATACAAGTACAAAGCGCTTAGTCCAAGTGTGTCCAACAGGTGAACCTCCAAACATTGCAGCCACTCTTTCAACCGCTTCTTACCTAGACACTGGGGGTCGCGTAACTACTTTCCTCCTGACTTCTCGATGCCTTGTAAACCGCGTTCACTCTCCTACCCGTTAACATACCGTGTATCTATCGCGTCTGACGTCATAACCATAGACACTAAAAGCGGATCACCTTAGTGCATGGCCAGCATGCTGCCGCCATCTTAGACTAGTAGAAAAGACGAAATTCCCTTCTATCTGAAAACATGTGCAATTCTACCCATGTCGTGAACATTATTCTGATAACAAGAAAGGGAATTGCTAACCCTGGGAATGGATGTTGTTGGTGTGCCCATGTATAATCGATCTAACTATTTATAATAGCTGAAGCAGAAAGTGATAATATTTCTGCCTAATTATATGGATCCAATATTTTTCAAAAGTACTTGAACGAATCCCTATGGTTAATCATAGGAGATTAAGTGTACCAACCACCTAACTCCTCTGTAATACAACCTCTTTGATTCATTTTCCACCAAAATATGAACCTCACAATTTGATATTGCAAAATTGGCCATTGATAAACAATTGCATATAATCCTAACTCACACATTTACATTAAAGATTCAATTGTCATGGTTTCATAAAAAAAAATAACATATCCAATTTATCATTCAGACCACTCGGTTCAAGTTTATTCAAGTGGCGAATCCAATATGTTTCTCTTTGAGACAATCGGCGGTTGACATCAGCATGACATGTCTCATCAATTATTTCCAACACTGTAAATCGTAATTGCGGAATAGAGTGTTGTCTGTCTTTCCAATGTACTGCCAAATTAGACTTTAAATTGCAGTTTCTGATCATACTCTTATGCTCTGTGATGCGAACTTTTACCTTTCTAGTGGTTTTTCCCACATACACCAGCCTGCAGGGGCATTTTATAGCATACACTACCATGTGTGTATTATATATTTTTCAAAAAATACGACATGCTGTGAAACAAATGAATACATGATGTAATGTTGTTCATTGCATACAACAGAAGAATATGTATAAAGAAATTGTCGGTTTGGGCAATTTTCAGGATATAGCCTGAATAAGGCTAAAACGCAGATAGTCAAAAACCAGTGGGTAGCATGTAACGATGACAGAGTGGTGGGAGTAGCAACCTATCTAGGGGTGCAAATTACAGCAGAGATAGATAAGATTGTTAAAAACAATATGGCACCCTTAATAGATCAAGTCAAAAAGGACTTAGAAAAGATGAATAATCTTCACTTATCATTAGTAGGCTGCACAAATATCATTAAGATGATGATTTTACCTAAATTTTTATACTTTTTTAGGGCTATACCCCTTTTCTTTGAAGCCAGCTGGTTTAATGGCCTTGAGGCAATATGTAACAGGTTTATCTGGGCGCATGGTAAGACCCGGAGAGCCTATAGATTCATGACACTTCCTAGGGAAAAAGGGGGATGGGGTGCTCCAGATTTTCGTTTGTATTACATGGCAACTGTCTTACAATATATACAGGGATTAATTGGGGGAAATAATGAAGATGAAAGAGTGTATAACATGTCTACTGAGGTTTATACTGTTGTGCTAGGGGCAAATATTCAAAATTGTTTTTTAAAATGTACAGATTTTAGCTACTTCAAGAGAACCCGGTTTAAAACGGTTATGGCGGCTGTAACGGTGTGGAATGCATTTTTAAAGAAAGTTAAGCTGGGGAGGTATAATAGATATGTGTCTTTAATTGATAATAGATCACTCCCAGTGGAAATATTTGCTGATCAGACGATGGTAGAGTGGGCATCAAGGGGGATTACGCAAATAGGAGATTTGTTCTCTCAGGAGGGTTTTAAACAATTCTCCGATCTGCGAGCTACATATGGCATACACAACAGAGGGTTTTTCAAATACCTGCAAATTAGGAGCTTCCTTAAAAACAAAGTGGGAGGCCCCGCAGGCTTTAACCAAATAGAAATAATGGAGAAAATCAAGCTGATGGGGGACTGCACAATTAGGTCTTTCTCTGCAAATTTGTTAGAAGGAAAGGCGGACGACCTAGAGAAATTTAGCACAAAATGGGCAGATAAACTGGGAGCTGAAAATAAACTGTTTTATGAATCATTAAACTTAGGATGTACAATTTTGAGCGCAGCCCCTTTGCAGTCTCAGCACTATAAAACACTATATTTTCTTTATTTTACTCCGGCAAGGATAGCAAAATGGGGTGGGAGCACAGGAATTAACTGCCCTCGATGCGACGCGTTGGAGGCGGATAGTATACATATTTTTGCAACATGTCCCCAGTTACAACTATTGATTAAAGAGATAGAGGGGTTTCTAGCAAGATCTCTGGGTATATTGATTTCTCTTACACCATCTTGGATTATGTTAGGAGTGGCTGATGGGGAGCAGGATCAATATGCAGAATTTTTGTTTGTTGCAATGGCTGTTTATAGATTGACAATAGCCAGGGCTTGGCTAGATAAAAACTCCCCAAAATTTCAAACTTGGTTGGCAAATATGTTATATGCATACAACATAGAGAAAAATATCTATGTTCGGAAAGGGAGGAGAGGAAGATCCTTGGGAAGAAGGATCTGGGAGCCCTTAAGTAAATGGAAGGAAAAGCAAAGTAATGATGAATAGAAGGTTGTGCTGTTTTTTATTTACTTTTTGCCTATGCAAAGGGCTATAATAATCTCGATGAACTTATTATTTGTATGGCGTATTACAGGTGTTCCAAAAGATCGAACCCATGTAACAAAAATTAACGGAAAACATTGGAAAATATTGTAACAGTATCTGTAATTGTTAAATTGTATTATATGTAAGTTAAACTGTGCTTATTATGGTGAAAAATAAAACCAACGTTATAAAAAAAAATAAAAAAAAAAATTGTCGGGATGAAGAAGCACAACACGTGCATGGGGATCAGCTAACATGCTGCTCCCCGTGTAGAAAAGCAATAGTCTTTGGTTTTTGGAAGAGAGAGCAGGTTTCCTGCTGTCTCTTCAAAAAACCAAAGCAGTTTGCTATGGTAGGGTGGGAGCCACGAGGCTCCCGCCCTACCATACCAAAATACAGTGTCCCTGGGGTGGGCACCCCGGGACACTGCAGGAGCCGGCCCTGGGGGTTGGCAGTCCCCAGGGCCACCACAAGGCTGCAGGAGGGGGGCCGCGCGGCCCCCCTTCCAACATTTAAAAGACCCAGGGTGTGGTGGTCCCCGGGGCTGGGCGGTCCGTCACGGATCCCCCAATTTTAAAATGCAGTGCCCCGGGAAGGTGGCGGTCCCCGGGGCATGTGGGGGGGCTTGAACCCCCCACACAGGTTTTTTATGAGCCCCCCGCATACATAACAATGAAGCCCCAGGGGGTGGCATTCCCCGGGGCTGGGCCCCCCATTATAATTAAATCAATTGCCCCCAGGATTTGGCCCTCGGGGGCTAATTTCAAATATAGCAGACTTAGTTTGTTTTTTTCCACGGATACGCGTATACTACGCGCATCCCGTGATTTTCCCCTTAGCAGGCCTAGGGGGTCAGGGGGTTTCTACCCTGCCCCCTTTGCGTCTTTTGTGCACTTGTTTTTCAGTTTTCTTGTGCCTCGGTTCTACCGAGACTCAAGATGGCTGCCAACACTTCCTGGTTTGGAATGTTGACAGACAGTTGACAGTCAATTAGAATGCAGCTCGTGCTCGTAAGGGTATGCATACCCTACGCGCCCATAGATATATCTATGATTTTACTTTTGATTTTATCAGGAACTACTACACAAATTTACACAATTTAACAAAAAACGTGAACTGTGAACCAAACTCTACCTTTTTGCCAAATTTGGTGTAATTCCGTTCAGCTTTTCGGGCTGTAGCCGCAGCTAAATGTCCCTATGGAAAATTGCATCGGGAAAACAAGTTTTGGGACCCTCTTTCTTCTCTGCCCCCGCTTGACGAATCACCCCAAAACTTTCAGGATAGGAGCGGAGCGGGCCATCTTCTTGGAGAATTTCGCAAAGATTCGTCAAACGGCGCTAAAGTTATTCCAAATAGAATGTTGCGGATTTCCTATAGAAACTAGGTCCTAACTACTAGCGTATCCAGTAGTATATATATATATATATATATATTGAAGTTCACATTTGCCCAAAAGCAAGGCGCACTCACAGTCGGCATTACATAGGGTCAGCGAAGGAGAGCAGACACGCCCAGTGTCTGCAGCACCTGACGCGTTTCGAGCCTCCGCCCTTCCTCATAGGTACGCTGCTTGCAGAAAGAGACCAGCAAACTGACTATTCAGATTTCTCCATTTAATACAGCTCAGGTGAGTAAAGTGCATCCTGGGACTGGTAGTCACAAATAATACCCATGTGGGTTGCTGGCATCTTAAGTGCACAATATCAAAGTTCATCATAACAAGGGGTGCCGCCCACACCTTCCCTCATTCTGCCACTTGCCAGTTTGTCCCGCAAAGCCATCCAACGAACGGCTTCAGAACCGCTCAACATGTGCGGCGGTGCGCCTCCCGGCCGGACCAGCCGTCAATATTGAAGTTCACAATTGCCCAAAAGCAAGGCGCACTCACAGTCGGCATTACATAGGGTCAGCGAAGGGGAGCAGACACGCCCAGTGTCTGCAGCACCTGACGCGTTTTGATCCTCCGCCCTTCCTCATAGGTACGCTGCTTGCAGAAAGAGACCAGCAAACTGACTATTCAGATTTCTCCATTTAATACAGCTCAGGTGAGTAAAGTGCATCCTGGGACTGGTAGTCACAAATAATACCCATGTGGGTTGCTGGCGTCTTAAGTGCACAATATCAAAGTTCATCATAACAAGGGGTGCCGCCCACACCTTCCCTCATTCTGCCACTTGCCAGTTTGTCCCGCAAAGCCATCCAACGAACGGCTTCAGAACCGCTCAACATGTGCGGCGGTGCGCCTCCCGGCCGGACCGGCCGTCAATATTGAAGTTCACATTTGCCCAAAAGCAAGGCGCACTCACAGTCGGCATTACATAGGGTCAGCGAAGAGGAGCAGACACGCCCAGCGTCTGCAGCACCTGACGCGTTTCGAGCCTCCGCCCTTCCTCATAGGTACGCTGCTTGCAGAAAGAGACCAGCAAACTGACTATTCAGATATCTCCATTTAATACAGCTCAGGTGAGTAAAGTGCATCCTGGGACTGGTAGTCACAAATAATACCCATGTGGGTTGCTGGTGTCTTAAGTGCACAATATCAAAGTTCATCATAACAAGGGGTGCCCCCCACACCTTCCCTCATTCTGCCACTTGCCAGTTTGTCCCGCAAAGCCATCCAACGAACGGCTTCAGAACCGCTCAACATGTGCGGCGGTGCGCCTCCCGGCCGGACCAGCCGTCAATATTGAACTTCACATTTGCCCAAAAGCAAGACGCACTCACAGTCGGCATTACATAGGGTCAGCGAAGGGGAGCAGACATGGCCAGCGTCTGCAGCACCTGACGCGTTTCGAGCCTCCGCCCTTCCTCATAGGTACGCTGCTTGCAGAAAGAGACCAGCAAACTGACTATTCAGATTTCTCCATTTAATACAGCTCAGGTGAGTAAAGTGCATCCTACGACTGGTAGTCACAAATAATACCCATGTGGGTTGCTGGCGTCTTAAGTGCACAATATCAAAGTTCATCATAACAAGGGGTGCCGCCCACGCCTTCCCTCATTCTGCCACTTGCCAGTTTGTCCCGCAAAGCCATCCAACGAACGGCTTCAGAACCGCTCAACATATGCGGCGGTGCGCCTCCCGGCCGGACCAGCCGTCAATATTGAAGTTCACATTTGCCCAAAACCAAGGCGCACTCACAGTCGGCATTACATAGGGTCAGCGAAGGGGAGCAGACACGCCCAGCGTCTGCAGCACCTGACGCGTTTCGAGCCTCCGCCCTTCCTCATAGGTACGCTGCTTGCAGAAAGAGACCAGCAAACTGACTATTCAGATTTCTCCATTTAATACAGCTCAGGTGAGTAAAGTGCATCCTGGGACTGGTAGTCACAAATAATACCCATGTGGGTTGCTGGTGTCTTAAGTGCACAATATCAAAGTTCATCATACAAGGGGTGCGCCGCCCACACCTTCCCTCATTCTGCCACTTGCCAGTTTGTCCTGCAAATCCATCCAACGAACGGCTTCAGAACCGCTCAACATATGCGGCGGTGCGCCTCCCGGCCGGACCAGCCGTCAATATTGAAGTTCACATTTGCCCAAAAGCAAGGCGCACTCACAGTTGGCATTACATAGAGTCAGCGAAGGGGAGCAGACACGCCCAGCGTCTGCAGCACCTGACGCGTTTCGAGCCTCCGCCCTTCCTCATAGGTACGCTGCTTGCAGAAAGAGACCAGCGACCTGACTATTCAGATATCTCCATTTAATACAGCTCAGGTGAGTAAAGTGCATCCTGGGACTGGTAGTCACAAATAATACCCATGTGGGTTGCTGGCATCTTAAGTGCACAATATCAAAGTTCATCATAACAAGGGGTGCCGCCCACACCTTCCCTCATTCTGCCATTTGCCAGTTTGTCCCGCAAAGCCATCCAACGAACGGCTTCAGAACCGCTCAACATGTGTGGCGGTGCGCCTCCCGGCCGGACCAGCCGTCAATATTGAAGTTCACATTTGCCCAAAAGAAAGGCGCACTCACAGTCGGCATTACATAGGGTCAGCGAAGGGGAGCAGACACGCCCAGCGTCTGCAGCACCTGACGCGTTTCGAGCCTCCGCCCTTCCTCATAGGTACGCTGCTTGCAGAAAGAGACCAGCAAACTGACTATTCAGATATCTCCATTTAATACAGCTCAGGTGAGTAAAGTGCATCCTGGGACTGGTAGTCACAAATAATACCCATGTGGGTTGCTGGGGTCTTAAGTGCACAATATCAAAGTTCATCATAACAAGGGGTGCCGCCCACACCTTCCCTCATTCTGCCACTTGCCAGTTTGTCCCGCAAAGCCATCCAACGAACGGCTTCAGAACCGCTCAACATGTGTGGCGGTGCGCCTCCCGGCCGGACCAGCCGTCAATATTGAAGTTCACATTTGCCCAAAAGCAAGGCGCACTCACAGTCGGCATTACATAGGGTCAGCGAAGGGGAGCAGACACGCCCAGCGTCTGCAGCACCTGACGCGTTTCGAGCCTCCGCCCTTCCTCATAGGTACGCTGCTTGCAGAAAGAGACCAGCAAACTGACTATTCAGATTTCTCCATTTAATACAGCTCAGGTGAGTAAAGTGCATCCTGGGACTGGTAGTCACAAATAATACCCATGTGGGTTGCTGGCGTCTTAAGTGCACAATATCAAAGTTCATCATAACAAGGGGTGCCGCCCACACCTTCCCTCATTCTGCCACTTGCCAGTTTGTCCCGCAAAGCCATCCAACGAACGGCTTCAGAATCGCTCAACATGTGCGGCGGTGCGCCTCCCGGCCGGACCAGCCGACAATATTGAAGTTCACATTTGCCCAAAAGAAAGGCGCACTCACAGTCAGCATTACATAGGGTCAGCGAAGGGGAGCAGACACGCCCAGCGTCTGCAGCACCTGACGCGTTTCGAGCCTCCGCCCTTCCTCATAGGTACGCTGCTTGCAGAAAGAGACCAGCAAACTGACTATTCAGATATCTCCATTTAATACAGCTCAGGTGAGTAAAGTGCATCCTGGGACTGGTAGTCACAAATAATACCCATGTGGGTTGCTGGGGTCTTAAGTGCACAATATCAAAGTTCATCATAACAAGGGGTGCCGCCCACACCTTCCCTCATTCTGCCACTTGCCAGTTTGTCCCGCAAAGCCATCCAACGAACGGCTTCAGAACCGCTCAACATGTGTGGCGGTGCGCATCCCGGCCGGACCAGCCGTCAATATTGAAGTTCACATTTGCCCAAAAGCAAGGCGCACTCACAGTCGGCATTACATAGGGTCAGCGAAGGGGAGCAGACACGCCCAGCGTCTGCAGCACCTGACGCGTTTCGAGCCTCCGCCCTTCCTCATAGGTACGCTGCTTGCAGAAAGAGACCAGCAAACTGACTATTTAGATTTCTCCATTTAATACAGCTCAGGTGAGTAAAGTGCATCCTGAGACTAGTAGTCACAAATAATACCCATGTGGGTTGCTGGCGTCTTAAGTGCACAATATCAAAGTTCATCATAACAAGGGGTGCCGCCACACCTTCCCTCATTCTGCCACTTGCCAGTTTGCCCCGCAAAGCCATCCAACGAACGGCTTCAGAACCGCTCAACATGTGTGGCGGTGCGCCTCCTGGCCGGACCAGCCGTCAATATTGAAGTTCACATTTGCCCAAAAGCAAGGCGCACTCACAGTCGGCATTACATAGGGTCAGTGAAGAGGAGCAGACACGCCCAGCGTCTGCAGCACCTGACGCTTTTCGAGCCTCCGCCCTTCCTCATAGGTACGCTGCTTGCAGAAAGAGACCAGCAAACTGACTATTCAGATTTCTCCAAATATCGATATCTGTAAAATCCCTGGTTAGAGTGGAGATGTAAGGGGAAATAATGAAAACAGAGTTCAAATGCGTGAGCATATTTAGAAAGTTATTATATGAAAATAATTAAATTTAAGTGTATTAAAAAAATGTAGATGAAAAAGTAAAAAAAGTTGGAAAAAATCAATCCAAGAATAACATGAATTTCTTACAAGTCTTGGAGATTGCAGCCCGGAAGTTCTTCAGCGACTTGAGATGCATAATGTTCCAAGAGGTCATTGTTGCAATCGTGTGAGAAAAGCGAAGAAATCCAATTCATATCCTCGAAGGGACAGTAATGTTCCTCGAATGTTGGAGCGGCAATTTGAATTGGCAGGCAATCTGTGATGTTGTCAAAGGTCGCACGTCGTAGGAGATCTTTCACGGCTGCGCAGAAATCCCATTCCGCCGATACTTTTTTGCGCTGCATTCCCCATTGCTCTGCTGCCTAAACAATCAAGTTCATGGTTTTAAAGATATTCGATTACTTGCTGGATATCGGGATCGATCGTTGGGATGTTGGCAAGGCATAGATCCATTCGCCAGTCGAATAGGCAAGTTTTGCAATAAAAAGATGGTTGTACGCAAATTGCATATGTGTACATAAATGTCATGTTGTAGCTGGCTCCGATAATAGAGAGAGGCAGGCAGCCGAAAAGTTGTTCAATTTTTTGACAGTATTGATGTAGTTTTGCGTAGAGGCGTATTCTGTCGGACATTGTTGTTAGCACAGGTAGCGCAGCCATTCTTTAGAAACAAAAATAGTAGTTGGATGGTCGCAAAGAGAGCGAGAATTATGGGCACTGTTCCTGTTATTCCATAGATGATCGAATAAATGAAGTCTGGTATGATACCAAAAACGGTTTGAAAGAGTGTGAGAAGGCCGGAGGAGACCATGTTAAAAAAAGTGTGTCCGACCTTGAGTGTGAGATGTGCTGAAAATTGTGTAACAATTTGCAAAGTGTAATGGGAGGTTCGTATTTAATAGGGACTGTGTTTTACTTGAAGTTAGTGTTATCTGCAGGCGATACATTTATTTTGCAGAAGTGAGGGACACTCCTGTTCTGAACAAAAGCTGTTTCAGTCTGGTTTGTTTAATGAAATCTGTTTTCAAAGTAGGTTTTGAAGGTCAAGTTGAAGTATGGGAGTTATTTTGTGTGGGTGGGAATAGACATTGCCACAGGAAGTTACTCAGTTTGAAACAGTAAGGACAGACGGTATGCCAGCTCATATTCTGTAGGAGTGTAAGTTATTGAGAAGCAGATAAGTGCTGTTAGAAGGCTGTGTGAATGTTGGGCTGATTGTGGGCGTTTGCATGATTTTAAGAAAGCACGCAAAACTGGGGGATGTAAACTTAGAAGCGTCGTGCAGTTGGACATTCTTGGAAAGTAATTAATGAGTGCCATTGTGGGCGCACTTTTCACCTGTGAGAAAAAGTTCCCTTTCCTCTTTAAGACAGCAATACATAAATGGGAGAAACCAATGCTCGTGAATAAACGTGGTACCTTATATAATGACATGCAACATGACAAACAACATGTTCACCTAGCAGACACAATGACAGTACGTACTGTGGGAACCGTGGCTAGCCATGTATGCAAACCAAACATGGCATGGCACCTCTGCCGCACAATGCAGAATGCGGGGAGAGATGGGAGCAAAGTATGTGCAAAGGTGGGAAGTGATTCTCTATTATAAAAGTATACAATGCAAAGTGTTAAGGGGATGCGCTGGACAGACTTGAGTATGCAGAGCACATACATGTATATGTCAACATACACTTATGGTCTATTGAGTGAAGTAGACAGTGGACGCAACCATGCTAGTACAGTCAGTAGGGAAGATTACGAAAACATAGTGCATATTTGCCCCTCCCTCCCCAATTCTTTAGCGTAGTGGGCTGGCTCGGCGTACGTAAGGCTAGTATAGGGGTATGAATAAAAGGCACGTTTGTGTGGGTTTGGTTTTGCTCAGGAATGGCGAACATGTCTGCCAGGTCTGCACAGCTTACACCGCCATGAGGTTAAACCCGTGAGCGAACGTGGGTGCGTGTTGGTATCCAGAAATTGTCATAGCCGCTGCAACGCACATGTGCCTCACAGTTCACCTTTCGCTACTGCATTATGTGGAAGTGGGCCCACCACATGACGGGGGAAGCTCCTGGGCCGAGGTCTTTGAGGTTGGAAGGTTCCTGAGATCAACGCTGGCTACCGCGACACAGATACACAGTGCCCAGCCTAAGGCCCAGCACCGTGGAGTGCTCTGTATACTACTAACACAGAAGTCCAACAGGTACCAACAGTAGAACGGTGTTTTGATACCATAGTAGACGATGTTAGAACTGTACCTGAGAGTGGAGGTGAAGGTACTCCCTTTGACCAGGTGCAACCAACTCTAGGTCCCAACAGTGGAACGGTGTCTTGATCCCACAATGGACGGTGTTAGAACTGCATCTGAGAGTGGAGATGAAGGTACTCCCTTCGACCAGGTGCAACCAACTCAGGGTCCCAACAGTGGAAGGGTGTCTTGATTCCACAATGGACGATGTTAGAACCGCATCTAAGAGTGGAGATGATGGTAATCCCTTCGATCAGGTGCAACCAACTCTAGGTCCCAAAAGTAGAACGGTGTCTGGATTCCACAATGGACGATGTTAGAACTGCATCTGAGAGTAGAGATGAAGGTACTCCCTTCGACCAGGTGCAACCAACTCTAGGTCCCAACAGTGGAACGGTGTCTTGATCCCACAATGGACGATGTCTGATATTACCTCCTGCTTGCTTTTCACAGAACTCCCTCCATTGAGGTGCATCACACTCTGTGCTTTGGTAGTTAACTGCTGCACATGATTATTGGGCTTGGCTGATGGCAGTCGCTGGACTACACCGCGGTACAGCAGGTCCGAACAGTGAAACGGGGTCTTGATTCTATGTTTGAGGATGTCAGAAGGTAAAGTTTGTGATCATTTTTGTGTACCCCCTCTGACCAGGTGCAATCAATTGTAGGTCCCAACAGTGGAACGGTGTCTTGATCCCACAATGTATGATGTTAGAACTTCATTTGAGAGAGGAGATGAAGGGACTCCCTTCGACGAGGTGCAACCTACTCTAGGTCACAAAAGTGGAACGGTGTCTTAATCCCACAATGGAAGATGTCCGATATTAGTTGTTGCTTGGTTTTCATAGAACTCCCTCCATTGAGGCGCATCAGACTTTGTGCTTGCATAGCTACCTGTTGCACATGATTATTGGGCTTGTTGACTATAGTCGCTGGACTACACTGCAGTAGAGCAGGTTCGAACAGTGAAACAGGGTCTTTATTCTATGATTGAGGATGTCAGAAGTTAAAGTCTGTCATAATTTCTGTGTACCCCCTCTGACCATGTGCAACCAACTGTAGGTTCCAATAGTGGAATTATGTCTTGATCCCACAATGCACGATGTTAGAACTTCATCTCAGAGTGGAGATGAAGGCACTCCCTTCGACGAGGTGCAACCTACTCTAGGTCACAAGAGCGAAATGTGTCTTGATCCCACAATGAACGGTGTCCGATATTACCTGCTGCTTGGTTTTCATAGAACTCCCTCTGTTGAGGAGCATCAGACTCTGTGCTAGCCTGGTTACCTGTTGCACATGAACATTGTGCTTGGTTGACACCAGTCGGTGGAGTACACCGTGGTACATCAGGTCCAAACAGTGAAAGGGGGTCTTGATTCTATGATTGAGGATATCAGAAGTTCAAGTCTGTGATTATATCTGTGTACCCTTCCCGATCTGGTGCAACCAACTCCATGCTTTCGAATTCAAAGGTACGTGGCTGTGAGGCGTTAATGAATAGTGCCTCTGGCCTACATTGCGGTCAGCAGGGCTCACAATTTAGATCAAGTGGTAATTGTTTAATTATAGAATTCAGTAGTCAAGTAACTAGAACGTCTATTGAAATATACACAATATCCTTTTAGTATACTTGCTTGAAGACATTTTTTTAGATGACTTATAGGTGTAGTACAATTACCAAATTCATCTTGCAAGTCCAAAGGAACACTGACTAGTCTACACTGTGGACAGCAAAAATCGATATTCAAATTGTTTTGATGTATTTATTGTAGAGTTTTCTGTAATTTATGTTGTATTTTGTGAAGAGGAAGTGAGAAGAAGTATTCATGGTTGTCTGTGTGAGTACTGCCTTCAATTAACACTGCAGACAGCAGTGTTCACAATTCAGATCGAGTCGCCATTGTAGATGACACACTCGTGTAGGAAAATGCATTGCTCCAGTGAGCTCTATCTGCACCATGCATATGTATCATTACAGGCTCCGCACACACTTTTTGTTGCTTTGCTTATGACAAACTGGGGTGCTCAAGTCCACGTTACGTAGCAGTGGGTCCTTGCTGACCGCTCTCTCTGGCCTACACTGCAGACAGAAGTGTTGACAATTCAGATCAAGTGGTAATTGTTTAATTACAGAATCCAGTAGTCAAAGTAACTACAATGTCAATTGAAATATACACACTATCCTTTTAGTATACTTGCTTGAAGAATTTTTTTAAAATGACTTATAGGTTTAGTACAATGACCAAATTGATCTTGCAAGTGGAAAGGAACACTGAATAGTCTACATTGTGGACAGCAGAAATCGAAATTCTAATTGTTTTGATTTATTTATTGCAGTTTTCTGTAATTTATGTTGTTGTATTTTGTGAAGAGGAAGTGAGAAAAAGTATTCATGGATGTCTGTGTGAGTACTGCCTTTAATTAACACTGCAGACAGCAGTGTTCATAATTCAGGTTGAGTCGGTATTGTAAATGAGGCAGTCCTGTAGGAAAATACATTGCTCCAGTGCGCTCTGTCTGCACCATGCATACGTATCATTAGAGGCTCGGTACATGCTTTTTTTTGGTTTGCGTATGAGAAACTGGGCAGCTAAAGTCAATGCCACGTGCCTGTGGGCCCTTGCTGAACGCTCTCTCTGGCCTACACTGTAGGCAGCAGTGTTCAAATTTGAGATTGAGTCAATATTGTAGATGTCGCAGTCCTGTAGGAAAAGACATTGCTGCAGTGCGCTCTGTCTGCACCACACATACGCATCATGGCTGGGTCCGCACATACTTTTTTGTTGCTTCGCGTACTGCAAACTGTGGAGCTCAAGTCAATGCCACATGGCTGTGGGCCTTTGGTGACCGCTCTGTCTGGCTTACACTGCAGACAGCAGTGCTCACAATTCAGATTGAGTCGCTATTGCAGATGAGGCAGTGTTAATGGCAACAGATATTGCTCCTAGTACGTCCTGCCCGCAGCACGCATAATCTCTGGCTGTGCACATGCTCAATGCTTTTGATGTGGCTATGTGAGTGCACTAGAACTGATGGAGCGTTTATGATATAATCTTTTAGTGTATTTTTTCAGATCTATTGATTGTGTCTCAGTATACTACAAGTGTGGTTGTTTTACGGTAGAATTCTTTCTGTATTATTTCATATCTACAGTCCCTACCTTACTGCAGCACAAATTATTGATTCTTTTAATATTGAATCTCTGTGTGTGATATAATGATACTGTTGTAGTTGATGCTAGCAGCAACCATTCCCTCAGGCTGCTTTACACTCACCCCATACGCATCCAGCACAGATGTCACTGGATATGTGACCCTGGTAATAAAAAGGTGCCGAGCACACATGCCTGTACCCCCTTCCACTATCTATCTGTGTCCGTGTGTTCATTATCTATGCATGATACTTCCTCTGGGCCGTACTACATTACATTGTGCTGTGGACAGCGTATGCAACCATGTTACCTCTGGTAGTGGAGAAAACTTTGGTTATGTAACTTTTAGGTGTATGGCTATCACAGGTAGAAGGTGACTTTACAAAGTATGAATATTGATGAAGATGATTGTTGCATGTTGTGTGTAGTGTAAGATATGTGTACATTGCAAAAAGTTTAGAAAAAAGCTCTCTAAGCAGAAGAGGTGTATCTCATCAAATGCAGTACAGAGATTGACTAAAATGGGTGGCGTTTTCCAACTGTTACAATGGGAAATGTTATGAAATATTTAAATGCTTTTTTTATGGTCACATGGCAATGGCGCACCCAGTGTGCAAGGAGACTGCAAACGACGTGACTTTGAGAAAATACATTTACTATAATATAAGTTTATTACATTTAGAAATATAGAAATGTTTAAAATATTTTTCATTATCCCTTGCTCTCATATACATTTTAAAGGTATTTAGATATAGTTTTGAGACAAAAAAAATGAGGGTATGCGTACGCGGCGTGACACCGTACATATATGACGTAACACAGGGCGTGGTAGTGTGCACTTTTCGCATACGCAACGGGCGCGACCCCATACGTATATGACATAACGCGCGGCTTGGTAGTGTGTACCCGTCGCATACCAAAGTAGCAGGTGGCACAACCTCATATGTATATGGTGTTAAGCGGGACACGGTGCCACAAACCTGTTCGATACGAAATGCGCATCATTTAAATTTGGTGGATAGGATTCGCATGCTGATGTTGCTTGGTAGACTACTGGTACGGGACTGTAGTTTTTCTAAAAAAAAAAAGATATACATATATAACATTACATAATTTTTAAAGTTAAAAAAAGGATAATAGAGTTGCAAAATATTAAAAAACAATTAGAAACAATATATGTTGTATAAATATTAAAATATGAAATCCACAGAAAAAAACATAGGTTTCAGGGACGTTATAGTTAGTTGGATATTTGACTCATAAAACCATAGAAATTCGCCAGTTATAGTTAGTTGAGCTTACTATAACTTGCACACCCGCAATGTACTGCTGATGAAGTCACATATTACATCACTCATGACATGGTCAGTGACATTGCTGATGACATCACTGATGACATCTAAAATAACATCACTGATGACAACATCCACATGATAATCTGATGCACATACTGATGCTCTAATATAAACTTTGATACACCCAGACTAAAATACAGACTACTATATTTGAAACCATGCACACAACAATGCCAGATACTACATCCCACTGACTATTTCCTAGGTCTATACACACATGCAGTGACTTATACATACAGTTACTCATCAATACAGTGCTATAATATGTACTCATACACCTAAACATAGAGTCAAACTCTACTACTCATCCATAGGGTTACTCACACACCTAGTCAGTCATGCAAAGCATGAATTACATACTCATTTATACACACACCGCATAACTTATTTATGGAGATACTAACACATACTTACTGTCTTATACAATCACTGATACAAGCAGACACTCATTTATACACCCACTCTTTAAATAACTTACTCTCACGTATAGTCATTTATATTTTCCAACACTCACATATACTGCCTTAAAACACATGTAGATGCTCACACATATACCAATGAGACATACATTCACTCACCAACACACCCATACACACACTAACTCATCCATACAGCCCTTCCCAGTTACACCCCCATCCACCGACCCACACAGATACTCAGGCACCCATACAGATACTCAGACAATAAATCAATAACCTATATAGACAGTCATGTAGCTACTCACCAACCCACTCACCAACCCATGCAGCCATTTACACACCAACTGAGAGACTAATACAGAGTTTCATAAAGTTTCGTCACTAACCTATGTATTCAGTAAGACACGTTCAAACACTCAGTTATACAGTCAGTCACACACCTACTAAATAATCCATTTATGCACTTGTAAATGACCATGTCATGAATGATGTAATATATGACATCATCAGCAGTGCATTGCGGGGGCGCGAGTTATAGTTAGCTGAACTAACTATAAGTTTATTCAAGATAGCCTGGCTGATGAGGATTATGAATCCGAAACCGGTCCCAGGATGCTTGTTTCCGGTCCAGGGAAGACATGGCTTGGCAGTTCGGGCTAGACTGTTCCCATAAGGCACAGGGTCAGACTGATTTGCATATAGCCATGTCTGAACTGGGGTGGCTGAGTGAACTAAAGAATGGTGATGGATTAAACCCAGATCAGTTGACTGGGGGTGAGTGTTTGATTTGTTCAAACGCTCCGTCCATCATCCCCTTTTGTATCGCTTTGTTCGCCCTAAGTGTGGCAGGGTATACTCAGACGTGAGTCCCTTGTTCACTTGCCCACTGGATTCAAGATAGCCTGGCTGATGAGGATTATGAATCCGAAACCGGTCCCAGGATGCTTGTTTCCGGTCCAGGGAAGACATGGCTTGGCAGTTCGGGCTGGACTGTTCCCATAAGGCACAGGGTCAGACTGATTTGCATATAGCCATGTCTGAACTGGGGTGGCTGAGTGAACTAAAGAATGGTGATGGATTAAACCCAGATCAGTTGACTGGGGGTGAGTGTTTGATTTGTTCAAAGGCTCCGTCCATCATCCCCTTTTGTATCGCTTTGTTCGCCCTAAGTGTGGCAGGGTATACTCAGACGTGAGTCCCTTGTTCACTTGGCCACTGGATTCAAGATAGCCTGGCTGATGAGGATTATGAATCCGAAACCGGTCCCAGGATGCTTGTTTCCGGTCCAGGGAAGACATGGCTTTGCAGTTCGGGCTGGACTATTCCCATAAGGCACAAGGTCAGACTGATTTGCATATAGCCATGTCTGAACTGGGGTGGCTGAGTGAACTAAAGAATGGTGATGGATTAAACCCAGATCAGTTGACTGGGGGTGAGTGTTTGATTTGTTCAAACGCTCCGTCCATCATCCCCTTTTGTATCGCTTTGTTCGCCCTAAGTGTGGCAGGGTATACTCAGACATGAGTCCCTTGTTCACTTGGCCACTGGAGTCAAGATAGCCTGGCTGATGAGGATTATGAATCCGAAACCGGTCCCAGGATGCTTGTTTCCGGTCCAGGGAAGACATGGCTTGGCAGTTCGGGCTGGACTGTTCCCATAAGGCACAGGGTCAGACTGATTTGCATATAGCCATGTCTGAACTGGGGTGGCTGAGTGAACTAAAGAATGGTGATGGATTAAACCCAGATCAGTTGACTGGGGGTGAGTGTTTGATTTGTTCAAACGCTCCGTTCATCATCCCCTTTTGTATCGCTTTGTTCGCCCTAAGTGTGGCAGGGTATACTCAGACGTGAGTCCCTTGTTCACTTGGCCACTGGATTCAAGTTAGCCTGGCTGATGAAGATTATGAATCCGAAACCGGTCCCAGGATGCTTGTTTCCGGTCCAGGGAAGACATGGCTTGGCAGTTCGGGCTGGGCTGTTCCCATAAGGCACAGGGTCAGACTGATTTGCATATAGCCATGTCTGAACTGGGGTGGCTGAGTGAACTAAAGAATGGTGATGGATTAAACCCACATCAGTTGACTGGGGGTGAGTGTTTGATTTGTTCAAACGCTCCGTCCATCATCCCCTTTTGTATCGCTTTGTTCGCCCTAAGTGTGGCAGGGTATACTCAGACGTGAGTCCCTTGTTCACTTGGCCACTGGATTCAAGATAGCCTGGCTGATGAGGATTATGAATCCGAAACCGGTCCCAGGATGCTTGTTTCCGGTCCAGGGAAGACATGGCTTGGCAGTTCGGGCTGGACTGTTCCCATAAGGCACAGGGTCAGACTAATTTGCATATAGCCATGTCTGAACTGGGGTGGCTGAGTGAACTAAAGAATGGTGATGGATTAAACCCAGATCAGTTGACTGGGGGTGAGTGTTTGATTTGTTCAAACGCTCCGTCCATCATCCCCTTTTGTATCGAACTAACTATAACGGCGGAATTTTTATGGTTTTGTACGAGTCAAATGTCCAACTAACTATAACGTCCCTGAAACCTGTGGGGCCGATTCCATTGCAGCTACAAAAGGGACCGCCATGGTTGTAGTGGTCCCACCATACAAATTATGATATGCCCGCCAGTGTGGTGGGTGCATCCTGTATATTTTACATTGCAGCGGGCGGTGCTGAAAACAGCACCCACCGAAATGTAAAATATGCATGTTGTCCTTTTACATGCACTATGTGACAGGCACCGCTCTGTGCCTGCCACATTGTACATGCAAACACAGGGGGGTACCCCATGTGTGGTGGGTGCATCCTGCATATTTTACATTGCAGCGGGCGGTGCTGCAAGCAGCACCCACTGAAATGTAAAATATGCATGTTGTCCTTTTACATGCACAATGTGACAGGCACCGCTCTGTGCCTGCCACATTGTACATGCAAACACAGGGGGGTACCCCATGTGCACCCCCCACCCTCCAAACACCCTGGGGACCCGCAACGGGCCCCCAACAGCAGGAACCGCCAGCCTTTCCATGGCGGCAATGCAGCCATGGAAAGGCTGATTATGGCCTGCATCGTAATATGGATGGCATCCGGATGCCGCCACCATATTAAACTCGTTTTCTGCCGGTCGACGAGCACGTCCGCCGTGGACCCCCCCAGCGATCATAATGTGGTGGGGGTCTTTGCTGTCACGATGGTGGGAGGATCGCCCCCGCCGGGGCGGTGGTGACCACCGCCGGCCTTTGGGGGTGATCCGCCCGCCATCATAATTGGCCCCTGTGGTTTTTTCTGTGAATTTATAAGGGTTTTTAAATGCTAATTTGTAACTATAACGTCCCTGAAACCTATGTTTTTTTTGGTGAATTTCAACGGTTTTTCAAATGCTAATTTCTATTTATAATGTTTATTAAACCTATGGTTTTTTCAGTAATTTAGATTTTTTTGGGTGATATTTTGTAACTTTAATATCCTAAAAATAGTTTTTGTAATTTTTTGTGTTTGTTATTAAATGTATATAATGTCTTCTTTTTATTAAATACTTATATATATGTTTTTGGGAGAAAAAGGTAGAGTTGTGCACCCATCGTGTACCTATCTTGCTTACACTTACAGGTCTTCCCTGTACTGATCGCCTGATCACAGGTCTCGTTGTCAGCATGCCACAGCCACTCCCTCATGGCTGGTTTACACCCACACCACACCCATGCAGCACAGGCATCACCGGACATGTGACCTTGCCAATAAAACGGGGCCAGGCGTACGTGCTGGAGGCCATTTCCATTCTCTCCCATAACTTAAATTACACCGAGTTGGTGGCAGCCGAGGCACTTTGCCCGATACAGGCCTCCCACCACGTGGCGATGACTTGAGTTCCACTGAGTTAGTACCACCAAAGCGGAGCGGGTGTGTAGCCTGTATGATGCGTAGGCCTCGATACACCATCCTGGCAATCAAGACCTGATTTGAATTGTGAGCTCAGCTGGACCGCGTGTACGCCACACAAAGATGACTCCTCGGTGCGGTGCATTGATATGTACTCGACCATTGCGATATCAAGACCCAGAATTAAATGTGCGACCTTCTGGTTGCCAGGGACATGGGCCCCGGCCTTGGAGCTCGCTTCAGCACGTGGTGGGCCCTCTTGGACCCACACCGGTGGTGGAAGATGAGAAGAGAGGCCTATTTGCACAGCGGCTGGCAGTCACCTCAGGGAGGTGGGAGTGGATGGTGTGCAGCAGCCTGGGTGCAAAGGGGCGGGCAGACACCTGTGGTTTTGGGAGTGGATGGTGTGCAGCAGCATAGGTGCACAGGGGCGGTCAGACACCTCTGGGTGGCGGGAGTGGATGAGGTGCAGCAGCCTGGGTGCACAGGGGCAGGACAGCGATGAAGGCATGTGCAGTTGTATGTACTCTGCCATTACTGATTCTATACTGTGTTTCAGATGAGTGAGCTTGAGGGCTGCATTATGACCTGGCATGTGGTTGAAGACACACCAGTGGTGGAAAGGTGAGCTGTGAGGGTTTTGTCTGCAGTGTCAGCACTACCTCTCCCTCTCCATCTCTCTTTCTCTCTCTCTTCCTCTCTCTCATACTCTTTCTCTCACTCTTCATCAGTCTTTCCCTCTTTCTCTCTCTCTCTCCCTCTTACTCCCACTTTTTCACTTTCTCTCTCTCTCTCCTCTTTCTCTCACTCTTTCTCTCTTTTTCTCTCTCTTTGATAGGCGCATGACGGACAATCTTATCTTGCAGGCTGTGATTCACAGATTGTCGAGGGATGACACGCCATGGCTGTGCCTACTTTTATTTTGTTGTTTTGTTCAAATTAAATGTTTTATATGTAATTCCATAGATGAGTGTGATTCTCATTTGTCCAACCTCACATGCATCTTGATTGTTATAATTGTGTGACATCAGCCGATTTGTTACGTTCCAGATTTCGGAAGGTTGTTGTCACATTTGTTTGTCAGGGGTCAGGATGAATGGCAGACAAGGGGGTGGTGGCAGGGGGTGTCGAGGCTTTCTTGGGTGTCCGAGCTGCATGATCGTTGGCTCTACGGCATCTGTTGTTGTTTAGGTGTGGCTGTGGGCTGGGCAGGAGTGGTCCGACTTTACACCAGGTCAGAGCAGGTGTAAACTTCCTGGTGCTAACGCACCTTATCGCCTATTTTGTGTTCTCTTCGCCGATCTTGCTGGTCGTTAAGAAAGTTGCAAAGTGGTGTGTTTGCTGCTTTTTGCATGGGAACTCCTACTCTGCATCTCATTAGCGATATTTGCTGGGGCAATCCGTGACAATGCTTTTTTGAGGCTGCTTTCGCTGGTAAACTGGTGATATGGGCTGTTTGCACCAGCTTGTGAATGATGTGTTAAATGTATCACCATTGTGGCTGTGATAAAGTGCTGTTAACTCGGCGATGTGTCATTGAGAATATGCCCCTTGGTGTTTTAAAGACCTGAGAAGTACTCGAGTGCCGCGCTGAGAGCCGCGCACCCAGCACATTCACATTAGGGGGCTGTGCTGAGAGCCGCGCAGCCTTCATATTCACACTAGGGGGCTGCGCTGAGATCTGCGCACCCTTCGTGTTTGCCGTAGGGGCCGTGCACGACTCCAAACTTTTTGGGAAAAAAAAACCTGTTCACTTTCATTAATTTACATTTGTTTCGGGGACCCCATCCCCCGAGGCATGCCCACATCTACATCTATATATGAAGGGGCGGGCTACGTGGCCCCCCTCCCAGGCCACTTCCGGCCTCGGGGACCACATTCCCCGGGGCCTGGCCTCTCTGTAGGGGACTGTGGGGGAGCCCCAATGCTCCCAGAGTCCCACTGGCTCCCGCCTCCTGTGTCAGCCGGCATTGCTTTTGGGCAACAGAGCTGCTAACATGCAGCTTCCCTTGCCCAAAAGCAATTCTCCTTTCCTTTATTGAAGCGAGAGAAGGTTTTCCTCCTCTCGCTTCAACAAAGCAAACCAGGGTTTGCTATCACAGGGTGGAAGCCATGCTCCCGCCCTGTCATAGTAAACGGCAATATCCCAGGGGTGGACACCCTGGGACATTGCAGGAGCCGACCCTGGTGGATGGTGGTCCCCATGGCCATCAGGTACCCCAGGAGGGGGGCCGCCTGGCCCCCCTCTCCCTATTTTCAAAGCCCCGGGGTGGTGGTGGTCCCTGGGGCTGGATTCTTCCGAGTCACAAAATGGCTGCCAACACTTCCTGGTTTGGAGTGTTGGCAGCCCATTAGAATGAAGCTCGTGGTTGGGAGGGTTCGCAAACCCACCGCCCCCCCCCCCCCTAGATAATTATATTTTCATTTTTTGATGTTCTCTGCAACTACTGAACGGATTTACACCATTTAAAAAAAGGTCGCTTTCTGAACCAAGCGCTAACTTTTTACCAAATTTGCTGTAATTTCGTTCAGCAGTTCGGGCTGTAGCCTTAACTAAAGTTTATATGGAAATTAACTTGGAGAAAACACTTTTTGGGACCCCCTTTTTTCTCAGCCCCCGCTTGACGAATCACCCCCAAACGTTAAGGATAAGAGCTGACCTGGATAGACCTTTTGGAGAATTTCGCGAAGATTTGTCGAACAACCCCAAAGTTATTAGCAAATCAAAAAATGCTTTTCCTATGGAAACTAGGTTCTAACTATAACTACCTACTGGCGACCGCATCGGTGATGTCATCAGTGATGCCTCTGACCATGTCATGCATGATGTAATATGTGACATCATCTCATTGGAAAAAGATTGGCAATGGGCAATAGTGCTGTTAATCCATCTGTGCTAACAACTATATCATAGACATACAGACAAAGAAATAATTACTCTAGATCCACATGATATACAAAAATATATACTGTTTATTATTCCACTTCCCCATATTTTCAACAAGAAACCAAATTTGCAATGCTACCTAAAATAACAGGCAATAGTACCACTTACCACTACCAAATTAACATCAACATTTAACTAATGTAAGGACGTTGACTATGTACTGCATGAATTACATCCAACTTACACCAATATTTAAAGAGCAATATGTGATAGAGGTTCGAATTATACACTTCCGACACCAAACAAAATCACAATACCCAGCGCCCTCCCAGGCAGTGCAAAACAGGACAACGAACCTTCCCAAAATAATATATCCTCTGAACAGCACACTAGCTCAATTTTCAGAGATGTGACAACCAACAATGTATAAGGGAAAGAACTTGCACATCAACAATAATGCACACAGCGCAAAGATTACCTTTGAAATGCTATCCACAATTCACTATGCAAACCAAAAACTTTTCCGTGTGTAGATATTTCATTGATACGTGTAGTGTATTGCATAGTGGACGCAACCACTATGCAATGCATCCAGTTTCCTGCCGCTAAAATGGCGATAATTTTAATGAGGTTCTTGCTAATATGCCCCATTATCCCCAGTGCGGCCTGACTGGACCACTCATCATCACAGGTTATGTACACGCTCAGTCCCAAAAGGTACTACTAACTCAGTACACCATAATTCATCCCCACATGGCCCTATTCAGGCAGAATTCAACTGATTCTTCATTCATTATTTATAGAGTGCAGTACCAAACAAAGTATAACGTCCCTCAAACTTACACAATATCCCTTTAGTAGCTTTCATTTAAAAACTTCTTTTATATCAGTTCTAGTTTTAGTTGAAAAACAAAATTCACGCTGCAAATGCAAAGGCACACTCAATGGTAGTCTACACTGCGTACAGCACAGGTCACAACTTGAATTATAATGTCTCTAAAACATACATATTTCGACAATGTATTACATACATGTTTCATCTTTTATTTCAATTGTGATTGCAGATTATGCAGTCCAGTAGGCAACACGCTGAGCACCAGACATACCACTAACACAGTGCACCGTAAATAATCGCCACGTGGCCTTATTAAGGCAAAATTCTGAAGCCAAAAGACATTCTTAGCAGTGCGGTCTGCCTGAACCACACCTCATCGCAGGTTCCACACAAACCAACCCTACCTTAGTACACCACAACTCATGAACCCTTTACAACAGAATCTTATGTGTATTATTTCACTTGTAGTGCTCCTACCTTTGTACAGCAGAAGTCATAAACCATTTACGATTGAATATATATGTATGATATCATGATTACTATTCTACTTGTTACCAACAGCAACGTAATAAAATGGAGTTGAGCACACGTGCCCGTACACACTTCAACTATCTATTTGTGTCTGTGTATTTATTATGTTTGTAAAATGCTGCTCCTGCTGCGCCCTACCACATTGTATTGTGATATAAATAGCGTACACAACTATCTTAACTCTGACAGTAAGTGTGGGCTATTCCTCCTTTTTTGTGTGTGTTTTTAAGCATATTTATATAACGCAAAATCAACCCAAAACTATATCAGCAATTTACATTAGCACCGAATTTAGAGTACATTTTCAGGCACGCGTAGATTACGTCATTACTCTACAATAACAGGATGTGGACGCAACTCCGAGCATTGAACACTGATTTCCAGCACGAAGATCAACAGTATACCTGAATGACCACATACGTATATATATTATCTGCCTTTCATGTGCCAAAAACTGCAACATAAACTTTTCGCAGCCCTGTATTACTACAGCTACAACACTATACTGAATGCACAACAAACATTCATAATCCCAGAAATGCGTCATGTCTACCATCTTTCATGTATGCAACTATGAATGAATATAGAGTCAGTGATACCCCGTAGCTTCCATGTTGGCCATGTTGTGGAACTTTACAGATATAATGACACATTTACTTTTAATACCCAGATGAAGTCAGCACTACAAGACGGACACCCGAATCACTTGATTTCTCATATAGCTCACAACGGAACCACGCCCCTAGCTCCGGAATCATGGTTCAGAGCCTCGCGCAGCACTGGCATACATCAGGCCAGCCCACTCCGCTTACGCTTCCAGGAAAAAACAAAAAATGCAACATTACCCAGATTTCCATTGTACTGGTTTCTTAGTTACAGGTCTAGTTGTCAGAACGGCACACACACACTCCCTCTTGCCTGGTATACACCGACACCACACCCATCCAGCACATGCATCACTACACACGCGACCCTACCAATAAAAAAGACGGGGCTCTACGCCATTTTAGAGTTGCTCCCAACCCAATCGCTTTGATGACCCGTCCTCGTGGTTCGGACGCATCCTGTAGGCCCGAACCACTGAGTACAAGGGCCCACCACTACGTGCTGAGTGGGTGAGGAACCTGTGATAAAGATAGGTGCACGAGTATGTCCTTTCCCATAGCGATATCAAGGCTCAGCACCATATGTGAGACTTCTTGGTGGCAGAGCGGGACTGCATGATGTAGAAGGTGTCCTGTCCACAAAAAGGTGAGCAATGAGGCCTGGGTGTGCATTGGAGGGAGTCGATGGGGTGCAGCAGACTGGATACAAAAAGGCGACGCAGCGATTTAGTCTAAGCAGTCCTATATACCTCATCTTATTGCATTTATAGATTTTTTTCCAATAGCAGGAACGTTTTTATAATCGGTCAAATGTACGACGTTCGCGATGTTCGAAACTAGATGTATCACTTCACACCACTTGCTTTCACAACCGGATAAAAACATTACTACTATAGTCATTTTTCAAAAATTGAAGCCTATTAAACAAGTTGAAACTTTACAAATAGTTATTTTTAAATGCGGGAGGGAAGGTGTGTGAAAGGGCGATGTAATTCTACTCCACATTAAGATAGTAACAATTACCAATCTAACATCTTTCTTTTACTATCTTTTAGATGTAGAGCTTTTGGGTGCAGTATGTCCCGGCACGTGGTGAAAAACACACCGGTGACAGAAAGGTGAGCTGCGAATATTCTTTTCAGTCACTCTCTCACTTCCTCTCTTCTTTGATAAAGAAATGACACACAATGTTAACTTCCTTTTTATCTTACAGGTTGTGTTTCACATATTGGCGTCCCCTCCCCAAACACCTCCAAATCTCAACGTTTGTACATTCTGCGATGATGCGTGGCCATCGTAACAACGTCTGAGAAGGCTGCTTCGACACATGGTGCACCCTCTTTGAATCACGCCAATGGCACAAGGTGAGCAAAGGAGCTTGTTTCCGAAACAACGACAAGTCATCTGTGGACAGAGAGAGTGGGTAGTTTGCAGCAGCTTCACTGCGTAGGAACGTACATCCCTCCAAGCAGTGAAAATAGATAAGTTACAACAGTCTGAGGGGCAGATTTACAAGCCCCTTGCTCCACTTTTGTGTCATTTTTAACATGGGAAAAGTGGCGGAAGGAGCTTGTAAATCTGCCCCTGAGTGCGCAAGAAAAAGCACTCACCTCCGGACTCTGGGAGTCAATGGGGTACAACAGTCTGGGTACGCAGTAATGAGTACTCACCGGTATGCAGTGGGAGTGCATGGTATATAGTACTTTGGAAGAAAAACAGCGCACAGACACCTCCTTATAGTGGAAGTTGATGAAATACAGTATCCTGTCTTTATAAAGACATAAAGTAAAAATATACTTGTGCAATTGTATATACTCTGCTATTATTAACTCTATACTATCTTTCAGGTTACTAAACTAGAGGGTGAACTATGAACTGGCACATGCTTGGACACACAACGGAGGCAAAAAGGTGAGCTACGAAGATTTTCTCCAGTATTAACTGCTCCATCTATAACTTTCTCTCTCTCACAGTTTTAATGTCGTTTTTTCTCTCTTTCTCTCTCTCACATCGTTTCACTTTCTCTTTTAAAGTTATGGACGCTGCTGCCCACACCCCTGATAAAAAAATGAAGGCTGAATGTAATACAGTCTGCAGTGTACAACCAAAGCTGAGTTCAAGTTGTGAACTCTGTTCGCCACAGTGTTTACAGAAGGTAAGCAGAGTGGCCTAGATACACAATGCCTCAGATTAAATGCGTTAGAAATAAAGGGGCTTATTTACAAGCCCCTTGCGCCACTTTTGCATCACTTTTAACATGGGAAAAGTGACGCAAAAGAGGCGCAAGGGGCTTGTAAATAAGCCCCAAAGAATATTGTCCTGCATAATGATTCTATCTCATCGCTGAATCATTTTAAAGACCTGTTGGTCCATACTGTAAATCTGACGCAGTAGGCACTTCCGTACAGACACCTCTTGAACGCGGGCCTATAAGAGAGGTGGAATGTATCAGGAACACTGCAGACGTGCAAATTAACAAATATTGCCAAGTATTACCTTAACTTGTAATCTTTGACCTCCTTCAGTCACATAACACTTATTTTCATTTTTGTTTTGCAGTTTACCTACCCTACTTCTATTGGAGTCCATATCACATTTTGTTTATTATATTGTTTTGTTAAAGTTATGTTTCTAGTTATTTATTAAATTGTTATCTTAAAGTTAAGTTTCTAGTTATTTATTGTTGTTTTAATAAAAGTTAATTTAAAAAAAGTATATACGTCTTCTTTTTCTGTGTGCAGATCATATCTTTAGAAAACATTTAAAAATAGAAATGATATTTATAACTAGAAGTATAATACTGAGGCTAACTCTTTACCAGCTCTTTACCACAGTCTATAACTACGACTAACGGTTCCTATGGAAAATTTGATTAGCAACATTGTGTGGTGAACTTCTAACCTGTGTGCTCACTTAAGTGTTCCATGAACTGTTACTATGGTAACAGGCAGTAAGCAGTTTGGGGATAGGGTTGAAAGGTACTGGCTGTTCAGAAACCGTTATATTTACCTAGGATCCTCTACATGAAAGAAAGGAAAGCAGAGAAAGACATAACACTGTGTAGCAGATTTACAAGCCCCTTGCTCGACCTTCGCATCACTTTTCCCATCTTAAAAGTGATGCAATAATAACGCAATGAACTTGTAAATCTGCCTCTATGCACATTACGAGCAGAAGAAGTCTCCTAATTTTAGCGTAAAAAATAAAAATAGACCCTATCAGTAATTTCTAATATCCCCGTGGACCCCATCCCCCGGGGCTTATAAAAACTGTTGGGGACCGTGGGGGGAGCCCCAATGCCCCAACGGTCCCGCCGGCTCCCCGCGTCCTTCGGGAGCCGGCATTGCTTTTCCACATGGGGAACTGCTTACATGCAGCTCCCCATGTGGAAAAGCAATCTGGTTTGGATTTTGAAAGAGAGAACAGATTTCTCTGCTCTCGCTTTCAAAATCCAAACCAAGTTTGCTATGGGAGGGTGGGAGCCATGAGACTCCTGCCCTCTCATAGCAAACAGCAGTGTCCCGGGGGTAGGCATACCGGGACACTGCAGGAGCCGGCCCTGGGGGGTGGCGGTCCCCAGGGCCGTCGAGGGCTCCAGGAGGGGGGCCACGCAGTCCCCCTCCCACAATACAGAAAACCCCGGGGTGGTGCTCCCCGCTGCTTGGGCGGCCTTTAAGCCCCCCAACCATTTATTTTATAGCCCCCAGATTTGGCCCCCCGAGGGCTAATTATAAAAGAAACCCCGTTATATATATATTTTTTTATGGCAGGATCCGCGCACCCTGTGCGCACCTGCCAGGTTATTTCTACCCTGCCCCCTTTATACATTTTGCACACTTGTTCCACTGACTTCTTCGGCCTCGCTTCTACCGAGGCACAAAATGGCTGCCAACAGTTCCTGGTTTCGGATGTTGACAACCACTTCACAGCCAATTAGCATTCAGCGGGTGATCGGAAGGGTGCGCTTATGGTGCGCTCATAGTGTGCTCTGGGTGTGCGGATCCACCACGGCCATAGATATATAAATTATTTTAACTGTCATTTTCTCAGGAACTACTGAACAGATTAACACCATTTAAGCAAAAGACACAAGTCTGAACTGTGGACTACCTCTTTGCCAAATTTGGTGTAAATCTGTAGCTAAGTCAAAAGGTCCTTTGGAAAATTGCATGGGGAAAATACGTTTAGGGACCCCCTTTTTTCTCAGCCCCCGCTACACGAATCATCCCGAAACTTTCAGGATAGAAGCGGACCAGAGCTGATAATTAGTTTGTAAAATTTTGCGAAGATTCATCAACCGGTGCCAAAGTTATTCAAAATAGAATGTTACGGATTTCCTATGGAAAATAGGTACGGACTATAACTACCTACTGGCAACGGTTTTATATATATAATAAGTTACCAGAGCTAACTATAACTCATGCCACCGCAGTGCACTGCTTATGATCTCAAACATGACATGGTCAGTGACATCTCAAATGACATATCCTGATTAATTATATGAGTGCATTGGTAATTAAAAGTGCCATGCACCAATATTTTGTTAATACCCTTCTGTTTTATCACATGCTTCTATGAGCTCTTCTATGAAAGATATTAGTATTCTTCATCTGGTGCATGCAGTAACAAATCAACAGTTTGTGAAATAGTTTTTATTTAACCCTCAGATGCTGAAATAGGAGGTGTCTAATGGACCGAAGTAATTTATCTATTCATTACTTCCATTAACATGGTACAGGGCTGGGGTAAGAGGGTATCTATGTAGTGTAAAGCATGTAACGATGCAGAGTGCAGTTGACTCACATCCAGTAATGCAGGCATATGCCAGAGACCTTTAAATTAACAATTTAAGCCAATCAATAAAGGCTGCTAAACACTGCCTGTATTACAAGCCACTAGATTGCCTTGTGAAATGCCATTTATACCTTGAAAAGTACAGATACTAGTGGCTCATACATTAGTCTTGGTCCATTTCAGAAAGGCCATGTCTGCATTGGTATGGTCTACATTCTGTCTGCCAGGTAGAAAGCCATGACCAACAGCACAATATGTTACTGAAACATAAGGTTAATATGTTGGCATGGATCTTTATATCTACAATTAACAGTGATATAGTATGGTATGAACTGAGCACCTATGTATACTGACCTGGTTCCAGAAACACCTAATGCTGGCATCCCCTATGAGGGTTCTCTTCTTGCCAAAGTCTGGAAATTAAAATGAATAGATTTGGGGTGATAATTTTTTCAAGAGTTTGATATATGTCTGTGCCCTATTCACAGCACTTAGTAGTTCCAATGTTGTAATAATTGCAAAAAGTGGTACAGTTGGGACATCAATTTATTGTCAAAAATGGGGTCAGGTTAAAATGCCTAGAATATAGAATTCTGCATAGAACACTGACACTCTTTACCTCTGAAGAATGTAGCTTTTTGTAATATTATCAAAACATTCTAGACTTAGGGTGGCTTTAGTGTACCTTGACTATCTTCATCACATATTTTCAGTATAATACCTATATGCACCAGTACAATGGAAGTCACTTCATCAGGCTACGGAGTTTAAGTCTATAACTGAAGAGGGCGGCTTTAGTGGTCAGGGTATGGTGTTCATGGCAGGTGGGCAATTCTTGTTTGTGCCACATAATAATTGGAAAGTGTCAAAGGTTTTTGATTTTCATTTGAAACCAGAACATCACTTTAGCAGTGTTATTTTCAGTAAATTTAGTAGTAATCTTTTTCAAGTGAATGATAAATTGTTTGGATTATCTCATTCATAACTTTATTTTATATAGAAATGTGTTTTACAACCACTAAACAATTTTAATTGAAGAAAAGTTATAGTTAATTGATCATATTAAATTAGAACTTCTGTGAAATACCCAGTAATGATAAGCGGCTCACGCCCAGGCAATGTTCCAACAGTGCTCACTATATATGTTTGTTAGCAATGTGCTTTTCTTTTTTTCAGAATTTCAGACAAGAAATAATTGTTTTTATTAAGAATATTTATGGACCTAAGATCGGGTTCACAAATCTGAACAAACAAAATCTATTTCATGGGGACCACAACTCCCTAAGTGGGTCTGCAAATTCAGTAACAATTACTATGGGGTATCTGGCAACAAACATGGATATTTCTGAATTTTTGTGGCAGTGTATGCTCTTCCAGCATCCCCTTCATCCTCCATGAGCTCAGAAGAGGCTCTCTCTACTTTCTACCACAACTTTTTATTCCAGGATGATGGCTGCCATGTCTTGCATGCTGAAATGTATGAAGCAAACATGGACCTATATGCATTTGTATTGTGTCCTAAGTCTCCACTACATAAAGAGATGAATTTATTCCACATATTGTGAAATTTGGATACTATCGCAAATGGAAGCTGCTGCACATTTAAGACGAATTGATCAAGATATTTTGGATAGTGTGCTTGCTATTACTGTTATTGATATTGATACATTGTCACCTCACATTTACAATTTGAATAATATTGTCTCATCTGTTTTCTATATTATGCACAATGACATGTCGTTAATATACCATGGGCAAAGACAGCTTAGATCTATTGTGCAGTTTATTTGGACACTTCAAGTCCTCCAAAAAGGCCATGTGCCATAGCACTACCTAATTTCTCCTCACCCATTCTTGTCTTTCAGTTTGACATGTAAACAATGACTCATGGCCAAGAAGGATGCCACTTATACAATGTTACTTCTCAAGTATTCAGAACAGCTCTCATTCACAATAGCAGAGACACCCTCCACAGTGTGGTTGACACATGGCATAATATCTTTGCCAATTTCATCATTCCAGTTCAGAACTTGCATGAAACATTTTCCAGCGGGTAGATATGAAGTCTTAGGAAAGAGCTCTATTCACGAGATATGTCTTTATCATTCTCTTACTGATGTGAGGAGGTTGAGAAAGAGACATTCCTTACTGGAAGGGAATAGGGCTCTTCTTTCAGTCACTCACTTACGTTACCATTCACAGTGCATGCTGTGCTTCAATAGCGAAATTGGCCTGTTTTCTAAAAGGAAACCCAGCCCCTTCAATTCTCCCCTCATTACTGTCCTTTCAAATGGAAGCTATTAAATGTTAAGAGACCAAGACTGTTGCGGCATGAAGGCTGGGATTCCATATACTTTAACAGTGTCCCAGATAGTTATCTTCTGCAATAATGTGCTTTTCCCACCTACCCAGTCTCCGGTAGTTCATTGTGGCCTTCCATTCCAAATTTGAAGGCGGACTTTAACAGGCCAAGCTGACTCAAAGCCTTATTGTTTCAAAAAGATGTGGCATTAATATCTGCACAAGAAACATTTGGTTGGAAGGATGTCCAGTGAAATACAGTCTTTGTTAAATACAAATCTTACATGTCACTTCAGTCAGCTTGTGTATTGAATACTTCATGCTTCCAATACCTTTGGTATAGCACACTTTAAAAACAAAATTGGGACTGGCTAAGTAAGTACCTTTCAGCGAGCTTTGGAGTAATACCAGCATTTATCCATTGATTATTTTCCAGTATGTTTGGTGGCATGGGTTTGCTATTATTCCTCATTTATGGCATTTTGGTTCTTTTTTTGTTACTCTGCAATGGATGTTTCATTTTGTAGCCCATTAGTACCGGAAGTACCACTGGTCCAGCTGTGCTTTGAGCACTTAGTACAACTCGTTGAGGTGCCTTTGCTCCAGGAACTGAACATTGTCATTACAACAAGCCTGGTTCACCAATATACAGCCCGTATTTCATTGCCTGAGGTGCCCCTTTGAATCGTCTCTGGATGTCTACTTGACTCTGATATATTCTTTTTCTGTAAACATAAACCTGTTGATGAGTCCGATAATAAACCATTTTCGGAGTTGTCCCATGAACTTGTGGCTGGTTCCAGATGCATGGTACCCAACACTCCCTCTGAGGTTGATGGGTGATTTTAGCACCAGGAATACCGAACTCTGGCTCTAAAAACATGGATGCAGGTCATCAGGCTACTTCAATCAATCGATCAATCAGTCATTTGTTAAGCGCACTACATACCGCAAGGGTCTCAAGGTGCTGGGGGGGTGGAGGTGGGGTCGATACTGATCGAACAGTCAGGTCTTTAGCATCCTCCTGAAGGTCAGCAGGTCTTGGGTCTGTCGTAGGCTCAGTGGGAGGGTGTTCCATGTCTTGGCGGCGAGGCGGAGAAGGATCTCCTGCTGATGGTTGTTCTTCGGATGCACGGGATGGTGGCGAGTGAGAGGTCGGCGGAGCGGAGCTGGCGGTTGGGGGTGTAGAAGGAGAGCCGTCTGTTGAGGTAGGCTGGGCCGGTCTTGTGGAGTGCTTTGTGTGCGTGGATGAGGAGCTTGAAGGATATCCTCTTGTTGATGGGGAGCCAGTGTAGGTTTCTCAGGTGGGGGTGATGTGGCCGTGTTGTGGTACATCGAGGATCAGTCGTGCCGAGGCGTTTTGGATGCATTGTAGGCGATTGATGAGCTTGGTCGGGGCTCCCGCTTAGAGGGCATTTCCGTAGTCGAGTCTGCTGCGGACGAGGGTCTGGGTGACTGTCTTTCTTGTATCTGTCGGGGTCCATCTGTAGATCTTGCGGAGCATGCGGAGGGTATTAAAGCAGGTGGAGGAGACAGCGTTGACTTGCTTGGTCATTGAGAGCGTTGAGTTGAGGATGATTCCCAGGTTGCATGCGTGGTCTGGGGGGGTCAGGGCTGCCCCCAGTGCCGTTGGCCACCAGGAGTCATCCAAGTCCAGTCGGCAACGGCCTTCATTCCTTCATGGAGGTTGGCTTTGGAGGTGATGGGGTCCTTGGTGAGGGAGAGGATCAGTTGAGTGTCATCGGCGTAGGAGATTATGTTGAGGTCGTGCTGTCGGGCGACGTGTGCGAGCGGGACCATGTAAATGTTGAACAGTGTCGGGCTGAGGGAGGATCCTTGAGGTACGCCGCAGATGATCTCGGAGGCTTTGGAATGGAACAGGGGAGGCGGACACTCTGGGTTCTGCCTGAGAGGAAGGAGGTGGTCCATTCCAGAGCCTTGTCTCGGATCCCTGCGGCGTGGAGGCGTGCGCGTAGTGTGCGGTGGCAGACGGTGTTGAAGGCGGGGGAGAGGTCTAGGAGGATGAGTTCTGCAATCTCCCCGTTGTCTAGCGGGTCCTGATGTCATCAGTGGCGGCGATGAGGGCAGTCTCTGTGCTGTGGTTGCTGCGGAACCCTGACTGGGAAGGGTCCAGGATTCTGTTCTCTTCGAGGTATCGGGTTAGCTGTTTGTTAACGATTTTCTCGATGACCTTGGCCGGGAAGGGGAGCAGAGTGATGGGTCGGAAGTTCTTGAGGTCTCTTGGGTGTGCCTTGGGTTTTTTGAGTAGGGCGTTGATCTCGCTGTGTTTCCAGCTCTCTGGGAAGGTCGCGGTCTCAAGGGAGAGATTGATGACATTGTGTAGGTGGGGTGCGATGGAGCTGTTTGCTTTGTTGAAGACGTGGTGCGGGAATGGGTCTGACGGTAAGCGGGAGTGGATTGTGCTCATGGTCTTGATGGTGTCATCAACGCTCACGCTGGTCCAGGCTAGCAAGGGGATGTGGTCGATGGTGTGCGGAGGGTCTGTTGTGTTACTGTCTGTTGGGGCTGTCTGGGTGTTGAAGCTGTCGCGGATGTCTGCTATCTTGCGGTGGAAGAAGGTGGCAAGGGAGTCGCACAGGGCTTGCGACGGCGGGATGTCATTCGTGTTGGAGCTGGATTTGGAGAGTTCCTTCACGATGTTGAAGAGCTCCTTGCTGTCGTGTGCGTTGTTGTCGAGGCGGTCTTTGAAGGAGGTCTTCTTGGCAGCCATGATGAGGTGGTGGTGGTTGCAGACGGCGTCCTTGTGTGCTGCGTGGCTGTCCGGAGTTTGTTCACTGTGCCATTTCTTCTCTAGTTTCCGGCAGGCTTGCTTTGAATCTAGGAGTTCTGGGGTGAACCAGCTTGCCCTCTTGCTGGTTTCTCTGTGGGGGGGGTTTATTCAGCGGGGCGAGGGTGTTGGCGCAGTCCTTGATCCAGCGCCTGAGGTTGTTGGCAGGGACGTCGGTGTTGGAAGGTTTGGGGGGGCTGAGAGCAAGGTTTGTATGCAGTTGGTCGACGGTGATTTTGCTCCAGCAGCGGTGGGGGATCTGTTGGGTGCAGTGGTGTGTGGTGGGTTCCTGGAAGGTGAAGTGGATGCAGGGGTGGTCAGTCCAGAGGAGTTCGGTTCTGTGGCTGGCGGAGACGTGCGGGCTTGAGGAAAAGACGGGGTTGGGCATGTGGCGGGCTGAGTGGGTGGGCGTTGTGACGAGATGTCTCAGTCCAAGGTTGGCGAGGTTATCAATCAGGGTTGTGGAGTTGTTGTCGTCGTTGTTCTCAAGGTGAAAGTTCAGGTCTCCGAGGAGGATGTAGTCGGTGGAGGTCAGGGCGTGCGTGCTGATGAAGTCGGCGATGGAGTCGCTGAACATAATACTCCTTTTACTGTACGCACTTTACTTTATGACAAGTATTACAATTGTGGCAATCCACTTCTCTTGCATGAGAAAGAAGACTGCTCAATAAATAACCACTTTTATTGAAAACACCCGTCTCTCTATTTCTCTGCACTTCTGGTGAAACAAAGCATGCACGATTGACTGAGTGAAATTGCCATCTTTTGTTTCAGCGACTCTGAAGATATACTCCTTGTTCTAGGGGAACAAAGTTGTCATGTTTATGCGGTTGTCAGAAACGAATCCCTTCTTGTGAATTCGAGAATGTTTCTAGTGACCTCTGAGCTAGCTGGCATTCACAATTAAGTCTAACATATTCAATAGAGACCTAGTCGACCTAAGTCCTAAGTCTAAACTATTGTTTATGTTATTCCAATGCGCAGAGCCTATTGGGAATATAGGAACTACACTACATGGCGCCCAACGTTTGGTTAGGCGATAATTTAACGCTAGATACTAGAGTAACTCAGTCGTGCTTTTCACACAGACCCCTTTTCCCGTAAAAACTCCAATAGACGTCTGGAGTGGGTGAAAGGTTAATATCCGCCAAAACTTAGTAGGATGAGAATCCTATGTATTAGTTTTTGGTTTAGTCAACGTTGAAGGATACAGTGTTCCAAAATATTGTGCACCTAATCTTTGTTTCCTTGAAACTTGCTGTGCAAACTTTCTGTCAGCAAAAATGACGGAAAGTGACGAAGAAAGGGAAAGAGCTAGAATAGCAGCTCGAGCAGTTTTAGATGACACAACCCTCCAAAATTATCCTGATGCAATAATCATCCCGGTAAATATAAGGAAAACCATAACTATAAAACTTATAGAAAATGGAGTATCAACAAGAGGTGGTACAGTCATATTTGTGGTAGAGGCACATGAATATCGGCAGACAGTGGTATTCTATTCATGGATTAATTTTACAGCAGCAAACGCTGTGACATACGAGTTCCACTACTACAAAGCAGAGGAACCTCCGGAGGAATACGTTCCTTTCGAGGACGTTGAAATCACACTAACTTACGAAGAGCATCAGCTCTCGTTTAATGGCGCCCTAAAACATCAAAATCACATTACCAGGCTCGGTCCACTAGGTAGACCAGGAGCCACATGGCCGGTTCTAGCCAGCTATACACCACATCCTGACATAGATGAAATGTCAAACGGAGAACTCTTAGTTCAGCTAAAACAATTAATTAAAATACATAGACAATTGGTCCAATATGTCATGCGGACGTTAACAGTCCAACCAGCGATAAAAATTCCACAGCACACCCCTCATCAGGGGAACACAAATACAATTACACCACAGACTATTCAATCAGTCATTGGCAAATTACCCGCAAAACGGGAAAAAATTCCGCTCTGGTTAGCTCAAAAAATTACTCAAATAGAGGCAGTATTTCCTGATACTACACCTCATGAAAAACACAGAATTCTGACAATCTGCCTACCAATGGGGATCGCACCACATGCGGAGGACTGTGACACTTGGGGAACAGTCTTTGCTTCAATATACACAAAAACACACGGTGTTCCGTCTATGGCGGTTATACCAGACGTACTAAGACAGATTCAAAATGAATACGGTCCAGAACCTGCTTTAAATCTAGCTATGAAATTACTGAAAGACTTTAAGCAAGTCTCGGCTATACTACTAGCCAACATAAAAGAAGAAGCAGCATCTGTGGCGATCCGCCAAAAATTGAAAGAGGCAGAAATAACAGAACAACCTTTTGAACTTGCCAGAATAATTGAAAAGTGCTATGAAGAATTAGGTAGAGATAGTTTGGGTGGGAAACCACTAAAAGCACAACTAACTGAAAATCCTGAAAAAACCTTAATTAAGAATAATCTCAACACTGCAAAAAAGAAGTGGGAGGGTAATAAACAGACCACTACCAGAGAAAAACAGTTTCAGTCCAGAGGAAGGTCTCCCCAACGGAGAAATAATTCTGCAGAACGGGGGGGCAGGTCTCCACAACGGGAGCCCTCTAAAAAAAGATACAACCTTAGAAATAGGGACAATTTAAGATAACCTGACAGACATCAAGATAATGATACACATCCCTCTCGATCTTTTCAGACTTCCTCACAGAAATCAGAAAGAAGAGGACGGTCAGAACATAAAGAAGAGCGCGTCAAGTCCAAAGACAAGGAACCTGCTCATCAAAGTAAATAAATTACTATTTCCCAAAAAGAAGGTAGCTAGTATTAAAATAAAACATGTTGAGGATTCTGAGGACACAACTCAAGAACGGAGAATGGGCCCAGACAATGCTAGACAGCGCAGCAGAAGTGACCATAGCTCGCAGGATCCTGATGAATCTTCTGGAGACAGTGGACACGAATGAATACATTCTAGTGGAAACTGCAGACAACAGATTTAGTGTACCCCAAAAATTATATGAAATAACATTGCGTATAGAAGGGGACAAAACTAGGAAAATAAGAGGTCTCTTTTGGGAGAATCTATCTAAAGGCTATGATATCCTGCTAGCAGAAAAAGACTGGCCACCAGAGTTTGTCAGGGATTGCCCACATGGTGAAGAAATGATTATGCCTGCCTTCTCAAATCACATTCCAATTCATAAAAAAATACACATATGCTAGAAAATGGGTAGTGGCCCAAGCCCCTGCATTATATAAAAATCATGTAGGATGGGATGAGGATTCTCCTCACCATAAAATTCAGTTAAAAAATCAACCTACTGTACAGAGGCAGTATCGTGTTAGGCAAGAAGCTAAAAAACAAGTCAGGGAGGTCTTAGATCAACTTGAATACCAGGGGGTGATTGAAACATGCACCTCACAAATGAACAATCCTTTGTTTCCTGTCTCCAAACCAGACGATTCATATCGTCTAGCTTTGGATTACAGACACCTAAACTCTTGTTGCAAAACATTTTCAGTACAAAATTCACACAGTGAAGCACTAATGAATAACATTGTGCGCAAAAAATATAAAACGACATTAGATATTTCAAATGGTTTCTTCTGTCAAAACATTGCACCAGAAAGCAGGTATTTGACCGCTTTCCCCAGTATGGGGGCCCAGAAGACAATTTTGTCGTCTCCCCCAGGGATTCAAGAACAGCCCAGGATTATTTTCAGCCAGGGTAACAGAGTTACTACAAATATATGATGATGAGGCACTATCTTATGTCGATGACATCTATCCTACAGACGATGACCTGGAGACACACTTGAAAAGAGTGAACACCATTATACTTGGGTTCGCATCTGAAGGGTACAAATTCAACTTTAAAAAATCAAGAATTGACCACCTCAATGTCCTATTTTTTGGATATGAATTATTAAGTGAAGGCAAAAGCCTAGCAGACAACTTCTTAGAGAAGTGTGCAGTACTCCTAGCTCCAAAAACGCTGAAGAACTTACAATCAATTCTAGGTTTCCTGAATTTCGGAAGAACTTACATTCTAAACTACGCAGAGAGGGTAAAACCTCTCTACGAATTAATAAAACCTGATTTCAAACCAATTAATTGGACTCAGAAACACACAAGAATTTTACGATCACTACAAACAGACATGTTAACTAAAACAAAACTGCAAACACGAGCAAACGAATGCAACCTTGAAATCCGAGTCATCCCAGGAAGATGCGGATTTACGTACCTGACCTTAATGAGGGAGAAACGGTACCAATAGATTATAAATCACACTTGTACACACAAGCTGAAATAAAATTCAGTTCTACTGAAAAAATTATAACTGCGGTTCAAACTGCTGTACCAAAAGAAAGAGCCCTAGCTGAAGGGAAGAGCATATCTGTTTTAACAGTAGTATCAGCCCTTGAGGCAGTAACAAGACCGAGCATTCCAAATGCTATGGCATTAGATCCAGAATGGATCCAATGGGTTAATTATCTTGCTGCAACTGACATGATGCACGCATTTGATCCCAAAATGAAAAAACTAGAACATCTAGAATACGAACATGAATGTCCCCTGTGGATCGAAATTCTGCCTCTCGAACAGTACACCTGTGTAATCTACACAGACGCATCTGCACAACACTATGTTGTGGATAAACAAGTTTACAATGCAGCATGCGCGATTATAAAATGTCGCTGGCGCATAGGTAAATTCAGACCAATGGTCACTAAAACTGAATCACTCAGAAACTGTACAGCTCAGCGAGCTGAACTAAAAGCTTTTAAGATGGCGCTTGAAAATACCGATCGCAAATTCCCCGCACTAATAGTGTGCGATTCGTATTACTGCGTCCAGTCTTACAATGAATACTTGCAGAACTGGGTTCAAAACGGTTTCAAAAATGCAAAAGGTGTCACAATAAAGCATAAAAAATATGGGAACAAGTAGTTCTTTTACAGAAAGAACTACGAAAGACTCACGTGATACATACACAGAGTCTTCGACGTGATGGCGTTCACGTTGCAGGGAATTCATTGGCTAACAAAGCCACAACAGCAGCTGTTCAACCGGCCTCCGTAGCTACAAAAAAGCGTTCTAAAAAACAAATAGATGGAGAAACCATGCTGGCAGTAAAAGCCTCATTAAAAGGCGACTATGCGGCATTACCTCTAAATTATCCACTCAATAATACATACATCATTGATGCGAACTCCGTTCCTTTTGCTCGAATCCCTGGAGTGGGGGACAGAGTAATTCCAAACACGAACCGGAGGGCTTACTTGATTCAAGAAGCACACATGGGAATGGGTCTGAGGCACCAAGAGATCTTGAAATCTCTAATAGAATTGCAATAAAAATACTGGTGGCCGGGGATGAGCGTGCATGTTTATAACTTTACATTCGATTGTCAGGACTGCAACAGAGATCGCAGTTGTGAAACGGACCAGATACCAGCCCAGACACCTCAATTAGACAGCATTAGGCTATCTACGCTCAGACGTCCACACGGAAAGAAGCGATCCCATAAATATTAAGACGAGATTCATATGGATGTGGCCCCAGCGCTCGGCTGACGCCAGAACTGTTTTAAAAGATTTGCGAGTCTTTATCGGCACATACGCAATTGGCATGCTACATTCTGACCAGGGTCCTGCGTTTTGCTCTCGAGCTTACAAGGAGGCCATGGCCAGCTTGGGCATTGCATTGCGGTACTCTAGTTCATTCCATCCTGAGGGAAATGCGGTAGTGGAGAGAAAAAACCGTGACATAAAGCAATCTATAACAGCGAGGGTATTAGGTTCGGGTGATGGGTGGGTCAAACATCTAATAAGTGTCCAACGTAGTCTTAATAATCTGCCAAGAAATTCTCTGGGTGGAATCACTCCGTATGAACTTTTGTTTAGTACAAGAATGATAATCGAAGATCTTGATAGTCAGACTTCAGTGGTGGAACAAAAAACTTTTGATATCAAAGATCGTTTGGCTGTTTTACAGGACTTAAACGAAAAAAGAAGAAGTCTAAGTAACACAAAGCTAAAGCCAACGGCCACTGAAGAAAACCCACCTGTCCCAGCAAGACCGGTCTGGATTCCAAAGATTGGGGATCTGGTCAGAGAAATGATCGCGGTGAAGAAGGAAAAGCAGTACCTGTCTTGGCAATCAGCGGAACAAGATCAGTAGTACTACCGCCCCTTGCTGGTAAAAAGGAGAACAGAGTTGTATCAATCGACCTGGTAAAACCACAATCATGTGGCCAATAATAAGTAGTAGGCCCAGTGGACTCCCAAGAAGTAGCAGAAGACCAAACCTTGCTACAATCCAAGAGGTTCAAACTGAGAGACTAATCACATTTGACAAACCTGCAGTGAATAAAGAAGGACTATGCAACAAAGCCATGGAACTTGTGCCTCTTGAAACCCAAATTGCTACAGTTTGTCAAGAAACACCTGTCTACAATGATGTAGCCTCTGACTATACTAATATGACAAAGGAAGAAGCAAATCCAAAGATTAATGCGAATCCGGAAGCAATTCCAACAATTGACAGAGCTTTATCTGGCTACTTCATCAATTTCGATGACTTTTCTGATGATCCAAGTGAACATGAAGACAAGCCAGCAAACAAAACTTTTAAAGAAAAAATTACAGAACTCTTTCATCAACTTGGAGAAACATATCTGATTTTACCATGGATTGAATTGTGGATTGTGTTAGGTGTACTTTTCCTCCTGCTGTGGCCCATTTTGGTTTTAAGCTTGGGAAGAATGATTGATGGAAAATACAGTGCAATGGACACAGCAAGTCAGAACATCAACTTGGTTCTAAAGCCTCACAGATCTTTACACATTGAAAAAAGAGAACTATCATCAGTAAACATCACAGCCATTCCTATACCTGGTGGTGTAGCATGGGACGCTACTGATTACGGCATCTATGGCCCGGTGGAACTCTTGAAATATCCACATCAGTTGAAGGTTTCTTTATGTGACTTTGTATCACCTAGTACTTTCTCTGATGATTTGGGACTGTGAAAATATTAATAATATGATGTCAGATTTAGAAATGTCAGCAAAATTTACAGAACATGATTATTTAGAAGGTTCATGAGATTATGAAGAAATGTATTGCTTTAATCATTATGGGCATCACTATTTGCATAAATCTGCTAATCCTAGAAATGTTTTTACTTATAATCAATGGGAACATTGTCCGACACCGCCAAAAGGCAGCTCGAAAACATTTTATGAAAAATTCCCATATTTCTCAGGGTTTAATGACACTGTTCCAGAAAGGTTTTATTTTAAAATTAGGAATAAGACAGGAATGAAAAACATGTTGACAAATACTAAATTGATATATTCTGCAACATTTTATGAAAAAATGTCTACATTTGGTTTTGAATTTTGGAAAAACAACCTTGAGACAAAAACTATCTGGGGTACAAAAGACTGGCAGGTACAAGGTTTAGAATCATTATTCAGAGCCTGCATGATCCCAGAACAAATATTGTTCTTGAATGACACCATTCAACAAACAAACTGTCTTGGCCTAACCAAGATAAAGGACTTAAACAAACCGTCTATACCAAAGCCCATACCTGATAGTAATAGCACTACAGATGTGGAGATAGACGTATCCCATATTTTATACCAAAACAGAACTAATCCTGATTGGAAAAAATGGTTGATCTGGCCCACAGACACTAATAACTGTCAAGATAGATTCCTGAACAAAACACAGGGGTTCAAACAGAACAGGCCAGACCCAAGATATTCCCAGAGACATCCAGGGATAATAACAACATACAGTGTAGGAAAACTATGCCTCGAATGGCTACAGAAATCCACACTACCTGAAATTAAGCAACATTTGACTTTACTTAAAGAAGATGCTGACTTGTGAGATTTCATATTGGGACCTCGCAAACAGCGTCAAAAACAATTCATATACGCCGGTATATACGCTGCTTACAACGAAGCTTGGAAAGTAACGCAAATTGAAACTGCTGAAGAAATACGAGAAATTGATCGTATTAATTTGGAAAAAACACTGTCTGTAGTGGACAATGGGTTAATGGCTCTGTCCTCCAAAATATAGTCACTGGACAGCATTGTATCATCTGCTATTGATATAATAGAACAGGATATGCTAATGTTACAACATGGCCAGTCCCAATTACGTTCTATTGTACAGTTAGGCTGGACGTTACAAAATCTCCGTTCAGGTTACATGCCATGGCATCTAATCAACACAAAGTCATTGTTTTCTGTCTTTAACCTTACATATAAACAAATCTCTTTAGCACAAAAAGGAGCAGACTATATGGTGCTGAGCATTGAAAAACTTGAGAGATTACCATTAACAATCTCCGACAAGCCTGTCATTGAATGGATAATAAATGGCACCATTACCATTCCGATAACAACTTTTCAGTTTTAATATTGCCAAAAGCACATACCAGCGGGCCTGTATGAAAGGTTGGGTAAAGGGTGCTTCAAGTCAACCTGGAACTTACCTTACACACATAGGTGTTACAGTGGGGGGAAAAATAGGTATTTCTTAGTGGTAACAACTGTAAAAATTCACTAAGCGTTACACTTCTGTGTCAAGGAATTAACTTGCATGGAGCCTGCGAAGGTTCATCAAATAACCTTTCATGCCACCTGCACGGCACCCCTGCTACACAAATAGAGCCTTTTTTCAGACAACTTTCCAACTGCAATTACGTTATAATAAGTTACCACAGCTGTTGTGGCATGGGGCCAGGAACGGCCTATCTTGTGAGTGTTACATCCAGGGCCACTTGCAGTATGCAAGTATTGTATCCAAACAGCAAACCAGACAAGGAGGCAATGATATGGCCTTCTCTGAATATCTCTTCTATTCGAATTGATACTTTAAGCAGAATGAAGTCTATTCTTTTACAAACAACTGCGCCTTTAACCTCGTCTAAAGAAACGTATGATCTGCAAGTCGCAAGGACAGCAGCAGATACATACATTATTATCGACAAATTGCCCCGTGCATTTCGTAGAAATGTTAAGTCAAATCTTAAACATGTCAGATACCAGTGGCATCGCCCATGTATTTAAGACAATTTTTTCGGGACTGTTAGCACCCTTTGAAGCAGTCCTGAGCATCTTCCCGAATTTCGTGCACTCTGTGTTCGGCGGCCTGCCTCTCATCTTGGGACTCGTAGCAGGAATCTTATTTTTGTTCCTTCTGCTCCGATATGGCAAGTCAAGTCACAGACAAAACTCAGGCTACAATGGAAGAGACGATCCTAGCAATGTGAGACCGAGATAGGATTACTAAAGTCCTCGGCGGGGCTCGGCTAAGAGATCTGAATACTACCTGGTTTCTTTCATTCAGACCAATCTGGCGAGATTGCATCCTACCTGTTCTACGATGCCTGCTCTGCGGAGAAGAATGCGTGTTAGACGTATGTCTCACACTCCCATCAGCAGTACCTATGGATATCAATACTTTGCTTGGTTCGGTAACGGCTTATGCAACGTGTTGTCCCCAGCGGCTACCTATTCTGATGACGGCATTCATTGAGACCTCACCATTACGATTAGGTGGCGGTGAGGTACGAGATGAGAGCGGCACACAGGTACAACCTTCTGTGACCATTGATGATCTAGACACCGATGACGGCAATGCTTCTCACATATGCACTATTTCTACTTTTTCGGACCTGGTCCAACTTTCACCTACTGTTGTAAACGAATTCTTTGCCAGCCTATCTGAGTTAATGTTCTCTCCTAACAACGAGAATGACTTTTGAGCACACAGCGTCCCCTGAACTCGGAATTCGGCCTTCAGTTTTGATACACAGAACTTCTGAAAAACTTTTGGAACTTTTTTTTACCTGAAAGCGAAATTATTTTTCCCAGTTCCCAAAATATTTACTTTATTTTTGGCACATGATACTCTGCTTAAAGTAGAACTATTCTTAGAGAACAAGATTTCTATTTTTTAAACTGTAGAGACAATATTTTGACTTAGCCTCTAGCACATGTACAGTCTTGTATAAATATGTGATGAAATGGTCTTCTGTATTAAGAGCCATTTCATAAATGTAAATTCCGTGCTTCATTCAGCAAATATTTCAATGTACTATAAATGCATTATCTGAATGATACCACTGCTTGAAAACGTACAGTATAATACTCATTTTTCGTGTATATACCATTTCAAATGCATTTTATGTATTTTGGGGTGGTATGGAAAACACATGCATAGATATGTTTAAAATTGCTTAGTATTTAGTAATGATGGACATGGAGTGGGTGTTGTAGACGAATCTAGGACCCTATTTAAATATTCCCGATTTATGCCCTTATGTGGTTATATCAAATCCTATCCTTATAAAGGCATAAGAATCATACCCATATTAAATCATAGCCAATGCAGTCCAAATACGGCAAGGCTGCTCCCATAGACTCCTAGAAAGCACAACGCGTTCTTAAACAAACCAAGCCTCCAGTAGCCCGGGAATTCCCCCTGCTTCTGTGTTGATTTGTCCTAGAACTCCTTGAGTCCTGAAAGAACTGCGAGTTCTTAGTTACGTCTTATGTCCAACCTTACGTCAAACTCGGCACCTTCCAGGTATAAATATACCAGCATCTGCCCTAGCAAAACACACGGTGGTTTGGAGCAGATCGGCTATCTATTTGCCCGACGCCCTGCTGAAGCGAGTGCCGAAGGAAGCCGACCCTCCCATTGATGCACTGAGAGAGACGCTGTCTTTTCTCCTGCCGAGAAATCCAGCTCCAGTGTTTCCCCGTCACCCTTGCGGGTTGCAGGGAGATCGAGTCCTGAGAGAGAGATACAAGACCTCCTTCATTCTATAACCAAGGTACAGAGCTGATTAGACCCTTAGAGAATTCTTGATCTAGATTCTTGGTAGAAACTATCTCAAACTACAACTCATTTACTCCTTCCCATGTACTAGGCTTAGGTTAGGTAGACCGGGGTAGGCGTATCTTAGAAGCACCAGTTGAGTACGTTTAGTCATTTTTTTATCATTGTATGTATTTTATCCATTTTAAGTAACTTATGGCTTAGAAACCATATAAATGCTTTTACAGTATTATTTCATGATATTCCTTTTACTGTACGCACTTTACTTTATGACAAGTATTACAATTGTGGCAATCCACTTCTCTTGCATGAGAAAGAAGACTGCTCAATAAATAACCACTTTTATTGAAAATGCCCGTCTCTCTATTTCTCTGCACTTCTGGTGAAACTAAGCATGCACGATTGACTGAGTGAAATAGCCATCTATTGATCAGGCGACTCTGGAGATATACTACTTGTTCTAGGGGAGCAAAGTTGTCATGTTAATGCGGTTGTCAGAAACTAATCCCTTCTTGTGAATTTAAGATATGTTTCTAGTGACCTCTGAGCTAGCTGGCATTCACAATTAAGTCTAACATACTCGCCATCTTGGGTGAGTCAGAGGGCGAGCAGATTACTTGCTCGGCCCTCCCACCCTCCCCAGCATAAAATGACACTCCCTTCTCGAAGCGGATGGGCACAGCGGGCGCGCCGGCGGCGCGCCAAAGGCGAGCCCGTCTGCGCCCGTCCGCGGCCGGCCGGGGCAAGGGTCATGCCACACTGCCCAATTTGTTACCTATACTGCTGTTGATTTAATACATTTGCACTCCCAGCGGCCCCTTTGTCCATTCACACATGCCAATTTAGACTGTTTGGGTTTGCTTTGCCCCCCATTAGCTTTCCCGGAGTTTGATCCTCTGTTACCTGTGGCCCCTACCCTTGTCATGCAGACTTCCTTGGCCGCCCCTCCCCCTCCCGCCAAAAGAGCTGCCAGCTCCAATTTTACAGTGAGCTATTTGAACACCCGCTCGCTGGTCAAACATCATCTGGAGATCTTCCAGCTTTTGGACTCGGACAAACCCAACATGTTTTTCGTCACCGAGACTTGGCTGAATGAGGAGTCTTTTCCGGACATCCTCGCGGCGGTCCCGCCAGGCTATTACATTCTTCAAGCCAATAGATCCTCCGGTAAGCCGGGTGGCGGGGTGGCAGCTATTATTAAACATCACATTACATTTTCTTCACTAGCTATTACCGCTATTCCTTTGGTCGACTGCCTTATTCTCAGACTAGAATCTCCAGTGCCCCCCTTCTCTGTGTCCTAGTCTATCGCCCCCCCCCAGTCCATGCCCAACTTCCCGTCAATGTTCGGTGACATGCTTACCCAGCTGGTTATTAATAATTCAAAAATTTTGATCTTAGGGGACTTTAACTATTGGCCCTCTGATGATAGAGTGTTTGTTCATTCACTTTCTCCGACTTGTTACTGGGCATGAATTGCTCTCAACATATTCATCTAGCAACTCACATCAAGGGCCACACCCTTGACCAGGTGTGGACCTCTAACCTGGATATCTCCTCTCCCCTTGTTCTTCCCTGTACTTGGTCGGACCACTCTATTATTACTTGCTCCTTCGCCGTTATTACCCATGTTAGTCGTACCCTTGAGGACAATCCTCCTGCTAGGAACTAGAATAGGGCTGACTTGGGCTCTTTTGTCACCTTACTTAGAGCCTCTTCCCCACCGGATGGCGACTCGTTGGACACCCAAGCGTTAGGCCTGCAGCGCTGGCTCGAGTCTGCTAGCGATACTGTAGCCCCTTTCAAACAGGTCAGGTTAAAATGCCCTCATGATGCGCAAAGATGGTTCTCAGAGGAACTTAAAGTAAAGAAACTTAAACTCAGACAGGCTGAGTGCTGCTGGCGACGAGTCTATGCTTCAGACAAGAAGCTGGTATTCACGACTCTGCTTAAAGATTATAAGCTAGCTATCTTGTAAGCTAAAACTTCCTATTTTTCTAAGAAAATCATAGACTCAGCCTTTAAGGCAAAAGATATTTTTTCCACTGTGGAAGATCTCTCGCATCCAGATAGGGTTACCATCAAACCTCCTCCCTCCCAAGCACTTTGTGACTCCCTTAATTCATTTTTTATTGAAAAAGTTATTAAAATTAAAAACAGTATTTCTTGTTTGATCCCTCCTGATTCACCTTTTCCTGTCACCACTCCTGTTGTTTACAACCCACAGCAAATTACACAGATACCTCCTATCTCGGAGGACAAGTTTCTAACTCTGCTAAATAAGGTGAGCTCTGGCTCCCCCATTGACTGCTGTCCCCCCCAATGTTTTGCGTGAGGCCTTTTCTGCCTGTCCCATCCCCCCTTTGATTCTCCTCCACAACTCACTCAAAATGGGCTCAGTTCCTAGCTCTTTTAAAACCGCTGTTGTGGTGCCCATTCTCAAAAAAACCAATGCTGATCCTTCCCTTATGAACAACTTTCGCCCTATTTCCCTACTCCCTTACCTCAGTACAGTTCTTGAGGCTCATGTCACTCACTGCCTGAGCTCATTTATTGAACACTCGCAGTTTCTTGACTCCCAACAGGCCGGGTTTCGACCTGCCCATTCAACTGAGTTGGTCATTCTCTCAGTGATGGAAGAGCTGCGGAGGGGCGCGGACTGTAACATCAGCCAGGCTTTGGTGCTTCTCGATTTGTCGGCTGCCTTCGACACGGTCGACCATGACATTCTGGTCGGCCGTGTCGATGAGGCCGGCATCCGGGGATTAGCCCTTGACTGGGTGCGCTCGTTTGTGAGTGACCGTCATCAGGCTGTCCGTCTCTCTCAGTTCTCTGCTGACAAGGTTGGGTTAACATGCGGTATCCCGCAGGGCTCCTCTCTTTCCACCTCCTTTTTAATTTGTACCTTGCCCCCCTTATCCGTTCTCTACGAGGCAGTAATGTCACTGCATTTAATTATGCAGATGACATTCAACTGATCCTCGATATCGACTCCTCGGATCAATCCATTTAAAATTTCCAGTCCACTCTGTGTCACATCAGTGATTGGATGGGGGCAAATTATTTGAAACTTAACCCCGATAAGACCGAATTGGTTCTTATCGGGGTACCTCCGATCCGTGGAGTCCTAACTTCTGGCCTACTTGTTTAGGTCTCCCCCTCTGCCCTGCTGACTCTGCTAAAAGCCTTGGGGTGGTCATCTGTAAAGATCTGTCGATGAAACCCCAGATTAACGCGGTGGTCTCCTCTAGTTTTTTTCACTTACGTAAAATCCGTAAGATATATCGATTCCTTACCATAGAGGCTCTCACCTTGGCTTTACTTGGCTTCACCTTGGCCCAGCTTCAAGCACAGGAGGTACTTCGATATACTGTTAAATGGATGTCAAGTAACCTCCTCAAGATCAACCCCGAGAAAACTGAGGTGTTGATTGTCTCATCCACTTGTTCGCCTTGGAGCGACCTGTATTGGCCACAGGAATTGGGCTCCATCCCCAAACCAGCTGACTCGGTAAAAAGTCTTGGCATCAAGATAGATAGTGCCCTATCAATGAAGAGCCAAGTATCTACCGTGGTAGGAGTCTGCAACGGCCTCTTGAGACAGTTGCGTAAACTAGTCCCACTCCTGTCCCAATCTATGCTCCGCACCGTAGTCTCGGCTACTATACTCTCGAGACTCGATTACGGGAATGTCCTTTATTTGGGCCTACCAAAGACACTAACTAACAGACTGCAGGTGGTTCAAAATGACGCAGCACGACTTATCTTTAAACTGCCGCGGAATTCTCATGCTTCTCCGCTGCTATTGAACCTGCACTGGCTGCCAGTGATACAAAGGTCCATCTTTAAAAGTCTCTGCATAGCCCATAAATCCATCTATGGCCAAGCCCCTGCATATGTTAAGGAAAGGGTGGAGATCTATCGACCTGAAAGAAGACTGAGATCGGCTGAAGCACAGCTGCTGGTATGCCCTCGGTTTAAACTAGCCACAAAAGGAGGTAGAGCATTTTCAGTCTTGCTGCCAAAAATCTGGAATGAATTACCGGAAGCCCTGCGTAAGGATGGTAACAGGCTTCATTTCAGGAAAACCCTAAAAACCACTCTAATTAAGGCAGCGTTGAACTTAGTTTAGTCTGCTCCTTTCTCCTAAGATGTTGGTTAGCTGTTATGTTTTTATGGTCAAAGCGCCTTGAGACCTGTCGGTGAGTTGGCGCTATACAAGCACATACTAACAATAACAATAACAATACTGGCCCTGGTAATTTCCAGGCTAGACTATGCCAACTCCCTTTATGTTGGCATCCCCGCTTACCAGCTGAATCAATTACAGCTGGTCCAGAACCAGGCTGCACGATTGATTTTCAAACAGCCCAGGCACCAGCATGTTCGCCCACTGTTAAAAACCCTTCATTGGCTTCCTGTGGTCGAACGGTGTAACTTTAAACTGGGCTGCACCATCTTTAAAGCACTGGCCGGCCTCGGTCCAGTCTTCATATCCTCCCTTCTCTATCATTATGCCCCCCCCGTAACCTCCGATCCTCCCATCTTGCTTTACTTAAAACCCCTATTTTTAAACGCAAGAAACATTGAGGGCTCAGGTTCTCGTTTCTCGCCCCTTCTTTTTGGAATGCACTCCCTGTAGAGTTTAGGCTCACCTCTTACCCTCGTTTCAGGTCTCTCCTGAAAACACACTTGTTCTGTAAGGCACATAATTAGTTCCTTCTTCCTCCGCTCCCGCCTGCTCCTATCTGTCTCCCTACTGCCTACAGCGCCATGAAACCATTGGGTGTAAGCGCGCTCTATAAGAATTTTTTACATTACATTCAATAGACACCTAGTCGACCTAAGTCCTACGTCTAAACTATCGTTTATGTTATTCCGATGCACAGAGCCGATTGGGAATTTAGGAACTAGACTACAAGTTGTTCATCAGAACCAATAGGTCTAGTTTGAGGGCAAGTATGTTGCAGGGCTGACACTTCACAGGTGAGCATTGCATGGTCACTTTCCAAGGTTTATGTTAAGGCAAACTTTTGGATAGTTTTAAGATGTGTTATTAACACCCAGATATAGTCCAAAGTGTCCATTTTAAAACAAGAGGCATGTCTGTAAGCCGCTGGCTAGATGGTCTGAGATCTTCCATTTAGCACTCGAAGGCTTAAATGGTTAAAACAAATGCCACCATAACTCCATGCTTATCTATCCTTTGATATTGCCTCTTTATCTCAGATATGGCCCAAAACTGATCATCCAGGGTCACAAAAGGGGAGTTTTGGCCTATAATCATAAGATTAGCATTGGAATTGCCCATTACTATCAATATATCACCCTGGTAGAGTGCTGAAAATGTCCTCATGGCTGAAAATAATGGGCTTATCATTGCTTTTTGTTTTGGCCCTAGCTGGGTGCAAATAAATGCAACCTAGGATGACTGATGTGGGCTCGGGTCTTGCTTTGATGGTTTTGATCAGGGACAATGTAAGGAAGATATAATGGCCATGCCCTTTACACAGTGTTGTAGCTTTTGCTGGCAAGTCATTTTTCACATAAATGGTCACCCCACCCAAGACGTAGCCCCCTGTCTGAGAGGCTATTGCCATTGCTTCATAGGCTGTTAAGTTAGTCCAGAGTGCTGAATACAGGGCCCAAGTGTCTTGTTGTGCAATGATTTAAAAACTCCCTCATTCTCTTAGAGTTACTTTACTGTTGTTTAACCCACATATATTCCAGTAGCAGATTTTCAGGTTCAGAGTTAACACTTCTTTGTTCTGTGATTGTTCGACATAAGGAGAGTCTAGCCTGAAAATTATAGAGTAGGGATTTTGGTGGAGCCTACTTTTGGGGCATCATTGCCAGGGAGATCAAAGAACTCCACCAAGTCATTAATAAAGAAGGAAAAGAGTGCTGAGGCTAAAATACATGCCTGGTGGACTACCCTCACTATCCTGAAGGAATGGATTTGTTCCTCATTCTTCCCATACCTCATGCTTGTGTGATTGTCCTTGTACAGTCTTATGAGGATATCTAAAATGTTCTCCGGGACCCTCATATTGGCTAGGACCTACCAATGCTAGTTGTGGGGAACCAAATCAAACGCTGACTTTAAGTCTACACACGCTACATAGAGATAGCATTTTCCAAGTACCAGTGTTTTCCAAGAGATTGCACTGACTCTCAGTATCTGGTCAAGGGTGCTAGTTTATGGCCTAATGCCAGCCTGGAAATCATGGTTCGCTACAACCTAGTCTGACAATTTCTCCAAACGTTGCCGGCAAAAAAGACTTCTGGAGCCTGTCTAGTAAGCTAATAGGTCTAAAATGTCAGAGATTCATCCTGCTGGCCCTTCTTATAAATTGGGATGATCTTGCCACTCTGTTAGGTTTTAAATTCCCTTTTATATTGTGCATTCTTACATATTATATTCATTAGCATTATGTGGCTAAATAGACGCCATTTGTATTAGCATTATGAAACTCACCGAGTTATCCTTACGGCATGCAAGCTTCCTTGGCTTGTGTTCCTCCATATTGTAATGTGTGACTACTAGAAGTCTGTTTAGGCCGCATCCACACTAGGCCTCATTTGTTTTTCGCTTGCATTAGCAGAACTGTAAAACTGTGTACCATTATTATTTCTTGTCTGCTCTCCAAGGTTGAAGTCTGATTTGCTAGTGGAATAGATGTTCTTTTCGTGCATTCCTTTCTGTATGTGTAGTTCTGCTCTCACATTAGGAGACATTGAAGCCCGGCACTTTGGCCTTGGAGCAATGATAACGCACCCGTTTGGCAGGTGTTAGCTCATCTCTCTGTACCTTCTTTGTTCATGCCCGGCTCAGGCCGATACTTTTCTACAGTAGGCGTGGCTGAGGTCCCAAGAAAGCTTCATCATGTATTAGCGTGCCTTGGGGAGTCAGTCCCTCTCGGCAACCATCTTAGGGTGAAGGCCTGACCTGGGGCTCCTCTGCAGAGCACATAATCAATAAAGTAAATTTGAAATCTCTACTGACCGACCGACTCTTCATTTGGGAAGGCATAGCAGGTGGTTGTGGAAATAACCCGTGGGGCCCTTAGAGGACCAAGTCCTTCAACTCTGCCATGATTTTGGTTTCGGACCTTCATACGTGATTGCCCTAGTAAGATGGTTGAGATAGGCGGTCCACATGTTGGGCTTAGGTGGTATGCAATCTGGGCCAGGGGTTTTTCCTAGCAAATATTGATTTTAAAGCTGTATATGGAACCTAGATGGCAATCTCAGGAGATTCTAGGCACCTAGGATGATTGATTAGGTTTTGGCCAGCTGGGCAGTTACAGCCCACACCCATGCTAGACTACAGCTAATAAAAATGATCTACCCATCTATATGTTTGGACATTGATGACCACTGTGGAGGTTCAGGAGCAACTACTATGTGCTATAATACTGAAAAGGTCCTAGTGTCTCTCTCTTTGGCTGTGTGGACTAATTCTGACCAGACCGCATTTTCCCAACCTAGTCTGGCATGAGCCATTATTTCCTTATAGTTGCTTTGTGCTGCAGGAATTCCACCCTGGTCTTTAGCTTTACTAATCTACACCCAGCATTATGCATGGGTGTGAGACCGGTTTACCTTCAGGCAAAGTTTTTTGTTCTCTTGAGAGCAAATCTATCAAATTTTCCAAAATTCCTCATGAGATGCTATAATAGAATTGGAGCCTGAGTCTTGGGAGGGAAAGGTGGCAATTTTCTTCAGCACATCAGCTGCCTTGGCATATGCCCGTTTCATTATGTTGGGATGAGCTACACCATACTCCCATTTCAGGGCCTTTTAACTATTTTAAAGAACAGAGTCACCTAAGAGGCTGGGTTTTTATTGTCTCAGGACCAATGGTTATTTACCCTACCTGATCTAGCTTAAGAGCATATGGTCACTGTTCCCCCCTACTAAAATAACAAAATGAAGTCTATTCTGGATGTTTGGTTTGGGCACTTGAAGGTGTGAGCACCCTAAAGGTCGGCCAGAGATTATTATTTGTAATTCAGTGACTCTTTTTAGGATTCAGTCTGAGCATTTTGTACATGGTCGAAGAATGGTTTTCTTGTACCCGATCAGCAACATCTCCTAACACTTTTGCTGGGTTTCAGAGAGGAGGACGATAACAAACAGACCAATGCAGCAGCTGTGAGGTATGGGGAGGGTAGGAGGGACATGAGCATAGAGAGGCACAGCTGGACCGCATCATCCTGTGAATAGTTTATTAGGGGTTAATACATTTGTATGACAATGTGAAAACTAGGCCTTTTAGCATTGTAATTAATTAAAGACTGGCACATGTAGTCAGAGGTGTAGCTAGCAGTAGTGCAGCATCTGTAGTGATAGTGGGGGCCATGAGCTTAAGGGGGCCTACGTCACTCCAATTTGCGTCTGTTTTTCATTGCAAGACTAGGTTATGGGCCAGAGCATAGTTTCCTTTAGTAAAGCAAGAACAGTGGCACCGGAGACAAGAGGAACCATGCACATTCCTTGTCTTTGGTGCCCACATGTCAAATTAGTGCTCCAAGCACACATATTGCTTTTGGTGTCCTTATTGCAGCATGCCATACACATACGTTACCTTTGTTTATGAATGGTTAAAAAATATCCTGTAACTAAAATGAGAAGCTAAGCGAGAATTTGGTTTGCTTCTGATATTACGTGTGTGGTATTACTCAAGTTTAAACACACGTCTGTATACTTTTTTATTTAGGAACAAGGGGGCATATTATCAAGGACGGGCCATAGATTATCGCCGCTTTTATCGGCAGGAAACTGCCGATAAAACGGCGATAATGGGCTTGATAATATGCTCTATAGAATTCCTATCGAAGCCCATGTTAGATGTGAAGACATGATGTCTTCACATCTAACAGGGGCTTCGATAGGAGTTCTATAGAGCATATTATCAAGCCCATTATCGCCGTTTTATCGGCAGTTTCCTGCCGATAAAAGCGGCGATAATGTATCGCCCTCCTTGATAATATGCCCCAAGATTTGGGGCAATTTTACTAAACCTCTGCATGGAAGAACAAGTGCAAAAACAATTTTGTACATAAGTCAACGGTGTAGAAATAGCTCTTATTTTGACAAGTCGCATTTCTGCTCATTTTGGCCAGTGCAAAATGCAAATGTCATTTTTCTCCTCATGGTCGGTATAGATGAAAGTGCAAAACTTGTGCCTTGTTCAGGTCAGTGTTACACCACACAATGCTCTTTAACTGGATGAATTTGCAGCTTCACAAATGATCATGTGATGGAATATTGGCGTGTCTCTTTAATATTTCAGTGATAAACATCATATGGACTATTTCTGAATCTGGAAACAACACATCTACTTAGGAAGTGCATATTTTGAGGACAATTCTGCGGGATGCAGAAGGGCACAGGAGTCTGTTTTTAAACTACTAAGCAGACTATATAAATATGATTAATCACAATACACCAGAGCACACCCAATCACTATATCTATAATCCAATTGGTGATAAGGCAAGCAATGGAGGAGATTCTACCTCGTGATATGTTTCCAGTAAGTCCTTAATCCAATGTCCTTTCAAAAATACTTCAACCACACTCCAGAATCAGGTATTTTGACTTTTATTTCCAAAAAGCGAAGAAGTGAGGACTTACTGGAAACATATCACAAGGAAGAATCTCCTCCATTGCTTGCCTTATTACCTATTGGATTATAGATATTGTGATTGGGTGTGCTCTGGTGTATTGCGATTAATCATAGTTCCAGACCCCATAGGTCTAGAGATGAAAATACCCCGGTGGGAGGGTATTAATAATACCATTTGAGCACCCCGTACTAATTCATTTGAAAGTTCACATCTAGACCTAGCATGTCAAGAGATGTGCAGACCAATTAACAAACCCACACGTTGTTCTTTAAATGAGACTATATAAATATATTTCCTTTGTTCTGAAAGGCATGCTATTTTGAGAGTTTAATTTAAGTTTAATGCACAGTCTCTGTAATCAAATGATGTTCTTTTTTAAATGTAATAAACCATTAAAGACTGATTAATCACTTACGTATCATACAAGCGGACCACTTAAAATGATGCTATGAGGCTGTTCTGCATTCCCCAAGGTTTTTCACTTGCAATTACATTGCCTATGTTTAACCAGCATTTTAGTAGTGATTATTTAAGAATGTTAATCCCCTGAACAGATTTGTATCACCTTCAATTTAGATAAGTTGGCCTTTCAGTCAAAAAGGTTTTGTTAGGTCGAGCATTCGAGACCTCTTGTATATACTTTAGTATACACTTATATACATTAGTATATACTTATATGTGTATGTACTTTTTGGGCTCTGGAGATCAGCCCTAGGACTTGTCAGCCCTAGGACTTGTCCTTAGGGACTTTTTTTCTTTCTGTTCCACAGCCTCTATTTACCTGTCTTGATAGAAAACAACCAGTAGAGGTCAGTAAAATATCAGAATTGCTTTCTGCTGAGGGACTTTCTTTTTTTAATTTTTCTGGCAACTACCTCTATTTAACTTTCTGGAGAGAAAACGACCAGCAGAGGTCAGTAAAATACCAGAATCAATTTAGCATTCTCTAGATTCCAATCCATAGAAATTGTCTTCCACAAGCCCCGCAGACAATAAGGGTTTTTCAAATCTTGTATTTTTAGTGATATGACCACCCAAGGCCCTAATTTTATATTAAAAACAGAGCTTTGGACTATACCATTTCCCACTGAAAGGCAATATTTCTCTCCATGTGTTCCCATACCTGGCTTGTCACGCAGTTTGGTGCTTACTTTCCCTCCATGTTAAAGAACAGTAGATGTTTCAGCACCCAGGCTAATGTGCTGCATAGCTAAATACATATAAGGTCCCAAAGGCGAGACCGATTGCATTGCAAATGCTTGTTTTTCAACTCGTGGTCACCGCTGACTCACCGGCGCCACTTAGTGGCCATTGAAATCAAACTCAGCACAGCACCGAGATGCTCAGACAAATTATTTAGACGAGAACCGTAGCACATCTTAGGCAAAAGTGCGCCTTAGACATCAGTTGCTTGCTCGAAGAGGGAGCAGGAGACAGCAGTATTTATTCCCCCTTTGTAGGAGCCTGCAATGCCCTCAGATGGATTTTCCATTTGCAGTGGCGGCCCAGAATTCCGCCACTTGCTGAACTCTGTGGAATTTCACTGAGTTTTTAGGTAACTCCGCGAGCTCTGGCCACCGCTTATATAAACCGTGTCTTGCCCCTCGGGGGCCGAGAACATAATTCCATCAGAGTCCCGAAACAGAGGCAGCAGCCTAGCGTAAAGTTTACACCTATGATGCAGACCACCTAACTAATCACCCCAGATATGTGGTCCATTACTAATACCTGAGATCACTAATATATCCCTGTGCTCACAAAGTGAGGGTAGGCCTAGATAGGTATATTAGTTGCCATGGTTGGTTTGTTCATTGTTTATAGCCTACTAGTAATGTTGATTATGTTGTTCAGTAGTATTTATTTACTTATCGCAGCACACATACTTCAAAATAGAATACGATATTTTCAATAAATATAGTGTAAACTTCCTTTAAGTCTTTCTTTTGTTTACTATGGACATACATAAGTAAAAAATCGAAAGGTGATGATCTGTATCCACTGTTTGCTTGTGGTCTAGAGGTTCATGTTCTAGGTTTGATGAAATCACCTGCCACTCTGGTAAGGTTAGGAGTTAAGGTGAGGCCCTGTGAGCAAGTTGGATTTGAGTCTACAGGTATTGACATGGTAGAGAGACTCAGCCCTTACATTCTGACGTCCTGTTACCCTAAGGCAAAGGAGTAGTGCTTGTGTGTGCCCATTATAACCTTACATCTACTACTAGACATGTCCCTGGTGTTGTGGATATATCCTCCACAGGATTTTAGGAGCACCACATTTTTTCTGTTGGTTGACCTACAAAAAAGGATTTCCCATATTTGTTTTCACTTTGTTTCCAATACTGATTAAAGAATGATGCAGCTGCAGTCTATACTAATTACTGACAATTGCAGTCCTGCAGTCTTTGCACATGTAACTTTACATGGCTTTGGTGTTTGTCAGGTAGTGACTTTACCTTCGTGATCCTACTATTCGGCAGGAAATTGGTACATGTATTGATGAATATTTTGCTCTTAATGAGGGGGAGGGAAATTGAAATCGAGGGAGTTTGGGATGCCTTCAAGGTTATTATTAGGGGTCACCTCATAGCAGTAGCAGCAGAACGTACTAGACTCAACAGGCTGGCGATCTAGCAGCTAGAGGCAGAGTTTTAGAGGTTAGAGGAGGAGCATCTTCAACACCCTTCACGCCATACAACAGTACATTTATCACTGCCCAGGGACAGCTATGTGTGCATTAAATGAATAAATCTGAGCTTTTGATGCTCCACCTTAGGAAATGCTCATAAATCGGTATGCCCCCTGAGGGGAAACAGGGAAAAGAAATACATTCTAGATGACAGTGGGTCTCGCCTCATGGATGAGGACAAGAAGGCAGATGCATGCCACCATTTCTATAAGACTCTCCACATTAGTACATCCTATTACTTTGACTGTTGGCAGACCTTCCCAGACTAGGTTTGTCTTTTACAGCTTACTGAGACCCAAAGAGCATGTTTTGAACATCCCATTAAGGCAGTAGAAGTAAGTCTGGCCATCAAATCTCCGAAACACCGGGCCCAGCTGACCTCACAGCTCAGTTCTTTAATACATACGCCCCCCCAGACTTATCCCATAGCTTACGAAGTACTTCAATCACTGTAATGGGTCGGGGACCATCACTTAGATCATTGGGTAGACTGTGATCACGATTATATCATAGCCTGGTGAAGACCCGTCCCAATGTGCATCATATCACCTGATAGCCCTTCTTAACACAGACATAAAGCTTTATACAGGGAATCAAGCCACACATCTTAATGACGTGCTTCCCAAACTAATCCACCCTTACCAGAGCGGATTCATACCTAGACAGCAGACATACAACAATCTCCGATTGGCCATCCACATAACAGAGAAAGAAATTCTCAAAAAAGTTCCTTTTTAGGTCTCACCTGAGCATCGCATGGGCTGCCCTGCAAGGCATTTAGTAAGTGGGTTTACAAAGTGCTACCACACGCTTTTGCTGGCCTAAAGCTTGCGGTTACACGCGCGGGCACGCACTCAGCCACCATCTGCCTTTCTGTCATGCCTCTTTAAACACATTGCTTGTGGCAGCCTTCCACCGTGATTACTTTCACTTTTTCCTGCTCCCGCGCACGAGCGCATCACAATCGTGTTTTTTTCAACTTGCGAGGCGGCCGTGGTTGTTTTTTTAACTTTCCCTTTTGCCGCCGCTACACTGCATTCCTCATTAACTTTCACAGCCGTGGGGCCGCGCTTGCATTTCAGTGCTTGTGTTTTATTGTTACATGTCCTCTCCAGGTGTGTTGGCCCCACTGGCCCAAATAAAATTAACCAAGACAACAACTCACAGAATCCCCCTAGTTAAATTGAAACCCAGAAGTGGAAAGTTGTGTTCCTGTGACATGAAGTCAGACATAGAAACCAGACCTCATGCAGTGGCTTTTTTGCTTATTTGCACTGTTTGGAAAATGAAGCTGTACTAAATTACATCTTAAGTGCTGTAAAGGTACAATCTAATTATTGCATTTTTTCCTCATCATACTGATGTTCTTAATACTTGTTTTTAGCAATTTTAACAAATTGTTGTCATTTTTTATGGTGTATTATACTTATCTTTCTTTTTGCTGTCGAATAAAGTATCTTGATGATGATGATTGAGTCACCCTAATCATCATACAACACCCCTCCATGCTGGGAGTGCATTTTTCAAAGTTTCATGTTGCACACACATGCCCTTAGGGCATGTGTGAGTGCAACATATGTGCACAGATCAATGTATGGGGTGCAACAGGGTGTCATTTTGACACCCTGTCACCCTTGAAATTGCAGTCCCAATTTGCGATTCTCTAATTGAGATTCGCAAATTGAGAATGTCCTCCCATTCATTCCTATGGGCCTCAGGGCCCATAGGAATGAATGGAGAGGTATTCCTTAATTGCGATTCACAAATTGCGAATCGCAATTAAGGAATGTTTAGAAATTGCTATTTTTTAAGGGATTTCTACATGCATAGGGTTTTGCGATTCCTTAATTGCGATTCCTTAAAAATCGCAATTAAGGAATTGCAAAAGGCAACAATGATGCATGTGCCTGTTAGTCATTTGAATATCGGGTCATACCTTTTGGGTGCGATGCATCAGCAGTGTTTCAAATATTCATGGAATCCATATCCCAGACAACTTGATTCAATATGTGGTCAATATAGTAATTTTTTCTTGGTTTTTTCGCTATTGACCACAGATTTCATAACACGTTAGTCCTGTCCAGGTTAAGCCAACACCAACTTTTTTTTGTGAACCTGAGAAATGCGAGTTCAAAAAGGAATAGATTAAATGGTGAGCAGTCAAAATATCGAAAATAAAATATTGCCCTACATTAATATCGAGGTAACAATATCGAAGGGACATAATATCGATGTTAAGAATATCGATAGACAGAAAATCGACATTAAGGTAAGTAATATCGATTTTTTTTATATCGATGTAAGTAATATTGAAGTTAGTAATATCGACATCAAATATATCGATGTTATTAATATCGATATTTATATTATTGTAATGTAATTTATTATGTATTTAATGTGTATGTGTTATATGTGTTATACAAGGAGAACAAGTGTTCTACTTGTTTTAAAATATATGTATACAATTTTGATATGTTAATAATGTTTTATTAAGTTATTTTTGTTTTTTAGTACAGTAGCGGGTTGTGGGTTTATAGGGGAATCAGGTGGGAAGTCATTTAATTATACTAAATTAATGATTATTTTGTAGGAATTATAAATTAATTTAAATAATTTTTTGCATTTAAGGTCTGTAGCGGGTTGTGGGTTTATAGGGGAATTGGGTGGGAAGTAATTTAATTATACTAAATTAATTATTATTTTTTACGAATTATAAAACCATTTCAATTATTTTTTGCGTTCAAGTTCTGTAGCGGGTTGTGGGTTTATAGGGGAATAGGGTGGGAAGTAGTTTAATTGTAATTAAGTAATAATTTATTTGAAATAATTGGTATTGATAATTATAATATTGTTATATAATTAAGAATTGGTGATTAATTTTTATTAATTGGTAATTAATTTTTAATAATTGATTAATTGATAAATATGTCAAGTCTATTACTTTATTATTGGAGTGTGTTGTGCGTTTATAGGGGAATAGTGTTGGAAGTAATTGAAATCCAATTAAGTAATTATTAAATTTATTGTTGGGTATTGATAATTAATTTATCGGACATTCATTATGAATTGGTAATTATTTAAAAAAAAAATTGAATGAAAATTATTTTCTTGTTATTGTATCATTAATTGGTAATTAAATAGTATTAAATATTATTTATTGATACATGTAATAAATATATTATTAAGTAATTATTATTTGGTAATGCTTAAAATTATTATTTTTGATAACAAATCTTTTAATTGCTCAATATTTGTTAATTGGTAATTAATATTTGTAATTATTATTTATTGGTATTTATTATTAATTTATTGTCAATTGGTAATTATGTTTTTAATAATGATTTATTGGTATTTGTAAATAGTTTACAGTTATTTATTATTAATTCATTGATTATTTTTTACATTTTATTTTCTTTATAAGTATGTTATTTTTAAATTCTATGCTATCAAACACGTTCCCTACTGTTGCACTCTCTGGAGTTGGAATAGTCATTTTTACCCCTACGCTATCCAGCACTTTCCCTACTGTTGCACTATCTGGAGTGGGAATAGTAATGTTTACCCCTACGCTATCCAACGCTTTCCCTACTGTTGAACTCTCTGGAGGTGGAATAGTAATGTTTACCCCTACGCTATCTAACGCTTTCCCTACTGTTGCACTCTCTGGAGTGGGAATAGTAATTTATACCCCTACGCTATCCAACGCTTTCCCTACTGTTGCACTCTCTGGAGTTGGAATAGTCATTTTTACCCCTATGCTATCCAACACTTTCCCTACTGTTGCACTCTCTGGAGTAGGAATAGCAATTTTTACCCCTATGCTATTCAAAGCCTTCCCTACTGTTGCACTCTCTGGAGTGGGAATAGTCATTTATACCCCTGCTCTATCCAACGCTTTTCCTACTGTTGCACTCTCTGGAGTGGGAATAGTAATTTTAAGCCCTACGCTATCCAACATTTTCCTTAATGTTTTTTTTCTGGAGTTGGAATAGTAGTTTTTTTCCCACTGCTATTAAATATTTTTTGTATTATTTTAGTTAATGTACTATATAATTAATTTTAAAAATATAAAAAGTAATTTAAAAAAATGTGTTATACATAATTATTTAATTTTTATTTATGGTATTGTTTTATGTGTATAGATGTATTTGTAATTTATAATATTTTTCAAATAATTTATACGTTATTAAAATATTTATCAAAACTGATTATTAAGTAAGTATATATATTATATGTATTTTTTATTAATGTTTTATTAAATTATATATATTACTTATTAATCTTAAACATTCTAAACATGTTTTAACTATGTTTATTTTATTTATGAGTATTATTTAGTTTATGTTACATATTTATTTTAACTAAAAAACAATATTTTTAATAATGATATTTTTGACATCAATATTTTTTCTCTCGATATTTTTGTGCTTACCATGTTGTAGATAGAATATCGATATTCTTGACATCGATATTCTTGCTCCGATATTTTGGTAGGTCGGTTTTTTGACCTTCGATATTTTATCAGTGATCCAGATTGAATATCTAGGGTTACTAAAAAGAGTTTGCTAATTTGTATTGTAAATTCATTGAAGATGTTGCTTAGTATACCAGTAACATTACCAGAGTTCTCAAGAAAGCAAAGTTAAATATGAGATTTTCTTGGAACAAGGCAGCGGAATTAGCCTTTCGACGTCTAAAAGGTGTCTTCATCCAAGTTCCCACTCCATGGCACCTGTATTTAATGTAGAAATCTAATGTAGTAGTTGATGCTTATGCTTATAACAGAGCAGTGGGAAAAGGTTTTTTGCAGACATGAGAGGATGACAGTTCGGAGCTTCCAATTTGTTATCTTTCCCACTTTTTTATTTTCCTTTGAACCTAATTATATTGTTCTTGAGAGAGAACTTTGGCCATAACACATGCCTGTCAGGAGTGCAGTCATTTAATAATTGGGACCCTGGGGCCTTTTGACATTAAGAATGATCACAAGAGCCTTCTGTGTCTGTAGTACCAGTAGATAGGCCCATTGAGCATACGTCTTTTCTTGGTATGGCTTTTTCATCACTTCAGCTAGCACTTTTCTCAGTGTTCATATTAAGGTTAAGTTGATGTTGACAAGCATCTTCCCTCCAGTCGCCACAGGATCTAATGCCCTTGAGTATGAATACCAACCAATTAAGGATTTCTATTGGAGACCATGGAACATGCCAAAGTGCATCAGGACCTGGTCATCTGGAGATGCTGAACTTTAGGCCTAACAGAATCACACACGCCCATACCAACTCCTCCAAAGTTATCAATGGAGGCTGTCATGCAATACCTCAGAAGCATGTCCTTTTTTCACAGGTAACCTCTTCCTTCTCAATAACTGGCAACCCATGCTTCTCTGTTATATCAGTGCACACCTGAGCTGCACCAATGCACAGGCATCTAAATATGTGTAAAAAGCTCAAGTCTTATTTTCAGGACCCAGCAATTTATCTTCTGTGCATTGAGATTTTGCCCCACTGTTAGTCCCCAATTGGCCAATATGCACTAAACCCTCAGTCAAAAGGCTGTTTCACTACATAGGTCAAGATAGCAACCTCCTGATGGTGAACTCCACTGATGAACCCAACAACAACATGGGTGCCCAAAAAAAGGAAATGTGGGGAATTCTAAAACATATCTATCTTAGTGCAACAATATATTGGGACTGATCGACCCAGTCCATCACTCACTAATTTCCGCTTGTTTCAGCTAAAGCTGCAGACTAGGCTTACTGCAATCCAAGCAATTTCAGCAGATTTCAGGGTCAATACAAATCAGTCCCATGAAGATGCATTTACTTCTTCAGTAAATACAGCGCTACCAGTTCCACATACAGATGCACTAGTTAGATTCTTTAGGAAAAAGGAAGACTAATCAGAGGGAGAGTGTATCTCCTCCTGTCTAAAAACCTTGGTTGAAGGTAGACCCTGTGGAACATGAAGGGCCCTCATACATCCATAGAGCAATTTTCTTATAGTTCATACATTATTGTGGCATTGCAAGCATGGTACACTTTCACAATTGTAATGAAGACTGCTCATTTGCCACTGAAACAGTTTAATTCTCATCTAAGGAGCCTGATTTCCAGTTTGTAAACCTACATGGTGTTCAACTTGAGCTCCAGTCTGGTATAAATTCTACATTATCAGCCCAATTTGCTTCTTTTTCATAAAGAGAATAAACAGAGATACATTTAAAATAATAGCTTACAATCTAGAAATGTTATCTTGCAATGGTGAATCATTGTGTATTTGTCGCAATGCTACAAACTATATTCCCCAGCCATAAAGAGTGATGCCTGGTTCCAAGCTGCTATAGTGCTTTTGCACAACACATTCATGATCCTGATGAAGACTCATTTACAGATGGCAGAACATTTCATTCTTGTTTTCTGATTCCTCATTTGTGAACTAGGGTGGATTTTAGCTTTTAGGTCAAACCAGTAAAAAGCCAGTATTATTAGACCATGCTGTATTCATATTTCCTATGGACTGGAACTAGAGCTAAAACTAACATAATTGTTAAAAGCTTGAAACGTTATCAAGCAATGATGACTTATTTTTATTCATGACCAAGGTATGCGCTGTTGTTTCTGCCCTAAACAAGGATGAGTAGCTTCAAAGTGCTATAGTGCTGTTGTGAAACAGTAACGCAGTGTGCTGCAGTGCTATGTTGGCACAGGGTACAATGGTGGCACAGTGGTTTGGACTGCTAAGGTGTAGAGGTAACACTATAAATGATGGTGCCATAGTGTTACAGTCACATGTGGTCCTATTGTGCTGAATTACTTGCTGCTACTGTTGTGTTCTATTTCATAGTAACAAGATTGTACAAAGTACATTGGTGTCAAGGATGTGCAGTGTCATATGCTATCAAAATGCAAAAGCGTTTTTGGTACCACAAATGAGAAGTGTACTTCTGTGCAATGGAGTTTTGATGAACTATGTTATCAAGGAAATATAATATGCCATGCTGACAATTAAATGCAGTGTGCTACAATTGGTTAGATATGGGCTAATTGTCATTAAGGTTGTGATATGATATGTTGCCAATGTGGTGTCAACTGCTATAATTCCTTGGGTGTGACAGGGATATCAGGCTACACTGCTGAAATGTTCTAGTGGCGTGAAAGAGCAGAACACAGTATACCAAGTGCTATGGCTCCAAATTCATGTACTATTGTGAGCAGAATATTGTGGTGGCAAGGTTTGTGTGTGCCAAGTTGGAGGGTTGTTTAAAGGTGCACACTTGCCAGTTTGGCACAGTGTGCCAGTGTCCTATGGTGCATGTAGATTTTAGTGGCACAGTAGTTTGTGTTATGGTGCATCAGTCTATAGTTATAGTGCCACAATATATAGTTTGTTCAGAAATGGGTATTTGTAGGTGTAGGCACTCCTGCTCAGTAGGTCGTTATTTCTTGTGGAATCACCTCCATCAAAAGCTGCAGCTTCATTGTCAGGAAATCTAGAAGCAAAGAAAGAAAATATTTTTTTTATTCAAAATGGCTGAACAGGAAAGTAACCAACAGATGACATGAAAGATACAGGAATTTTTCTTCCCGCATTAATATAATAAAGTGGTGAAGCACACTAGCACTAATATTAATAAGACTACCCTACCCATGATCCTAACCCTAAATCTAATATTAACAAGAAAACATCCCTAACCCTGACTATATTTTGAAAATAATGCACACTTTCTACATAAATTAACCCAAATGTTTTTGCTTTACTTAGTCTGAATTCCACAGTGGTACCCTTAATGGAGGAACGGTTATTTAATATAAAAAAAATAACAGAACTTAACTTCAGCAACACTATTGTAGGTGAAGAACATTTTTGGATACTGGAACAACACTTTAATGGAATGTTTTTCAGACATTGCCCAAGTATTTTACCGTTAACGACATTTCGAAAGATTAGGGATCTATTATATCACCATGCAATTGAGTTAATTCTAACTAGATATCTATTTCTATTTTATCCATCGAAGGTCCTAGTTTTTGCTCTATATCACTACTATAACCAGCATATAAACAATCATTCTATTTAAATGACTACAATAGTCTTTATCATGATTGTAAGGAAATCAATGTTTTAGCAAATTCTTCCATTTTGTTCTTTGGACAATTGGTATGTTATCTTCATGATTGTCTGGTGCCTATTAATTAGGCCTAGCCGCAAGTGAGTTATTCGAAGGTGTACACTTTTGATTCTGTAAATTGAAATCAGTACAGTTTGTCAGTTGCCTGTGCACGTTTGATCTACAGCTGCAAAAATCATATGTGAATATATGGGAAGTGATGGAGATAAATGTATTAGAATATATATTTCTTAAATCTGTGAAATGTATGGTGTCAAATATATATACATGCTGCAGGTCTATATGTACTGCCGTCTAAAATGTAATGTGACATTTAATTTGTAGATTTTGACTGAAATGCAATCAGAACAAAAGGTAAAGCTTGCAGATAACCTTCTCTGAAAAGGAAATTAGTGAAGTGAGTTTCCAGTTAACCTGTAAACTGATCTCAGTTGTGAGAAATTATGTATATATATTTTGCTGACACAGCTACAGTGTTCTGGTGACATACAGCTTCTGTTTGGAATTCACATTTGATAACAGCTCATCTCTCCGATATCTCTCCAATGTTCTACAACAAGGTTTTCCAAAGTCTGTACTGGAGGGCCGGATGCATGCAGCATTTTTAGCATATCCCCACTGAGATAAATGCAGCAATCCTTATATTCTAGCATGGATAGGGCCCTCCAGGACTGACTTTGGAGAACCCTGCTCCACAGCAAGCCCAGGACGAGTTGGGAGGGGCTGGTCTGGGCCTGGCTGCAGCCTATCTTGAGTGCAATGGTTTAGTAACACTACTCTCTTCTCATAGTACAGGTCCAAGGAGACATTCTGGTGCTCTTTCTCTAAAGGAGGTCTAAGCAAAGAGTAGGCAGACAAATTGTTTTTCCCTGTAGTTCCGGGGTTTAAATGATAGGGATACAGGAGGAATGAGAGGCAGAGGAGAGTTTTGCACATCTGAGAAAAGGTATCAGCATTTTGGTTTTCTGATGCATGGTACTCTGAGAAGGACTTAATGCAACAAGAGCAACAAGCAAACCATTTTGTAGAAATATGGAAGTGTGACATTTATTAGATCTGATTTATGGTAAACAGTTGCACTTTATAACACACCGTGCTTGTCCCACTGCAAGGCGAGAACCTTCTTGTACATGAAGTATCATAAATGACTTTGTTGCTTGTTTGCACATAAGAATTTCTTACTGATGTCTAGATTATTGAAGTTATTTTCTTCTAGCATTGTCTTGAGCTTCTGCACCCACTACTGTTCCCCAAGTATATGGTACCAGGTCTATGCCTGTGAAGCAGATATACTCCTCTCCTGAGAAGAGCATGACTGCTAGAAGGACTTGCTCCAAGGAGCCCGTGTGCTATGGAGTTTTAAAGAGTCTACCTGCTAAAAGGTTCTCTTCTGCCTTAGAATAACTTAAACTAAGGAGCTTAAGTGCTGAGGTGCTTAGAAGAACAGCAGGAAGAAGGACATAGAGACTGTGAAAAGGGAACATTTGTTTCAGTGATTAGCACTGAATATAGCAGTATTTTCCCATGTTCCTTATTAATGGGTGAGTCAGCAAGACTCACTAAGCTGATCTCAATTCCTCAATTAAGTGTGTTGAACTGTATTCAAACTCTTGAAAAGCCATTCTTGAATGTATTCTGTTTTACACCATCCCTTTCACTTAATTTTACCCATGTTGGGGGAGGAGCCAAGATGGCGACCGCGATGGCCGCTTAGGCTCCCGGCTCCGTAACCCTCCTTATCCTGCTGCAAGATCCTGCCACCCATCCTGTACCTGCGCGCTGCCCCCGTGTAGCGGAATAGGAATGGTGCCGACTCGTGTAACCCCGAAGATTTTACTGCTCTGATTGCGCTGTAACGTCGCCCTGAAGTTTGCTGCCTGCCTCAGCGGGGCCGCGAGTGCGAGTGCGGCCGGCCATCGGCTCGTTGTCATCGGCCATAAAAATGAGGAGGAGCCGGCCCGTCGGAGCAGAGGGGAGGTTTGCGCTGATATCGCAACTCACTATTCGGGGGTTTTTGGCACCGGAGTGAAGTGTACTACTACTTCAGCTGTGGGTACAAGTGGCGTGTTGTTCTGCCGGAGCACGGAGGGGTGTCGGTCTGATGGTCGCGGGTATATCCTGATCAGGCAGTGACCCCCTCTCACGCGGATGGATTGACTTGCTGGTTCTACCCTTAATCTTTGTAGGGTCTGTCTCTGGGGGCCCGGGAGACGGACCGGGAGCCGAGAGCAAGGTATGGTGCCTCACGTCGACCCCTCGGTGAGCCGGACCCGCTCCGCCAAGGCGCCCGAGCTCAGTTCTGCAGATGAGCCGGACGGCCATGTTCTTTGTGCGGACTCTCCATCTCCTGTCCGGGAAGCCGCTTGCGGGCTGATGCTTACGGAACGGCCCGGAGTTCAGCTTATGCTTGGAGTAATACTCGCAGCACTCGATGGTCTCTGTCTTTTCTTGGCCCGGAGGACACATATCCTGGGGAGTAAACTAGATGCCGCTGCTCTCGGATGGGGACATTTACAACCGGCTGTTTCTGAAACTGGTGGTATTGCCAGAGTACTGGAGTCCACTGCACCCAGTCTTATTGAGGTCGACCCTGAGATGCGTGGGATACATGATTCTCGGGAGGGTGTCTCTGATCATGCCCAGGTACTGGCTGTGCCGACTGTGTCAGAGTGTGGGACACTGCGACGGATACGAGGACAATCGAGCCCTGTGTCGAGGCTGCTGGCTTCTGTGCAGAAACCGTGGAGGATCATCCGGGCGGTACGCTCGCCCTCTTTTGAGTTGGTGCGTCAGGACTTGAAGCGACTCCGAGAATCTTTGTCGGCATGGCTGGGACCTGGAGACAGTGGACTCGAATGTGTACATTTGTTTTGGGTTTGCTTCTGTGTGCATTTCGACAGTCATCTCCGGTTTGTTGACTCTTCTAAGATGGCGGCGGCTCGGGTGCCGTACTACTGTGTGCATGATCGCGCGGGTCAAGGCTGAGGACGATTTCTGTTTTGAGACATTGATCTGAGCGGACATTGATTTGAGCGGTAAATGTGTGGGTTCCACCTTGAACATTACTACCGGGAGGCGTTGTGGGCGTATATTGGATCCCCCGATCTTAGTTCTTTAGTGTAACGGGGTCGGGTGGGATGGTCCTTTTCTGATTGCTGCTCCCCTGCTTCCGGCTGTCTCTTGATTTGTTAAAACTGGCTACTTACTAAGGTAGGGGGCGTCAGCCTTTCGTGGGGGGATGGGAGTCCAGGAGCCCGTATTGATTTGTAACTTTCTCCTCCTCCAACTTTTTCCCCTTCCTTGGGGTGTAGTTTAGGGGGCGACAGGCACACTGCTAATGGGGTTAGGTCGTAGCCATCTGCAGGGGTGTAGGGTGGGGGGACGTGGCGGGGTTTTTTATGTTTCCTTTGTTATTTTCTATGACCATTCTATCTCCCTTTTCCCTTCTTCACGAGAGATGTGGCGTATTATCCTGTTCTGTCTCCACGTAGCTGGGTGTCCTGTGTTTGCTTCGTATATCCTGTGAATGCGGTCGGTACTGTTTAATTGTTTTTGCTTCGGCTATATGATGGTGTTGATTTCTCAGTTGATTCGAACTGTGCAGCGCTTCTTCACTTCTATTGCTGGTCCGCAAATGTGTTGTATTTCGCTTGCTGACACCCTGTATGTATATTTCTCCTCTTGTGATTTACTAATAAAAATATATATAAAAAAAAAAATGTTACCCATGTTTTCCCAATATATGATTGGCTTTTAAACATTTCTATGTTTAACTAACCTTGTCTGAAACTCGAAGTTCTAACTTGTGTGTACTGTTGTGGACTAGTAATTTCACACCTATCACACACGCTTTCACTGACAAAACCCTCACTTCTTGAGCCACATTACCAAGGGAGAGCTGAGGGACCCTTCCAGAAATCTAGTTAATGTCTTGCCTATATGGTGTCAGCTGTGAAGGATCAGTCACAGCCCAAGACGGTGACTTTTCTCTTCCTCTTATCTCAGTAGATCTATTATCTATAATGTTGTACAATCTATGATTAACTCTTTTGCAATTCTATCCAGGAGCATATCACTTTTTCCCTAACTTTATCTTATAAGCATTGCCCTTACCCACTTTATCTTTTGTATTACTCTGCAATAAAGACTAATCTTTTACTCTATACATTACTTTATCTGTTTTCCCCTAAACATGATGCTAAACAATTAGCCTAGCTTACCACTGTCACAATTTCTGCCCTCATTGTGTATATTTACAAGCCATGAACTGCAAGGGTGTGACATTACTTTCAGCATAATCTAGTCTCTTAAATAGTCCTAAACTATACCATGTCCCTTTCCTTCAGTTCACCACAGACCTGTATACTAAACCTTAAAACCTGATTCAAAGATTATTCTTAATTTTGCTTTGACCTTCACGTTGATCCAATGTTTTTTCAAATAATCTCCCAAACCCTCTTGCAATGTGTGCTTCTACGGAGTGTCTTTCTTTTAATAATTTATGATGTAACTTAACACTAAACCTTATTTGAATTCAAGCCATCATGATGTAACTTAACACTAAACCTTATTTGAATTCAAGCCATCAAGTTCCGCCAACTCATTGTCCTCAATAAGGCCATGATATTTGCCATTAATGCTTTGCTATCTTTAAGTCTTGACTCATACGTATCTTTGCAATCAACCCCATGGTAGGGTCACCATTATTTCATCACATCTGTTGATCTTAGCAATCATCCTCATACTAGTTTCACCATTATTCGACTGCTTTAATTGACTATGAACACCTATACAACTAATTTCTGATCTCTAAATGCCCATCACCCTCAAAGATATATCTGGAACAAATAGAATTGCAGCAGAAAAGGCCTGCAAAGATCATTTAATATCCCACTATCTACTTTGATCTCCAATTTTACCCACATATTGCCTTCACACATTTTTCATTTATCTTTTTTCATTTAGTTGAAGAGTTTCTTATCATTGTGTAAAGAGAAGAAATAAAAGAATTAATCACTGTTCCCTCCAGTTTCTCTTTCTTGTCATATTTCTTAGGGCATTGGGGTATGTTTGTTCCTGCAAAAAAGCTCCATGTTGCTAGATTCCCCCTTTCAAACATATTGCCTTTAGGCAGATGTTTCCTCCTCCATTTCCTTCTATGTGTGGTTACCTTAAGATGTTAGTGATAGGTATTGTGGCAAGAAATAAATAGTTAACCTAAAAGGAAGCATGAACAACTGACTGTTATATAATTGAACATCAATTCAGAAATGCCTCTGTTGACATGTACACAATGAAAACCTGTTTTACTTAGCTAGCGAGCAAACCCTTTCTTTCCATTGGACTGAATCGTCAGAATAGCTAGCATGGATCAACCCAAACTCCAGGAAAGTATGTAGCGTTGCAACATGTGTATGATTGATCTAGGTGAATTAGGCCTTTATCATGATGATGGCTGTGGGTGTGACCATTAACACAACCCAGAACATATTCTGGGGGCCCAGGTAAGGAGACATATGTAAGTAGATGCCCTGAAGGGCAAGGGATGTCAGAACATACCTAGTGACACCTGGGTAATGATTATTTCAATAGAATCCCCTTTAAGACACAGGTTCAAGATTTAACTGGGATTGTTCTCTTTACGTAAATAATATGCCAGAAATCCCTGGAAGCCTGGGCATGGTGTTTTTTGTTCCATATCCTCAATTCATTCTGAAGGGCCTGCCACTTCACTTGACCTGATGGTCATGTCCTTCACCTATGTGTTTGCAATAGATCTTAACAATACATCAACATTACTTGAGACATAACCTATGGCTTCCCAGTTCTCCACGGATTAAATCTGGTGGCATACTGAGAAATGCTGCCATGGCTTGTCTGGTGGAGTTGCAAGAGCTTTGATGGTAGGGAAGAAGTGTTCCCTTGACATCAATACAGAGGAAAATAAATTGAGAGGGATGTCTGCAGTTGTCCATGAATCAAAGACTTGGACGATAACCAAGGTCTCAGTTACAATGCAGTTTTTGTAGCCGAAACCCTAAGAACCACCTCCTGGCCAGGAGCAGTTGGCAGCACCCCATCAAGTAGTTACAATGATGATTGGAACTCAACCGCAGCCCTAAAAAATAACAGGTTAAGATTCCTCTTCACAGAGCAATCATGACAGAGTATGTCAGGGCCAATATTTCACCCAGTGGCTTTTTCTAATGGACATTATCTTCAGACAAAAATGGTCCCAGGTTGTTTGGCAATGTACCTTTGATTGGTCGAATCTCATAATCAACACCTCTCAGGGATATGCTAATATACAACAGACCCCGGGGGCATCTACAATAGAAGAATGCCCCTTTTGGGACCTACCACATGTCACTGGGCACTACCCGTGTAGCTCAAGTGGGGTATTCCACCCCACTAAAGTGGCCAAAGAAATCAGATTAGATCCTTACTATACATGGATGTAGAGGGGCCACACCAATTGTAACATTAGGAATTGCATGTATTTGATCAACTGCCCCTGAGCCCTAAGATACGTTGGCAGGATGACTAGACCGGCTAAAATAAGGATCACAGAACACTGCAGTAACATACTCTGCAAAGAAGTACAACTAAATGAGTACCCATTTTTTGGTTAACAACCACACCCCTGACGACTTGCAGTGGACTATTTTGGAATCAGGTAATTTTTGGGACAATCAAACCCTGTTCCAGAGAGAGCAGTACTGGGTACTTCCATCTAGCCAGGCACGTCACTGACCTAAATGATTTTGTTTACTTTTCTGGTCCTCTTTGCTCCTTGTAATAAACTTCTGCTGAACTAGTTAGGCTTACCAGCATAGGAGTTCACCTCCATGTTTCACCTAGTAGTATACTCCACCCCACTATGCGTGGTCATATTGCTAAATACTTCTCATCGCAAGCCATACATTGATGTGTCTGCTCATCAAGCAACGGTGTTCTCTAATGATAGGGAATGATCCCATTTACCTGCATTTGAGAATTGATGGACCTAGGGCCCGATGTAGGTAGCCCTTTACCGATCGGAATCGGCCGAAAATACCGATTTTCGGCCGTTTCCGATCGGTAAAGGGCAATGGAGATGTAGGGGCACATTTTCGGTAATTTTACCGAATCGTTATCATTACGGAATCGGTAAATTTACCGAGTCGGTAATATTTACCGATTCGGTAATGATAACGATTCGGTAAAATTACCGAAAATGCAATGTAGGTAGCCTATGTTCCGGCAGCACATGGCTTACAGAATCGGTATTTTACCATGGAATACAAATCCATGGTAAAAAACCGATTCCTGTGTACATGCACATCTGTGCATGTACACATGTGCCATGTGACAGACAGACGTGCCCTTAGGGCATGTCTGTGTGCCACATTGCACACATGGCCGTTTTGGGGGTGCTAGAGGGTGTCAAAGTGACACCCCCTGCACCCTTGTGAATTCTTAAATTACCGATTTGGTAAATACCGAATCGGTAATGCCTAATCATTCCTATGGGCTTCAAAGCCCATAGGAATGAATGGGCATTACCGATTCGGTATTTACCAAATCGGTAATTTAAGAATTGTTAAGGATTCGGTAACGAATCCAGATGTTGGGACCTACATCCCATTTACCGATTTTTGAATACCGAATCGGTAGGATTCGGTATTTCAAAATCGGTAAATGGGATTTACCTACATCGGGCCCCTAGTTCCCTGCATGGGTTTGGTTTTGTGTCTTGTGATGTAACTTCTGGTCACCTGCCTGTGTGTTTATATGTGCACATATCATTTCGCATTTATTATAAATACCGTTCTAACTAGTGAGGCTTTTGACACGCTACATCCCATGTCAACAACTCCCTATGTGGGTTAACCCTGATGGGGGACGTGTGCCAGTAGGCATAACATACATGAAGTGAACTACTAGCGTCTGATAGGACCTTCCTTGACATTCACAATGACGTATTTATATGGCCTTCATTAAACTTTGGACTCCTCTTAGAGAGCACTCTACTGATGTCCCAACAGGAGTGTTTCTTTGGTTCACAATACACCTACTGCCATCTCAGCATTCATCCTAACATGGCAGGCGCTTTGAACATACAGTCTAGAGCCATTTCCATCTCGCTTTACTCACCTGACTCGCATTTCACATTAATCGCACAGGCTTTATAGCCCACTTCATGGTTAACTCATTACCTCAAGTCCATCAGAGGCGGGTAGGTCACTGGCACTTTTCAACGTGGCCTCTGTGAGTACCTAGGCAAGTGGTTTTTAAGGTATTAATCTTGACTTTCTAACTACTTATTGGCTAACTGAGATGCACTTTTCTACCAGTTTTTTCCCACTGCATAGCGCGGTAGTCTGTCCAATCCTGAGGCGCAAATGCTTAACTCTAATAGGATATGATACCTATTACCTGCAACTGAGAATATTTCGAAGGACTAGTTCCATGTTTTTACTATGGCCTAATGCATATTTAATGTAATGAGGGAGGTATTACCCCAACCTTCCCAGTGGTGATACAATTTATAAGCTGCATTTTCTCTTAGAGTTTTGTTTATCCGTGTTCTGTACTGAAGTAGATATAGTTGACACAATACAGATATTTTGATTGGGCACGTGTAGTAACACCCATCTTAATCAGGTGTAGGTTAGGTTTTACATCCTGGTCCTGACAAGCTGCCTAAGATCTAGTTGGACCACGTAAGGCAAGAAACATGTTTACCTTAATTCACATTATTGCTTGAGCTGTCAAGTTTCATAGTTCCCAGGACACCCATCATTTGTTAGGTCGAGTCTGGGCACATCATGCACTGCTCTGCGGCACGCTGTATTGAGGTATGGCATACAAGCTTCGCCCATTTCCCCACCCATCTTTTTAATTGGCTCCTGTCACTGTCCTTTCTAAATGGTTGCTTTTCATTTGTGAATAGGCTTGTGAGTCCCTTCTTGGTACCGCCTTGTCTTCATTTGTTACGACTGGACCGTTTACTGATGTTGTTACATGGTCTGCTTTATAAGTCACTGAGCACTATTTTTCCTTAACACCATCGCTGCTGGTCTCATTCGTCTCCTGTGCTGGGCCATAATAAAAATGGGTGTGGTCATGATGAGCTCAGCTCGTCATGAGCACAGTAGCACTGTACTGTATGACGAGCTGAGCTGTGGTTGAAAAGCCATGTTTTAAGGGCACGACGGAAAGTAAGCTCCATCTCCGATAAGCGGATGGCGAGTGGCAGGGCGTTCCAGAGTTTAGCGGTCCTGACCGCGAAGGCTCTGCCACCTGTCCTTGCCTTGCGTAAGCTGGGAGAGACCAGGAGAAACAGATGGTTGGATATCAGGGTCCAGGCGTGCTGGAAATGTTGGAGTCGATTTCTCAGATAAACCGGGCCCAGTCCCTGGGTTGCTCTGTAAGCCAGAGTGAGGCCCTTGAATTCAATGCTCCTGATCACAGGTAACCAGTGCAGGTTCTTCAGGTGGTGGGAGATCGAGTGACTGAAGTGTATTTTGCAGATAATTCTGGCCGCAGCATTCTAGACCATCTGTAGATTGTGAGTCAAGTAGTCAAGTAGGCGGGGAGACCCAAGTAGAGACTGTTGGCGAGGTCCAGATGAGATGTAATAAGTGCATAGACTACAGTTCTACGACATTCCAGTGGAAGAAAGTGGAGGAATTTATGCATAAAGCGTAGCTTCCCAAAGCAGGAGGATTAGACTTGCCTGATTTGGGCTCTGCAGGAGAATTCATAGTCGAATCCGAACCCCAGGGAGGGGGCGGAATTCCTCTCCTGAGGTCACCATAATGCAGGGGGAAGAGGGGACATCTTATCAAAAAGGAGGACCTCGGTTTTATCCGAGTTAAGCTTGAGGCAATTCAGTGTCATCCAAGCCAAGCTGTTACTCAGGCAGCTTCTGATTTTAGTGAAAGCATTCTCTGACTGGTCCTCGAAGGAGAACACCAGTTGGGTGTCGTCCGCGTAGGAGACCACCCTCAACCCGTGGGATTCCACCAGAGCTGCCAGAGGTGAGAGGTAGGTGTTGAAAAGAAGAGGGCTCTATGCGGAACCCTGTGGTTCCCTGCAGAGCAGGGGCTTCTCAGCAGAGATGAAAGGGTGGAGAAAGACTTGTTGTGACCGGTAAAAGGCATTGTCATTTAAAACGCCAATTGGTTAAACGCTTGCTAATACAAGACCTATTGCATTGAAAATACTTGATTTTACTCTTGCCAAGGGTACCAATATATTAAACCTCATTAGGTAACCCTTAGATATTTTTTGTCACCATGTTCATCACCTTACACCCACTACATCCTCAATAGCACTCTTTATTATGGCATCTACCTTTAAATATATCTGGCAAAGAGCCCCCAAGGGGTTTGTTGGGCATTGCAGCGCAGGCCCAACAAGGAGCTGCACGATGATGAAGCATGGCACCCTTCTAGGTGTGTGAGGGCTAGTGCTTCTGATCAATTAGATCCCCAGATCAAGTTGATCAGACCTCTTTCCGACCAACAGCTTCCCTCTCTTCTTTCCTGCTTTGATGAGCTGTGGCCCAATGTTGAGGTTTACAAAAAAATTTACTGAAATTAACAAGCCTTATTAACACCTTTTGAAATGTGTCCCACATATCATCATTTTATTATTAAGAGCAGATTCTTCTGTGCTGCATCCATATGTCAGTTGTACTGACAGGTCTTATAGTAGCCACGATTTATTCCCATCAAAGGAAATTCAAGAGAGTATCTTTATTTGTTACTCTAATTGTCAATAACTCAGAACTAAAGATAGGTGAAATGTTTTGCTGAAAAGTGAAATTGGTGAAATATGCCTTTTTTCAGCTCACATGAAGAGTGAATGTGGGTTTCAATATTTGCAAAAATAAGCCCTTGGGAAGGTTTAAAAAAAGGGTGGATTATGTGCCTACGTACAGAAAACAGCCTATGTTCATGGTGCTTTCCAGTTCCTGGACCGCACAACTTGTGGGTTCCCAAAGCAATTGTGAAGGGAAAGGTCTTAACACAGGTTCCTATTCCGGTTGGTTCAAAGGCAGCCAATCAGATTGTTGTTGTTTTAGTGTTTTGTCCATCCTTTGAACAAATCCAAATAAGGTGCTGTATTGGGATCTCTGCTACTGGCTGAAGATAGCAGTGTGAATAGCTCTGTAATAAAATAACCGATTTAAGATTGCAGGTTGGTAATCATTCAGCATTCCGTGTTCTGCTGTGATACAGTACCTTCTGTTCATGGCACATTTCCCCTTAAAGAATTGCTAACGCATACTATGGAAAAAATCTAATTCCATGGCAGAAAACATCAAGAAGTTTTTCAGCCTTGACATATGTAAATCACACAGGTATTGCCTTGAATGGCCAACAGGGACCAAGAGAAGCTATGTTTCCAACTTCATCAGGATTTAGTCAGGTTTCACAGTGCAGAATCCATTTGCAACCACTAAGGCAGGTAATTGTCCACACCCTCATCAGTGTTTAGATGAGACGTGCATTATGGCACAACAGGGTTTTCCATGATCCTTCATTCCCTTGATAACATACTAGAAATGGTTAAACTTGAATTACCTGTGGATCATGTCCTTTCCATTTTTCCAGCTCTTAAGGAAGAAGGAGAATAGTGATAATACCCTGCTAGGCTCTATAGTATCTCACTCTCTGCCATGTATCCTTGTCCAAGGCTAATTTGTTTGACTTAGTAATCTTAGACTTTAACATGACATATGTCCCTGGAAGTACTATCACCTCTCTCCCAAAAGCAGTGTGTCTCTGACATCACCACTCTTAGACCTGGCATCTTTGGCGTGGTTTCCCCCTATCTTTTTGCCTCTACCTCCTGTATTTTTGATGCTATGCTGGATTTCGTTTTTGATGGTTTAGATGCTTTGGACACTCTGCCACTGCTGATCAGTGCCAGAGTGTAAGTGCTTCCTATGTAAATTGTTATTATGATTGGATATACATGATTGGCATATTTGGATCACCATGAAGTCCCTAGTAAAGTGCACTGGGTGTGCCAGGGCTGGTGATGACAAATGCTACTAGTGGGCATGCAGCACTGATTGTGTCACCCACATGAGTAGCCCTAAAATGGTGTCTCTGGCCTACCACCGCAGTGCCTGTGTGCAGTCTGTGAACTGCCATGTCCTCCTGGTCAGTGTCCCCACTGACCAGGCCTAACCCTTCCCTTTTTGTGCACATTGTTCACCCCTATGGAAGGCCCAAGTGGTACCCCCCTGGGCAGGGTGCAGTGTATGTGAAAGGTAGAGCATGTACTGATGCATGTGACATGCTCTGGTAGTGAACTACAGCCATTTCCGTTTTTCACTATTGTAAGGCTATCTTGCTCCATAGATTAACATGGGGGATGCTGGGTACAGTGGCTACCAGCATTTCTTCTCATAGGAACAAAATGGGACATAAGAGTCTAGTATCCCTGAACTCAGAATTTAATAACACATCTTTTAGGAAAGGTTGTTTTTAAATCCTGTGTTTGAGAACAGCACTTTTAGAAAGTTGCTGTTCTCTTTACCCTTCTGTGTGCCTTGGCCTGTTTGTGTATTGACAGTCTGGTTTGAGAGTGACAGGGGCTGGGGATTCCCCAGGAGGCTGGCTGAGTCAGCCCTAGGCTGAATGACTGCATTTGCAACTTGAGTGGTGGGAGGAGATAGCACCTGGGCCTGAATAGGGCTGTGCCTGCCTTCCACAATGCTGGCTCCACCTCCTGCTGGGCGGCTGACGACCCTGCCCCTCACTCTGAAAGGAAAGGAGAAGCCAGGAAAACAAAGTGCTCAAGAAACACCCAGAACTGGTTCAGACTGGGCTCAGAGCCCCCCTGCACAAAGGGATGAAAGACTTTTTGGGGTATAACTACAGGACCCCTGACAACAGGAAATCAGATCATCCTGGAATCAAGAAGGAACCTCTGCCAAGGAGAAAGCTGAAACTGAAGACAGAAGATTGTCCAGTTGTTGCTCTGCTGGATTGCCCTGCTGTTGCTTTGCTGCCAAGGAGAGGGGAAGGACTTTGCTTTGTGCTGTGTCCCCTTGCTTGAAGGAATCTCCACGGGCCTGAGAAGAGCTGGCTCCCTGTTTTGAAGTCCCAGGAACAAAAGGACTTCACCCCCAGCTTCCCCTGAGCTCTACTGAGAGAGTTCTGTTCTTCCTGGAGTGCTTGGCCCATGTGTGGTGCCTCTGGAAGTTGTACCTGTGCTGGGAAGCTGGAAACTAAGCTTGAGAGACTTTGCTACAGAAAAGTTATCACATCGCTCACTGCGGAGCGCATCACCGACAGTGCGAGGAAATTCCCGCCGCTATGAAGGTCGAGATCGTCGCAGCGCCTGTTGCCGCTGTCAGAGCCGTCGCATCCTTCGTTTGCGGGACGCACCCGATCGGTGCGGGGAGCCTAACATCGCTGCGAGTGTCGTCGCAGAGCCTGTCGTCGCTGGGTGAGATCGCAACACTGCCTGCTTGCAGACTGCATCACGTCACTGCGAGAGTCATCGCCGAAACCAAAGCATCGAGGAGCTGCGAGAGAGAAGATCACCGCTGGTCCGCGCACCGTCGCCCTGGAGATTGCCGCACCTCCAAAGATCATCGCATCGTGCCTTTGCGAGAACAAACTTCCTACGGACCGGAATCCATACAAGTGGCCTTCCTCCCAATACATACCGGATTTGTCGCAACACGCCCGCTGCTGCAGCGGGGCTGTCGCAAACGCCTCCCTAGGGTCTCAGGAGCAACATATCGCTTGTTTTCCACCGCACCAGCTTCTGCTTTTGGAACTTTGTCGCAACAAAAGGTACTGTGAGCTAAACTTGACACAACTGTGAACATTTCACGTAACTGTGGATTATTTTATCGCAACCTAAAGAATTTTATCGCAACCTGAAGAATTTTTATTGCAACCTTAAGAAATCTTTTGAAACCATATTCTTGAACAGTGTATGTTGGATTTCTGTTGTTTTGGTCTTGTGTAGTTTAGATTAAATACCTTTATTTTTCTAAACTGTTGTGGAGTCAGTTTGTGGTGTTTTCACTGTGTTACTGTGAGTGTTGGTACAAATACTTTACACATTGCCTCTGGTTAGCCTAGGCTGCTCGTGCCAAGCTACCTAGAGGGTGAGCAGGGGTTATCTCAGAGGGTTTCCTCCTCACCCTGACTATAAGCAAGGGTCCCTATTTGGACAGTGGTACCTACCCCTGCCAACTAGAGACCCCCATTTCTAACATTGGTGGCAGCGGTGGGATTGAACTTGTATTTGTACTAGACCCACAGTGATTGGTGTACATCACTAGTGAGTGCAGACCAATTTCGCCACCGCATACTACTGACTGACTTTGGAGAACCCTGCTCCACAGCAAGCCCAGGACGAGTTGGGAGGGGCTGGTCTGGGCCTGGCTGCAGCCTATCTTGAGTGCAATGGTTTAGTAACACTACTCTCTTCTCATAGTACAGGTCCAAGGAGACATTGTAAATGTAAATGTAGGTGTACTTATATAGCGCAAACCTGTCACCCAAAGGGCATCCTGGCGCTTGCTTAGGTGCTCTTTTTCTAAAGGAGGTCTAAGCAAAGAGTAGGCAGACAAATTGTTTTTCCCTGTAGTTCCGGGGTTTAAATGATAGGGATACAGGAGGAATGAGAGGCAGAGGAGAGTTTTGCACATCTGAGAAAAGGTATCAGCATTTTGGTTTTCTGATGCATGGTACTCTGAGAAGGACTTAATGCAACAAGAGCAGCAAGCAAACCATTTTGTAGAAATATGGAAGTGTGACATTTATTAGATCTGGTTTATGGTAAACGGTTGCACTTTATAACACACCGTGCTTGACCCACTGCAAGGCGAGAACCTTCTTGTACATGAAGTATCATAAATGACTTTGTTGCTTGTTTGCACATAAGAATTTCTTACTGATGTCTAGATTATTGAAGTTATTTTCTTCTAGCATTGTCTTGAGCTTCTGCACCCACTACTGTTCCCCAAGTATATTGTACCAGGTCTATGCCTGTGAAGCAGATATACTCCTCTCCTGAGAAGAGCATGTCTGCTAGAAGGACTTGCTCCAAGGAGCCCGTGTGCTGTGGAGTTTTAAAGAGTCTACCTGCTAAAAGGTTCTCTTCTGCCTTAGAATAACTTAAACTAAGGAGCTTAAGTGCTGAGTTGCTTAGAAGAACAGCAGGAAGAAGGACATAGAGACTGTGAAAAGGGAACATTTGTTTCAGTGATTAGCACTGAATATAGCAGTATTTTCCCATGTTCCTTATTAATGGGTGAGTCAGCAAGACTCACTAAGCTGATCTCAATTCCTAAATTAAGTGTGTTGAACTGTATTCAAACTCTTGAAAAGCCATTCTTGAATGTATTCTGTTTTGTATATTTACACCATCCCTTTCACTTAATTTTACCCATGTTTTCCCAATATATGATTGGCTTTTAAACATTTCTATGTTTAACTAACCTTGTCTGAAACTCGAAGTTCTAACTTATGTATACTGTTGTGGACTAGTAATTTCACACCTATCACACACGCTTTCACTGAAGAAACCCTCACTTCTTGAGCCACATTACCAAGGGAGAGTTGAGGGACCCTTCCAGAAATCTAGTTAATGTCTTGCCTATATGGTGTCAGCTGTGAAGGATCAGTCACAGCCCAAGACGGTGACTTTTCTCTTCCTCTTATCTCAGTAGATCTATTATCTATAATGTTGTACAATCTATGATTAACTCTTTTGCAATTCTATCCAGTAGCATATCACTTTTCCCCTAACTTTATCCTATAAGCATTGCCCTTACCCACTTTATCTTTTGTATTACTCTGCAATAAAGACTAATCTTTTACTCTATACATTACTTTATCTGTTTTCCCCTAAACATGATGCTAAACAATTAGCCTAGCTTACCACTGTCACAATTTCTGCCCTCATTGTGTATGTTTCCAAGCCATGAACTGCAAGGGTGTGACATTACTTTCAGCATAATCTAGTCTCTTAAATAGTCCTAAACTATACCTTGTCCCTTTCCTTCAGTTCACCACAGACCTGTATACTAAACCTTAAAACCTGATTCAAAGATTATTCTTAATTTTGCTTTGACCTTCACGTTGATCCAATGTTTTTTCAAATAATCTCCCAAACCCTCTTGCAATGTGTGCTTCTATGGAGTGTCTTTCTTTTAATAATTTATGATGTAACTTAACACTAAACCTTATTTGAATTCAAGCCATCATGATGTAACTTAACACTAAACCTTATTTGAATTCAAGCCATCAAGTTCCGCCAACTCATTGTCCTCAATAAGGCCACGATATTTGCCATTAATGCTTTGCTATCTTTAAGTCTTGACTCATACGTATCTTTGCAATCAACCCCATGGTAGGGTCACCATTATTTCATCACATCTGTTGATCTTAGCAATCATCCTCATACTAGTTTCACCATTATTCGACTGCTTTAATTGACTATGAACACCTATACAACTAATTTCTGATCTCTAAATGCCCATCACCCTCAAAGATATATCTGGAACAAATATAATTGCAGCAGAAAAGGCCTGCAAAGATCATTTAATATCCCACTATCTACTTTGATCTCCAATTTTACCCACATATTGCCTTCACACATTTTCCATTTATCTTTTTTCATTTAGTTGGAGAGTTTCTTATCATTGTGTAAAGAGAAGAAATAAAAGAATTAATTACTGTTCCCTCCAGTATGCAGAGTTTTCTCTTTCTTGTCATATTTCTTAGGGCATTGGGGTATGTTTGTTCCTGCAAAAAAGCTCCATGTTGCTAGATTCCCCCTTTCAAACATATTGCCTTTAGGCAGATGTTTCCTCCTCCATTTCCTTCTATGTGTGGTTACCTTAAGATGTTAGTGATAGATATTGTGGCAAGTAAGAAATAGTTAACCTAAAAGGAAGCATGAACAACTGACTGTTATATAATTTAACAGCAATTCAGAAATGCCTCTGTTGACATGTACACAATGAAAACCTGTTTTACTTAGCTAGCGAGCAAACCCTTTCTTTCCATTGGACTGAATCATCAGAATAGCTAGCATGGATCAACCCAAACTCCAGGAAAGTATGTAGCGTTGCAACATTTGTATGATTGATCTAGGTGAATTAGGCCTTTATCATGATGATGGCTGTGGGTGTGACCATTAACACAACCCAGAACATATTCTGGGGGCCCAGGTAAGGGGACATATGTAAGTAGATGCCCTGAAGGGCAAGGGATGTCAGAACATACCTAGTGACACCTGGGTAATGATTATTTCAATAGAATCCCTTTTAAAACACAGGTTCAAGATTTACCTGGGATGGTTCTCTTTACGTAAATAATATGCCAGAAATCCCTGGAAACCTGGGCATGGTGTTTTTTGTTCCATATCCTCAATTCATTCTGAAGGGCCTGCCACTTCACTTGACCTGATGGTCATGTCCTTCACCTATGTGTTTGCAATAGATCTTAACAATACATCAACATTACTTGAGACATAACCTATGGCTTGCCAGTTCTCCACTGATTAAATCTGGTGGCATACTGAGAAATGCTGCCATGGCTTGTCTGGTGGAGTTGCAAGAGCTTTGATGGTAGGGAAGAAGTGTTCCCTTGACATCAATACAGAGGAAAATAATTTGAGAGGGATGTCTGCAGTTGTCCATGAATCAAAGACTTGGACGATAACCAAGGTCTCAGTTACAATGCAGTTTTTGTAGCCGAAACCCTAAGAACCACCTCCTGGCCAGGAGCAGTTGGCAGCACCCCATCAAGTAGTTACAATGATGATTGGAACTCAACCGCAGCCCTAAAAAATAACAGGTTAAGATTCCTCTTCACAGAGCAATCATGACAGAGTATGTCAGAGCCAATATTTCACCCAGTGGCTTTTTCTAATGGACATTATCTTCAGACAAAAATGGTCCCAGGTTGTATGGAAATGTACCTTTGATTGGTCGAATCTCATAATCAACACCTCTCAGGGATATGCTAATATACAACAGACCCCAGGGGCATCTACAATAGAAGAATGCCCCTTTTGGGACCTACCACATGTCACTGGGCACTACCCGTGTAGCTCAAGTGGGGTATTCCACCCCACTAAAGTGTCCAAAGAAATCAGATTAGATCCTTACTATACATGGATGTAGAGGGGCCACACCAATTGGAACATTAGGAATTGCATGTATTTGATAAACTGCCCCTGAGCCCTAAGATACGTTGGCAGGATGACTAGACCAGCTAAAATAAGGATCACAGAACACTGCAGTAACATACTCTGCAAAGACGTACAACTAAATGAGTACCCATTTTTTGGTCAACAACCACACCCCTGACGACTTGCAGTGGACTATTTTGGAATCAGGTAATTTTTGGGACAAACAAACCCTGTTCCAGAGAGAGCAGTACTGGGTAATTCCATCTAGCCAGGCACGTCACTGACCTAAATGATTTTGTTTACTTTTCTGGTCCTCTTTGCTCCCTGTAATAAACTTCTGCTGAACCAGTTAGGCTTACCAGCATAGGAGTTCACCTCCATGTTTCACCTAGTAGTATACTCCACCCCACTATGCGTGGTCATATTGCTAAATACTTCTCATCGCAAGCCATACATTGATGTGTCTGCTCATCAAGCAACGGTGTTCTCTAATAATAGGGAATGATCCCATTTACCTGCATTTGAGAATTGATGGACCTAGTTCCCTGCATGGGTTTGGTTTTGTGTATTGTCATGTAACTTCTGGTCAGCTGCCTGTGTGTTTATATGTGCACATATCATTTCGTATTTATTATAAATACCGTTCTAACTAGTGAGGCTTTTGACACACTACATCCTATGTCAACAACTCTCTATGTGGGTTGACCCTGATGGGGGACGTGTGCCAGTAGGCATAACATACATGAAGTGAACTACTAGCATCTGATAGGACCTTCCTTGACATTCACAATGACGTATTTATATGGCCTTCATTAAACTTTGGACTCCTCTTAGAGAGCACTCTACTGATGTTCCAACAGGAGTGTTTCTTTGGTTCACAATACACCTACTGCCATCTCAGCATTCATCCTAACATGGCAGGCGCTTTGAACATACAGTCTAGAGCCATTTCCATCTCGCTTTACTCACCTGACTCGCATTTCACATTAATCGCACAGGGTTTATAACCCACTTCATGGCTAACTCATTACCTCAAGTCCATCAGAGGCGGGTAGGTCACTGGCACTTTTCAACGTGGCCTCTGTGAGTACCTAGGCAAGTGGTTTTTAAGGTATTAATCTTGACTTTCTAACTACTTATTGGCTAACTGAGATGCACTTTTCTACCAGTTTTTTTTCCCACTGCATAGCGCGGTAGTATGTCCAATCCTGAGGCGCAAATGCTTAACTCTAATAGGATATGATCCCTATTACCTGCAACTGAGAATATATCGAAGGACTAGTTCCATGTTTTTACTATGGCCTAATGCATATTTAATGTAATGAGGGAGGTATTACCCCAACCTTCCCAGTGGTGATACAATTTATAAGCTGCATTTTCTCTTAGAGTTTTGTTTATCCGTGTTCTGTACTGAAGTAGATATAGTTGACACGATACAGATATTTTGATTGGGCATGTGTAGTAACACCCATCTTAATCAGGTGTAGGTTAGGTTTTACATCCTGGTCCTGACAAGCTGCCTAAGATCTAGTTGGACCACGTAAGGCAAGAAACATGTTTACCTTAATTCACATTATTGCTTGAGCTGTTAAGTTTCATAGTTCCCAGGACACCCATCATTTGTTAGGTCGAGTCTGGGCACATCATGCACTGCTCTGCGGCACGCTGTATTGAGGTATGGCATACAAGCTTCGCCCATTTTCCCACCCATCTTTTTAATTGGCTCCTGTCACTGTCCTTTCTAAATGGTTGCTTTTCATTTGTGAATAGGCTTGTGAGTCCCTTCTTGGTACCGCCTTGTCTTCATTTGTTACGACTGGACCGTTTACTGATGTTGTTACATGGTCTGCTTTATAAGTCGCTGAGCACTATTTTCTTTAACACCATCGCTGCTGGTCTCATTCGTCTCCTGTGCTGGGCCATAATAAAAATGGGTGTGGTCATGACGAGCTCAGCTCGTCATGAGGAGAGGAGCACTGTACTGCATGACGAGCTGAGCTGTGGTTGAAAAGCCATGTTTTAAGGGCACGACGGAAAGTAAGCTCCATCTCCGATAAGCGGATGGCGAGTGGCAGGGCGTTCCAGAGTTTAGCGGTCCTGACCGCGAAGGCTCTGCCACCTGTCCTTGCCTTGCGTAAGCTGGGACAGACCAGGAGAAACAGATGGTTGGATATCAGGGTCCAGGCGTGCTCGAAATGTTGGAGTCGGTTTCTCAGATAAACCGGGCCCAGTCCCTGGGTTCCTCTGTAAGCCAGAGTCAGGCCCTTGAATTCAATGCTCCTAATCACGGGTAACCAGTGCAGGCTCTTCAGGTGGTGGGAGCTCGAGTGACTGAAGTGTATTTTGCAGATAATTCTGGCCGCAGCATTCTAGACCATCTGTAGTTTGTGAGTCAAGTAGTTAAGTAGGCGGGGAGTCCCAAGTAGAGACTGTTGGCGAGGTCCAGATGAGATGTAATAAGTGCATAGACTACAGTTCTACGACATTCCAGTGGAAGAAAGTGGAGGAATTTATGCATAAAGCATAGCTTCCCAAAGCAGGAGGATTAGACTTGCCTGATTTGGGCTCTGCAGGAGAATTCATAGTCGAATCCGAACCCCAGGGAGGGGGCGGAATTCCTCTCCTGAGGTCACCATAATGCAGGGCGAAGAGGGGACATCTTATCAAAAAAGAGGACCTCGGTTTTATCCGAGTTAAGCTTGAGGCAATTCAGTGTCATCCAAGCCAAGCTGTTACTCAGGCAGCTTCTGATTTTAGTGAAAGCATTGTCTGACTGGTCCTCGAAGGAGAACACCAGTTGGGTGTCGTCCGCGTAGGAGACCACCCTCAACCCGTGGGATTCCACCAGAGCTGCCAGAGGTGAGAGGTAGGTGTTGAAAAGAAGAGGGCTCTATGCGGAACCCTGTGGTTCCCTGCAGAGCAGGGGCTTCTCAGCAGAGATGAAAGGGTGGAGAAAGACTTGTTGTGACCGGTAAAAGGCATTGTCATTTAAAACGCTAATTGGTTAAACGCTTGCTAATACAAGACCTATTGCATTGAAAATACTTGATTTTACTCTTGTCAAGGGTACCAATATATTAAACCTCATTAGGTAACCCTTAGATATTTTTTGTCAACAAGTTCATCACCTTACACCCACTACATCCTCAATAGCACTCTTTATTATGGCATCTTACTTTAAATATCTCTGGCAAAGAGCCCCCAAGGGGTTTGTTGGGCATTGCAGCGCAGGCCAACAAGGAGCTGCACGATGATGAAGCATGGCACCCTTCTAGGTGTGTGAGGGCTAGTGCTTCTGATCAATTAGATCCCCAGATCAAGTTGATCAGACCTCTTTCCGACCAACAGCTTCCCTCTCTTCTGTCCTGCTTTGTTGAGCTATGGCCCAATGTTGAGGTTTACAATAAAATTAACTGAAATTAACAAGCCTTATTAACACCTTTTGAAATGTGTCCCAAATATCATCATTTTATTATTAAGAGCAGATTCTTCTGTGCTGCATCCATATGTCAGTTGTACTGACAGGTCTTATAGTAGCCACGATTTATTCCCATCAAAGGAAATTCAAGAGAGTATCTTTATTTGTTACTCTAATTGTCAATAACTCAGAACTAAAGATAGGTGAAATGTTTTGCTGAAAAGTGAAATTGGTGAAATATGCCTTTTTTCAGCTCACATGAAGAGTGAATGTGGGTTTCAATATTTGCAAAAATAACCCATTGGGAAGGTTTAAAAAAAGGGTGGATTATGTGCCTACGTACAGAAAACAGCCTATGTTCATGGTGCTTTCCAGTTCCTGGACCGCACAACTTGTGGGTTCCAAAGCAATTGTGAAGGGAAAGGTCTTAACACAGGTTCCTATTCCGGTTGGTTCAAAGGCGGCCAATCAGATTGTTGTTGTTTTAGTGTTTTGTCCATCCTTTGAACAAATCCAAATAAGGTGCTGTATTGGGATCTCTGCTACTGGCTGAAGGTAGCAGTGTGAATAGCTCTGTAATAAAATAACCGATTTAAGATTGCAGGTTGGTAATCATTCAGCATTCCGTGTTCTGCTGTGATACAGTACCTTCTGTTCATGGCACATTTCACCTTAAAGAATTGCTAACGCATACTATGGAAAAAATCTAATTCCATGGCAGAAAACATCAAGAAGTTTTTCAGCCTTGACATATGTAAATCACACAGGTATTGCCTTGAATGGCCAACAGGGACCAAGAGAAGCTATGTTTCCAACTTCATCAGGATTTAGTCAGGTTTCACAGTGCAGAATCCATTTGCAACCACTAAGGCAGGTAATTGTCCACACACTCATCAGTGTTTAGATGAGACGTGCATTATGGCACAAGAGGGTTTTCCAGGATCCTTCATTCCCTTGATAATATACTAGGAATGGTTAAACTTGAATTACCTGTGGATCAGGTCCTTTCAATTTTTCCAGCTCTTAAGGAAGAAGGAGAATAGTGATAATACCCTGCTAGGCTCTGTAGTATCTCCCTCTCTGCCATGTATCCTCGTCCAAGGCTAATTTTTTTGACTTAGTAATCTTAGACTTTAACATGACATATGTCCCTGGAAGTACTATCACCTCTCTCCCAAAAGCAGTGTGTCTCTGACATCACCACTCTTAGACCTGGCATCTTTGGCGTGGTTTCCCCCTATGTTTTTGCCTCTACCTCCTGTATTTTTGATGCTATGCTGGATTTCGTTTTTGATGGTTTAGATGCTTTGGACACTCCGCCACTGCTGATCAGTGCCAGAGTGTAAGTGCTTCCTATGTAAATTGTTATTATGATTGGATATACATGATTGGCATATTTGGATCACCATGAAGTCCTAGTAAAGTGCACTGGGTGTGCCAGGGCTGGTGATGACAAATGCTACTAGTGGGCCTGCAGCACTGATTGTGTCACCCACATGAGTAGCCCTAAAATGGTGTCTCAGGCCTACCACCACAGTGCCTGTGTGCAGTCTGTGAACTGCCATGTCCTCCTGGTCAGTGTCCCCACTGACCAGGCCTAACCCTTCCCTTTTTGTGCACATTGTTCACCCCTATCGAAGGCCCAAAGGGTACCCCCCCTGGGCAGGGTGCAGTGTATGTGAAAGGTAGAGCATGTACTGGTGCATGTGACATGCTCTGGTAGTGAACTACAGCCATTTCCGTTTTTCACTATTGTAAGGCTATCTTGCTCCATAGATTAACATGGGGGATGCTGGGTACAGTGGCTACCAGCATTTCTTCTCATAGGAACAAGATGGGACATAAGAGTCTAGTATCCCTGACCTCAGAATTTAATAACACATCTTTTAGGAAAGGTTGTTTTTAAATCCTATGTTTGAGAACAGCACTTTTAGAAAGTTGCTGTTCTCTTGAACCTTCTGTGTGCCTTGGCCTGTTTGTGTATTGACTGTCTGGTTTGAGAGTGACAGGGGCTGGGGATTCCCCAGGAGGCTGGCTGAGTCAGCCCTAGGCTGAATGACTGCATTTGCAACTTGAGTGGTGGGAGGAGATAGCACCTGGGCCTGAATAGGGCTGTGCCTGCCTTCCACAATGCTGGCTCCAACTCCTGCTGGGCGGTTGACGACCCTGCCCCTCACTCTGAAAGGAAAGGAGAAGCCAGGAAAACAAAGTGCTCAAGAAACACCCAGAACTGGTTCAGACCGGGCTCAGAGCCCCCCTGCACAAAGGGATCAAAGACTTTTTGGGGTATAACTACAGGACCCCTGACAACAGGAAATCAGATCATCCTGGAATCAAGAAGGAACCTCTGCCAAGGAGAAAGCTGAAACTGAAGACAGAAGATTGTCCAGTTGTTGCTCTGCTGGATTGCCCTGCTGTTGCTTTGCTGCCAAGGAGAGGGGAAGGACTTTGCTTTGTGCTGTGTCCACTTGCTTGAAGGAATCTCCACGGGCCTGAGAAGAGCTGGCTCCCTGTTTTGAAGTCCCAGGAACAAAAGGACTTCACCCCCAGCTTCCCCTGAGCTCTACTGAGAGAGTTCTGTTCTTCCTGGAGTGCTTGGCCCATGTGTGGTGCCTCTGGAAGTTGTACCTGTGATGGGAAGCTGGAAACTAAGCTTGAGAGACTTTGCTACAGAAAAGTTATCACATTGCTCACTGCGGAGCGCATCAACGACAGTGCGAGAAAATTCCCGCCGCTACGAAGGTCGAGATCGTCGCAGCGCCTGTTGCCGCTGTCAGAGCCGTCGCATCCTTCGTTTGCGGGACGCACCCGATCGGTGCGGGAAGCCTAACATCGCTGCGAGTGTCGTCGCAGAGCCTGTCGTCGCTGGGTGAGATCGCAACACTGCCTGCTTGCAGACTGCATCACGTCACTGCGAGAGTCATCACCGAAACCAAAGCATCGAGGAGCTGCGAGAGAGAAGATCACCGCTGGTCCGCGCATCGTCGCCCTGGAGATTGCCGCACCTCCAAAGATCATCGTATCATGCCTTTGCGAGAACAAACTTCCTACGGACCGGAATCCATACAAGTGGCCTTCCTCCCAATACATACCGGATTTGTCGCAACACGCCCGCTGCTGCAGCGGGGCTGTCGCAAACGGCTCCCCAGGGTCTCAGGAGCAACATATCGCTTGTTTTCCACCGCACCAGCTTCTGCTTTTGGAACTTTGTCGCAACTAAAGGTACTGTGAGCTAAACGTGACGCAACTGTGAACTTTCCACGTAACTGTGGATTACTTTAGCGCAACCTAAAGAATTTTAGCGCAACCTGAAGAATTTTTATTGCAACCTTAAGAAATCTTTTGAAACCATATTCTTGAACAGTGTATGTTGGATTTTTGTTGTTTTGGTCTTGTGTAGTTTAGATTAAATACCTTTATTTTTCTAAACTGTTTTGGAGTCAGTTTGTGGTGTTTTCACTGTGTTACTGTGAGTGTTGGTACAAATACTTTACACATTGCCTCTGGTTAGCCTAGACTGCTCGTGCCAAGCTACCTAGAGGGTGAGCAGGGGTTATCTCAGAGGGTTTCCTCCTTACCCTGACTAGAAGCAAGGGTCCCTATTTGGACAGTGGTACCTACCCCTGCCAACTAGAGACCCCCATTTCTAACATTGGTGGCAGCGGTGGGATTGAACTTGTATTTGTACTAGACCCACAGTGATTGGTGTACATCACTAGTGAGTGCAGACCACTACGCCACCGCATACTACTGACTGACTTTGGAGAACCCTGCTCCACAGCAAGCCCAGGACGAGTTGGGAGGGGCTGGTCTGGGCCTGGCTGCAGCCTATCTTGAGTGCAATGGCTTAGTAACACTACTCTCTTCTCATAGTACAGGTCCAAGGAGACATTCTGGTGCTCTTTCTCTAAAGGAGGTCTAAGCAAAGAGTAGGCAGACAAATTGTTTTTCCCTGTAGTTCCGGGGTTTAAATGATAGGGATAAAGGAGGAATGAGAGGCAGAGGAGAGTTTTGCACATCTGAGAAAAGGTATCAGCATTTTGGTTTTCTGATGCATGGTACTCTGAGAAGGACTTAATGCAACAAGAGCAGCAAGCAAACCATTTTGTATAAATATGGAAGTGTGACATTTATTAGATCTGATTTATGGTAAACGGTTGCACTTTATAACACACCGTGCTTGACCCACTGCAAGGCGAGAACCTTCTTGTACATGAAGTATCATAAATGACTTTGTTGCTTGTTTGCACATAAGAATTTCTTACTGATGTCTAGATTATTGAAGTTATTTTCTTCTAGCATTGTCTTGAGCTTCTGCACCCACTACTGTTCCCCAAGTATATGGTACCAGGTCTATGCCTGTGAAGCAGATATAGTCATCTCCTGAGAAGAGCATGTCTGCTAGAAGGACTTGCTCCAAAGAGCCCATGTGCTATGGAGTTTTTATGAGTCTACCTGCTAAAAGGTTCTCTTCTGCCTTAGAATAACTTAAACTAAGGAGCTTAAGTGCTGAGTTGCTTAGAAGAACAGCAGGAAGAAGGAGATAGAGACTGTGAAAAGGGAACATTTGTTTCAGTGATTAGCACTGAATATAGCAGTATTTTCCCATGTTCCTTATTAATGGGTAAGTCAGCAAGACTCACTAAGCTGATCTCAATTCCTAAATTAAGTGTGTTGAACTGTATTCAAACTCTTGAAAAGCCATTCTTGAATGTATTCTGTTTTGTATTTTTACACCATCCCTTTCACTTAATTTTACCCATGTTTTCCCAATATATGATTGGCTTTTAAACATTTCTATGTTTAACTAACCTTGTCTGAAACTCGAAGTTCTAACTTATGTATACTGTTGTGGATTAGTAATTTCACACCTATCACACACGCTTTCACTGAAGAAACCCTCACTTCTTGAGCCACATTACCAAGGGAGAGCTGAGGGACCCTTCCAGAAATCTAGTTAATGTCTTGCCTATATGGTGTCAGCTGTGAAGGATCAGTCACAGCCCAAGACGGTGACTTTTCTCTTCCTCTTATCTCAGTAGATCTATTATCTATAATGTTGTACAATCTATGATGAACTCTTTTGCAATTCTATCCAAGAGCATATCACTTTTTCCCTAACTTTATCCTATAAGCATTGCCCTTACCCACTTTATCGTTTGTATTACTCTGCAATAAAGACTAATCTTTTACTCTATACATTACTTTATCTGTTTTCCCCTAAACATGATGCTAAACAATTAGCCTAGCTTACCACTGTCACAATTTCTGCCCTCATTGTGTATATTTCCAAGCCATGAACTGCAAGGGTGTGACATTACTTCCAGCATACTATAGTCTCTTAAATAGTCATAAACTATACCATGTCCCCTTCCTTCAGTTCACCACAGACCTGTATACTAAACCTTAAAACCTGATTCAAAGATTATTCTTAATTTTGCTTTGACCTTCACGTTGATCCAATGTTTTTTCAAATAATCTCCCAAACCCTCTTGCAATGTGTGCTTCTATGGAGTGTCTTTCTTTTAATAATTTATGATGTAACTTAATACTAAACCTTATTTGAATTCAAGCCATCATGATGTAACTTAACACTAAACCTTATTTGAATTCAAGCCATCAAGTTCCGCCAACTCATTGTCCTCAATAAGGCCATGATATTTGCAATTAATGCTTTGCTATCTTTAAGTCTTGACTCATACGTATCTTTGCAATCAACCCCATGGTAGGGTCACCAATATTTCATCACATCTGTTGATCTTAGCAATCATCCTCATACTAGTTTCACCATTATTCGACTGCTTTAATTGACTATGAACACCTATACAACTAATTTCTGATCTCTAAATGCCCATCACCCTCAAAGATATATCTGGAACAAATATAATTGCAGCAGAAAAGGCCTGCAAAGATCATTTAATATCCCACTATCTACTTTGATCTCCAATTTTACCCACATATTGCCTTCACACATTTTCCATTTATCTTTTTTCATTTAGTTGGAGAGTTTCTTATCATTGTGTAAAGAGAAGAAATAAAAGAATTAATTACTGTTCCCTCCAGTATGCAGAGTTTTCTCTTTCTTGTCATATTTCTTAGGGCATTGGGGTATGTTTGTTCCTGCAAAAAAGCTCCATGTTGCTAGATTCCCCCTTTCAAACATATTGCCTTTAGGCAGATGTTTCCTCCTCCATTTCCTGCTATGTGTGGTTACCTTAAGATGTTAGTGATAGGTATTATGGCAAGTAAGAAATAGTTAACCTAAAAGGAAGCATGAACAACTGACTGTTATATAATTGAACAGCAATTCAGAAATGCCTCTGTTGACATGTACACAATGAAAACCTGTTTTACTTAGGTAGCGAGCAAACCCTTTCTTTCCATTGGACTGAATCGTCAGAATAGCTAGCATGGATCAACCCAAACTCCAGGAAAGTATGTAGCGTTGCAACATTTGTATGATTGATCTAGGTGAATTAGGCCTTTATCATGATGATGGCTGTGGGTGTGACCATTAACACAACCCAGAACATATTCTGGGGGCCCAGGGAAGGGGACATATGTAAGTAGATGCCCTGAAGGGCAAGGGATGTCAGAATATACCTAGTGACACCTGGGTAATGATTATTTCAATAGAATCCCTTTTAAAACACAGGTTCAAGATTTACCTGGGATTGTTCTCTTTACGTAAATAATATGCCAGAAATCCCTGGAAACCTGGGCATGGTGTTTTTTGTTCCATATCCTCAATTCATTCTGAAGGGCCTGTCACTTCACTTGACCTGATGGTCATGTCCTTCACCTATGTGTTTGCAATAGATCTTAACAATACATCAACATTACTTGAGACATAACCTATGGCTTGCCAGTTCTCCACTGATTAAATCTGGTGGCATACTGAGAAATGCTGCCATGGCTTGTCTGGTGGAGTTGCAAGAGCTTTGATGGTAGGGAAGAAGTGTTCCCTTGACATCAATACAGAGGAAAATAAATTGAGAGGGATGTCTGCAGTTGTCCATGAATCAAAGACTTGGACGATAACCAAGGTCTCAGTTACAATGCAGTTTTTGTAGCCGAAACCCTAAGAACCACCTCCTTGCCAGGAGCAGTTGGCAGCACCCCATCAAGTAGTTACAATGATGATTGGAACTCAACCGCAGCCCTAAAAAATAACAGGTTAAGATTCCCCTTCACAGAGCAATCATGACAGAGTATGTCAGAGCCAATATTTCACCCAGTGGCTTTTTCTAATGGACATTATCTTCAGACAAAAATGGTCCCAGGTTGTATGGAAATGTAGCTTTGATTGGCCGAATCTCATAATCAACACCTCTCAGGGATATGCTAATATACAACAGACCCCGGGGGCATCTACAATAGAAGAATGCCCCTTTTGGGACCTACCACATGTCACTGGGCACTACCCGTGTAGCTCAAGTGGGGTATTCCACCCCACTAAAGTGGCCAAAGAAATCAGATTAGATCCTTACTATACATGGATGTAGAGGGGCCACACCAATTGTAACATTAGGAATTGCATGTATTTGATCAACTGCCCCTGAGCCCTAAGATAAGTTGGCAGGATGACTAGACCAGCTAAAATAAGGATCACAGAACACTGCAGTAACATACTCTGCAAAGAAGTACAACTAAATGAGTACCCATTTTTTGGTCAACTACCACACCCCTGACGACTTGCAGTGGACTATTTTGGAATCAGGTAATTTTTGGGACAAACAAACCCTGTTCCAGAGAGAGCAGTACTGGGTACTTCCATCTAGCCAGGCACGTCACTGACCTAAATGATTTTGTTTACTTTTCTGGTCCTCTTTGCTCCCTGTAATAAACTTCTGCTGAACCAGTTAGGCTTACCAGCATAGGAGTTCACCTCCATGTTTCACCTAGTAGTATACTCCACCCCACTATGCGCGGTCATATTGCTAAATACTTCTCATCGCAAGCCATACATTGATGTGTCTGCTCATCAAGCAACGGTGTTCTCTAATAATAGGGAATGATCCCATTTACCTGCATTTGAGAATTGATGGACCTAGTTCCCTGCATGGGTTTGGTTTTGTGTCTTGTGATGTAACTTCTGGTCACCTGCCTGTGTGTTTATATGTGCACATATCATTTCGTATTTATTATAAATACCGTTCTAACTAGTGAGGCTTTTGACACACTACATACCATGTCAACAACTCTCTATGTGGGTTGACCCTGATGGGGGACGTGTGCCAGTAGGCATAACATACATGAAGTGAACTACTAGCGTCTGATAGGACCTTCCTTGACATTCACAATGACGTATTTATATGGCCTTCAGTAAACTTTGGACTCCTCTTAGAGAGCACTCTACTGATGTCCCAACAGGAGTGTTTCTTTGGTTCACAATACACCTACTGCCATCTCAGCATTCATCCTAACATGGCAGGCGCTTTGAACATACAGTCTAGAGCCATTTTCATCTCGATTTACTCACCTGACTCGCATTTCACATTAATCGCACAGGCTTTATAACCCACTTCATGGCTAACTCATTACCTCAAGTCCATCAGAGGCGGGTAGGTCACTGGCACTTTTCAACGTGGCCTCTGTGAGTACCTAGGCAAGTGGTTTTTAAGGTATTAATCTTGACTTTCTAACTACTTATTGGCTAACTGAGATACACTTTTCTACCAGTTTGTTTCCCACTGCATAGCGAGGTAGTCTGTCCAATCCTGAGGCGCAAATGCTTAACTCTAATAGGATATGATCCCCATTACCTGCAACTAAGAATATATCGAAGGACTAGTTCCATGTTTTTACTACGGCCTAATGCATATTTAATGTAATGAGGGAGGTATTACCCCAACCTTCCCAGTGGTGATACAATTTATAAGCTGCATTTTCTCTTAGAGTTTTGTTTATCCGTGTTCTGTACTGAAGTAGATATAGTTGACACAATACAGATATTTTGATTGGGCACGTGTAGTAACACCCATCTTAATCAGGTGTAGGTTAGGTTTTACATCCTGGTCCTGACAAGCTGCCTAAGATCTAGTTGGACCACATAAGGCAAGAAACATGTTTACCTTAATTCACATTATTGTTTGAGCTGTCAAGTTTCATAGTTCCCAGGACACCCATCATTTGTTAGGTCGAGTCTGGGCACATCATGCACTGCTCTGCGGCACGCTGTATTGAGGTATGGCATACAAGCTTCGCCCATTTCCCCACCCATCTTTTTAATTGGCTCCTGTCACTGTCCTTTCTAAATGGTTGCTTTTCATTTGTGAATAGGCTTGTGAGTCTCTTCTTGGTACCGCCTTGTCTTCATTTGTTACGACTGGACCGTTTACTGATGTTGTTACATGGTCTGCTTTATAAGTCGCTGAGCACTATTTTTCCTTAACACCATCGCTGCTGGTCTCATTCGTCTCCTGTGCTGGGCCATAATAAAAATGGGTGTGGTCATGATGAGCTCAGCTCGTCATGAGCGCAGTAGCACTGTACTGCATGATGAGCTGAGCTGTGGTTGAAAAGCCATGTTTTAAGGGCACGACGGAAAGTAAGCTCCATCTCCGATAAGCGGATGGCGAGTGGCAGGGCGTTCCAGACTTTAGCGGTCCTGACCGCGAAGGCTCTGCCACCTGTTCTTGCCTTGCGTAAGCTGGGAGAGACCAGGAGAAACAGATGGTTGGATATCAGGGTCCAGGCGTGCTGGAAATGTTCGAGTCGGTTCCTCAGATAAACCGGGCCCAGTCCCTGGGTTGCTCTGTAAGCCAGAGTCAGGCCCTTGAATTCAATGCTCCTGATCATGGGTAACCAGTGTAGGTTCTTCAGGTGGTGGGAGATCGAGTGACTGAAGTGTATTTTGCAGATAATTCTGGCCGCAGCATTCTAGACCATCTGTAGTTTGTGAGTCAAGTAGTTAAGTAGGCGGGGAGACCCAAGTAGAGACTGTTGGCGAGGTCCAGATGAGATGTAATAAGTGCATAGACTACAGTTCTACGACATTCCAGTGGAAGAAAGTGGAGGAATTTATGCATAAAGCATAGCTTCCCAAAGCAGGAGGATTAGACTTGCCTGATTTGGGCTCTGCAGGAGAATTCATAGTCGAATCCGAACCCCAGGGAGGGGGCGGAATTCCTCTCCTGAGGTCACCATAATGCAGGGCGAAGAGGGGACATCTTATCAAAAAAGAGGACCTCGGTTTTATCAGAGTTAAGCTTGAGGCAATTCAGTGTCATTCAAGCCAAGCTGTTACTCAGGCAGCTTCTGATTTTAGTGAAAGCATTGTCTGACTGGTCCTCGAAGGAGAACACCAGTTGGGTGTCGTCCGCGTAGGAGACCACCATCAACCCGTGGGATTCCACCAGAGCTGCCAGAGGTGAGAGGTAGGTGTTGAAAAGAAGAGGGCTCTATGCGGAATCCTGTGATTTCCTGCAGAGCAGGGGCTTCTCAGCAGATTCTTCTGTGCTGCATCCATATGTCAGTTGTATTGACAGGTCTTATAGTAGCCACGATTTATTCCCATCAAAGGAAATTCAAGAGAGTATCTTTATTTGTTACTCTAATTGTCAATAACTCAGAACTAAAGATAGATGAAAAGTTTTGCTGAAAAGTGAAATTGGTGAAATATGCCTTTTTTCAGCTCACATGAAGAGTGAATGTGGGTTTCAATATTTGCAAAAATAAGCCCTTGGGAAGGTTTAAAAAAAGGGTGGATTATGTGCCTACGTACAGAAAACAGCCTATGTTCATGGTGCTTTCCAGTTCCTGGACCGCACAACTTGTGGGTTCCCAAAGCAATTGTGAAGGGAAAGGTCTTAACACAGGTTCCTATTCCAGTTGGTTCAAAGGCGGCCAATCAGATTGTTGCTGTTTTCGTTTTTTGTCCATCCTTTGAACAAATCCAAATAAGGTGCTGTATTGGGATCTCTGCTACTGGCTGAAGGTAGCAATGTGAATAGCTCTGTAATAAAATAACCGATTTAAGATTGCAGGTTGGTAATCATTCAGCATTCCGTGTTCTGCTGTGATACAGTACCTTCTGTTCATGGCACATTTCCCCTTAAAGAATTGCTAGTGCATACTATGGAAAAAATCTAATTCCATGGCAGAAAACATCAAGAAGTTTTTCAGCCTTGACATATGTAAATCACACAGGTATTGCCTTGAATGGCCAACAGGGACCAAGAGAAGCTATGTTTCCAACTTCATCAGGATTTAGTCAGGTTTCACAGTGCAGAATCCATTTGCAACCACTAAGGCAGGTAATTGTCCACACCCTCATCAGTGTTTAGATGAGACGTGCATTATGGCACAACAGGGTTTTCCAGGATCTTTCATTCCCTTGATAACATACTAGAAATGGTTAAACTTGAATTACCTGTAGATCATGTCCTTTCAATTTTTCCAGCTCTTAAGGAAGAAGGAGAATAGAGATAATACCCTGCTAGGCTCTGTAGTATCTCACTCTCTGCCATGTATCCTCGTCCTAGGCAAATTTTTTTGACTTAGTAATCTTGGACTTTAACATGACATATGTCCCTGGAAGTACTATCACCTCTCTCCCAAAAGCAGTGTGTCTCTGACATCACCACTCTTAGACCTGGCATATTTGGTGTGGTTTCCCCCTATATTTTTGCCTCTACTTCCTGTATTTTTGATGCTATGCTGGATTTCGTTTTTGATGGTTTAGATGCTTTGGACACTCTGCCACTGCTGATCAGTGCCAGAGTGTAAGTGCTTCCTATGTAAATTGTTATTATGATTGGATATACATGATTGGCATATTTGGATCACCATGAAGTCCCTAGTAAAGCGCACTGGGTGTGCCAGGGCTGGTGATGACAAATGCTACTAGTGGGCCTGCAGCACTGATTGTGTCACCCACATGAGTAGCCCTAAAATGGTGTCTCGGGCCTACCACCGCAGTGCCTGCATGAAGTCTGTGAACTGCCATGTCCTCCTGGTCAGTGTCCCCACTGACCAGGCCTAACCCTTCCCTTTTTGTGCACATTGTTCACCCCTATGGAAGGCCCAAGGGGTACACCCCTGGGCAGGGTGCAGTGTATGTGAAAGGTAGAGCATGTACTGGTGCATGTGACATGCTCTGGTAGTGAACTACAGCCATTTCCGTTTTTCACTATTGTAAGGCTATCTTGCTCCATAGATTAACAGGGGGGATGCTGGGTACAGTAGCTACCAGCATTTCTTCTTATAGGAACAAGATGGGATATAAGAGTCTAGTATCCCTGAACTCAGAATTTAATAACACATCTTTTAGGAAAGGTTGTTTTTAAATCCTGTGTTTGAGAACAGCACTTTTAGAAAGTTGCTGTTCTCTTGACCCTTCTGTGTGCCTTGGCCTGTTTGTGTATTGACTGTCTGGTTTGAGAGTGACAGGGGCTGGGGATTCCCCAGGAGGCTGGCTGAGTCAGCCCTAAGCTGAATGACTGCATTTGCAACTTGAGTGGTGGGAGGAGATAGCACCTGGGCCTGAATAGGGCTGTGCTTGCCTTCCAAAATGCTGGCTCCACCTTCTGCTGGGCGGCTGACGAACCTACCCCTCACTCTGAAAGGAAAGGAGAAGCCAGGAAAACAAAGTGCTCAAGAAACACCCAGAACTGGTTCAGACCGGGCTCAGAGCCCCCCTGCACAAAGGGATCAAAGACTTTTCGGGGTATAACTACAGGACCCCTGACAACAGGAAATCAGATCATCCTGGAATCAAGAAGGAACCTCTGCCAAGGAGAAAGCTGAAACTGAAGACGGAAGATTGTCCAGTTGTTGCTCTGCTGGATTGCCCTGCTGTTGCTTTGCTGCCAAGGAGTGGGGAAGGACTTTGCTTTGTGCTGTGTCCCCTTGCTTGAAGGAATCTCCACGGGCCTGAGAAGGGCTGGCTCCCTGTTTTGAAGTCCCAGGAACAAAAGGACGTCACCCCCAGCTTCCCCTGAGCTCTACTGAGAGAGTTCTGTTCTTCCTGGAGTGCTTGGCCCATGTGTGGTGCCTCTGGAAGTTGTACCTGTGCTGGGAAGCTGGAAACTAAGCTTGAGAGACTTTGCTACAGAAAAGTTATCACATCGCTCACTGCGGAGCGCATCATCGAAAGTGCGAGGAAATTCCCGCCGCTACGAAGGTCGAGATCGTCGCAGCGCCTGTTGCCGCTGTCAGAGCCGTCGCATCCTTCGTTTGCGGGACGCACCCGATCGGTGCGGGAAGCCTAACATCGCTGCGAGTGCCATCGCAGAGCCTGTCGTCGCTGGGTGAGATCGCAACACTGTCTGCTTGCAGACTGCATCACGTCACTGCGAGAGTCATCGCCAAAGCCAACGCATCGAGGAGCTGCGAGAGAGAAGATCACCGCTGGTCTGCGCATCGTCGCCCTGGAGATTGCCGCACCTCCAAAGATCATCGCATCGTGCCATTGCGAGAACAAACTTCCTACGGACCGGAATCCATACAAGTGGCCTTCCTCCCAATACATACCGGATTTGTCGCAACACGCCCGCTGCTGCAGCGGGGCTGTCGCAAACACCTCCCCAGGGTCTCAGGAGCAACATATCGCTTGTTTTCCACCGCACCAGCTTCTGCTTTTGGAACTTTGTCGCAACTAAAGGTACTGTGAGCTAAACGTGACGCAACTGTGAACTTTTCACGTAACTGTGGATTATTTTATCGCAACCTAAAGAATTTTATCGCAACCTGAAGAATTTTTAATGCAACCTTAAGAAATCTTTTGAAACCATATTCTTGAACAGTGTATGTTGGATTTTTGTTGTTTTGGTCTTGTGTAGTTTAGATTAAATACCTTTATTTTTCTAAACTGTTGTGGAGTCAGTTTGTGGTGTTTTCACTGTGTTACTGTGAGTGTTGGTACAAATACTTTACACATTGCCTCTGGTTAGCCTAGACTTCTCGTGCCTAGCTACCTAGAGGGTGAGCAGGGGTTATCTCAGAGGGTTTCCTCCTTACCCTGACTAGAAGCAAGGGTCCCTATTTGGACAGTGATACCTACCCCTGCCAACTAGAGACCCCCATTTCTAACATTGGTGGCAGCGGTGGGATTGAACTTGTATTTGTTCTAGACCCACAGTGATTGGTGTACATCACTAGTGAGTGCAGACCACTACGCCACCGCATACTACTGTTTTTGGTTTTTGAATTTATTTTTGAGTAACTCTTTCAAGCATCATGTCTACAAAAGGAAAGGCACTCAGTGAGGGGGCAGAAGTAGAATTGGAGTTTGTCTTTGGACACTTGTATTCCTATAGAGCAAAGGATCTTAGGAGATTCTGCCAAGAGTTTGGGTGCCCCATAAAGAGTACCTACAGGAAAGATGAGCTGCAAGACATCTTGAAGGCCCATTGGGAGGCCCAAGAGGGAAATGATGATGTGGATGCACGGAATGGTTTTCAAGTCACAGATCTGCCAGTGGGCAGAGTAGGCTCAGGAGCTGGCAGCAACCATTCCGGTAGGGGCCTCACCCCAGAAGAGTTACAAGAAAATCAGAGAGTAAGAGAATATGATTTGGAAGTCATGAAAATGAAAATGAAGCTATTGGAAATGGATAAAGAGAGAGAAAAGGCGGTGGAGGAGAGCAAAAGTGCCCGCACCTTGGAGGAAAAGAAATTGCTTTTGGCTCATGAGTTGAGCATGAGAGAACTGGATCTTAAAGCCAAGGAGGTGGATGCCAGTTCAAATGGTGGGAGCGCACAGCCAGTGCATGGGGGTAAAGTATATATTTCCAAGGATCTGGTACAGAATTACAATAGGAGTGAGGATATTTATGCCTTGTTGACTTCCTATGAGATTGCATTGAGGATGAATGGTGGGCCTGAACAACAATGGGGGGCGGGCCTTGGGAAACATTTTGAGGCTTCTGGGAGGAGTGCTCTACAGCCCTTAGAATTAGCAGGTGCCATGACCTACCACAACATGAAGGAGGCCTTATGTCTCAGGTATGAACTTACTCCAGAGCAGTACAGACTGCAGTTTAGAAATTCTAAGAAGAAAGAATCTGAGACTTGGATGGAGTATGTGAATGTGTACTCGCGTGCACTGGAAGGTTGGATGAAGGGCAGCAAGGTAACTGATTTTAAGGGGTTGTTGCATTTAATCAGTTGGGAGCACTTGAGTAGTCTTTGTGTTCCAGAGCTGCGCTAGCATCTTTTAGACAGCAAGCTGACAGACCCCATTGAGCTTGCTAAGGAGGCAGACCGCTGGACCAGTACCAGGGTGCACAGAGGAATTGTGGGTACCAGAGCCAAAGGTGGGCAAGGTCCCCAGCAGAAGAGTGGGGGGACAAGGGCAATCAAAAGAAGTCCACACCAGGGCACCAAAATAATTCCCAGGAGAAGGAATCCCAACACCCCAAAACTAGGCAGCCATGGCCCCCTAGGGGCAGGTGGGACTACAGAGATCCCAGAGACAACAGGGGCCCACCTACCTGCTTTCACTGCAATGAGGTGGGACATGTTATCAGCCGGTGCCCCCAAGAGGCCCCCAGCACCCACTGGTGCTCCAGCCCCAGGGTTAGCAAGTGTAGCTTTGGGAGGGGATTTGGTTTCTAGTGGGGAGGTGGGGCTAGCAGTTATGTCCCCTATCTCTTTAGGAGACCAAGAGATGGTCCAGGAAACCTTACTGCCGATGAACACTAAGAAATATGGGCAGAAGGTGACCGTCAATGGGAGGGAGATAGAGGGTCTGAGAGACACAGGGGCCAGCGTGACATCCGTGAGGTGTCAGTGGGTGTCTGAAGAGCAGTGTCTCCCTAATGTACTCCGCCCTGTAGTAGCAGCTGACAGTTCAGTGCGCCTCTGCAAAGTGGCACGTGTTCCCTTTGAGTGGGGGGGAGTCTCTGGTCTTTTGGAAGTTGTTGTCAGTGATGCCTTGCCTGTAGACTGTCTGCTAGGTAATGACCTGGAGAGTTCTCCATGGAAAGATGTAGAACACCGAACTCATTTGGAGATGTTGGGGGTGCCTGCGTGGATCTGTGTGATCATGCGTGCTATGGCAGCCAGTAGGGGTGATTCAGCAGAACTGGAGCCTGAAACAGTGGCCCATAGACCTGCCAGGAGAGGACAGGGCAGAGGGCGCGGGAAACCAGCCCCAGCCGTTCCCATGGTCCAGGAGGAAGCAGACCCTGAGGGGGATGCCCTGGAACCTACAGGGGAGCAGGTAGCCGAAATGGGCGACCGACCTGAGCTGACCCATTGGCAGCAAGAAGGTGGGCCCTCCAGGGAGGAATTATGCCAGGAGCAGAAAGAGTGCCCATCCCTCGTGGGTCTGCGGCAACAGGCTGCAAACCAGGCAGCAGGTGGAGCGGCCAGAGATCACTTCATCTACTGGGAAGATGACTTATTATATAGCGAGCCTAAGTTTGCTGAGCCTGGTGCAGCCCATGTGCTGGTGGTACCCAAGCGCTTCAGGAACTTCCTACTGGGTCTGGCTCATGACGTGCCTCTCGCAGGACATCTGGGGCAAGACAAGACCCTAAACAGGCTTGTCACCCACTTCCACTGGCCCCAGATGAGGAAGCACGTTGGTTCCTTTTGTAGGTCTTACCAAACATGTCAGGCCAGTGGCAAGACGGGAGTAAAGTGCAAGGCACCCCATCAACCCTTCCCTGTGGTGAGCACCCCTTTCAAGCAGGTGGGCATCAACATCGCGGGCCCCTGTACCCCAAGACAGCCCTATGCAACAGGTTCATCCTGGTCTTGGTGGACCATGCCACCCAGTACCTGGAAGCAGTCCCTCCAGGTCAATCACAGCCCCGGTGGTGGGCCGTGAATTGATGGGGATCTTTTCCCGTGTGGGGTTCCCCAGAGAGGTGGTCTCCGACCGGGGTACCAACTTCATCTCCAGGTACATGAAGTCTCTGTTGGAGGAGTGTGGACTAACTTATAAGTTCACCACTCCTTACCACCCTCAAGGAAATGGGTTGGTTGAAAGGTTCAACCGCACCCTGAAGGGTATGAATATGGGCCTTGAAGAGCCCATGAGACGGAAGTGGGACGTCTTGTTACCATGCTTGTTGTTTGCCTACAGGGAGGTGCCTCAGAAGTCCTTAGGGTTCAGTCGCTTTGAACTCCGGTATGGCCACCCTGTTAGAGGACCTCTTGCGCTGGTGAAGGAGGGCTGGGAGAAATCCCGGGGGAAAACCCCCCAGGATGTGTTCAGCTATGTGTTGGCCATCCGCAACCAGACATTATGCTTCAGGAAGCTCGCTCAGGAGAACCTGGAAGCTAGCCAGGAAGAAATGAAAAGATGGTACGACCAGACTACCACTCTGGTCGAATGTCAACCTGGGCAGAAAGTGTGGATGATGGCCCCAGTGGAGCCTTGTGTGCTCCAAGACAAGTGGACTGGGCCATATGAGGTGGTGGAAAGGAAAAGTGAGGTAACCTACCTGGTTAACCTGAGGACCCCAGGTAGCCCATGAGGGTCCTGCACGTGAACCACCTCAAGCCACACTTTGAGAGGTCTGAAGTGACAATGCTCATGGCTACAGATGCTGGAGGGGAAGAGGATAGTGATCCTCTCCCTGACCTCCTGGCAGCTAAGGAGCAAGACGGGTCAGTGGATGGTGTGGTCCTCTCGCCTACCCTGACCCCAGAACAGCAGAGGGACTGTCGCCAAGTGCTGGGTCAGTTTGCCCCCCTGTTCTCCCTGACCCCAGTTATCACCCATTGGTGCATCCATGATGTGGACACTGGAGATAGTTTCCCTGTGAAACAAAAATTTTACAGGGTAGCTGACAAAGTCAGGGACAGCATCAAGGAAGAGGTTTCCAAGATGTTGGCGCTAGGGGTGATTGAGCCCTCCAGCAGCCCCTGGGCTAGCCCAGTGGTCTTAGTGCCAAAAGCTGCTGCGCCCGGTGCCACTCCAGAACTCTGGTTTTGTGTGGACTACCGTGGGCTCAATGCGGTCACGAAGACTGACACCCTCCCCATCCCCAGAGCTGATGAGCTTGTGGATCAGTTGGGAGCTGCCCAGTACCTCAGTACATTTGATTTGACCTCTGGGTACTGGCAGAGTGCCTTAACTGATGGGGCCAAAGAGAGGTGTGCATTCTCAATGCCAGAGGGGCACTTCCAGTTCCGAGTCATGCCCTTTGGGTTGAAGAATGCCCCTGCCACCTTCCAGAGACTGGTTAACCAGGTACTGGCCGGGCTGGATGAATTCAGCGCCGCACACCTGGATGACATTGCGGTGTTCAGCTCCACGTGGGAGGAACACCTGCAACACCTCTGTGAAGTGTTGAAGGCTCTGCAAAGGGCAGGCCTCACTACCAAGGCCAGCAAGTGCCAGATAGGGCAGGGATCCTTGGTGTATTTGGGACACCAGGTGGGGAGCGGCCAGGTGGCGCCCCTACAGGCAAAGATTGATACCATTCTGGCTTGGGAGCCCCCCAAGACTCAGACAGAGGTGAGAGCCTTTTTAGGTCTCACCGGGTATTACAGACGGTTTGTCAAGGGGTATGGCACCATCGTTGCCCCCTTGACAGAACTCACTTCTAAGAAGTTGCCCAAAAGGGTGAACTGGACCGAAGTCTGCCAAACTGCTTTTGATGCCCTGAAGACTGCCATGTGCACAACACCGGCGCTCAAGGCACCTGACTTTTCCAGTGAGTTCATAGTGCAGACAGACGCTTCAGAGCATGGTGTGGGAGCAGTACTCTCACAGGTGACTGAGGATGGTGGAGACCAGCCAGTAGCTTTCATTAGTAGGAGGCTACTCCCCAGGGAACAGAGGTGGAGTGCGATTGAAAAGGAAGCTTTAGCTGTGGTCTGGGCTCTGAAGAAGCTGAGGCCCTACCTGTTTGGGACCCACTTCCGTGTTCAGACAGACCACAGGCCCCTCAGATGGTTAATGCAGATGAGGGGTGAGAACCCCAAACTGTTGAGGTGGTCCATCTCCCTACAGGGAATGGACTTTACGGTGGAACACCGCCCTGGTACAGAACACGCCAATGCTGATGGTCTGTCCAGATTTTTCCGCCTTAGTGAAGAGGACTCCCAAGTGGGTGGGTAGTTCTCCCCACTTTCAGCTGGAGGGGACACGTGTTAACCTGGCATCTTTGGCGTGGTTTCCCCCTATCTTTTTGCCTCTACCTCCTGTATTTTTGATGCTATGCTGGATTTCGGTTTTGCTGGTTTAGATGCTTTGGACACTCTGCCACTGCTGCTCAGTGCCAGAGTGTAAGTGCTCCCTATGTAAATTGTTATTATGATTGGATATAAATGATTGCCATGTTTGTATCACCATGAAGTCCCTAGTAAAGTGCACTGGGTGTGCCAGGGCTGGTGATGACAAATGCTACTAGTAGGCCTGCAGCACTGATTGTGCCACCCACATGAGTAGCCCTAAAATGGTGTCTCAGGCCTGCCACCGCAGTGCCTGTGTGCAGTCTATGAACTGCCATGTCCTCTTGGTCAGTGGCCTAACCCTTCCCTTTTTGTGCACATTGGTCACCCCTATGGAAGGCCCATGGTACCCCCCTGGGCAGGGTGCAGTGTATGTGAAAGGTAGAGCATGTAATGGTGCAGGTGACATGATCTGGTAGTGAATTACAGCCATTTTCGCTTTTCACTATTGTAAGGCTATCTTGCTCCATAGATTAACATGGGGGATGCTGGCCACAGTGGCTACCAACATTTTTCTTCTCATAGGAACAAGATAGGACATAAGAGTCTAGTATCCCTGAACTCAGAATTTAATAACACATCTTTTAGGAAAGGTTGTTTTTAAATCCTGTGTTTGAGAACAGCACTTTTAGAAAGTTGCTGTTCTCTTGTCTGACCCTTCTGTGTGCCGTGGCCTGTTTGTGTATTGACAGTCTGGTTTGAGAGTGAAAGGGGCTGGGGATTCACCAGGAGGCTGGCTGAGTCAGCCCTAGGCTGAATGACTGCATTTGCAACTTGAGTGGTGGGAGGAGATAGCACCTGGGCCTGAATAGGGCTGTGCCTGCCTTCCACAATGCTCCACCTCCTGCTGGGCGGCTGATGACCCTGCCCCTCACTCTGAAAGGAAAGGAGAAGCCAGGAAAAAAAGTGCTCAAGAAACACCCAGAACTGGTTCAGCCCGGGCTCAGAGACCTCCTGCACAAAGGGATCAAATACTTTTTGGGGTATAACTATAGGACCCCTGACAACAGGAAATCAGATCATCCTGGAATCAAGAAGGAACCTCTGCCAAGGAGAAAGCTCAAACTGAAGAAGTAAGATTGTCCAGCTGTTGCTCTGCTGGATTGCCCTGCTGTTGCTTTGCTGCCAAGGAGAGGGGAAGGACTTTGCTTTGTGCTGTGTCCCCTTGCTTGAAGGAATCTCCAAGGGCCTGAGAAGAGCTGGCTCCCTGTTTTGAAGTCCCAGGAACAAAAGGACTTCACCCCCAGCTTCCCCTGAGCTCTACTGAGAGAGTTCTGTCCTTCCTGGAGTGCTTGGCCCATGTGTGGTGCCTCTGGAAGTTGTACCTGTGCTGGGAAGCTGGAAACTAAACTTGAGAGACTTTGCTACAGAAAAGTTATCGCATCGCTCGCTGCGGAGCGCATCCCCAACAGTGCGAGGAAATTCCTGCCGCTACGAAGGTCGAGATCATCGCAGCGCCTGCTTCCGCTGTCAGAGCCGTCGCATCCTTTGTTTGCGGGACGCACCCGATCGGTGCGGGAAGTCTAACATCGCTGCGAGTGTCGTCACAGAGCCTGTCATCGCTGGGTGAGATCGCCGCACCACCTGCTTGCGGACTGCATCACGTCGCTGCGAGAGTCATCGCCGAAGCCAACGCATTGAGGAGCTGCGAAAGAGAAGATCACCGCTGGTCCGCGCATCGTCGCCGCGGATATCGTCGCACCTCCAAAGATCGTCGCATCGTGCCTTTGCGAGAACAAACTTCCTACAAAACCTACGCACCGGAATCCATACAAGCGGCCTTCCTCCCCATACAAACCGGATTCGTCGCAACATGCCCGCTGCTGCAGCGGGACTGTCGCAAACGCCTCCCCAGGGTCTCAGGAGCAACGCATCGCTTGTTTTACACCGCACCAGCTTCTGCTTTTGGAACTTTGTCGCAACTAAAGGTACTGTGAGCTAAACGTGATGCAACTGCAACTTTTCACGTAACTGTCGATTATTTTATCGCAACCTAAAGAATTTTATCGCAACCTGAAGAATTTTTATCGCAACCTTAAGAACTCATTTGAAACCATATTCTGGAACTGGGTATGTTGGATTTTTGTCGTTTTGGTCTTGTGTAGTTTAGATTAAATACCTTTATTTTTCTAATCTGTTGTGGAGTCAGTTTGTGGTGTTTTCACTGTGTTACTGTGAGTGTTGGTACAAATACTTTACACATTGCCTCTGGTTAGTCTAGACTGCTTGTGCCAAGCTACCTAGAGGGTGAGCAGGGGTTATCTCAGAGGGTTTCCTCCTTACCCTGACTAGAAGCAAGGGTCCCTATTTGGACAGTGGCACCTACCCCTGCCAACTAGAGACCCCCATTTCTAACAACCACAAATGCAAATGGCCATGCCACATCACCTCAGGTCCTTCTGTGCTTGTCAGCAACTCAGTGAGCCCTGCTCCATCAGCACTCCTTCTTTCCTGCTCAGTGAGACCGGGAAAGGAGGTGACACCTCTCCCAGGCCTAATAAACTGAAAGACCTGAATTTAAACATGGAGAAAAAGGTGCCAGCCTATAGGTACAACATTCCTCGTTACTGTAAAGATTGATATGAGGAAGAGACCAAGAGACACGGTGTCTATCTAAGAAAGAACATTTTTGACATTTTGAATTCACTTTTATAGAACAATAAGGGGCTGAGTTCCAAAAGACCCTATCCTAAGTGTTCTTGTGGACATGGCACTGTGACCATTGCTCTCACAGTTAGTGCTTTTGAGTTACCAGGCTTAGAAAGTTGAGACTGCACCCATTCTAGGTTATTTCTGCAAGTTGGTGATGAAAGATAAAGTTGCTAGAATGAAGAGGTGTGCCCTCACTTACTGAACACTGCCATGCATCTCCCTGGAACTCTGGGTTTGTAGATTGTCAGGTAGTACACAGGTAGACCAGTCAGGGTAATGGCACACCCTATGCCAGTGTTAATAGGGTCTGAGTACAGGGACATTCCTACTATAAAAAGGCACATCACAGTGAAGACCAGTGGGATGAAGAGGGGGACCTGCAAAGCAGAATAAAAAAGAGATGTTAAAAGATAGACCCCAGGTTATTTATTCTCAAGCTAAGTATGGACATTTTGGATTAATTCAAGCAAACTCAAAACCTGCTTTATAGCACTTATTACAAACCAATATACACATGCATAGTTAACTTCTACCACTCCCACATTCTCATACCATTGCATCAAAGCCACATAACTAACAAAGAATCATTTATACATAACGCAATCCCTATTCCAAGCAATGGACAAGTGTACATCTCAGAGAAATGAAACAAGATCTGAAGTATACCAGCACATGCATTGTGCTTGGCAAAGATCAATGAAAGAATTGCTATTCAATATACTTTGTCAGTAAACCATATTCAGAGAGTGTAGAAAGCTGGCTCTTTATATAGTTTACCTGTTAGACGGTGCTTTTGACACTATGGGCCGCCCACATTTTTCACTTTTTGAGCACCCAATTGTTGAGCTTTTACTGTGGGGGAGCCTCCTAAGTTGGGACTGACCCACAGTAAACTCATAATGAGAGACTGCATGGGGATTTTTACTGGTGTCCCCCTGGCTTGACCAGGCCACTGCGCAGCAAGGGGAGTAAGGGACACCGGGCTGGTTACATGCAGACAAAGATGTACATGCATGTGCACACGTGTAAGGGCTGCGCGGGAGAGATTCCTAGTGTACGCTGTCCGGAGCAGCTACTAAGTGAATGATGTGGCAGGACATATGCAGAATTGGGTGGTGACATGGAATAGGCTTTATACACTGGGAAGGTACATGCCAGGGAAAGACAGTGTGTTTTACTGTTTTTCATTTCATTATTCCCCTACGGGGGTGTGGAGCCAAGGGCTAGAGTAACTTTCATAAGGCCTACAGAGTCCAGACACGCACTAACGTCCACTGTAAGAAAGAGTATTCTGCAGAATCCAACGTCATATTTGTACTGCTTTTGGGTCATCCAGAAATGACACATTTCTCTGAGTCAGTCATAACCAGGGCCTGGCTGAGGGCTGACCTCAAGAAACAAAACAAAGGCCAATACTGAACCTATTATCAGACGTATAGAAGAGACCCTCTATGAATGAAACATGTCGGTCCGTGTTTTACTAACGTCACTAGTTGTTTATTTATTTAACACTAGTTATGCATTTTAATTTTTGATATTTTTTTGAACGATTTGTTTGCATGTACAAACATTTACAAAAATCAAAAACACTATTCGACCTGACTTGACTTAATTTGGACAGGACTCTTTGTCAAACTTTATTAAATTTATTAAATACCATTAGAATTCAATTTGATAAATAATGAAATCATTTTCCTTGCATATAATTTAAATAGTTGCAAAATTAGTTCAATTGTTTGTTCTATTTGGATTTAGAAACTTGTAGATATCTTTTGACAGGGGTCCACATTGTTGTTTTGTTTTTGTGTATATAGGTGTGAGAGAAGTATGAATGATATAGGTAGGATGTGTTGTGTATAAATATGTGTAAATATGTAAATTTATAGTGTTTTTGATTTTTGTAAATGTTTGTACATGCAAAAAAATCGTTCAAAAAAATATCAAAAATTAAAATGCATAACTAGTGTTAAATAAATAAACAACTAGTGACGTTAGTAAAACACGGACCGACATGTTTCATTCATAGAGGGTCTCTTCTATACGTCTGATAATAGGTTCAGTATTGGCCTTTGTTTTGTTTCTTGTAGCTTTGGCTTAGCCTTACTGTCTAGAAGCCAAAACCTAGTTTTGTTATTTCCTGAGGGCTGACCTCGGCATGATGGATTGATAACCTTCCTTCCACAAGCGAAGGCCTCCTCTCCACGAAGAGAAGATTGGTGGGGCTACAGGCTCATCCCTCAGCAGCTATCACTGGGTGCCAGGTACCAAGCTGCACCAAGGAGGGAAGGCAGCGAGGGGGGGAGGGGCTTTTTCAGAGACCATGTGACAAGAGACCCTGGATGATGCCATTTGGAACAAACCCAGAGGCTGGGCAGGAAGGAGGGAGCAGGGGTAGTGAAGGGATGTGTCGCTGTTTGATAGGACAAACAGAGACTTCCTGCCAGCCCCTTACTCAATTTTTAAAAAGTGCCTGCACAGGAAGAAAAGCTCTCTCTGGGGTGTGGTCTGCTGAGGCAGAGGGTGTTGGAGCCTGGCGCAATGGGCAGTTGGAAGGAGGACCCCACTGACTGCTCCAGAATCCTGAACAGCGCCAGGAGAAGAGTCAAGGACCAGTGCACAGAAGCAAGTGCCTCTGCGCACGAAGAAGAGAGGCCCAGGAGGGTAGCCAGGTGAAAGGCTGGCCCAGGGAATCAGTGAAGATAGCTCCCTGCTGAATCCCCCTCCGTGTGACCAGGAGGGCGAATGAGAGTGCTCCCAGTGGCTGGGGAGCACCACCAGGAGCAAGAGGAGGCAAAAATGGTGTAAATCGGCAGCCTGTGGGCCGAGATATGCCCCCCAGAAGGTAGGCGACCTTTGACGTCCAAGAAGACAAACGACAAAGGGTCAGGTCCTGTGGCTGTCCCACAAAGAAGCAAAGCAATACAAAAGGGGATGATGGACGGAGCGTTTGAACAAATCAAACACTCACCCCCAGTCAACTGATCTGGGTTTAATCCATCACCATTCTTTAGTTCACTCAGCCACCCCAGTTCAGACATGGCTATATGCAAATCAGTCTGACCCTGTGCCTTATGGGAACAGTCCAGCCCGAACTGCCAAGCCATGTCTTCCCTGGATCGGAAACAAGCATCCTGGGACCGGTTTCGGATTCATAATCCTCATCAGCCAGGCTATCTTGAATCCACTGGCCAAGTGAACAAGGGACTCACGTCTGAGTATACCCTGCCACACTTAGGGCGAACAAAGCGATACAAAAGGGGATGATGGACGGAGCATTTGAACAAATCAAACACTCACCCCCAGTCAACTGATCTGGGTTTAATCCATCACCATTCTTTAGTTCACTCAGCCACCCCAGTTCAGACATGGCTATATGCAAATCAGTCTGACCCTGTGCCTTATGGGAACAGTCCAGCCCGAACTGCCAAGCCATGTCTTCCCTGGATCGGAAACAAGCATCCTGGGACCGGTTTCGGATTCATAATCCTCATCAGCCAGGCTATTTTGAATCCAGTGGCCAAGTGAACAAGGGACTCACGTCTGAGTATACCCTGCCACACTTAGGGCGAACAAAGCGATACAAAAGGGGATGATGGACGGAGTGTTTGAACAAATCAAACACTCACCCCCAGTCAACTGATCTGGGTTTAATCCATCACCATTCTTTAGTTCACTCAGCCACCCCAGTTCAGACATGGCTATATGCAAATCAGTCTGACCCTGTGCCTTATGGGAACAGTCCAGCCCGAACTGCCAAGCCATGTCTTCCCTGGATCGGAAACAAGCATCCTGGGACCGGTTTCGGATTCATAATCCTCATCAGCCAGGCTATCTTGAATCCAGTGGCCAAGTGAACAAGGGACTCACGTCTGAGTATACCCTGCCACACTTAGGGCGACCAAAGCGATACAAAAGGGGATGATGGACGGAGCGTTTGAACAAATCAAACACTCACCCCCAGTCAACTGATTTGGGTTTAATCCATCACCATTCTTTAGTTCACTCAGCCACCCCAGTTCAGACATGGCTATATGCAAATCAGTCTGACCCTGTGCCTTATGGGAACAGTCCAGCCCGAACTGCCAAGCCATGTCTTCCCTGGATCGGAAACAAGCATCCTGGGACCGGTTTCGGATTCATAATCCTCATCAGCCAGGCTATCTTGAATCCAGTGGCCAAGTGAACAAGGGACTCACGTCTGAGTATACCCTGCCACACTTAGGGCGAACAAAGCGATACAAAAGGGGATGATGGACGGAGCGTTTGAACAAATCAAACACTCACCCCCAGTCAACTGATCTGGGTTTAATCCATCACCATTCTTTAGTTCACTCAGCCACCCCAGTTCAGACATGGCTATATGCAAATCAGTCTGACCATGTGCCTTATGGGAACAGTCCAGCCCGAACTGCCAAGCCATGTCTTTCCTGGATCGGAAACAAGCATCCTGGGACCGGTTTCGGATTCATAATCCTCATCAGCCAGGCTATCTTGAATCCAGTGGCCAAGTGAACAAGGGACTCACGTCTGAGTATACCCTGCCACACTTAGGGCGAACAAAGCGATACAAAAGGGGATGATGGACGGAGCGTTTGATCAAATCAAACACTCACCCCCAGTCAACTGATCTGGGTTTAATCCATCACCATTCTTTAGTTCACTCAGCCACCCCAGTTCAGACATGGCTATATGCAAATCAGTCTGACCCTGTGCCTTATGGGAACAGTCCAGCCCGAACTGCCAAGCCATGTCTTCCCTGGATCGGAAACAAGCATCCTGGGACCGGTTTCGGATTCATAATCCCCATCAGCCAGGCTATCTTGAATCCAGTGGCCAAGTGAACAAGGGACTCACGTCTGAGTATACCCTGCCACACTTAGGGCGAACAAAGCGATACAAAAGGGGATGATGGACGGAGCGTTTGAACAAATCAAACACTCACCCCCAGTCAACTGATCTGGGTTTAATCCATCACCATTCTTTAGTTCACTCAGCCACCCCAGTTCAGACATGGCTATATGCAAATCAGTCTGACCCTGTGCCTAATGGGAACAGTCCAGCCCGAACTGCCAAGCCATGTCTTCCCTGGATCGGAAACAAGCATCCTGGGACCGGTTTCGGATTCATAATCCTCATCAGCCAGGCTATCTTGAATCCAGTGGCCAAGTGAACAAGGGACTCACGTCTGAGTATACCCTGCCACACTTAGGGCGAACAAAGCGATACTAAAGGGGATGATGGACGGAGCGTTTGAACAAATCAAACACTCACCCCCAGTCAAATGATCTGGGTTTAATCCATCACCATTCTTTAGTTCACTCAGCCACCCCAGTTCAGACATGGCTATATGCAAATCAGTCTGACCCTGTGCCTTATGGGAACAGTCCAGCCCGAACTGCCAAGCCATGTCTTCCCTGGATCGGAAACAAGCATCCTGGGACCGGTTTCGGATTCATAATCCTCATCAGCCAGGCTATCTTGAATCCAGTGGCCAAGTGAACAAGGGACTCACGTCTGAGTATACCCTGCCACACTTAGGGCGAACAAAGCGATACAAAAGGGGATGATGGACGGAGCGTTTGAACAAATCAAACACTCACCCCAGTCAACTGATCTGGGTTTAATCCATCACCATTCTTTAGTTCACTCAGCCACCCCAGTTCAGACATGGCTATATGCAAATCAGTCTGACCCTGTGCCTTATGGGAACAGTCCAGCCCGAACTGCCAAGCCATGTCTTCCCTGGATCGGAAACAAGCATCCTGGGACCGGTTTCGGATTTATAATCCTCATCAGCCAGGCTATCTTGAATCCAGTGGCCAAGTGAACAAGGGACTCACGTCTGAGTATACCCTGCCACACTTAGGGCAAACAAAGCGATACAAAAGGGGATGATGGACGGAGCATTTGAACAAATCAAACACTCACCCCCAGTCAACTGATCTGGGTTTAATCCATCACCATTCTTTAGTTCACTCAGCCACCCCAGTTCAGACATGGCTATATGCAAATCAGTCTGACCCTGTGCCTTATGGGAACAGTCCAGCCCGAACTGCCAAGCCATGTCTTCCCTGGATCGGAAACAAGCATCCTGGGACCGGTTTCGGATTCATAATCCTCATCAGCCAGGCTATTTTGAATCCAGTGGCCAAGTGAACAAGGGACTCACGTCTGAGTATACCCTGCCACACTTAGGGCGAACAAAGTGATACAAAAGGGGATGATGGACGGAGTGTTTGAACAAATCAAACACTCACCCCCAGTCAACTGATCTGGGTTTAATCCATCACCATTCTTTAGTTCACTCAGCCACCCCAGTTCAGACATGGCTATATGCAAATCAGTCTGACCCTGTGCCTTATGGGAACAGTCCAGCCCGAACTGCCAAGCCATGTCTTCCCTGGATCGGAAACAAGCATCCTGGGACCGGTTTCGGATTCATAATCCTCATCAGCCAGGCTATCTTGAATCCAGTGGCCAAGTGAACAAGGGACTCACGTCTGAGTATACCCTGCCACACTTAGGGCGACCAAAGCGATACAAAAGGGGATGATGGACGGAGCGTTTGAACAAATCAAACACTCACCCCCAGTCAACTGATTTGGGTTTAATCCATCACCATTCTTTAGTTCACTCAGCCACCCCAGTTCAGACATGGCTATATGCAAATCAGTCTGACCCTGTGCCTTATGGGAACAGTCCAGCCCGAACTGCCAAGCCATGTCTTCCCTGGATCGGAAACAAGCATCCTGGGACCGGTTTCGGATTCATAATCCTCATCAGCCAGGCTATCTTGAATCCAGTGGCCAAGTGAACAAGGGACTCACGTCTGAGTATACCCTGCCACACTTAGGGCGAACAAAGCGATACAAAAGGGGATGATGGACGGAGCGTTTTAACAAATCAAACACTCACCCCCAGTCAACTGATCTGGGTTTAATCCATCACCATTCTTTAGTTCACTCAGCCACCCCAGTTCAGACATGGCTATATGCAAATCAGTCTGACCATGTGCCTTATGGGAACAGTCCAGCCCGAACTGCCAAGCCATGTCTTTCCTGGATCGGAAACAAGCATCCTGGGACCGGTTTCGGATTCATAATCCTCATCAGCCAGGCTATCTTGAATCCAGTGGCCAAGTGAACAAGGGACTCACGTCTGAGTATACCCTGCCACACTTAGGGCGAACAAAGCGATACAAAAGGGGATGATGGACGGAGCGTTTGATCAAATCAAACACTCACCCCCAGTCAACTGATCTGGGTTTAATCCATCACCATTCTTTAGTTCACTCAGCCACCCCAGTTCAGACATGGCTATATGCAAATCAGTCTGACCCTGTGCCTTATGGGAACAGTCCAGCCCGAACTGCCAAGCCATGTCTTCCCTGGATCGGAAACAAGCATCCTGGGACCGGTTTCGGATTCATAATCCCCATCAGCCAGGCTATCTTGAATCCAGTGGCCAAGTGAACAAGGGACTCACGTCTGAGTATACCCTGCCACACTTAGGGCGAACAAAGTGATACAAAAGGGGATGATGGACGGAGCGTTTGAACAAATCAAACACTCACCCCCAGTCAACTGATCTGGGTTTAATCCATCACCATTCTTTAGTTCACTCAGCCACCCCAGTTCAGACATGGCTATATGCAAATCAGTCTGACCCTGTGCCTTATGGGAACAGTCCAGCCCGAACTGCCAAGCCATGTCTTCCCTGGATCGGAAACAAGCATCCTGGGACCGGTTTCGGATTCATAATCCTCATCAGCCAGGCTATCTTGAATCCAGTGGCCAAGTGAACAAGGGACTCACGTCTGAGTATACCCTGCCACACTTAGGGCGAACAAAGCGATACAAAAGGGGATGATGGACGGAGCGTTTGAACAAATCAAACACTCACCCCCAGTCAACTGATCTGGGTTTAATCCATCACCATTCTTTAGTTCACTCAGCCACCCCAGTTCAGACATGGCTATATGCAAATCAGTCTGACCCTGTGCCTTATGGGAACAGTCCGGCCCGAACTGCCAAGCCATGTCTTCCCTGGATCGGAAACAAGCATCCTGGGACCGGTTTCGGATTCATAATCCTCATCAGCCAGGCTATCTTGAATCCAATGGCCAAGTGAACAAGGGACTCACGTCTGAGTATACCCTGCCACACTTAGGGCGAACAAAGCGATACAAAAGGGGATGATGGATGGAGCGTTTGAACAAATCAAACACTCACCCCCAGTCAACTGATCTGGGTTTAATCCATCACCATTCTTTAGTTCACTCAGCCACCCCAGTTCAGACATGGCTATATGCAAATCAGTCTGACCCTGTGCCTTATGGGAACAGTCCAGCCCGAACTGCCAAGCCATGTCTTCCCTGGATCGGAAACAAGCATCCTGGGACCGGTTTCGGATTCATAATCCTCATCAGCCAGGCTATCTTGAATCCAGTGGCCAAGTGAACAAGGGACTCACGTCTGAGTATACCCTGCCACACTTAGGGCGACCAAAGCGATACAAAAGGGGATGATGGACGGAGCGTTTGAACAAATCAAACACTCACCCCCAGTCAACTGATTTGGGTTTAATCCATCACCATTCTTTAGTTCACTCAGCCACCCCAGTTCAGACATGGCTATATGCAAATCAGTCTGACCCTGTGCCTTATGGGAACAGTCCAGCCCGAACTGCCAAGCCATGTCTTCCCTGGATCGGAAACAAGCATCCTGGGACCGGTTTCGGATTCATAATCCTCATCAGCCAGGCTATCTTGAATCCAGTGGCCAAGTGAACAAGGGACTCACGTCTGAGTATACCCTGCCACACTTAGGGCGAACAAAGCGATACAAAAGGGGATGATGGACGGAGCGTTTTAACAAATCAAACACTCACCCCCAGTCAACTGATCTGGGTTTAATCCATCACCATTCTTTAGTTCACTCAGCCACCCCAGTTCAGACATGGCTATATGCAAATCAGTCTGACCATGTGCCTTATGGGAACAGTCCAGCCCGAACTGCCAAGCCATGTCTTTCCTGGATCGGAAACAAGCATCCTGGGACCGGTTTCGGATTCATAATCCTCATCAGCCAGGCTATCTTGAATCCAGTGGCCAAGTGAACAAGGGACTCACGTCTGAGTATACCCTGCCACACTTAGGGCGAACAAAGCGATACAAAAGGGGATGATGGACGGAGCGTTTGATCAAATCAAACACTCACCCCCAGTCAACTGATCTGGGTTTAATCCATCACCATTCTTTAGTTCACTCAGCCACCCCAGTTCAGACATGGCTATATGCAAATCAGTCTGACCCTGTGCCTTATGGGAACAGTCCAGCCCGAACTGCCAAGCCATGTCTTCCCTGGATCGGAAACAAGCATCCTGGGACCGGTTTCGGATTCATAATCCCCATCAGCCAGGCTATCTTGAATCCAGTGGCCAAGTGAACAAGGGACTCACGTCTGAGTATACCCTGCCACACTTAGGGCGAACAAAGTGATACAATAGGGGATGATGGACGGAGCGTTTGAACAAATCAAACACTCACCCCCAGTCAACTGATCTGGGTTTAATCCATCACCATTCTTTAGTTCACTCAGCCACCCCAGTTCAGACATGGCTATATGCAAATCAGTCTGACCCTGTGCCTTATGGGAACAGTCCAGCCCGAACTGCCAAGCCATGTCTTCCCTGGATCGGAAACAAGCATCCTGGGACCGGTTTCGGATTCATAATCCTCATCAGCCAGGCTATCTTGAATCCAGTGGCCAAGTGAACAAGGGACTCACGTCTGAGTATACCCTGCCACACTTAGGGCGAACAAAGCGATACAAAAGGGGATGATGGACGGAGCGTTTGAACAAATCAAACACTCACCCCCAGTCAACTGATCTGGGTTTAATCCATCACCATTCTTTAGTTCACTCAGCCACCCCAGTTCAGACATGGCTATATGCAAATCAGTCTGACCCTGTGCCTTATGGGAACAGTCCAGCCCGAACTGCCAAGCCATGTCTTCCCTGGATCGGAAACAAGCATCCTGGGACCGGTTTCGGATTCATAATCCTCATCAGCCAGGCTATCTTGAATCCAGTGGCCAAGTGAACAAGGGACTCACGTCTGAGTATACCCTGCCACACTTAGGGCGAACAAAGTGATACAAAAGGGGATGATGGACGAAGCGTTTGAACAAATCAAACACTCACCCCCAGTCAACTGATCTGGGTTTAATCCATCACCATTCTTTAGTTCACTCAGCCACCCCAGTTCAGACATGGCTATATGCAAATCAGTCTGACCCTGTGCCTTATGGGAACAGTCCAGCCCGAACTGCCAAGCCATGTCTTCCCTGGATCGGAAACAAGCATCCTGGGACCGGTTTCGGATTCATAATCCTCATCAGCCAGGCTATCTTGAATCCAGTGGCCAAGTGAACAAGGGACTCACGTCTGAGTATACCCTGCCACACTTAGGGCGAACAAAGCGATACAAAAGGGGACGATGGACGGAGCGTTTGAACAAATCAAACACTCACCCCCAGTCAACTGATCTGGGTTTAATCCATCACCATTCTTTAGTTCACTCAGCCACCCCAGTTCAGACATGGCTATATGCAAATCAGTCTGACCCTGTGCCTTATGGGAACAGTCCGGCCCGAACTGCCAAGCCATGTCTTCCCTGGATCGGAAACAAGCATCCTGGGACCGGTTTCGGATTCATAATCCTCATCAGCCAGGCTATCTTGAATCCAATGGCCAAGTGAACAAGGGACTCACGTCTGAGTATACCCTGCCACACTTAGGGCGAACAAAGCGATACAAAAGGGGATGATGGATGGAGCGTTTGAACAAATCAAACACTCACCCCCAGTCAACTGATCTGGGTTTAATCCATCACCATTCTTTAGTTCACTCAGCCACCCCAGTTCAGACATGGCTATATGCAAATCAGTCTGACACTGTGCCTTATGGGAACAGTCCAGCCCGAACTGCCAAGCCATGTCTTCCCTGAATCGGAAACAAGCATCCTGGGACCGGTTTCGGATTCATAATCCTCATCAGCCAGGCTATTTTGAATCCAGTGGCCAAGTGAACAAGGGACTCACGTCTGAGTATACCCAGCCACACTTAGGGCGAACAAAGCGATACAAAAGGGGATGATGGACGGAGTGTTTGAACAAATCAAACACTCACCCCCAGTCAACTGATCTGGGTTTAATCCATCACCATTCTTTAGTTCACTCAGCCACCCCAGTTCAGACATGGCTATATGCAAATCAGTCTGACCCTGTGCCTTATGGGAACAGTCCAGCCCGAACTGCCAAGCCATGTCTTCCCTGGATCGGAAACAAGCATCCTGGGACCGGTTTCGGATTCATAATCCTCATCAGCCAGGCTATCTTGAATCCAGTGGCCAAGTGAACAAGGGACTCACGTCTGAGTATACCCTGCCACACTTAGGGCGAACAAAGCGATACAAAATGGAATGATGGACGGAGCGTTTGAACAAATCAAACACTCACCCCCAGTCAACTGATCTGGGTTTAATCCATCACCATTCTTTAGTTCACTCAGCCACCCCAGTTCAGACATGGCTATATGCAAATCAGTCTGACCCTGTGCCCTATGGGAACAGTCCAGCCCGAACTGCCAAGCCATGTCTTCCCTGGATCAGAAACAAGCATCCTGGGACCGGTTTCGGATTCATAATCCTCATCAGCCAGGCTATCTTGAATCCAGTGGCCAAGTGAACAAGGGACTCACGTCTGAGTATACCCTGCCACACTTAGGGCGAACAAAGCGATACAAAAGGGGATGATGGACGGAGCGTTTGAACAAATCAAACACTCACCCCCAGTCAACTGATCTGGGTTTACTCCATCACCATTCTTTAGTTCACTCAGCCACCCCAGTTCAGACATGGCTATATACAAATCAGTCTGACCCTGTGCCTTATGGGAACAGTCCAGCCCGAACTGCCAAGCCATGTCTTCCCTGGATCGGAAACAAGCATCCTGGGACCGGTTTCGGATTCATAATCCTCATCAGCCAGGCTATCTTGAATCCAGTGGCCAAGTGAACAAGGGACTCACGTCTGAGTATACCCTGCCACACTTAGGGCGAACAAAGCGATACAAAAGGGGATGATGGACGAAGCGTTTGAACAAATCAAACACTCACCCCCAGTCAACTGATCTGGGTTTAATCCATCACCATTCTTTAGTTCACTCAGCCACCCCAGTTCAGACATGGCTATATGCAAATCAGTCTGACCCTGTGCCTTATGGGAACAGTCCAGCCCGAACTGCCAAGCCATGTCTTCCCTGGATCGGAAACAAGCATCCTGGGACCGGTTTCGGATTCATAATCCTCATCAGCCAGGCTATTTTGAATCCAGTGGCCAAGTGAACAAGGGACTCACGTCTGAGTATACCCTGCCACACTTAGGGCGAACAAAGCGATACAAAAGGGGATGATGGACGGAGTGTTTGAACAAATCAAACACTCACCCCCAGTCAACTGATCTGGGTTTAATCCATCACCATTCTTTAGTTCACTCAGCCACCCCAGTTCAGACATGGCTATATGCAAATCAGTCTGACCCTGTGCCTTATGGGAACAGTCCAGCCCGAACTGCCAAGCCATGTCTTCCCTGGATCGGAAACAAGCATCCTGGGACCGGTTTCGGATTCATAATCCTCATCAGCCAGGCTATCTTGAATCCAGTGGCCAAGTGAACAAGGGACTCACGTCTGAGTATACCCTGCCACACTTAGGGCGACCAAAGCGATACAAAAGGGGATGATGGACGGAGCGTTTGAACAAATCAAACACTCACCCCCAGTCAACTGATTTGGGTTTAATCCATCACCATTCTTTAGTTCACTCAGCCACCCCAGTTCAGACATGGCTATATGCAAATCAGTCTGACCCTGTGCCTTATGGGAACAGTCCAGCCCGAACTGCCAAACCATGTCTTCCCTGGATCGGAAACAAGCATCCTGGGACCGGTTTCGGATTCATAATCCTCATCAGCCAGGCTATCTTGAATCCAGTGGCCAAGTGAACAAGGGACTCACGTCTGAGTATACCCTGCCACACTTAGGGCGAACAAAGCGATACAAAAGGGGATGATGGACGGAGCGTTTGAACAAATCAAACACTCACCCCCAGTCAACTGATCTGGGTTTAATCCATCACCATTCTTTAGTTCACTCAGCCACCCCAGTTCAGACATGGCTATATGCAAATCAGTCTGACCATGTGCCTTATGGGAACAGTCCAGCCCGAACTGCCAAGCCATGTCTTTCCTGGATCGGAAACAAGCATCCTGGGACCGGTTTCGGATTCATAATCCTCATCAGCCAGGCTATCTTGAATCCAGTGGCCAAGTGAACAAGGGACTCACGTCTGAGTATACCCTGCCACACTTAGGGCGAACAAAGCGATACAAAAGGGGATGATGGACGGAGCGTTTGATCAAATCAAACACTCACCCCCAGTCAACTGATCTGGGTTTAATCCATCACCATTCTTTAGTTCACTCAGCCACCCCAGTTCAGACATGGCTATATGCAAATCAGTCTGACCCTGTGCCTTATGGGAACAGTCCAGCCCGAACTGCCAAGCCATGTCTTCCCTGGATCGGAAACAAGCATCCTGGGACCGGTTTCGGATTCATAATCCCCATCAGCCAGGCTATCTTGAATCCAGTGGCCAAGTGAACAAGGGACTCACGTCTGAGTATACCCTGCCACACTTAGGGCGAACAAAGCGATACAAAAGGGGATGATGGACGGAGCGTTTGAACAAATCAAACACTCACCCCCAGTCAACTGATCTGGGTTTAATCCATCACCATTCTTTAGTTCACTCAGCCACCCCAGTTCAGACATGGCTATATGCAAATCAGTCTGACCCTGTGCCTAATGGGAACAGTCCAGCCCGAACTGCCAAGCCATGTCTTCCCTGGATCGGAAACAAGCATCCTGGGACCGGTTTCGGATTCATAATCCTCATCAGCCAGGCTATCTTGAATCCAGTGGCCAAGTGAACAAGGGACTCACGTCTGAGTATACCCTGCCACACTTAGGGCGAACAAAGCGATACTAAAGGGGATGATGGACGGAGCGTTTGAACAAATCAAACACTCACCCCCAGTCAAATGATCTGGGTTTAATCCATCACCATTCTTTAGTTCACTCAGCCACCCCAGTTCAGACATGGCTAAATGCAAATCAGTCTGACCCTGTGCCTTATGGGAACAGTCCAGCCCGAACTGCCAAGCCATGTCTTCCCTGGATCGGAAACAAGCATCCTGGGACCGGTTTCGGATTCATAATCCTCATCAGCCAGGCTATCTTGAATCCAGTGGCCAAGTGAACAAGGGACTCACGTCTGAGTATACCCTGCCACACTTAGGGCGAACAAAGCGATACAAAAGGGGATGATGGACGGAGCGTTTGAACAAATCAAACACTCACCCCCAGTCAACTGATCTGGGTTTAATCCATCACCATTCTTTAGTTCACTCAGCCACCCCAGTTCAGACATGGCTATATGCAAATCAGTCTGACCCTGTGCCTTATGGGAACAGTCCAGCCCGAACTGCCAAGCCATGTCTTCCCTGGATCGGAAACAAGCATCCTGGGACCGGTTTCGGATTCATAATCCTCATCAGCCAGGCTATCTTGAATCCAGTGGCCAAGTGAACAAGGGACTCACGTCTGAGTATACCCTGCCACACTTAGGGCGAACAAAGCGATACAAAAGGGGATGATGGACGGAGCATTTGAACAAATCAAACACTCACCCCCAGTCAACTGATCTGGGTTTAATCCATCACCATTCTTTAGTTCACTCAGCCACCCCAGTTCAGACATGGCTATATGCAAATCAGTCTGACCCTGTGCCTTATGGGAACAGTCCAGCCCGAACTGCCAAGCCATGTCTTCCCTGGATCGGAAACAAGCATCCTGGGACCGGTTTCGGATTCATAATCCTCATCAGCCAGGCTATTTTGAATCCAGTGGCCAAGTGAACAAGGGACTCACGTCTGAGTATACCCTGCCACACTTAGGGCGAACAAAGCGATACAAAAGGGGATGATGGACGGAGTGTTTGAACAAATCAAACACTCACCCCCAGTCAACTGATCTGGGTTTAATCCATCACCATTCTTTAGTTCACTCAGCCACCCCAGTTCAGACATGGCTATATGCAAATCAGTCTGACCCTGTGCCTTATGGGAACAGTCCAGCCCGAACTGCCAAGCCATGTCTTCCCTGGATCGGAAACAAGCATCCTGGGACCGGTTTCGGATTCATAATCCTCATCAGCCAGGCTATCTTGAATCCAGTGGCCAAGTGAACAAGGGACTCACGTCTGAGTATACCCTGCCACACTTAGGGCGAACAAAGCGATACAAAAGGGGATGATGGACGGAGCATTTGAACAAATCAAACACTCACCCCCAGTCAACTGATCTGGGTTTAATCCATCACCATTCTTTAGTTCACTCAGCCACCCCAGTTCAGACATGGCTATATGCAAATCAGTCTGACCCTGTGCCTTATGGGAACAGTCCAGCCCGAACTGCCAAGCCATGTCTTCCCTGGATCGGAAACAAGCATCCTGGGACCGGTTTCGGATTCATAATCCTCATCAGCCAGGCTATTTTGAATCCAGTGGCCAAGTGAACAAGGGACTCACGTCTGAGTATACCCTGCCACACTTAGGGCGAACAAAGCGATACAAAAGGGGATGATGGACGGAGTGTTTGAACAAATCAAACACTCACCCCCAGTCAACTGATCTGGGTTTAATCCATCACCATTCTTTAGTTCACTCAGCCACCCCAGTTCAGACATGGCTATATGCAAATCAGTCTGACCCTGTGCCTTATGGGAACAGTCCAGCCCGAACTGCCAAGCCATGTCTTCCCTGGATCGGAAACAAGCATCCTGGGACCGGTTTCGGATTCATAATCCTCATCAGCCAGGCTATCTTGAATCCAGTGGCCAAGTGAACAAGGGACTCACGTCTGAGTATACCCTGCCACACTTAGGGCGAACAAAGCGATACAAAAGGGGATGATGGACGGAGCGTTTGAACAAATCAAACACTCACCCCCAGTCAACTGATTTGGGTTTAATCCATCACCATTCTTTAGTTCACTCAGCCACCCCAGTTCAGACATGGCTATATGCAAATCAGTCTGACCCTGTGCCTTATGGGAACAGTCCAGCCCGAACTGCCAAGCCATGTCTTCCCTGGATCGGAAACAAGCATCCTGGGACCGGTTTCGGATTCATAATCCTCATCAGCCAGGCTATCTTGAATCCAGTGGCCAAGTGAACAAGGGACTCACGTCTGAGTATACCCTGCCACACTTAGGGCGAACAAAGCGATACAAAAGGGGATGATGGACGGAGCGTTTTAACAAATCAAACACTCACCCCCAGTCAACTGATCTGGGTTTAATCCATCACCATTCTTTAGTTCACTCAGCCACCCCAGTTCAGACATGGCTATATGCAAATCAGTCTGACCATGTGCCTTATGGGAACAGTCCAGCCCGAACTGCCAAGCCATGTCTTTCCTGGATCGGAAACAAGCATCCTGGGACCGGTTTCGGATTCATAATCCTCATCAGCCAGGCTATCTTGAATCCAGTGGCCAAGTGAACAAGGGACTCACGTCTGAGTATACCCTGCCACACTTAGGGCGAACAAAGCGATACAAAAGGGGATGATGGACGGAGCGTTTGATCAAATCAAACACTCACCCCCAGTCAACTGATCTGGGTTTAATCCATCACCATTCTTTAGTTCACTCAGCCACCCCAGTTCAGACATGGCTATATGCAAATCAGTCTGACCCTGTGCCTTATGGGAACAGTCCAGCCCGAACTGCCAAGCCATGTCTTCCCTGGATCGGAAACAAGCATCCTGGGACCGGTTTCGGATTCATAATCCCCATCAGCCAGGCTATCTTGAATCCAGTGGCCAAGTGAACAAGGGACTCACGTCTGAGTATACCCTGCCACACTTAGGGCGAACAAAGCGATACAAAAGGGGATGATGGACGGAGCGTTTGAACAAATCAAACACTCACCCCCAGTCAACTGATCTGGGTTTAATCCATCACCATTCTTTAGTTCACTCAGCCACCCCAGTTCAGACATGGCTATATGCAAATCAGTCTGACCCTGTGCCTAATGGGAACAGTCCAGCCCGAACTGCCAAGCCATGTCTTCCCTGGATCGGAAACAAGCATCCTGGGACCGGTTTCGGATTCATAATCCTCATCAGCCAGGCTATCTTGAATCCAGTGGCCAAGTGAACAAGGGACTCACGTCTGAGTATACCCTGCCACACTTAGGGCGAACAAAGCGATACTAAAGGGGATGATGGACGGAGCGTTTGAACAAATCAAACACTCACCCCCAGTCAAATGATCTGGGTTCAATCCATCACCATTCTTTAGTTCACTCAGCCACCCCAGTTCAGACATGGCTATATGCAAATCAGTCTGACCCTGTGCCTTATGGGAACAGTCCAGCCCGAACTGCCAAGCCATGTCTTCCCTGGATCGGAAACAAGCATCCTGGGACCGGTTTCGGATTCATAATCCTCATCAGCCAGGCTATCTTGAATCCAGTGGCCAAGTGAACAAGGGACTCACGTCTGAGTATACCCTGCCACACTTAGGGCGAACAAAGCGATACAAAAGGGGATGATGGACGGAGCGTTTGAACAAATCAAACACTCACCCCCAGTCAACTGATCTGGGTTTAATCCATCACCATTCTTTAGTTCACTCAGCCACCCCAGTTCAGACATGGCTATATGCAAATCAGTCTGACCCTGTGCCTTATGGGAACAGTCCAGCCCGAACTGCCAAGCCATGTCTTCCCTGGATCGGAAACAAGCATCCTGGGACCGGTTTCGGATTCATAATCCTCATCAGCCAGGCTATCTTGAATCCAGTGGCCAAGTGAACAAGGGACTCACGTCTGAGTATACCCTGCCACACTTAGGGCGAACAAAGCGATACAAAAGGGGATGATGGACGAAGCGTTTGAACAAATCAAACACTCACCCCCAGTCAACTGATCTGGGTTTAATCCATCACCATTCTTTAGTTCACTCAGCCACCCCAGTTCAGACATGGCTATATGCAAATCAGTCTGACCCTGTGCCTTATGGGAACAGTCCAGCCCGAACTGCCAAGCCATGTCTTCCCTGGATCGGAAACAAGCATCCTGGGACCGGTTTCGGATTCATAATCCTCATCAGCCAGGCTATCTTGAATCCAGTGGCCAAGTGAACAAGGGACTCACGTCTGAGTATACCCTGCCACACTTAGGGCGAACAAAGCGATACAAAAGGGGATGATGGACGGAGCGTTTGAACAAATCAAACACTCACCCCCAGTCAACTGATCTGGGTTTAATCCATCACCATTCTTTAGTTCACTCAGCCACCCCAGTTCAGACATGGCTATATGCAAATCAGTCTGACCCTGTGCCTTATGGGAACAGTCCGGCCCGAACTGCCAAGCCATGTCTTCCCTGGATCGGAAACAAGCATCCTGGGACCGGTTTCAGATTCATAATCCTCATCAGCCAGGCTATCTTGAATCCAATGGCCAAGTGAACAAGGGACTCACGTCTGAGTATACCCTGCCACACTTAGGGCGAACAAAGCGATACAAAAGGGGATGATGGATGGAGCGTTTGAACAAATCAAACACTCACCCCCAGTCAACTGATCTGGGTTTAATCCATCACCATTCTTTAGTTCACTCAGCCACCCCAGTTCAGACATGGCTATATGCAAATCAGTCTGACACTGTGCCTTATGGGAACAGTCCAGCCCGAACTGCCAAGCCATGTCTTCCCTGGATCGGAAACAAGCATCCTGGGACCGGTTTCGGATTCATAATCCTCATCAGCCAGGCTATTTTGAATCCAGTGGCCAAGTGAACAAGGGACTCACGTCTGAGTATACCCAGCCACACTTAGGGCGAACAAAGCGATACAAAAGGGGATGATGGACGGAGTGTTTGAACAAATCAAACACTCACCCCCAGTCAACTGATCTGGGTTTAATCCATCACCATTCTTTAGTTCACTCAGCCACCCCAGTTCAGACATGGCTATATGCAAATCAGTCTGACCCTGTGCCTTATGGGAACAGTCCAGCCCGAACTGCCAAGCCATGTCTTCCCTGGATCGGAAACAAGCATCCTGGGACCGGTTTCGGATTCATAATCCTCATCAGCCAGGCTATCTTGAATCCAGTGGCCAAGTGAACAAGGGACTCACGTCTGAGTATACCCTGCCACACTTAGGGCGAACAAAGCGATACAAAATGGGATGATGGACGGAGCGTTTGAACAAATCAAACACTCACCCCCAGTCAACTGATCTGGGTTTAATCCATCACCATTCTTTAGTTCACTCAGCCACCCCAGTTCAGACATGGCTATATGCAAATCAGTCTGACCCTGTGCCCTATGGGAACAGTCCAGCCCGAACTGCCAAGCCATGTCTTCCCTGGATCGGAAACAAGCATCCTGGGACCGGTTTCGGATTCATAATCCTCATCAGCCAGGCTATCTTGAATCCAGTGGCCAAGTGAACAAGGGACTCACGTCTGAGTATACCCTGCCACACTTAGGGCGAACAAAGCGATACAAAAGGGGATGATGGACGGAGCGTTTGAACAAATCAAACACTCACCCCCAGTCAACTGATCTGGGTTTAATCCATCACCATTCTTTAGTTCACTCAGCCACCCCAGTTCAGACATGGCTATATGCAAATCAGTCTGACCCTATGCCTTATGGGAACAATCCAGCCCGAACTGCCAAGCCATGTCTTCCCTGGATCAGAAACAAGCATCCTGGGACCGGTTTCGGATTCATAATCCTCATCAGCCAGGCTATCTTGAATCCAGTGGCCAAGTGAACAAGGGACTCACGTCTGAGTATACCCTGCCACACTTAGGGCGAACAAAGCGATACAAAAGGGGATGATGGACGGAGCGTTTGAACAAATCAAACACTCACCCCCAGTCAACTGATCTGGGTTTACTCCATCACCATTCTTTAGTTCACTCAGCCACCCCAGTTCAGACATGGCTATATACAAATCAGTCTGACCCTGTGCCTTATGGGAACAGTCCAGCCCGAACTGCCAAGCCATGTCTTCCCTGGATCGGAAACAAGCATCCTGGGACCGGTTTCGGATTCATAATCCTCATCAGCCAGGCTATCTTGAATCCAGTGGCCAAGTGAACAAGGGACTCACGTCTGAGTATACCCTGCCACACTTAGGGCGAACAAAGCGATACAAAAGGGGATGATGGACGGAGCATTTGAACAAATCAAACACTCACCCCCAGTCAACTGATCTGGGTTTAATCCATCACCATTCTTTAGTTCACTCAGCCACCCCAGTTCAGACATGGCTATATGCAAATCAGTCTGACCCTGTGCCTTATGGGAACAGTCCAGCCCGAACTGCCAAGCCATGTCTTCCCTGGATCGGAAACAAGCATCCTGGGACCGGTTTCGGATTCATAATCCTCATCAGCCAGGCTATTTTGAATCCAGTGGCCAAGTGAACAAGGGACTCACGTCTGAGTATACCCTGCCACACTTAGGGCGAACAAAGCGATACAAAAGGGGATGATGGACGGAGTGTTTGAACAAATCAAACACTCACCCCCAGTCAACTGATCTGGGTTTAATCCATCACCATTCTTTAGTTCACTCAGCCACCCCAGTTCAGACATGGCTATATGCAAATCAGTCTGACCCTGTGCCTTATGGGAACAGTCCAGCCCGAACTGCCAAGCCATGTCTTTCCTGGATCGGAAACAAGCATCCTGGGACCGGTTTCTGATTCATAATCCTCATCAGCCAGGCTATCTTGAATCCAGTGGCCAAGTGAACAAGGGACTCACGTCTGAGTATACCCTGCCACACTTAGGGCGAACAAAGCGATACAAAAGGGGATGATGGACGGAGCGTTTGAACAAATCAAACACTCACCCCCAGTCAACTGATTTGGGTTTAATCCATCACCATTCTTTAGTTCACTCAGCCACCCCAGTTCAGACATGGCTATATGCAAATCAGTCTGACCCTGTGCCTTATGGGAACAGTCCAGCCCGAACTGCCAAGCCATGTCTTCCCTGGATCGGAAACAAGCATCCTGGGACCGGTTTCGGATTCATAATCCCCATCAGCCAGGCTATCTTGAATCCAGTGGCCAAGTGAACAAGGGACTCACGTCTGAGTATACCCTGCCACACTTAGGGCGAACAAAGCGATACAAAAGGGGATGATGGACGGAGCGTTTGAACAAATCAAACACTCACCCCCAGTCAACTGATCTGGGTTTAATCCATCACCATTCTTTAGTTCACTCAGCCACCCCAGTTCAGACATGGCTATATGCAAATCAGTCTGACCCTGTGCCTAATGGGAACAGTCCAGCCCGAACTGCCAAGCCATGTCTTCCCTGGATCGGAAACAAGCATCCTGGGACCGGTTTCGGATTCATAATCCTCATCAGCCAGGCTATCTTGAATCCAGTGGCCAAGTGAACAAGGGACTCACGTCTGAGTATACCCTGCCACACTTAGGGCGAACAAAGCGATACTAAAGGGGATGATGGACGGAGCGTTTGAACAAATCAAACACTCACCCCCAGTCAAATGATCTGGGTTCAATCCATCACCATTCTTTAGTTCACTCAGCCACCCCAGTTCAGACATGGCTATATGCAAATCAGTCTGACCCTGTGCCTTATGGGAACAGTCCAGCCCGAACTGCCAAGCCATGTCTTCCCTGGATCGGAAACAAGCATCCTGGGACCGGTTTCGGATTCATAATCCTCATCAGCCAGGCTATCTTGAATCCAGTGGCCAAGTGAACAAGGGACTCACGTCTGAGTATACCCTGCCACACTTAGGGCGAACAAAGCGATACAAAAGGGGATGATGGACGGAGCGTTTGAACAAATCAAACACTCACCCCCAGTCAACTGATCTGGGTTTAATCCATCACCATTCTTTAGTTCACTCAGCCACCCCAGTTCAGACATGGCTATATGCAAATCAGTCTGACCCTGTGCCTTATGGGAACAGTCCAGCCCGAACTGCCAAGCCATGTCTTCCCTGGATCGGAAACAAGCATCCTGGGACCGGTTTCGGATTCATAATCCTCATCAGCCAGGCTATCTTGAATCCAGTGGCCAAGTGAACAAGGGACTCACGTCTGAGTATACCCTGCCACACTTAGGGCGAACAAAGCGATACAAAAGGGGATGATGGACGAAGCGTTTGAACAAATCAAACACTCACCCCCAGTCAACTGATCTGGGTTTAATCCATCACCATTCTTTAGTTCACTCAGCCACCCCAGTTCAGACATGGCTATATGCAAATCAGTCTGACCCTGTGCCTTATGGGAACAGTCCAGCCCGAACTGCCAAGCCATGTCTTCCCTGGATCGGAAACAAGCATCCTGGGACCGGTTTCGGATTCATAATCCTCATCAGCCAGGCTATCTTGAATCCAGTGGCCAAGTGAACAAGGGACTCACGTCTGAGTATACCCTGCCACACTTAGGGCGAACAAAGCGATACAAAAGGGGATGATGGACGGAGCGTTTGAACAAATCAAACACTCACCCCCAGGCAACTGATCTGGGTTTAATCCATCACCATTCTTTAGTTCACTCAGCCACCCCAGTTCAGACATGGCTATATGCAAATCAGTCTGACCCTGTGCCTTATGGGAACAGTCCAGCCCGAACTGCCAAGCCATGTCTTCCCTGGATCGGAAACAAGCATCCTGGGTCCGGTTTCGGATTCATAATCCTCATCAGCCAGGCTATCTTGAATCCAGTGGCCAAGTGAACAAGGGACTCACGTCTGAGTATACCCTGCCACACTTAGGGCGAACAAAGTGATATAAAAGGGGATGATGGACGGAGCGTTTGAACAAATGAAACACTCACCCCCAGTCAACTGATCTGGGTTTAATCCATCACCATTCTTTAGTTCACTCAGCCACCCCAGTTCAGATATGGCTGTATGCAAATCAGTCTGACCCTGTGCCTTATGGGAACAGTCCAGCCCGAACTGCCAAGCCATGTCTTCCCTGGATCGGAAACAAGCATCCTGGGACCGGTTTCGGATTCATAATCCTCATCAGCCAGACTATCTTGAATCCAGTGGCCAAGTGAACAAGGGACTCACGTCTGAGTATACCCTGCCACACTTAGGGCGAACAAAGCGATACAAAAGGGGATGATGGAGGGAGCGTTTGAACAAATCGAACACTCACCCCCAGTCAACTGATCTGGGTTTAATCCATCACCATTCTTTAGTTCACTCAGCCACCCCAGTTCAGACATGGCTAAATGCAAATCAGTCTGACCCTGTGCCTTATGGGAACAGTCCAGCCCGAACTGCCAAGCCATGTCTTCCCTGGATCGGAAACAAGCATCCTGGGACCGGTTTTGGATTCATAATCCTCATCAGCCAGGCTATCTTGAATCCAGTGGCCAAGTGAACAAGGGACTCACGTCTGAGTATACCCTGCCACACTTAGGGCGAACAAAGCGATACAAAAGGGGATGATGGACGGAGCGTTTGAACAAATCAAACACTCACCCCCAGTCAACTGATCTGGGTTTAATCCATCACCATTCTTTAGTTCACTCAGCCACCCCAGTTCAGACATGGCTATATGCAAATCAGTCTGACCCTGTGCCCTATGGGAACAGTCCAGCCCGAACTGCCAAGCCATGTCTTCCCTGGATCGGAAACAAGCATCCTGGGACCGGTTTCGGATTCATAATCCTCATCAGCCAGGCTATCTTGAATCCAGTGGCCAAGTGAACAAGGGACTCACGTCTGAGTATACCCTGCCACACTTAGGGCGAACAAAGCGATACAAAAGGGGATGATGGACGGAGCGTTTGAACAAATCAAACACTCACCCCCAGTCAACTGATCTGGGTTTAATCCATCACCATTCTTTAGTTCACTCAGCCACCCCAGTTCAGACATGGCTATATGCAAATCAGTCTGACCCTGTGCCTTATGGGAACAGTCCGGCCCGAACTGCCAAGCCATGTCTTCCCTGGATCGGAAACAAGCATCCTGGGACCGGTTTCAGATTCATAATCCTCATCAGCCAGGCTATCTTGAATCCAATGGCCAAGTGAACAAGGGACTCACGTCTGAGTATACCCTGCCACACTTAGGGCGAACAAAGCGATACAAAAGGGGATGATGGATGGAGCGTTTGAACAAATCAAACACTCACCCCCAGTCAACTGATCTGGGTTTAATCCATCACCATTCTTTAGTTCACTCAGCCACCCCAGTTCAGACATGGCTATATGCAAATCAGTCTGACACTGTGCCTTATGGGAACAGTCCAGCCCGAACTGCCAAGCCATGTCTTCCCTGGATCGGAAACAAGCATCCTGGGACCGGTTTCGGATTCATAATCCTCATCAGCCAGGCTATTTTGAATCCAGTGGCCAAGTGAACAAGGGACTCACGTCTGAGTATACCCAGCCACACTTAGGGCGAACAAAGCGATACAAAAGGGGATGATGGACGGAGTGTTTGAACAAATCAAACACTCACCCCCAGTCAACTGATCTGGGTTTAATCCATCACCATTCTTTAGTTCACTCAGCCACCCCAGTTCAGACATGGCTATATGCAAATCAGTCTGACCCTGTGCCTTATGGGAACAGTCCAGCCCGAACTGCCAAGCCATGTCTTCCCTGGATCGGAAACAAGCATCCTGGGACCGGTTTCGGATTCATAATCCTCATCAGCCAGGCTATCTTGAATCCAGTGGCCAAGTGAACAAGGGACTCACGTCTGAGTATACCCTGCCACACTTAGGGCGAACAAAGCGATACAAAATGGGATGATGGACGGAGCGTTTGAACAAATCAAACACTCACCCCCAGTCAACTGATCTGGGTTTAATCCATCACCATTCTTTAGTTCACTCAGCCACCCCAGTTCAGACATGGCTATATGCAAATCAGTCTGACCCTGTGCCCTATGGGAACAGTCCAGCCCGAACTGCCAAGCCATGTCTTCCCTGGATCGGAAACAAGCATCCTGGGACCGGTTTCGGATTCATAATCCTCATCAGCCAGGCTATCTTGAATCCAGTGGCCAAGTGAACAAGGGACTCACGTCTGAGTATACCCTGCCACACTTAGGGCGAACAAAGCGATACAAAAGGGGATGATGGACGGAGCGTTTGAACAAATCAAACACTCACCCCCAGTCAACTGATCTGGGTTTAATCCATCACCATTCTTTAGTTCACTCAGCCACCCCAGTTCAGACATGGCTATATGCAAATCAGTCTGACCCTGTGCCTTATGGGAACAGTCCAGCCCGAACTGCCAAGCCATGTCTTCCCTGGATCAGAAACAAGCATCCTGGGACCGGTTTCGGATTCATAATCCTCATCAGCCAGGCTATCTTGAATCCAGTGGCCAAGTGAACAAGGGACTCACGTCTGAGTATACCCTGCCACACTTAGGGCGAACAAAGCGATACAAAAGGGGATGATGGACGGAGCGTTTGAACAAATCAAACACTCACCCCCAGTCAACTGATCTGGGTTTACTCCATCACCATTCTTTAGTTCACTCAGCCACCCCAGTTCAGACATGGCTATATACAAATCAGTCTGACCCTGTGCCTTATGGGAACAGTCCAGCCCGAACTGCCAAGCCATGTCTTCCCTGGATCGGAAACAAGCATCCTGGGACCGGTTTCGGATTCATAATCCTCATCAGCCAGGCTATCTTGAATCCAGTGGCCAAGTGAACAAGGGACTCACGTCTGAGTATACCCTGCCACACTTAGGGCGAACAAAGCGATACAAAAGGGGATGATGGACGGAGCATTTGAACAAATCAAACACTCACCCCCAGTCAACTGATCTGGGTTTAATCCATCACCATTCTTTAGTTCACTCAGCCACCCCAGTTCAGACATGGCTATATGCAAATCAGTCTGACCCTGTGCCTTATGGGAACAGTCCAGCCCGAACTGCCAAGCCATGTCTTCCCTGGATCGGAAACAAGCATCCTGGGACCGGTTTCGGATTCATAATCCTCATCAGCCAGGCTATTTTGAATCCAGTGGCCAAGTGAACAAGGGACTCACGTCTGAGTATACCCTGCCACACTTAGGGCGAACAAAGCGATACAAAAGGGGATGATGGACGGAGTGTTTGAACAAATCAAACACTCACCCCCAGTCAACTGATCTGGGTTTAATCCATCACCATTCTTTAGTTCACTCAGCCACCCCAGTTCAGACATGGCTATATGCAAATCAGTCTGACCCTGTGCCTTATGGGAACAGTCCAGCCCGAACTGCCAAGCCATGTCTTCCCTGGATCGGAAACAAGCATCCTGGGACCGGTTTCTGATTCATAATCCTCATCAGCCAGGCTATCTTGAATCCAGTGGCCAAGTGAACAAGGGACTCACGTCTGAGTATACCCTGCCACACTTAGGGCGAACAAAGCGATACAAAAGGGGATGATGGACGGAGCGTTTGAACAAATCAAACACTCACCCCCAGTCAACTGATTTGGGTTTAATCCATCACCATTCTTTAGTTCACTCAGCCACCCCAGTTCAGACATGGCTATATGCAAATCAGTCTGACCCTGTGCCTTATGGGAACAGTCCAGCCCGAACTGCCAAGCCATGTCTTCCCTGGATCGGAAACAAGCATCCTGGGACCGGTTTCGGATTCATAATCCCCATCAGCCAGGCTATCTTGAATCCAGTGGCCAAGTGAACAAGGGACTCACGTCTGAGTATACCCTGCCACACTTAGGGCGAACAAAGCGATACAAAAGGGGATGATGGACGGAGCGTTTGAACAAATCAAACACTCACCCCCAGTCAACTGATCTGGGTTTAATCCATCACCATTCTTTAGTTCACTCAGCCACCCCAGTTCAGACATGGCTATATGCAAATCAGTCTGACCCTGTGCCTAATGGGAACAGTCCAGCCCGAACTGCCAAGCCATGTCTTCCCTGGATCGGAAACAAGCATCCTGGGACCGGTTTCGGATTCATAATCCTCATCAGCCAGGCTATCTTGAATCCAGTGGCCAAGTGAACAAGGGACTCACGTCTGAGTATACCCTGCCACACTTAGGGCGAACAAAGCGATACTAAAGGGGATGATGGACGGAGCGTTTGAACAAATCAAACACTCACCCCCAGTCAAATGATCTGGGTTCAATCCATCACCATTCTTTAGTTCACTCAGCCACCCCAGTTCAGACATGGCTATATGCAAATCAGTCTGACCCTGTGCCTTATGGGAACAGTCCAGCCCGAACTGCCAAGCCATGTCTTCCCTGGATCGGAAACAAGCATCCTGGGACCGGTTTCGGATTCATAATCCTCATCAGCCAGGCTATCTTGAATCCAGTGGCCAAGTGAACAAGGGACTCACGTCTGAGTATACCCTGCCACACTTAGGGCGAACAAAGCGATACAAAAGGGGATGATGGACGGAGCGTTTGAACAAATCAAACACTCACCCCCAGTCAACTGATCTGGGTTTAATCCATCACCATTCTTTAGTTCACTCAGCCACCCCAGTTCAGACATGGCTATATGCAAATCAGTCTGACCCTGTGCCTTATGGGAACAGTCCAGCCCGAACTGCCAAGCCATGTCTTCCCTGGATCGGAAACAAGCATCCTGGGACCGGTTTCGGATTCATAATCCTCATCAGCCAGGCTATCTTGAATCCAGTGGCCAAGTGAACAAGGGACTCACGTCTGAGTATACCCTGCCACACTTAGGGCGAACAAAGCGATACAAAAGGGGATGATGGACGAAGCGTTTGAACAAATCAAACACTCACCCCCAGTCAACTGATCTGGGTTTAATCCATCACCATTCTTTAGTTCACTCAGCCACCCCAGTTCAGACATGGCTATATGCAAATCAGTCTGACCCTGTGCCTTATGGGAACAGTCCAGCCCGAACTGCCAAGCCATGTCTTCCCTGGATCGGAAACAAGCATCCTGGGACCGGTTTCGGATTCATAATCCTCATCAGCCAGGCTATCTTGAATCCAGTGGCCAAGTGAACAAGGGACTCACGTCTGAGTATACCCTGCCACACTTAGGGCGAACAAAGCGATACAAAAGGGGATGATGGGCGGAGCGTTTGAACAAATCAAACACTCACCCCCAGTCAACTGATCTGGGTTTAATCCATCACCATTCTTTAGTTCACTCAGCCACCCCAGTTCAGACATGGCTATATGCAAATCAGTCTGACCCTGTGCCTTATGGGAACAGTCCGGCCCGAACTGCCAAGCCATGTCTTCCCTGGATCGGAAACAAGCATCCTGGGACCGGTTTCGGATTCATAATCCTCATCAGCCAGGCTATCTTGAATCCAATGGCCAAGTGAACAAGGGACTCACGTCTGAGTATACCCTGCCACACTTAGGGCGAACAAAGCGATACAAAAGGGGATGATGGATGGAGCGTTTGAACAAATCAAACACTCACCCCCAGTCAACTGATCTGGGTTTAATCCATCACCATTCTTTAGTTCACTCAGCCACCCCAGTTCAGACATGGCTATATGCAAATCAGTCTGACACTGTGCCTTATGGGAACAGTCCAGCCCGAACTGCCAAGCCATGTCTTCCCTGGATCGGAAACAAGCATCCTGGGACCGGTTTCGGATTCATAATCCTCATCAGCCAGGCTATTTTGAATCCAGTGGCCAAGTGAACAAGGGACTCACGTCTGAGTATACCCAGCCACACTTAGGGCGAACAAAGCGATACAAAAGGGGATGATGGACGGAGTGTTTGAACAAATCAAACACTCACCCCCAGTCAACTGATCTGGGTTTAATCCATCACCATTCTTTAGTTCACTCAGCCACCCCAGTTCAGACATGGCTATATGCAAATCAGTCTGACCCTGTGCCTTATGGGAACAGTCCAGCCCGAACTGCCAAGCCATGTCTTCCCTGGATCGGAAACAAGAATCCTGGGACCGGTTTCGGATTCATAATCCTCATCAGCCAGGCTATCTTGAATCCAGTGGCCAAGTGAACAAGGGACTCACGTCTGAGTATACCCTGCCACACTTAGGGCGAACAAAGCGATACAAAATGGGATGATGGACGGAGCGTTTGAACAAATCAAACACTCACCCCCAGTCAACTGATCTGGGTTTAATCCATCACCATTCTTTAGTTCACTCAGCCACCCCAGTTCAGACATGGCTATATGCAAATCAGTCTGACCCTGTGCCCTATGGGAACAGTCCAGCCCGAACTGCCAAGCCATGTCTTCCCTGGATCGGAAACAAGCATCCTGGGACCGGTTTCGGATTCATAATCCTCATCAGCCAGGCTATCTTGAATCCAGTGGCCAAGTGAACAAGGGACTCACGTCTGAGTATACCCTGCCACACTTAGGGCGAACAAAGCGATACAAAAGGGGATGATGGACAGAGCGTTTGAACAAATCAAACACTCACCCCCAGTCAACTGATCTGGGTTTAATCCATCACCATTCTTTAGTTCACTCAGCCACCCCAGTTCAGACATGGCTATATGCAAATCAGTCTGACCCTGTGCCTTATGGGAACAGTCCAGCCCGAACTGCCAAGCCATGTCTTCCCTGGATCAGAAACAAGCATCCTGGGACCGGTTTCGGATTCATAATCCTCATCAGCCAGGCTATCTTGAATCCAGTGGCCAAGTGAACAAGGGACTCACGTCTGAGTATACCCTGCCACACTTAGGGCGAACAAAGCGATACAAAAGGGGATGATGGACGGAGCGTTTGAACAAATCAAACACTCACCCCCAGTCAACTGATCTGGGTTTACTCCATCACCATTCTTTAGTTCACTCAGCCACCCCAGTTCAGACATGGCTATATACAAATCAGTCTGACCCTGTGCCTTATGGGAACAGTCCAGCCCGAACTGCCAAGCCATGTCTTCCCTGGATCGGAAACAAGCATCCTGGGACCGGTTTCGGATTCATAATCCTCATCAGCCAGGCTATCTTGAATCCAGTGGCCAAGTGAACAAGGGACTCACGTCTGAGTATACCCTGCCACACTTAGGGCGAACAAAGCGATACAAAAGGGGATGATGGACGAAGCGTTTGAACAAATCAAACACTCACCCCCAGTCAACTGATCTGGGTTTAATCCATCACCATTCTTTAGTTCACTCAGCCACCCCAGTTCAGACATGGCTATATGCAAATCAGTCTGACCCTGTGCCTTATGGGAACAGTCCAGCCCGAACTGCCAAGCCATGTCTTCCCTGGATCGGAAACAAGCATCCTGGGACCGGTTTCGGATTCATAATCCTCATCAGCCAGGCTATCTTGAATCCAGTGGCCAAGTGAACAAGGGACTCACGTCTGAGTATACCCTGCCACACTTAGGGCGAACAAAGCGATACAAAAGGGGATGATGGACGGAGCGTTTGAACAAATCAAACACTCACCCCCAGTCAACTGATCTGGGTTTAATCCATCACATTCTTTAGTTCACTCAGCCACCCCAGTTCAGACATGGCTATATGCAAATCAGTCTGACCCTGTGCCTTATGGGAACAGTCCAGCCCGAACTGCCAAGCCATGTCTTCCCTGGATCGGAAACAAGCATCCTGGGACCGGTTTCAGATTCATAATCCTCATCAGCCAGGCTATCTTAAATCCAGTGGCCAAGTGAACAAGGGACTCACGTCTGAGTATACCCTGCCACACTTAGGGCGAACAAAGCTATACAAAAGGGGATGATGGATGGAGCGTTTGAACAAATCAAACACTCACCCCCAGTCAACTGATCTGGGTTTAATCCATCACCATTCTTTAGTTCACTCAGCCACCCCAGTTCAGACATGGCTATATGCAAATCAATCTGACCCTGTGCCTTATGGGAACAGTCCAGCCCAAACTGCCAAGCCATGTCTTCCCTGGATCGGAAACAAGCATCCTGGGACCGGTTTCGGATTCATAATCCTCATCAGCCAGGCTATCTTGAATCCAGTGGCCAAGTGAACAAGGGACTCACGTCTGAGTATACCCTGCCACACTTAGGGCGAACAAAGCGATACAAAAGGGGATGATGGACGAAGCGTTTGAACAAATCAAACACTCACCCCCAGTCAACTGATCTGGGTTTAATCCATCACCATTCTTTAGTTCACTCAGCCACCCCAGTTCAGACATGACTATATGCAAATCAGTCTGACCCTGTGCCTTATGGGAACAGTCCAGCCCGAACTGCCAAGCCATGTCTTCCCTGGATCGGAAACAAGCATCCTGGGACCGGTTTCGGATTCATAATCCTCATCAGCCAGGCTATCTTGAATCCAGTGGCCAAGTGAACAAGGGACTCACGTCTGAGTATACCCTGCCACACTTAGGGCGAACAAAGCGATACAAAAGGGGATGATGGACGGAGCGTTTGAACAAATCAAACACTCACCCCTAGTCAACTGATCTGGGTTTAATCCATCACCATTCTTTAGTTCACTCAGTCACCCCAGTTCAGACATGGCTATATGCAAATCAGTCTGACCCTGTGCCTTATGGGAACAGTCCAGCCCGAACTGCCAAGCCATGTCTTCCCTGGATCGGAAACAAGCATCCTGGGACCGGTTTCGGATTCATAATCCTACTCAGCCAGGCTATCTTGAATCCAGTGGCCAAGTGAACAAGGGACTCACGTCTGAGTATACCCTGCCACACTTAGGGCGAACAAAGCGATACAAAAGGGGATGATGGACGGAGCGTTTGAACAAATCAAACACTCACCCCCAGTCAACTGATCTGGGTTTAATCCATCACCATTCTTTAGTTCACTCAGCCACCCCAGTTCAGACATGGCTATATGCAAATCAGTCTGACCCTGTGCCTTATGGGAACAGTCCAGCCCGAACTGCCAAGCCATGTCTTCCCTGGATCGGAAACAAGCATCCTGGGACCGGTTTCGGATTCATAATCCTCATCAGCCAGGCTATCTTGAATCCAGTGGCCAAGTGAACAAGGGACTCACATCTGAGTATACCCTGCCACACTTAGGGCGAACAAAGCGATACAAAAGGGGATGATGGACGGAGCGTTTGAACAAATCAAACACTCACCCCCAGTCAACTGATTTGGGTTTAATCCATCACCATTCTTTAGTTCACTCAGCCACCCCAGTTCAGACATGGCTATATGCAAATCAGTCTGACCCTGTGCCTTATGGGAACAGTCCAGCCCGAACTGCCAAGCCATGTCTTCCCTGGATCGGAAACAAGCATCCTGGGACCGGTTTAGGATTCATAATCCTCATCAGCCAGGCTATCTTGAATCCAGTGGCCAAGTGAACAAGGGACTAACGTCTGAGTATACCCTGCCACACTTAGGGCGAACAAAGGGATACAAAAGGGGATGATGGACGGAGCGTTTGAACAAATCAAACACTCACCCCCAGGCAACTGATCTGGGTTTAATCCATCACCATTCTTTAGTTCACTCAGCCACCCCAGTTCAGACATGGCTATATGCAAATCAGTTTGACCCTGTGCCTTATGGGAACAGTCCAGCCCGAACTGCCAAGCCATGTCTTCCCTGGATCGGAAACAAGCATCCTGGGTCCGGTTTCGGATTCATAATCCTCATCAGCCAGGCTATCTTGAATCCAGTGGCCAAGTGAACAAGGGACTCACGTCTGAGTATACCCTGCCACACTTAGGGCGAACAAAGTGATATAAAAGGGGATGATGGACGGAGCGTTTGAACAAATGAAACACTCACCCCTAGTCAACTGATCTGGGTTTAATCCATCACCATTCTTTAGTTCAATCAGCCACCCCAGTTCAGACATGGCTATATGCAAATCAGTCTGACCCTGTGCCTTATGGGAACAGTCCAGCACGAACTGCCAAGCCATGTCTTCCCTGGATCGGAAACAAGCATCCTGGTACCGGTTTCGGATTCATAATCCTCATCAGCCAGGCTATCTTGAATCCAGTGGCAAAGTGAACAAGGGACTCACGTCTGAGTATACCCTGCCACACTTAGGGCGAACAAAGCGATACAAAAGGGGATGATGGACGGAGCGTTTGAACAAATCAAACACTCACCCCCAGTCAACTGATCTGGGTTTAATCCATCACCATTCTTTAGTTCACTTAGCCACCCCAGTTCAGACATGGCTATATGCAAATCAGTCTGACCCTGTGCCTTATGGGAACAGTCCAGCCCGAACTATCAAGCCATGTCTTCCCTGGATCGGAAACAAGCATCCTGGGACCGGTTTCGGATTCATAATCCTCATCAGCCAGGCTATCTTGAATCCAGTGGCCAAGTGAACAAGGGACTCACGTCTGAGTATACCCTGCCACACTTAGGGCGAACAAAGCGATACAAAAGGGGATGATGGACGGAGCGTTTGAACAAATCAAACACTCACCCCCAGTCAACTGATCTGGGTTTAATCCATCACCATTCTTTAGTTCACTCAGCCACCCCAGTTCATACATGGCTATATGCAAATCAGTCTGACCCTGTGCCTTATGGGAACAGTCCAGCCCGAACTGCCAAGCCATGTCTTCCCTGGATCGGAAACAAGCATCCTGGGACCAGTTTTGGATTCATAATCCTCATCAGCCAGGCTATCTTGAATCCAGTGGCCAAGTGAACAAGGGACTCACGTCTGAATATACCCTGCCACACTTAGGGCGAACAAAGCGATACAAAAGGGGATGATGGACGGAGCGTTTGAACAAATCAAACACTCACCCCCAGTCAACTGATTTGGGTTTAATCCATCACCATTCTTTAGTTCACTCAGCCACCCCAGTTCAGACATGGCTATATGCAAATCAGTCTGACCCTGTGCCTTATGGGAACAGTCCAGCCCGAACTGCCAAGCCATGTCTTCCCTGGATCGGAAACAAGCATCCTGGGACCGGTTTTGGATTCATAATCCTCATCAGCCAGGCTATCTTGAATCCAGTGGCCAAGTGAACAAGGGACTCACGTCTGAGTATACCCTGCCACACTTAGGGCGAACAAAGCGATACAAAAGGGGATGATGGACGGAGCGTTTGAACAAATCAAACACTCACCCCCAGGCAACTGATCTGGGTTTAATCCATCACCATTCTTTAGTTCACTCAGCCACCCCAGTTCAGACATGGCTATATGCAAATCAGTCTGACCCTGTGCCTTATGGGAACAGTCCAGCCCGAACTGCCAAGCCATGTCTTCCCTGGATCGGAAACAAGCATCCTGGGACCGGTTTCGGATTCATAATCCTCATCAGCCAGGCTATCTTGAATCCAATGGCCAAGTGAACAAGGGACTCACGTCTGAGTATACCCTGCCACACTTAGGGCGAACAAAGCGATACAAAAGGGGATGATGGATGGAGCGTTTGAACAAATCAAACACTCACCCCCAGTCAACTGATCTGGGTTTAATCCATCACCATTCTTTAGTTCACTCAGCCACCCCAGTTCAGACATGGCTATATGCAAATCAGTCTGACACTGTGCCTTATGGGAACAGTCCAGCCCGAACTGCCAAGCCATGTCTTCCCTGGATCGGAAACAAGCATCCTGGGACCGGTTTCGGATTCATAATCCTCATCAGCCAGGCTATTTTGAATCCAGTGGCCAAGTGAACAAGGGACTCACGTCTGAGTATACCCAGCCACACTTAGGGCGAACAAAGCGATACAAAAGGGGATGATGGACGGAGTGTTTGAACAAATCAAACACTCACCCCCAGTCAACTGATCTGGGTTTAATCCATCACCATTCTTTAGTTCACTCAGCCACCCCAGTTCAGACATGGCTATATGCAAATCACTCTGACCCTGTGCCTTATGGGAACAGTCCAGCCCGAACTGCCAAGCCATGTCTTCCCTGGATCGGAAACAAGCATCCTGGGACCGGTTTCGGATTCATAATCCTCATCAGCCAGGCTATCTTGAATCCAGTGGCCAAGTGAACAAGGGACTCACGTCTGAGTATACCCTGCCACACTTAGGGCGAACAAAGCGACACAAAAGGGGATGATGGACGGAGCGTTTGAACAAATCAAACACTCACCCCCAGTCAACTGATCTGGGTTTAATCCATCACCATTCTTTAGTTCACTCAGCCACCCCAGTTCAGACATGGCTATATGCAAATCAGTCTGACCCTGTGCCTTATGGGAACAGTCCAGCCCGAACTGCCAAGCCATGTCTTCCCTGGATCGGAAACAAGCATCCTGGGACTGGTTTTGGATTCATAATCCTCATCAGCCAGGCTATCTTGAATCCAGTGGCCAAGTGAACAAGGGACTCACGTCTGAATATACCCTGCCACACTTAGGGCGAACAAAGCGATACAAAAGGGGATGATGGACGGAGCGTTTGAACAAATCAAACACTCACCCCCAGTCAACTGATTTGGGTTTAATCCATCACCATTCTTTAGTTCACTCAGCCACCCCAGTTCAGACATGGCTATATGCAAATCAGTCTGACCCTGTGCCTTATGGGAACAGTCCAGCCCGAACTGCCAAGCCATGTCTTCCCTGGATCGGAAACAAGCATCCTGGGACCGGTTTCGGATTCATAATCCTCATCAGCCAGGCTATCTTGAATCCAGTGGCCAAGTGAACAAGGGACTCACGTCTGAGTATACCCTGCCACACTTAGGGCGAACAAAGCGATACAAAAGGGGATGATGGACGGAGCGTTTGAACAAATCAAACACTCACCCCCAGGCAACTGATCTGGGTTTAATCCATCACCATTCTTTAGTTCACTCAGCCACCCCAGTTCAGACATGGCTATATGCAAATCAGTCTGACCCTGTGCCTTATGGGAACAGTCCAGCCCGAACTGCCAAGCCATGTCTTCCCTGGATCGGAAACAAGCATCCTGGGTCCGGTTTCGGATTCATAATCCTCATCAGCCAGGCTATCTTGAATCCAGTGGCCAAGTGAACAAGGGACTCACGTCTGAGTATACCCTGCCACACTTAGGGCGAACAAAGTGATATAAAAGGGGATGATGGACGGAGCGTTTGAACAAATGAAACACTCACCCCCAGTCAACTGATCTGGGTTTAATCCATCACCATTCTTTAGTTCACTCAGCCACCCCAGTTCAGATATGGCTGTATGCAAATCAGTCTGACCCTGTGCCTTATGGGAACAGTCCAGCCCGAACAGCCAAGCCATGTCTTCCCTGGATCGGAAACAAGCATCCTGGGACCGGTTTCGGATTCATAATCCTCATCAGCCAGGCTATCTTGAATCCAGTGGCCAAGTGAACAAGGGACTCACGTCTGAGTATACCCTGCCACACTTAGGGCGAACAAAGCGATACAAAAGGGGATGATGGACGGAGCGTTTGAACAAATCGAACACTCACCCCCAGTCAACTGATCTGGGTTTAATCCATCACCATTCTTTAGTTCACTCAGCCACCCCAGTTCAGACATGGCTATATGCAAATCAGTCTGACCCTGTGCCTTATGGGAACAGTCCAGCCCGAACTGCCAAGCCATGTCTTCCCTGGATCGGAAACAAGCATCCTGGGACCGGTTTCGGATTCATAATCCTCATCAGCCAGGCTATCTTGAATCCAGTGGCCAAGTGAACAAGGGACTCACGTCTGAGTATACCCTGCCACACTTAGGGCGAACAAAGCGACACAAAAGGGGATGATGGACGGAGCGTTTGAACAAATCAAACACTCACCCCCAGTCAACTGATCTGGGTTTAATCCATCACCATTCTTTAGTTCACTCAGCCACCCCAGTTCAGACATGGCTATATGCAAATCAGTCTGACCCTGTGCCTTATGGGAACAGTCCGGCCCGAACTGCCAAGCCATGTCTTCCCTGGATCGGAAACAAGCATCCTGGGACCGGTTTCGGATTCATAATCCTCATCAGCCAGGCTATCTTGAATCCAATGGCCAAGTGAACAAGGGACTCACGTCTGAGTATACCCTGCCACACTTAGGGCGAACAAAGCGATACAAAAGGGGATGATGGATGGAGCGTTTGAACAAATCAAACACTCACCCCCAGTCAACTGATCTGGGTTTAATCCATCACCATTCTTTAGTTCACTCAGCCACCCCAGTTCAGACATGGCTATATGCAAATCAGTCTGACCCTGTGCCTTATGGGAACAGTCCAGCCCAAACTGCCAAGCCATGTCTTCCCTGGATCGGAAACAAGCATCCTGGGACCGGTTTCGGATTCATAATCCTCATCAGCCAGGCTATCTTGAATCCAGTGGCCAAGTGAACAAGGGACTCACGTCTGAGTATACCCTGCCACACTTAGGGCGAACAAAGCGATACAAAAGGGGATGATGGACGGAGCGTTTGAACAAATCAAACACTCACCCCCAGGCAACTGATCTGGGTTTAATCCATCACCATTCTTTAGTTCACTCAGCCACCCCAGTTCAGACATGGCTATATGCAAATCAGTCTGACCCTGTGCCTTATGGGAACAGTCCAGCCCGAACTGCCAAGCCATGTCTTCCCTGGATCGGAAACAAGCATCCTGGGTCCGGTTTCGGATTCATAATCCTCATCAGCCAGGCTATCTTGAATCCAGTGGCCAAGTGAACAAGGGACTCACGTCTGAGTATACCCTGCCACACTTAGGGCGAACAAAGTGATATAAAAGGGGATGATGGACGGAGCGTTTGAACAAATGAAACACTCACCCCCAGTCAACTGATCTGGGTTTAATCCATCACCATTCTTTAGTTCACTCAGCCACCCCAGTTCAGATATGGCTGTATGCAAATCAGTCTGACCCTGTGCCTTATGGGAACAGTCCAGCCCGAACAGCCAAGCCATGTCTTCCCTGGATCGGAAACAAGCATCCTGGGACCGGTTTCGGATTCATAATCCTCATCAGCCAGGCTATCTTGAATCCAGTGGCCAAGTGAACAAGGGACTCACGTCTGAGTATACCCTGCCACACTTAGGGCGAACAAAGCGATACAAAAGGGGATGATGGACGGAGCGTTTGAACAAATCGAACACTCACCCCCAGTCAACTGATCTGGGTTTAATCCATCACCATTCTTTAGTTCACTCAGCCACCCCAGTTCAGACATGGCTATATGCAAATCAGTCTGACCCTGTGCCTTATGGGAACAGTCCAGCCCGAACTGCCAAGCCATGTCTTCCCTGGATCGGAAACAAGCATCCTGGGACCGGTTTCGGATTCATAATCCTCATCAGCCAGGCTATCTTGAATCCAGTGGCCAAGTGAACAAGGGACTCACGTCTGAGTATACCCTGCCACACTTAGGGCGAACAAAGCGACACAAAAGGGGATGATGGACGGAGCGTTTGAACAAATCAAACACTCACCCCCAGTCAACTGATCTGGGTTTAATCCATCACCATTCTTTAGTTCACTCAGCCACCCCAGTTCAGACATGGCTATATGCAAATCAGTCTGACCCTGTGCCTTATGGGAACAGTCCGGCCCGAACTGCCAAGCCATGTCTTCCCTGGATCGGAAACAAGCATCCTGGGACCGGTTTCGGATTCATAATCCTCATCAGCCAGGCTATCTTGAATCCAATGGCCAAGTGAACAAGGGACTCACGTCTGAGTATACCCTGCCACACTTAGGGCGAACAAAGCGATACAAAAGGGGATGATGGATGGAGCGTTTGAACAAATCAAACACTCACCCCCAGTCAACTGATCTGGGTTTAATCCATCACCATTCTTTAGTTCACTCAGCCACCCCAGTTCAGACATGGCTATATGCAAATCAGTCTGACCCTGTGCCTTATGGGAACAGTCCAGCCCGAACTGCCAAGCCATGTCTTCCCTGGATCGGAAACAAGCATCCTGGGACCGGTTTCGGATTCATAATCCTCATCAGCCAGGCTATTTTGAATCCAGTTGCCAAGTGAACAAGGGACTCACGTCTGAGTATACCCAGCCACACTTAGGGCGAACAAAGCGATACAAAAGGGGATGATGGACGGAGTGTTTGAACAAATCAAACACTCACCCCCAGTCAACTGATCTGGGTTTAATCCATCACCATTCTTTAGTTCACTCAGCCACCCCAGTTCAGACATGGCTATATGCAAATCAGTCTGACCCTGTGCCTTATGGGAACAGTCCAGCCCGAACTGCCAAGCCATGTCTTCCCTGGATCGGAAACAAGCATCCTGGGACCGGTTTCGGATTCATAATCCTCATCAGCCAGGCTATCTTGAATCCAGTGGCCAAGTGAATAAGGGACTCACGTCTGAGTATACCCTGCCACACTTAGGGCGAACAAAGCGATACAAAATGGGATGATGGACGGAGCGTTTGAACAAATCAAACACTCACCCCCAGTCAACTGATCTGGGTTTAATCCATCACCATTCTTTAGTTCACTCAGCCACCCCAGTTCAGACATGGCTATATGCAAATCAGTCTGACCCTGTGCCCTATGGGAACAGTCCAGCCCGAACTGCCAAGCCATGTCTTCCCTGGATCGGAAACAAGCATCCTGGGACCGGTTTCGGATTCATAATCCTCATCAGCCAGGCTATCTTGAATCCAGTGCCCAAGTGAACAAGGGACTCACGTCTGAGTATACCCTGCCACACTTAGGGCGAACAAAGCGATACAAAAGGGGATGATGGACGGAGCGTTTGAACAAATCAAACACTCACCCCCAGTCAACTGATCTGGGTTTAATCCATCACCATTCTTTAGTTCACTCAGCCACCCCAGTTCAGACATGGCTATATGCAAATCAGTCTGACCCTGTGCCTTATGGGAACAGTCCAGCCCGAACTGCCAAGCCATGTCTTCCCTGGATCAGAAACAAGCATCCTGGGACCGGTTTCGGATTCATAATCCTCATCAGCCAGGCTATCTTGAATCCAGTGGCCAAGTGAACAAGGGACTCACGTCTGAGTATACCCTGCCACACTTAGGGCGAACAAAGCGATACAAAAGGGGATGATGGACGGAGCGTTTGAACAAATCAAACACTCACCCCCAGTCAACTGATCTGGGTTTACTCCATCACCATTCTTTAGTTCACTCAGCCACCCCAGTTCAGACATGGCTATATACAAATCAGTCTGACCCTGTGCCTTATGGGAACAGTCCAGCCCGAACTGCCAAGCCATGTCTTCCCTGGATCGGAAACAAGCATCCTGGGACCGGTTTCGGATTCATAATCCTCATCAGCCAGGCTATCTTGAATCCAGTGGCCAAGTGAACAAGGGACTCACGTCTGAGTATACCCTGCCACACTTAGGGCGAACAAAGCGATACAAAAGGGGATGATGGACGAAGCGTTTGAACAAATCAAACACTCACCCCCAGTCAACTGATCTGGGTTTAATCCATCACCATTCTTTAGTTCACTCAGCCACCCCAGTTCAGACATGGCTATATGCAAATCAGTCTGACCCTGTGCCTTATGGGAACAGTCCAGCCCGAACTGCCAAGCCATGTCTTCCCAGGATCGGAAACAAGCATCCTGGGACCGGTTTCGGATTCATAATCCTCATCAGCCAGGCTATCTTGAATCCAGTGGCCAAGTGAACAAGGGACTCACGTCTGAGTATACCCTGCCACACTTAGGGCGAACAAAGCGATACAAAAGGGGATGATGGACGGAGCGTTTGAACAAATCAAACACTCACCCCCAGTCAACTGATCTGGGTTTAATCCATCACCATTCTTTAGTTCACTCAGCCACCCCAGTTCAGACATGGCTATATGCAAATCAGTCTGACCCTGTGCCTTATGGGAACAGTCCAGCCCGAACTGCCAAGCCATGTCTTCCCTGGATCGGAAACAAGCATCCTGGGACCGGTTTCGGATTCATAATCCTCATCAGCCAGGCTATCTTGAATCCAGTGGCCAAGTGAACAAGGGACTCACGTCTGAGTATACCCTGCTACACTTAGGGCGAACAAAGCGATACAAAAGGGGATGATGGATGGAGCGTTTGAACAAATCAAACACTCACCCCCAGTCAACTGATCTGGGTTTAATCCATCACCATTCTTTAGTTCACTCAGCCACCCCAGTTCAGACATGGCTATATGCAAATCAGTCTGACCCTGTGCCTTATGGGAACAGTCCAGCCCAAACTGCCAAGCCATGTCTTCCCTGGATCGGAAACAAGCATCCTGGGACCGGTTTCGGATTCATAATCCTCATCAGCCAGGCTATCTTGAATCCAGTGGCCAAGTGAACAAGGGACTCACGTCTGAGTATACCCTGCCACACTTAGGGCGAACAAAGCGATACAAAAGGGGATGATGGACGAAGCGTTTGAACAAATCAAACACTCACCCCCAGTCAACTGATCTGGGTTTAATCCATCACCATTCTTTAGTTCACTCAGCCACCCCAGTTCAGACATGGCTATATGCAAATCAGTCTGACCCTGTGCCTTATGGGAACAGTCCAGCCCGAACTGCCAAGCCATGTCTTCCCTGGATCGGAAACAAGCATCCTGGGACCGGTTTCGGATTCATAATCCTCATCAGCCAGGCTATCTTGAATCCAGTGGCCAAGTGAACAAGGGACTCACGTCTGAGTATACCCTGCCACACTTAGGGCGAACAAAGCGATACAAAAGGGGATGATGGACGGAGCGTTTGAACAAATCAAACACTCACCCCTAGTCAACTGATCTGGGTTTAATCCATCACCATTCTTTAGTTCACTCAGCCACCCCAGTTCAGACATGGCTATATGCAAATCAGTCTGACCCTGTGCCTTATGGGAACAGTCCAGCCCGAACTGCCAAGCCATGTCTTCCCTGGATCGGAAACAAGCATCCTGGGACCGGTTTCGGATTCATAATCCTACTCAGCCAGGCTATCTTGAATCCAGTGGCCAAGTGAACAAGGGACTCACGTCTGAGTATACCCTGCCACACTTAGGGCGAACAAAGCGATACAAAAGGGGATGATGGACGGAGCGTTTGAACAAATCAAACACTCACCCCCAGTCAACTGATCTGGGTTTAATCCATCACCATTCTTTAGTTCACTCAGCCACCCCAGTTCAGACATGGCTAAATGCAAATCAGTCTGACCCTGTGCCTTATGGGAACAGTCCAGCCCGAACTGCCAAGCCATGTCTTCCCTGGATCGGAAACAAGCATCCTGGGACCGGTTTCAGATTCATAATCCTCATCAGCCAGGCTATCTTGAATCCAGTGGCCAAGTGAACAAGGGACTCACATCTGAGTATACCCTGCCACACTTAGGGCGAACAAAGCGATACAAAAGGGGATGATGGACGGAGCGTTTGAACAAATCAAACACTCACCCCCAGTCAACTGATTTGGGTTTAATCCATCACCATTCTTTAGTTCACTCAGCCACCCCAGTTCAGACATGGCTATATGCAAATCAGTCTGACCCTGTGCCTTATGGGAACAGTCCAGCCCGAACTGCCAAGCCATGTCTTCCCTGGATCGGAAACAAGCATCCTGGGACCGGTTTCGGATTCATAATCCTCATCAGCCAGGCTATCTTGAATCCAGTGGCCAAGTGAACAAGGGACTAACGTCTGAGTATACCCTGCCACACTTAGGGCGAACAAAGCGATACAAAAGGGGATGATGGACAGAGCGTTTGAACAAATCAAACACTCACCCCCAGGCAACTGATCTGGGTTTAATCCATCACCATTCTTTAGTTCACTCAGCCACCCCAGTTCAGACATGGCTATATGCAAATCAGTCTGACCCTGTGCCTTATGGGAACAGTCCAGCCCGAACTGCCAAGCCATGTCTTCCCTGGATCGGAAACAAGCATCCTGGGTCCGGTTTCGGATTCATAATCCTCATCAGCCAGGCTATCTTGAATCCAGTGGCCAAGTGAACAAGGGACTCACGTCTGAGTATACCCTGCCACACTTAGGGCGAACAAAGTGATATAAAAGGGGATGATGGACGGAGCGTTTGAACAAATGAAACACTCACCCCTAGTCAACTGATCTGGGTTAAATCCATCACCATTCTTTAGTTCAATCAGCCACCCCAGTTCAGACATGGCTATATGCAAATCAGTCTGACCCTGTGCCTTATGGGAACAGTCCAGCACGAACTGCCAAGCCATGTCTTCCCTGGATCGGAAACAAGCATCCTGGTACCGGTTTCGGATTCATAATCCTCATCAGCCAGGCTATCTTGAATCCAGTGGCCAAGTGAACAAGGGACTCACGTCTGAGTATACCCTGCCACACTTAGGGCGAACAAAGCGATACAAAAGGGGATGATGGACGGAGCGTTTGAACAAATCAAACACTCACCCCCAGTCAACTGATCTGGGTTTAATCCATCACCATTCTTTAGTTCACTTAGCCACCCCAGTTCAGACATGGCTACATGCAAATCAGTCTGACCCTGTGCCTTATGGGAACAGTCCAGCCCGAACTATCAAGCCATGTCTTCCCTGGATCGGAAACAAGCATCCTGGGACCGGTTTCGGATTCATAATCCTCATCAGCCAGGCTATCTTGAATCCAGTGGCCAAGTGAACAAGGGACTCACGTCTGAGTATACCCTGCCACACTTAGGGCGAACAAAGCGATACAAAAGGGGATGATGGACGGAGCGTCTGAACAAATCAAACACTCACCCCCAGTCAACTGATCTGGGTTTAATCCATCACCATTCTTTAGTTCACTCAGCCACCCCAGTTCAGACATGGCTATATGCAAATCAGTCTGACCCTGTGCCTTATGGGAACAGTCCAGCCCGAACTGCCAAGCCATGTCTTCCCTTGATCGGAAACAAGCATCCTGGGACCAGTTTTGGATTCATAATCCTCATCAGCCAGGCTATCTTGAATCCAGTGGCCAAGTGAACAAGGGACTCACGTCTGAATATACCCTGCAACACTTAGGGCGAACAAAGCGATACAAAAGGGGATGATGGACGGAGCGTTTGAACAAATCAAACACTCACCCCCAGTCAACTGATTTGGGTTTAATCCATCACCATTCTTTAGTTCACTCAGCCACCCCAGTTCAGACATGGCTATATGCAAATCAGTCTGACCCTGTGCCTTATGGGAACAGTCCAGCCCGAACTGCCAAGCCATGTCTTCCCTGGATCGGAAACAAGCATCCTGGGACCGGTTTTGGATTCATAATCCTCATCAGCCAGGCTATCTTGAATCCAGTGGCCAAGTGAACAAGGGACTCACGTCTGAGTATACCCTGCCACACTTAGGGCGAACAAAGCGATACAAAAGGGGATGATGGACGGAGCGTTTGAACAAATCAAACACTCACCCCCAGGCAACTGATCTGGGTTTAATCCATCACCATTCTTTAGTTCACTCAGCCACCCCAGTTCAGACATGGCTATATGCAAATCAGTCTGACCCTGTGCCTTATGGGAACAGTCCAGCCCGAACTGCCAAGCCATGTCTTCCCTGGATCGGAAACAAGCATCCTGGGTCCGGTTTCGGATTCATAATCCTCATCAGCCAGGCTATTTTGAATCCAGTGGCCAAGTGAACAAGGGACTCACGTCTGAGTATACCCAGCCACACTTAGGGCGAACAAAGCGATACAAAAGGGGATGATGGACGGAGTGTTTGAACAAATCAAACACTCACCCCCAGTCAACTGATCTGGGTTTAATCCATCACCATTCTTTAGTTCACTCAGCCACCCCAGTTCAGACATGGCTATATGCAAATCAGTCTGACCCTGTGCCTTATGGGAACAGTCCAGCCCGAACTGCCAAGCCATGTCTTCCCTGGATCGGAAACAAGCATCCTGGGACCGGTTTCGGATTCATAATCCTCATCAGCCAGGCTATCTTGAATCCAGTGGCCAAGTGAATAAGGGACTCACGTCTGAGTATACCCTGCCACACTTAGGGCGAACAAAGCGATACAAAATGGGATGATGGACGGAGCGTTTGAACAAATCAAACACTCACCCCCAGTCAACTGATCTGGGTTTAATCCATCACCATTCTTTAGTTCACTCAGCCACCCCAGTTCAGACATGGCTATATGCAAATCAGTCTGACCCTGTGCCCTATGGGAACAGTCCAGCCCGAACTGCCAAGCCATGTCTTCCCTGGATCGGAAACAAGCATCCTGGGACCGGTTTCGGATTCATAATCCTCATCAGCCAGGCTATCTTGAATCCAGTGGCCAAGTGAACAAGGGACTCACGTCTGAGTATACCCTGCCACACTTAGGGCGAACATAGCGATACAAAAGGGGATGATGGACGGAGCGTTTGAACAAATCAAACACTCACCCCCAGTCAACTGATCTGGGTTTAATCCATCACCATTCTTTAGTTCACTTAGCCACCCCAGTTCAGACATGGCTATATGCAAATCAGTCTGACCCTGTGCCTTATGGGAACAGTCCAGCCCGAACTATCAAGCCATGTCTTCCCTGGATCGGAAACAAGCATCCTGGGACCGGTTTCGGATTCATAATCCTCATCAGCCAGGCTATCTTGAATCCAGTGGCCAAGTGAACAAGGGACTCATGTCTGAGTATACCCTGCCACACTTAGGGCGAACAAAGCGATACAAAAGGGGATGATGGACGGAGCGTTTGAACAAATCAAACACTCACCCCCAGTCAACTGATCTGGGTTTAATCCATCACCATTCTTTAGTTCACTCAGCCACCCCAGTTCAGACATGGCTATATGCAAATCAGTCTGACCCTGTGCCTTATGGGAACAGTCCAGCCCGAACTGCCAAGCCATGTCTTCCCTGGATCGGAAACAAGCATCCTGGGACCGGTTTTGGTTTCATAATCCTCATCAGCCAGGCTATCTTGAATCCAGTGGCCAAGTGAACAAGGGACTCACGTCTGAATATACCCTGCCACACATAGGGCGAACAAAGCGATACAAAAGGGGATGATGGACGGAGCGTTTGAACAAATCAAACACTCACCCCCAGTCAACTGATTTGGGTTTAATCCATCACCATTCTTTAGTTCACTCAGCCACCCCAGTTCAGACATGGCTATATGCAAATCAGTCTGACCCTGTGCCTTATGGGAACAGTCCAGCCCGAACTGCCAAGCCATGTCTTCCCTGGATCGGAAACAAGCATCCTGGGACCGGTTTCGGATTCATAATCCTCATCAGCCAGGCTATCTTGAATCCAGTGGCCAAGTGAACAAGGGACTCACGTCTGAGTATACCCTGCCACACTTAGGGCGAACAAAGCGATACAAAAGGGGATGATGGACGGAGCGTTTGAACAAATCAAACACTCACCCCCAGGCAACTGATCTGGGTTTAATCCATCACCATTCTTTAGTTCACTCAGCCACCCCAGTTCAGACATGGCTATATGCAAATCAGTCTGACCCTGTGCCTTATGGGAACAGTCCAGCCCGAACTGCCAAGCCATGTCTTCCCTGGATCAGAAACAAGCATCCTGGGACCGGTTTCGGATTCATAATCCTCATCAGCCAGGCTATCTTGAATCCAGTGGCCAAGTGAACAAGGGACTCACGTCTGAGTATACCCTGCCACACTTAGGGCGAACAAAGCGATACAAAAGGGGATGATGGACGGAGCGTTTGAACAAATCAAACACTCACCCCCAGTCAACTGATCTGGGTTTAATCCATCACCATTCTTTAGTTCACTCAGCCACCCCAGTTCAGATATGGCTATATGCAAATCAGTCTGACCCTGTGCCCTATGGGAACAGTCCAGCCCGAACTGCCAAGCCATGTCTTCCCTGGATCGGAAACAAGCATCCTGGGACCGGTTTCGGATTCATAATCCTCATCAGCCAGGCTATCTTGAATCCAGTGGCCAAGTGAACAAGGGACTCACGTCTGAGTATACCCTGCCACACTTAGGGCGAACAAAGCGATACAAAAGGGGATGATGGACGGAGCGTTTGAACAAATCAAACACTCACCCCCAGTCAACTGATCTGGGTTTAATCCATCACCATTCTTTAGTTCACTCAGCCACCCCAGTTCAGACATGGCTATATGCAAATCAGTCTGACCCTGTGCCTTATGGGAACAGTCCAGCACGAACTGCCAAGCCATGTCTTCCCTGGATCGGAAACAAGCATCCTGGGACCGGTTTCGGATTCATAATCCTCATCAGCCAGGCTATCTTGAATCCAGTGGCCAAGTGAACAAGGGACTCACGTCTGAGTATACCCTGCCACACTTAGGGCGAACAAAGCGATACAAAAGGGGATGATGGACGGAGCGTTTGAACAAATCAAACACTCACCCCCAGTCAACTGATTTGGGTTTAATCCATCACCATTCTTTAGTTCACTCAGCCACCCCAGTTCAGACATGGCTATATGCAAATCAGTCTGACCCTGTGCCTTATGGGAACAGTCCAGCCCGAACTGCCAAGCCATGTCTTCCCTGGATCGGAAACAAGCATCCTGGGACCGGTTTCGGATTCATAATCCTCATCAGCCAGGCTATCTTGAATCCAGTGGCCAAGTGAACAAGGGACTCACGTCTGAGTATACCCTGCCACACTTAGGGCGAACAAAGCGATACAAAAGGGGATGATGGACGGAGCGTTTGAACAAATCAAACACTCACCCCCAGTCAACTGATCTGGGTTTAATCCATCACCATTCTTTAGTTCACTTAGCCACCCCAGTTCAGACATGGCTATATGCAAATCAGTCTGACCCTGTGCCTTATGGGAACAGTCCAGCCCGAACTATCAAGCCATGTCTTCCCTGGATCGGAAACAAGCATCCTGGGACCGGTTTCGGATTCATAATCCTCATCAGCCAGGCTATCTTGAATCCAGTGGCCAAGTGAACAAGGGACTCACGTCTGAGTATACCCTGCCACACTTAGGGCGAACAAAGCGATACAAAAGGGGATGATGGACGGAGCGTTTGAACAAATCAAACACTCACCCCCAGTCAACTGATCTGGGTTTAATCCATCACCATTCTTTAGTTCACTCAGCCACCCCAGTTCAGACATGGCTATATGCAAATCAGTCTGACCCTGTGCCTTATGGGAAGAGTCCAGCCCGAACTGCCAAGCCATGTCTTCCCTGGATCGGAAACAAGCATCCTGGGACCAGTTTTGGATTCATAATCCTCATCAGCCAGGCTATCTTGAATCCAGTGGCCAAGTGAACAAGGGACTCACGTCTGAATATACCCTGCCACACTTAGGGCGAACAAAGCGATACAAAAGGGGATGATGGACGGAGCGTTTGAACAAATCAAACACTCACCCCCAGTCAACTGATTTGGGTTTAATCCATCACCATTCTTTAGTTCACTCAGCCACCCCAGTTCAGACATGGCTATATGCAAATCAGTCTGACCCTGTGCCTTATGGGAACAGTCCAGCCCGAACTGCCAAGCCATGTCTTCCCTGGATCGGAAACAAGCATCCTGGGACCGGTTTTGGATTCATAATCCTCATCAGCCAGGCTATCTTGAATCCAGTGGCCAAGTGAACAAGGGACTCACGTCTGAGTATACCCTGCCACACTTAGGGCGAACAAAGCGATACAAAAGGGGATGATGGACGGAGCGTTTGAACAAATCAAACACTCACCCCCAGGCAACTGATCTGGGTTTAATCCATCACCATTCTTTAGTTCACTCAGCCACCCCAGTTCAGACATGGCTATATGCAAATCAGTCTGACCCTGTGCCTTATGGGAACAGTCCAGCCCGAACTGCCAAGCCATGTCTTCCCTGGATCGGAAACAAGCATCCTGGGTCCGGTTTCGGATTCATAATCCTCATCAGCCAGGCTATTTTGAATCCAGTGGCCAAGTGAACAAGGGACTCACGTCTGAGTATACCCAGCCACACTTAGGGCGAACAAAGCGATACAAAAGGGGATGATGGACGGAGTGTTTGAACAAATCAAACACTCACCCCCAGTCAACTGATCTGGGTTTAATCCATCACCATTCTTTAGTTCACTCAGCCACCCCAGTTCAGACATGGCTATATGCAAATCAGTCTGACCCTGTGCCTTATGGGAACAGTCCAGCCCGAACTGCCAAGCCATGTCTTCCCTGGATCAGAAACAAGCATCCTGGGACCGGTTTCGGATTCATAATCCTCATCAGCCAGGCTATCTTGAATCCAGTGGCCAAGTGAATAAGGGACTCACGTCTGAGTATACCCTGCCACACTTAGGGCGAACAAAGCGATACAAAATGGGATGATGGACGGAGCGTTTGAACAAATCAAACACTCACCCCCAGTCAACTGATCTGGGTTTAATCCATCACCATTCTTTAGTTCACTCAGCCACCCCAGTTCAGACATGGCTATATGCAAATCAGTCTGACCCTGTGCCCTATGGGAACAGTCCAGCCCGAACTGCCAAGCCATGTCTTCCCTGGATCGGAAACAAGCATCCTGGGACCGGTTTCGGATTCATAATCCTCATCAGCCAGGCTATCTTGAATCCAGTGGCCAAGTGAACAAGGGACTCACGTCTGAGTATACCCTGCCACACTTAGGGCGAACAAAGCGATACAAAAGGGGATGATGGACGGAGCGTTTGAACAAATCAAACACTCACCCCCAGTCAACTGATCTGGGTTTAATCCATCACCATTCTTTAGTTCACTCAGCCACCCCAGTTCAGACATGGCTATATGCAAATCAGTCTGACCCTGTGCCTTATGGGAACAGTCCAGCCCGAACTGCCAAGCCATGTCTTCCCTGGATCAGAAACAAGCATCCTGGGACCGGTTTCGGATTCATAATCCTCATCAGCCAGGCTATCTTGAATCCAGTGGCCAAGTGAACAAGGGACTCACGTCTGAGTATACCCTGCCACACTTAGGGCGAACAAAGCGATACAAAAGGGGATGATGGACGGAGCGTTTGAACAAATCAAACACTCACCCCCAGTCAACTGATCTGGGTTTACTCCATCACCATTCTTTAGTTCACTCAGCCACCCCAGTTCAGACATGGCTATATACAAATCAGTCTGACCCTGTGCCTTATGGGAACAGTCCAGCCCGAACTGCCAAGCCATGTCTTCCCTGGATCGGAAACAAGCATCCTGGGACCGGTTTCGGATTCATAATCCTCATCAGCCAGGCTATCTTGAATCCAGTGGCCAAGTGAACAAGGGACTCACGTCTGAGTATACCCTGCCACACTTAGGGCGAACAAAGCGATACAAAAGGGGATGATGGACGAAGCGTTTGAACAAATCAAACACTCACCCCCAGTCAACTGATCTGGGTTTAATCCATCACCATTCTTTAGTTCACTCAGCCACCCCAGTTCAGACATGGCTATATGCAAATCAGTCTGACCCTGTGCCTTATGGGAACAGTCCAGCCCGAACTGCCAAGCCATGTCTTCCCTGGATCGGAAACAAGCATCCTGGGACCGGTTTCGGATTCATAATCCTCATCAGCCAGGCTATCTTGAATCCAGTGGCCAAGTGAACAAGGGACTCACGTCTGAGTATACCCTGCCACACTTAGGGCGAACAAAGCGATACAAAAGGGGATGATGGACGGAGCGTTTGAACAAATCAAACACTCACCCCCAGTCAACTGATCTGGGTTTAATCCATCACCATTCTTTAGTTCACTCAGCCACCCCAGTTCAGACATGGCTATATGCAAATCAGTCTGACCCTGTGCCTTATGGGAACAGTCCAGCCCGAACTGCCAAGCCATGTCTTCCCTGGATCGGAAACAAGCATCCTGGGACCGGTTTCGGATTCATAATCCTCATCAGCCAGGCTATCTTGAATCCAGTGGCCAAGTGAACAAGGGACTCACGTCTGAGTATACCCTGCTACATTTAGGGCGAACAAAGCGATACAAAAGGGGATGATGGATGGAGCGTTTGAACAAATCAAACACTCACCCCCAGTCAACTGATCTGGGTTTAATCCATCACCATTCTTTAGTTCACTCAGCCACCCCAGTTCAGACATGGCTATATGCAAATCAGTCTGACCCTGTGCCTTATGGGAACAGTCCAGCCCAAACTGCCAAGCCATGTCTTCCCTGGATCGGAAACAAGCATCCTGGGACCGGTTTCGGATTCATAATCCTCATCAGCCAGGCTATCTTGAATCCAGTGGCCAAGTGAACAAGGGACTCACGTCTGAGTATACCCTGCCACACTTAGGGCGAACAAAGCGATACAAAAGGGGATGATGGACGAAGCGTTTGAACAAATCAAACACTCACCCCCAGTCAACTGATCTGGGTTTAATCCATCACCATTCTTTAGTTCACTCAGCCACCCCAGTTTAGACATGGCTATATGCAAATCAGTCTGACCCTGTGCCTTATGGGAACAGTCCAGCCCGAACTGCCAAGCCATGTCTTCCCTGGATCGGAAACAAGCATCCTGGGACCAGTTTCGGATTCATAATCCTCATCAGCCAGGCTATCTTGAATCCAGTGGCCAAGTGAACAAGGGACTCACGTCTGAGTATACCCTGCCACACTTAGGGCGAACAAAGCGATACAAAAGGGGATGATGGACGGAGCGTTTGAACAAATCAAACACTCACCCCTAGTCAACTGATCTGGGTTTAATCCATCACCATTCTTTAGTTCACTCAGCCACCCCAGTTCAGACATGGCTATATGCAAATCAGTCTGACCCTGTGCCTTATGGGAACAGTCCAGCCCGAACTGCCAAGCCATGTCTTCCCTGGATCGGAAACAAGCATCCTGGGACCGGTTTCGGATTCATAACCCTACTCAGCCAGGCTATCTTGAATCCAGTGGCCAAGTGAACAAGGGACTCACGTCTGAGTATACCCTGCCACACTTAGGGCGAACAAAGCGATACAAAAGGGGATGATGGACGGAGCGTTTGAACAAATCAAACACTCACCCCCAGTCAACTGATCTGGGTTTAATCCATCACCATTCTTTAGTTCACTCAGCCACCCCAGTTCAGACATGGCTATATGCAAATCAGTCTGACCCTGTGCCTTATGGGAACAGTCCAGCCCGAACTGCCAAGCCATGTCTTCCCTGGATAGGAAACAAGCATCCTGGGACCGGTTTCGGATTCATAATCCTCATCAGCCAGGCTATCTTGAATCCAGTGGCCAAGTGAACAAGGGACTCACATCTGAGTATACCCTGCCACACTTAGAGCGAACAAAGCGATACAAAAGGGGATGATGGACGGAGCGTTTGAACAAATCAAACACTCACCCCCAGTCAACTGATTTGGGTTTAATCCATCACCATTCTTTAGTTCACTCAGCCACCCCAGTTCAGACATGGCTATATGCAAATCAGTCTGACCCTGTGCCTTATGGGAACAGTCCAGCCCGAACTGCCAAGCCATGTCTTCCCTGGATCGGAAACAAGCATCCTGGGACCGGTTTCGGATTCATAATCCTCATCAGCCAGGCTATCTTGAATCCAGTGGCCAAGTGAACAAGGGACTAACGTCTGAGTATACCCTGCCACACTTAGGGCGAACAAAGCGATACAAAAGGGGATGATGGACGGAGCGTTTGAACAAATCAAACACTCACCCCCAGGCAACTGATCTGGGTTTAATCCATCACCATTCTTTAGTTCACTCAGCCACCCCAGTTCAGACATGGCTATATGCAAATCAGTCTGACCCTGTGCCTTATGGGAACAGTCCAGCCCGAACTGCCAAGCCATGTCTTCCCTGGATCGGAAACAAGCATCCTGGGTCCGGTTTCGGATTCATAATCCTCATCAGCCAGGCTATCTTGAATCCAGTGGCCAAGTGAACAAGGGACTCACGTCTGAGTATACCCTGCCACACTTAGGGCGAACAAAGTGATATAAAAGGGGATGATGGACGGAGCGTTTGAACAAATGAAACACTCACCCCTAGTCAACTGATCTGGGTTTAATCCATCACCATTCTTTAGTTCACTCAGCCACCCCAGTTCAGACATGGCTATATGCAAATCAGTCTGACCCTGTGCCTTATGGGAACAGTCCAGCCCGAACTGCCAAGCCATGTCTTCCCTGGATCGGAAACAAGCATCCTGGGACCGGTTTAGGATTCATAATCCTCATCAGCCAGGCTATCTTGAATCCAGTGGCCAAGTGAACAAGGGACTCACGTCTGAGTATACCCTGCCACACTTAGTGCGAACAAAGTGATACAAAAGGGGATGATGGACGGAGCGTTTGAACAAATCAAACACTCACCCCCAGTCAACTGATCTGGGTTTAATCCATCACCATTCTTTAGTTCACTCAGCCACCCCAGTTCAGACATGGCTATATGCAAATCAGTCTGACCCTGTGCCTTATGGGAACAGTCCAGCCCGAACTGCCAAGCCATGTCTTCCCTGGATCGGAAACAAGCATCCTGGGACCGGTTTCGGATTCATAATCCTCATCAGCCAGGCTATCTTGAATCCAGTGGCCAAGTGAACAAGGGACTCACATCTGAGTATACCCTGCCACACTTAGGGCGAACAAAGCGATACAAAAGGGGATGATGGACGGAGCGTTTGAACAAATCAAACACTCACCCCCAGTCAACTGATTTGGGTTTAATCCATCACCATTCTTTAGTTCACTCAGCCACCCCAGTTCAGACATGGCTATATGCAAATCAGTCTGACCCTGTGCCTTATGGGAACAGTCCAGCCCGAACTGCCAAGCCATGTCTTCCCTGGATCGGAAACAAGCATCCTGGGACCGGTTTCGGATTCATAATCCTCATCAGCCAGGCTATCTTGAATCCAGTGGCCAAGTGAACAAGGGACTAACGTCTGAGTATACCCTGCCACACTTAGGGCGAACAAATCGATACAAAAGGGGATGATGGACGGAGCGTTTGAACAAATCAAACACTCACCCCCAGGCAACTGATCTGGGTTTAATCCATCACCATTCTTTAGTTCACTCAGCCACCCCAGTTCAGACATGGCTATATGCAAATCAGTCTGACCCTGTGCCTTATGGGAACAGTCCAGCCCGAACTGCCAAGCCATGTCTTCCCTGGATCGGAAACAAGCATCCTGGGTCCGGTTTCGGATTCATAATCCTCATCAGCCAGGCTATCTTGAATCCGGTGGCCAAGTGAACAAGGGACTCACGTCTGAGTATACCCTGCCACACTTAGGGCGAACAAAGTGATATAAAAGGGGATGATGGACGGAGCGTTTGAACAAATGAAACACTCACCCCTAGTCAACTGATCTGGGTTTAATCCATCACCATTCTTTAGTTCACTCAGCCACCCCAGTTCAGACATGGCTATATGCAAATCAGTCTGACCCTGTGCCTTATGGGAACAGTCCAGCCCGAACTGCCAAGCCATGTCTTCCCTGGATCGGAAACAAGCATCCTGGGACCGGTTTAGGATTCATAATCCTCATCAGCCAGGCTATCTTGAATCCAGTGGCCAAGTGAACAAGGGACTCACGTCTGAGTATACCCTGCCACACTTAGTGCGAACAAAGCGATACAAAAGGGGATGATGGACGGAGCGTTTGAACAAATCAAACACTCACCCCCAGTCAACTGATCTGGGTTTAATCCATCACCATTCTTTAGTTCACTCAGCCACCCCAGTTCAGACATGGCTATATGCAAATCAGTCTGACCCTGTGCCCTATGGGAACAGTCCAGCCCGAACTGCCAAGCCATGTCTTCCCTGGATCGGAAACAAGCATCCTGGGACCGGTTTCGGATTCATAATCCTCATCAGCCAGGCTATCTTGAATCCAGTGGCCAAGTGAACAAGGGACTCACGTCTGAGTATACCCTGCCACACTTAGGGCGAACAAAGCGATACAAAAGGGGATGATGGACGGAGCGTTTGAACAAATCAAACACTCACCCCCAGTCAACTGATCTGGGTTTAATCCATCACCATTCTTTAGTTCAATCAGCCACCCCAGTTCAGACATGGCTATATGCAAATCAGTCTGACCCTGTGCCTTATGGGAACAGTCCAGCACGAACTGCCAAGCCATGTCTTCCCTGGATCGGAAACAAGCATCCTGGTACCGGTTTCGGATTCATAATCCTCATCAGCCAGGCTATCTTGAATCCAGTGGCCAAGTGAACAAGGGACTCACGTCTGAGTATACCCTGCCACACTTAGGGCGAACATAGCGATACAAAAGGGGATGATGGACGGAGCGTTTGAACAAATCAAACACTCACCCCCAGTCAACTGATCTGGGTTTAATCCATCACCATTCTTTAGTTCACTTAGCCACCCCAGTTCAGACATGGCTATATGCAAATCAGTCTGACCCTGTGCCTTATGGGAACAGTCCAGCCCGAACTATCAAGCCATGTCTTCCCTGGATCGGAAACAAGCATCCTGGGACCGGTTTCGGATTCATAATCCTCATCAGCCAGGCTATCTTGAATCCAGTGGCCAAGTGAACAAGGGACTCACGTCTGAGTATACCCTGCCACACTTAGGGCGAACAAAGCGATACAAAAGGGGATGATGGACGGAGCGTTTGAACAAATCAAACACTCACCCCCAGTCAACTGATCTGGGTTTAATCCATCACCATTCTTTAGTTCACTCAGCCACCCCAGTTCAGACATGGCTATATGCAAATCAGTCTGACCCTGTGCCTTATGGGAACAGTCCAGCCCGAACTGCCAAGCCATGTCTTCCCTGGATCGGAAACAAGCATCCTGGGACCGGTTTTGGTTTCATAATCCTCATCAGCCAGGCTATCTTGAATCCAGTGGCCAAGTGAACAAGGGACTCACGTCTGAATATACCCTGCCACACTTAGGGCGAACAAAGCGATACAAAAGGGGATGATGGACGGAGCGTTTGAACAAATCAAACACTCACCCCCAGTCAACTGATTTGGGTTTAATCCATCACCATTCTTTAGTTCACTCAGCCACCCCAGTTCAGACATGGCTATATGCAAATCAGTCTGACCCTGTGCCTTATGGGAACAGTCCAGCCCGAACTGCCAAGCCATGTCTTCCCTGGATCGGAAACAAGCATCCTGGGACCGGTTTCGGATTCATAATCCTCATCAGCCAGGCTATCTTGAATCCAGTGGCCAAGTGAACAAGGGACTCACGTCTGAGTATACCCTGCCACACTTAGGGCGAACAAAGCGATACAAAAGGGGATGATGGACGGAGCGTTTGAACAAATCAAACACTCACCCCCAGGCAACTGATCTGGGTTTAATCCATCACCATTCTTTAGTTCACTCAGCCACCCCAGTTCAGACATGGCTATATGCAAATCAGTCTGACCCTGTGCCTTATGGGAACAGTCCAGCCCGAACTGCCAAGCCATGTCTTCCCTGGATCGGAAACAAGCATCCTGGGACCGGTTTCGGATTCATAATCCTCATCAGCCAGGCTATCTTGAATCCAGTGGCCAAGTGAACAAGGGACTCACGTCTGAGTATACCCTGCCACACTTAGGGCGAACAAAGCGATACAAAAGGGGATGATGGACGGAGCGTTTGAACAAATCAAACACTCACCCCCAGTCAACTGATCTGGGTTTAATCCATCACCATTCTTTAGTTCACTCAGCCACCCCAGTTCAGATATGGCTATATGCAAATCAGTCTGACCCTGTGCCCTATGGGAACAGTCCAGCCCGAACTGCCAAGCCATGTCTTCCCTGGATCGGAAACAAGCATCCTGGGACCGGTTTCGGATTCATAATCCTCATCAGCCAGGCTATCTTGAATCCAGTGGCCAAGTGAACAAGGGACTCACGTCTGAGTATATCCTGCCACACTTAGGGCGAACAAAGCGATACAAAAGGGGATGATGGACGGAGCGTTTGAACAAATCAAACACTCACCCCCAGTCAACTGATCTGGGTTTAATCCATCACCATTCTTTAGTTCACTCAGCCACCCCAGTTCAGACATGGCTATATGCAAATCAGTCTGACCCTGTGCCTTATGGGAACAGTCCAGCACGAACTGCCAAGCCATGTCTTCCCTGGATCGGAAACAAGCATCCTGGGACCGGTTTCGGATTCATAATCCTCATCAGCCAGGCTATCTTGAATCCAGTGGCCAAGTGAACAAGGGACTCACGTCTGAGTATACCCTGCCACACTTAGGGCGAACAAAGCGATACAAAAGGGGATGATGGACGGAGCGTTTGAACAAATCAAACACTCACCCCCAGTCAACTGATTTGGGTTTAATCCATCACCATTCTTTAGTTCACTCAGCCACCCCAGTTCAGACATGGCTATATGCAAATCAGTCTGACCCTGTGCCTTATGGGAACAGTCCAGCCCGAACTGCCAAGCCATGTCTTCCCTGGATCGGAAACAAGCATCCTGGGACCGGTTTCGGATTCATAATCCTCATCAGCCAGGCTATCTTGAATCCAGTGGCCAAGTGAACAAGGGACTCACGTCTGAGTATACCCTGCCACACTTAGGGCGAACAAAGCGATACAAAAGGGGATGATGGACGGAGCGTTTGAACAAATCAAACACTCACCCCCAGTCAACTGATCTGGGTTTAATCCATCACCATTCTTTAGTTCACTTAGCCACCCCAGTTCAGACATGGCTATATGCAAATCAGTCTGACCCTGTGCCTTATGGGAACAGTCCAGCCCGAACTATCAAGCCATGTCTTCCCTGGATCGGAAACAAGCATCCTGGGACCGGTTTCGGATTCATAATCCTCATCAGCCAGGCTATCTTGAATCCAGTGGCCAAGTGAACAAGGGACTCACGTCTGAGTATACCCTGCCACACTTAGGGCGAACAAAGCGATACAAAAGGGGATGATGGACGGAGCGTTTGAACAAATCAAACACTCACCCCCAGTCAACTGATCTGGGTTTAATCCATCACCATTCTTTAGTTCACTCAGCCACCCCAGTTCAGACATGGCTATATGCAAATCAGTCTGACCCTGTGCCTTATGGGAACAGTCCAGCCCGAACTGCCAAGCCATGTCTTCCCTGGATCGGAAACAAGCATCCTGGGACCAGTTTTGGATTCATAATCCTCATCAGCCAGGCTATCTTGAATCCAGTGGCCAAGTGAACAAGGGACTCACGTCTGAATATACCCTGCCACACTTAGGGCGAACAAAGCGATACAAAAGGGGATGATGGACGGAGCGTTTGAACAAATCAAACACTCACCCCCAGTCAACTGATTTGGGTTTAATCCATCACCATTCTTTAGTTCACTCAGCCACCCCAGTTCAGACATGGCTATATGCAAATCAGTCTGACCCTGTGCCTTATGGGAACAGTCCAGCCCGAACTGCCAAGCCATGTCTTCCCTGGATCGGAAACAAGCATCCTGGGACCGGTTTTGGATTCATAATCCTCATCAGCCAGGCTATCTTGAATCCAGTGGCCAAGTGAACAAGGGACTCACGTCTGAGTATACCCTGCCACACTTAGGGCGAACAAAGCGATACAAAAGGGGATGATGGACGGAGCGTTTGAACAAATCAAACACTCACCCCCAGGCAACTGATCTGGGTTTAATCCATCACCATTCTTTAGTTCACTCAGCCACCCCAGTTCAGACATGGCTATATGCAAATCAGTCTGACCCTGTGCCTTATGGGAACAGTCCAGCCCGAACTGCCAAGCCATGTCTTCCCTGGATCGGAAACAAGCATCCTGGGTCCGGTTTCGGATTCATAATCCTCATCAGCCAGGCTATTTTGAATCCAGTGGCCAAGTGAACAAGGGACTCACGTCTGAGTATACCCAGCCACACTTAGGGCGAACAAAGCGATACAAAAGGGGATGATGGACGGAGTGTTTGAACAAATCAAACACTCACCCCCAGTCAACTGATCTGGGTTTAATCCATCACCATTCTTTAGTTCACTCAGCCACCCCAGTTCAGACATGGCTATATGCAAATCAGTCTGACCCTGTGCCTTATGGGAACAGTCCAGCCCGAACTGCCAAGCCATGTCTTCCCTGGATCGGAAACAAGCATCCTGGGACCGGTTTCGGATTCATAATCCTCATCAGCCAGGCTATCTTGAATCCAGTGGCCAAGTGAACAAGGGACTCACGTCTGAGTATACCCTGCCACACTTAGGGCGAACAAAGCGATACAAAAGGGGATGATGGACGGAGCGTTTGAACAAATCAAACACTCACCCCCAGTCAACTGATCTGGGTTTAATCCATCACCATTCTTTAGTTCACTCAGCCACCCCAGTTCAGACATGGCTATATACAAATCAGTCTGACCCTGTGCCTTATGGGAACAGTCCAGCCCGAACTGCCAAGCCATGTCTTCCCTGGATCGGAAACAAGCATCCTGGGACCGGTTTCGGATTCATAATCCTCATCAGCCAGGCTATCTTGAATCCAGTGGCCAAGTGAACAAGGGACTCACGTCTGAATATACCCTGCCACACTTAGGGCGAACAAAGCTATACAAAAGGGGATGATGGACGGAGCGTTTGAACAAATCAAACACTCACCCCCAGTCAACTGATTTGGGTTTAATCCATCACCATTCTTTAGTTCACTCAGCCACCCCAGTTCAGACATGGCTATATGCAAATCAGTCTGACCCTGTGCCCTATGGGAACAGTCCAGCCCGAACTGCCAAGCCATGTCTTCCCTGGATCGGAAACAAGCATCCTGGGACCGGTTTCGGATTCATAATCCTCATCAGCCAGGCTATCTTGAATCCAGTGGCCAAGTGAACAAGGGACTCACGTCTGAGTATACCCTGCCACACTTAGGGCGAACAAAGCGATACAAAAGGGGATGATGGACGGAGCGTTTGAACAAATCAAACACTCACCCCCAGTCAACTGATCTGGGTTTAATCCATCACCATTCTTTAGTTCACTCAGCCACCCCAGTTCAGACATGGCTATATGCAAATCAGTCTGACCCTGTGCCTTATGGGAACAGTCCAGCCCGAACTGCCAAGCCATGTCTTCCCTGGATCAGAAACAAGCATCCTGGGACCGGTTTCGGATTCATAATCCTCATCAGCCAGGCTATCTTGAATCCAGTGGCCAAGTGAACAAGGGACTCACGTCTGAGTATACCCTGCCACACTTAGGGCGAACAAAGCGATACAAAAGGGGATGATGGACGGAGCGTTTGAACAAATCAAACACTCACCCCCAGTCAACTGATCTGGGTTTACTCCATCACCATTCTTTAGTTCACTCAGCCACCCCAGTTCAGACATGGCTATATACAAATTAGTCTGACCCTGTGCCTTATGGGAACAGTCCAGCCCGAACTGCCAAGCCATGTCTTCCCTGGATCGGAAACAAGCATCCTGGGACCGGTTTCGGATTCATAATCCTCATCAGCCAGGCTATCTTGAATCCAGTGGCCAAGTGAACAAGGGACTCACGTCTGAGTATACCCTGCCACACTTAGGGCGAACAAAGCGATACAAAAGGGGATGATGGACGAAGCGTTTGAACAAATCAAACACTCACCCCCAGTCAACTGATCTGGGTTTAATCCATCACCATTCTTTAGTTCACTCAGCCACCCCAGTTCAGACATGGCTATATGCAAATCAGTCTGACCCTGTGCCTTATGGGAACAGTCCAGCCCGAACTGCCAAGCCATGTCTTCCCTGGATCGGAAACAAGCATCCTGGGACCGGTTTCGGATTCATAATCCTCATCAGCCAGGCTATCTTGAATCCAGTGGCCAAGTGAACAAGGGACTCACGTCTGAGTATACCCTGCCACACTTAGGGCGAACAAAGCGATACAAAAGGGGATGATGGACGGAGCGTTTGAACAAATCAAACACTCACCCCCAGTCAACTGATCTGGGTTTAATCCATCACCATTCTTTAGTTCACTCAGCCACCCCAGTTCAGACATGGCTATATGCAAATCAGTCTGACCCTGTGCCTTATGGGAACAGTCCAGCCCGAACTGCCAAGCCATGTCTTCCCTGGATCGGAAACAAGCATCCTGGGACCGGTTTCGGATTCATAATCCTCATCAGCCAGGCTATCTTGAATCCAGTGGCCAAGTGAACAAGGGACTCACGTCTGAGTATACCCTGCTACACTTAGGGCGAACAAAGCGATACAAAAGGGGATGATGGATGGAGCGTTTGAACAAATCAAACACTCACCCCCAGTCAACTGATCTGGGTTTAATCCATCACCATTCTTTAGTTCACTCAGCCACCCCAGTTCAGACATGGCTATATGCAAATCAGTCTGACCCTGTGCCTTATGGGAACAGTCCAGCCCAAACTGCCAGGCCATGTCTTCCCTGGATCGGAAACAAGCATCCTGGGACCGGTTTCGGATTCATAATCCTCATCAGCCAGGCTATCTTGAATCCAGTGGCCAAGTGAACAAGGGACTCACGTCTGAGTATACCCTGCCACACTTAGGGCGAACAAAGCGATACAAAAGGGGATGATGGACGAAGCGTTTGAACAAATCAAACACTCACCCCCAGTCAACTGATCTGGGTTTAATCCATCACCATTCTTTAGTTCACTCAGCCACCCCAGTTCAGACATGGCTATATGCAAATCAGTCTGACCCTGTGCCTTATGGGAACAGTCCAGCCCGAACTGCCAAGCCATGTCTTCCCTGGATCGGAAACAAGCATCCTGGGACCGGTTTCGGATTCATAATCCTCATCAGCCAGGCTATCTTGAATCCAGTGGCCAAGTGAACAAGGGACTCACGTCTGAGTATACCCTGCCACACTTAGGGCGAACAAAGCGATACAAAAGGGGATGATGGACGGAGCGTTTGAACAAATCAAACACTCACCCCTAGTCAACTGATCTGGGTTTAATCCATCACCATTCTTTAGTTCACTCAGCCACCCCAGTTCAGACATGGCTATATGCAAATCAGTCTGACCCTGTGCCTTATGGGAACAGTCCAGCCCTAACTGCCAAGCCATGTCTTCCCTGGATCGGAAACAAGCATCCTGGGACCGGTTTCGGATTCATAATCCTACTCAGCCAGGCTATCTTGAATCCAGTGGCCAAGTGAACAAGGGACTCACGTCTGAGTATACCCTGCCACACTTAGGGCGAACAAAGCGATACAAAAGGGGATGATGGACGGAGCGTTTGAACAAATCAAACACTCACCCCCAGTCAACTGATCTGGGTTTAATCCATCACCATTCTTTAGTTCACTCAGCCACCCCAGTTCAGACATGGCTATATGCAAATCAGTCTGACCCTGTGCCTTATGGGAACAGTCCAGCCCGAACTGCCAAGCCATGTCTTCCCTGGATCGGAAACAAGCATCCTGGGACCGGTTTCGGATTCATAATCCTCATCAGCCAGGCTATCTTGAATCCAGTGGCCAAGTGAACAAGGGACTCACATCTGAGTATACCCTGCCACACTTAGGGCGAACAAAGCGATACAAAAGGGGATGATGGACGGAGCGTTTGAACAAATCAAACACTCACCCCCAGTCAACTGATTTGGGTTTAATCCATCACCATTCTTTAGTTCACTCAGCCACCCCAGTTCAGACATGGCTATATGCAAATCAGTCTGACCCTGTGCCTTATGGGAACAGTCCAGCCCGAACTGCCAAGCCATGTCTTCCCTGGATCGGAAACAAGCATCCTGGGACCGGTTTCGGATTCATAATCCTCATCAGCCAGGCTATCTTGAATCCAGTGGCCAAGTGAACAAGGGACTAACGTCTGAGTATACCCTGCCACACTTATGGCGAACAAAGCGATACAAAAGGGGATGATGGACGGAGCGTTTGAACAAATCAAACACTCACCCCCAGGCAACTGATCTGGGTTTAATCCATCACCATTCTTTAGTTCACTCAGCCACCCCAGTTCAGACATGGCTATATGCAAATCAGTCTGACCCTGTGCCTTATGGGAACAGTCCAGCCCGAACTGCCAAGCCATGTCTTCCCTGGATCGGAAACAAGCATCCTGGGTCCGGTTTCGGATTCATAATCCTCATCAGCCAGGCTATCTTGAATCCAGTGGCCAAGTGAACAAGGGACTCACGTCTGAGTATACCCTGCCACACTTAGGGCGAACAAAGTGATATAAAAGGGGAAGATGGACGGAGCGTTTGAACAAATGAAACACTCACCCCTAGTCAACTGATCTGGGTTTAATCCATCACCATTCTTTAGTTCACTCAGCCACCCCAGTTCAGACATGGCTATATGCAAATCAGTCTGACCCTGTGCCTTATGGGAACAGTCCAGCCCGAACTGCCAAGCCATGTCTTCCCTGGATCGGAAACAAGCATCCTGGGACAGGTTTAGGATTCATAATCCTCATCAGCCAGGCTATCTTGAATCCAGTGGCCAAGTGAACAAGGGACTCACGTCTGAGTATACCCTGCCACACTTAGTGCGAACAAAGCGATACAAAAGGGGATGATGGACGGAGCGTTTGAACAAATCAAACACTCACCCCCAGTCAACTGATCTGGGTTTAATCCATCACCATTCTTTAGTTCACTCAGCCACCCCAGTTCAGACATGGCTATATGCAAATCAGTCTGACCCTGTGCCCTATGGGAACAGTCCAGCCCGAACTGCCAAGCCATGTCTTCCCTGGATCGGAAACAAGCATCCTGGGACCGGTTTCGGATTCATAATCCTCATCAGCCAGGCTATCTTGAATCCAGTGGCCAAGTGAACAAGGGACTCACGTCTGAGTATACCCTGCCACACTTAGGGCGAACAAAGCGATACAAAAGGGGATGATGGACGGAGCGTTTGAACAAATCAAACACTCACCCCCAGTCAACTGATCTGGGTTTAATCCATCACCATTCTTTAGTTCAATCAGCCACCCCAGTTCAGACATGGCTATATGCAAATCAGTCTGACCCTGTGCCTTATGGGAACAGTCCAGCACGAACTGCCAAGCCATGTCTTCCCTGGATCGGAAACAAGCATCCTGGTACCGGTTTCGGATTCATAATCCTCATCAGCCAGGCTATCTTGAATCCAGTGGCCAAGTGAACAAGGGACTCACGTCTGAGTATACCCTGCCACACTTAGGGCGAACATAGCGATACAAAAGGGGATGATGGACGGAGCGTTTGAACAAATCAAACACTCACCCCCAGTCAACTGATCTGGGTTTAATCCATCACCATTCTTTAGTTCACTTAGCCACCCCAGTTCAGACATGGCTATATGCAAATCAGTCTGACCCTGTGCCTTATGGGAACAGTCCAGCCCGAACTATCAAGCCATGTCTTCCCTGGATCGGAAACAAGCATCCTGGGACCGGTTTCGGATTCATAATCCTCATCAGCCAGGCTATCTTGAATCCAGTGGCCAAGTGAACAAGGGACTCACGTCTGAGTATACCCTGCCACACTTAGGGCGAACAAAGCGATACAAAAGGGGATGATGGACGGAGCGTTTGAACAAATCAAACACTCACCCCCAGTCAACTGATCTGGGTTTAATCCATCACCATTCTTTAGTTCACTCAGCCACCCCAGTTCAGACATGGCTATATGCAAATCAGTCTGACCCTGTGCCTTATGGGAACAGTCCAGCCCGAACTGCCAAGCCATGTCTTCCCTGGATCGGAAACAAGCATCCTGGGACCGGTTTTGGATTCATAATCCTCATCAGCCAGGCTATCTTGAATCCAGTGGCCAAGTGAACAAGGGACTCACGTCTGAATATACCCTGCCACACTTAGGGCGAACAAAGCGATACAAAAGGGGATGATGGACGGAGCGTTTGAACAAATCAAACACTCACCCCCAGTCAACTGATTTGGGTTTAATCCATCACCATTCTTTAGTTCACTCAGCCACCCCAGTTCAGACATGGCTATATGCAAATCAGTCTGACCCTGTGCCTTATGGGAACAGTCCAGCCCGAACTGCCAAGCCATGTCTTCCCTGGATCGGAAACAAGCATCCTGGGACCGGTTTCGGATTCATAATCCTCATCAGCCAGGCTATCTTGAATCCAGTGGCCAAGTGAACAAGGGACTCACGTCTGAGTATACCCTGCCACACTTAGGGCGAACAAAGCGATACAAAAGGGGATGATGGACGGAGCGTTTGAACAAATCAAACACTCACCCCCAGGCAACTGATCTGGGTTTAATCCATCACCATTCTTTAGTTCACTCAGCCACCCCAGTTCAGACATGGCTATATGCAAATCAGTCTGACCCTGTGCCTTATGGGAACAGTCCAGCCCGAACTGCCAAGCCATGTCTTCCCTGGATCGGAAACAAGCATCCTGGGACCGGTTTCGGATTCATAATCCTCATCAGCCAGGCTATCTTGAATCCAGTGGCCAAGTGAACAAGGGACTCACGTCTGAGTATACCCTGCCACACTTAGGGCGAACAAAGCGATACAAAAGGGGATGATGGACGGAGCGTTTGAACAAATCAAACACTCACCCCCAGTCAACTGATCTGGGTTTAATCCATCACCATTCTTTAGTTCACTCAGCCACCCCAGTTCAGACATGGCTATATGCAAATCAGTCTGACCCTGTGCCCTATGGGAACAGTCCAGCCCGAACTGCCAAGCCATGTCTTCCCTGGATCGGAAACAAGCATCCTGGGACCGGTTTCGGATTCATAATCCTCATCAGCCAGGCTATCTTGAATCCAGTGGCCAAGTGAACAAGGGACTCACGTCTGAGTATACCCTGCCACACTTAGGGCGAACAAAGCGATACAAAAGGGGATGATGGACGGAGCGTTTGAACAAATCAAACACTCACCCCCAGTCAACTGATTTGGGTTTAATCCATCACCATTCTTTAGTTCACTCAGCCACCCCAGTTCAGACATGGCTATATGCAAATCAGTCTGACCCTGTGCCTTATGGGAACAGTCCAGCCCGCACTGCCAAGCCATGTCTTCCCTGGATCGGAAACAAGCATCCTGGGACCGGTTTCGGATTCATAATCCTCATCAGCCAGGCTATCTTGAATCCAGTGGCCAAGTGAACAAGGGACTAACGTCTGAGTATACCCTGCCACACTTAGGGCGAACAAAGCGATACAAAAGGGGATGATGGACGGAGCGTTTGAACAAATCAAACACTCACCCCCAGGCAACTGATCTGGGTTTAATCCATCACCATTCTTTAGTTCACTCAGCCACCCCAGTTCAGACATGGCTATATGCAAATCAGTCTGACCCTGTGCCTTATAGGAACAGTCCAGCCCGAACTGCCAAGCCATGTCTTCCCTGGATCGGAAACAAGCATCCTGGTTCCGGTTTCGGATTCATAATCCTCATCAGCCAGGCTATCTTGAATCCAGTGGCCAAGTGAACAAGGGACTCACGTCTGAGTATACCCTGCCACACTTAGGGCGAACAAAGTGATATAAAAGGGGATGATGGACGGAGCGTTTGAACAAATGAAACACTCACCCCTAGTCAACTGATCTGGGTTTAATCCATCACCATTCTTTAGTTCACTCAGCCACCCCAGTTCAGACATGGCTATATGCAAATCAGTCTGACCCTGTGCCTTATGGGAACAGTCCAGCCCGAACTGCCAAGCCATGTCTTCCCTGGATCGGAAACAAGCATCCTGGGACCGGTTTCGGATTCATAATCCTCATCAGCCAGGCTATCTTGAATCCAGTGGCCAAGTGAACAAGGGACTCACGTCTGAGTATACCCTGCCACACTTAGGGCGAACAAAGCGATACAAAAGGGGATGATGGACGAAGCGTTTGAACAAATCAAACACTCACCCCCAGTCAACTGATCTGGGTTTAATCCATCACCATTCTTTAGTTCACTCAGCCACCCCAGTTCAGACATGGCTATATGCAAATCAGTCTGACCCTGTGCCTTATGGGAACAGTCCAGCCCGAACTGCCAAGCCATGTCTTCCCTGGATCGGAAACAAGCATCCTGGGACCGGTTTCGGATTCATAATCCTCATCAGCCAGGCTATCTTGAATCCAGTGGCCAAGTGAACAAGGGACTCACGTCTGAGTATACCCTGCCACACTTAGGGCGAACAAAGCGATACAAAAGGGGATGATGGACGGAGCGTTTGAACAAATCAAACACTCACCCCCAGTCAACTGATCTGGGTTTAATCCATCACCATTCTTTAGTTCACTCAGCCACCCCAGTTCAGACATGGCTATATGCAAATCAGTCTGACCCTGTGCCTTATGGGAACAGTCCAGCCCGAACTGCCAAGCCATGTCTTCCCTGGATCGGAAACAAGCATCCTGGGACCGGTTTCGGATTCATAATCCTCATCAGCCAGGCTATCTTGAATCCAGTGGCCAAGTGAACAAGGGACTCACGTCTGAGTATACCCTGCTACACTTAGGGCGAACAAAGCGATACAAAAGGGGATGATGGATGGAGCGTTTGAACAAATCAAACACTCACCCCCAGTCAACTGATCTGGGTTTAATCCATCACCATTCTTTAGTTCACTCAGCCACCCCAGTTCAGACATGGCTATATGCAAATCAGTCTGACCCTGTGCCTTATGGGAACAGTCCAGCCCAAACTGCCAGGCCATGTCTTCCCTGGATCGGAAACAAGCATCCTGGGACCGGTTTCGGATTCATAATCCTCATCAGCCAGGCTATCTTGAATCCAGTGGCCAAGTGAACAAGGGACTCACGTCTGAGTATACCCTGCCACACTTAGGGCGAACAAAGCGATACAAAAGGGGATGATGGACGAAGCGTTTGAACAAATCAAACACTCACCCCCAGTCAACTGATCTGGGTTTAATCCATCACCATTCTTTAGTTCACTCAGCCACCCCAGTTCAGACATGGCTATATGCAAATCAGTCTGACCCTGTGCCTTATGGGAACAGTCCAGCCCGAACTGCCAAGCCATGTCTTCCCTGGATCGGAAACAAGCATCCTGGGACCGGTTTCGGATTCATAATCCTCATCAGCCAGGCTATCTTGAATCCAGTGGCCAAGTGAACAAGGGACTCACGTCTGAGTATACCCTGCCACACTTAGGGCGAACAAAGCGATACAAAAGGGGATGATGGACGGAGCGTTTGAACAAATCAAACACTCACCCCTAGTCAACTGATCTGGGTTTAATCCATCACCATTCTTTAGTTCACTCAGCCACCCCAGTTCAGACATGGCTATATGCAAATCAGTCTGACCCTGTGCCTTATGGGAACAGTCCAGCCCGAACTGCCAAGCCATGTCTTCCCTGGATCGGAAACAAGCATCCTGGGACCGGTTTCGGATTCATAATCCTACTCAGCCAGGCTATCTTGAATCCAGTGGCCAAGTGAACAAGGGACTCACGTCTGAGTATACCCTGCCACACTTAGGGCGAACAAAGCGATACAAAAGGGGATGATGGACGGAGCGTTTGAACAAATCAAACACTCACCCCCAGTCAACTGATCTGGGTTTAATCCATCACCATTCTTTAGTTCACTCAGCCACCCCAGTTCAGACATGGCTATATGCAAATCAGTCTGACCCTGTGCCTTATGGGAACAGTCCAGCCCGAACTGCCAAGCCATGTCTTCCCTGGATCGGAAACAAGCATCCTGGGACCGGTTTCGGATTCATAATCCTCATCAGCCAGGCTATCTTGAATCCAGTGGCCAAGTGAACAAGGGACTCACATCTGAGTATACCCTGCCACACTTAGGGCGAACAAAGCGATACAAAAGGGGATGATGGACGGAGCGTTTGAACAAATCAAACACTCACCCCCAGTCAACTGATTTGGGTTTAATCCATCACCATTCTTTAGTTCACTCAGCCACCCCAGTTCAGACATGGCTATATGCAAATCAGTCTGACCCTGTGCCTTATGGGAACAGTCCAGCCCGAACTGCCAAGCCATGTCTTCCCTGGATCGGAAACAAGCATCCTGGGACCGGTTTCGGATTCATAATCCTCATCAGCCAGGCTATCTTGAATCCAGTGGCCAAGTGAACAAGGGACTAACGTCTGAGTATACCCTGCCACACTTATGGCGAACAAAGCGATACAAAAGGGGATGATGGACGGAGCGTTTGAACAAATCAAACACTCACCCCCAGGCAACTGATCTGGGTTTAATCCATCACCATTCTTTAGTTCACTCAGCCACCCCAGTTCAGACATGGCTATATGCAAATCAGTCTGACCCTGTGCCTTATGGGAACAGTCCAGCCCGAACTGCCAAGCCATGTCTTCCCTGGATCGGAAACAAGCATCCTGGGTCCGGTTTCGGATTCATAATCCTCATCAGCCAGGCTATCTTGAATCCAGTGGCCAAGTGAACAAGGGACTCACGTCTGAGTATACCCTGCCACACTTAGGGCGAACAAAGTGATATAAAAGGGGATGATGGACGGAGCGTTTGAACAAATGAAACACTCACCCCTAGTCAACTGATCTGGGTTTAATCCATCACCATTCTTTAGTTCACTCAGCCACCCCAGTTCAGACATGGCTATATGCAAATCAGTCTGACCCTGTGCCTTATGGGAACAGTCCAGCCCGAACTGCCAAGCCATGTCTTCCCTGGATCGGAAACAAGCATCCTGGGACAGGTTTAGGATTCATAATCCTCATCAGCCAGGCTATCTTGAATCCAGTGGCCAAGTGAACAAGGGACTCACGTCTGAGTATACCCTGCCACACTTAGTGCGAACAAAGCGATACAAAAGGGGATGATGGACGGAGCGTTTGAACAAATCAAACACTCACCCCCAGTCAACTGATCTGGGTTTAATCCATCACCATTCTTTAGTTCACTCAGCCACCCCAGTTCAGACATGGCTATATGCAAATCAGTCTGACCCTGTGCCCTATGGGAACAGTCCAGCCCGAACTGCCAAGCCATGTCTTCCCTGGATCGGAAACAAGCATCCTGGGACCGGTTTCGGATTCATAATCCTCATCAGCCAGGCTATCTTGAATCCAGTGGCCAAGTGAACAAGGGACTCACGTCTGAGTATACCCTGCCACACTTAGGGCGAACAAAGCGATACAAAAGGGGATGATGGACGGAGCGTTTGAACAAATCAAACACTCACCCCCAGTCAACTGATCTGGGTTTAATCCATCACCATTCTTTAGTTCAATCAGCCACCCCAGTTCAGACATGGCTATATGCAAATCAGTCTGACCCTGTGCCTTATGGGAACAGTCCAGCACGAACTGCCAAGCCATGTCTTCCCTGGATCGGAAACAAGCATCCTGGTACCGGTTTCGGATTCATAATCCTCATCAGCCAGGCTATCTTGAATCCAGTGGCCAAGTGAACAAGGGACTCACGTCTGAGTATACCCTGCCACACTTAGGGCGAACATAGCGATACAAAAGGGGATGATGGACGGAGCGTTTGAACAAATCAAACACTCACCCCCAGTCAACTGATCTGGGTTTAATCCATCACCATTCTTTAGTTCACTTAGCCACCCCAGTTCAGACATGGCTATATGCAAATCAGTCTGACCCTGTGCCTTATGGGAACAGTCCAGCCCGAACTATCAAGCCATGTCTTCCCTGGATCGGAAACAAGCATCCTGGGACCGGTTTCGGATTCATAATCCTCATCAGCCAGGCTATCTTGAATCCAGTGGCCAAGTGAACAAGGGACTCACGTCTGAGTATACCCTGCCACACTTAGGGCGAACAAAGCGATACAAAAGGGGATGATGGACGGAGCGTTTGAACAAATCAAACACTCACCCCCAGTCAACTGATCTGGGTTTAATCCATCACCATTCTTTAGTTCACTCAGCCACCCCAGTTCAGACATGGCTATATGCAAATCAGTCTGACCCTGTGCCTTATGGGAACAGTCCAGCCCGAACTGCCAAGCCATGTCTTCCCTGGATCGGAAACAAGCATCCTGGGACCGGTTTTGGATTCATAATCCTCATCAGCCAGGCTATCTTGAATCCAGTGGCCAAGTGAACAAGGGACTCACGTCTGAATATACCCTGCCACACTTAGGGCGAACAAAGCGATACAAAAGGGGATGATGGACGGAGCGTTTGAACAAATCAAACACTCACCCCCAGTCAACTGATTTGGGTTTAATCCATCACCATTCTTTAGTTCACTCAGCCACCCCAGTTCAGACATGGCTATATGCAAATCAGTCTGACCCTGTGCCTTATGGGAACAGTCCAGCCCGAACTGCCAAGCCATGTCTTCCCTGGATCGGAAACAAGCATCCTGGGACCGGTTTCGGATTCATAATCCTCATCAGCCAGGCTATCTTGAATCCAGTGGCCAAGTGAACAAGGGACTCACGTCTGAGTATACCCTGCCACACTTAGGGCGAACAAAGCGATACAAAAGGGGATGATGGACGGAGCGTTTGAACAAATCAAACACTAACCCCCAGGCAACTGATCTGGGTTTAATCCATCACCATTCTTTAGTTCACTCAGCCACCCCAGTTCAGACATGGCTATATGCAAATCAGTCTGACCCTGTGCCTTATGGGAACAGTCCAGCCCGAACTGCCAAGCCATGTCTTCCCTGGATCGGAAACAAGCATCCTGGGACCGGTTTCGGATTCATAATCCTCATCAGCCAGGCTATCTTGAATCCAGTGGCCAAGTGAACAAGGGACTCACGTCTGAGTATACCCTGCCACACTTAGGGCGAACAAAGCGATACAAAAGGGGATGATGGACGGAGCGTTTGAACAAATCAAACACTCACCCCCAGTCAACTGATCTGGGTTTAATCCATCACCATTCTTTAGTTCACTCAGCCACCCCAGTTCAGACATGGCTATATGCAAATCAGTCTGACCCTGTGCCCTATGGGAACAGTCCAGCCCGAACTGCCAAGCCATGTCTTCCCTGGATCGGAAACAAGCATCCTGGGACCGGTTTCGGATTCATAATCCTCATCAGCCAGGCTATCTTGAATCCAGTGGCCAAGTGAACAAGGGACTCACGTCTGAGTATACCCTGCCACACTTAGGGCGAACAAAGCGATACAAAAGGGGATGATGGACGGAGCGTTTGAACAAATCAAACACTCACCCCCAGTCAACTGATTTGGGTTTAATCCATCACCATTCTTTAGTTCACTCAGCCACCCCAGTTCAGACATGGCTATATGCAAATCAGTCTGACCCTGTGCCCTATGGGAACAGTCCAGCCCGAACTGCCAAGCCATGTCTTCCCTGGATCGGAAACAAGCATCCTGGGACCGGTTTCGGATTCATAATCCTCATCAGCCAGGCTATCTTGAATCCAGTGGCCAAGTGAACAAGGGACTAACGTCTGAGTATACCCTGCCACACTTAGGGCGAACAAAGCGATACAAAAGGGGATGATGGACGGAGCGTTTGAACAAATCAAACACTCACCCCCAGGCAACTGATCTGGGTTTAATCCATCACCATTCTTTAGTTCACTCAGCCACCCCAGTTCAGACATGGCTATATGCAAATCAGTCTGACCCTGTGCCTTATAGGAACAGTCCAGCCCGAACTGCCAAGCCATGTCTTCCCTGGATCGGAAACAAGCATCCTGGTTCCGGTTTCGGATTCATAATCCTCATCAGCCAGGCTATCTTGAATCCAGTGGCCAAGTGAACAAGGGACTCACGTCTGAGTATACCCTGCCACACTTAGGGCGAACAAAGCGATACAAAAGGGGATGATGGACGGAGCGTTTGAACAAATCAAACACTAACCCCCAGGCAACTGATCTGGGTTTAATCCATCACCATTCTTTAGTTCACTCAGCCACCCCAGTTCAGACATGGCTATATGCAAATCAGTCTGACCCTGTGCCTTATGGGAACAGTCCAGCCCGAACTGCCAAGCCATGTCTTCCCTGGATCGGAAACAAGCATCCTGGGACCGGTTTCGGATTCATAATCCTCATCAGCCAGGCTATCTTGAATCCAGTGGCCAAGTGAACAAGGGACTCACGTCTGAGTATACCCTGCCACACTTAGGGCGAACAAAGCGATACAAAAGGGGATGATGGACGGAGCGTTTGAACAAATCAAACACTAACCCCCAGGCAACTGATCTGGGTTTAATCCATCACCATTCTTTAGTTCACTCAGCCACCCCAGTTCAGACATGGCTATATGCAAATCAGTCTGACCCTGTGCCTTATGGGAACAGTCCAGCCCGAACTGCCAAGCCATGTCTTCCCTGGATCGGAAACAAGCATCCTGGGACCGGTTTCGGATTCATAATCCTCATCAGCCAGGCTATCTTGAATCCAGTGGCCAAGTGAACAAGGGACTCACGTCTGAGTATACCCTGCCACACTTAGGGCGAACAAAGCGATACAAAAGGGGATGATGGACGGAGCGTTTGAACAAATCAAACACTCACCCCCAGTCAACTGATCTGGGTTTAATCCATCACCATTCTTTAGTTCACTCAGCCACCCCAGTTCAGACATGGCTATATGCAAATCAGTCTGACCCTGTGCCTTATGGGAACAGTCCAGCCCGAACTGCCAAGCCATGTCTTCCCTGGATCGGAAACAAGCATCCTGGGACCGGTTTCGGATTCATAATCCTCATCAGCCAGGCTATCTTGAATCCAGTGGCCAAGTGAACAAGGGACTCACGTCTGAGTATACCCTGCCACACTTAGGGCGAACAAAGCGATACAAAAGGGGATGATGGACGGAGCGTTTGAACAAATCAAACACTCACCCCTAGTCAACTGATCTGGGTTTAATCCATCACCATTCTTTAGTTCACTCAGCCACCCCAGTTCAGACATGGCTATATGCAAATCAGTCTGACCCTGTGCCTTATGGGAACAGTCCAGCCCTAACTGCCAAGCCATGTCTTCCCTGGATCGGAAACAAGCATCCTGGGACCGGTTTCGGATTCATAATCCTACTCAGCCAGGCTATCTTGAATCCAGTGGCCAAGTGAACAAGGGACTCACGTCTGAGTATACCCTGCCACACTTAGGGCGAACAAAGCGATACAAAAGGGGATGATGGACGGAGCGTTTGAACAAATCAAACGACTCACCCCCAGTCAACTGATCTGGGTTAATCCATCACCATTCTTTAGTTCACTCAGCCACATTTCAGACATGGCTATATTGCAAATCATCTGAACCCTGTGCCTTAATGGGAACATCCCTGGGACCGTTCGACGGAGCGTTTTGAACAAATCAAACGACTCTCCACCCAGTCCAACTGATTTGGTTTAATCCATCATTCACCATTCTTGAGTTGAATCCAGTGGCCAAGTGAACAAGGGACTCACATCTGAGTATACCCTGCCACACTTAGGGCGAACAAAGCGATACAAAAGGGGATGATGGACGGAGCGTTTGAACAAATCAAACACTCACCCCCAGTCAACTGATTTGGGTTTAATCCATCACCATTCTTTAGTTCACTCAGCCACCCCAGTTCAGACATGGCTATATGCAAATCAGTCTGACCCTGTGCCTTATGGGAACAGTCCAGCCCGAACTGCCAAGCCATGTCTTCCCTGGATCGGAAACAAGCATCCTGGGACCGGTTTCGGATTCATAATCCTCATCAGCCAGGCTATCTTGAATCCAGTGGCCAAGTGAACAAGGGACTAACGTCTGAGTATACCCTGCCACACTTATGGCGAACAAAGCGATACAAAAGGGGATGATGGACGGAGCGTTTGAACAAATCAAACACTCACCCCCAGGCAACTGATCTGGGTTTAATCCATCACCATTCTTTAGTTCACTCAGCCACCCCAGTTCAGACATGGCTATATGCAAATCAGTCTGACCCTGTGCCTTATGGGAACAGTCCAGCCCGAACTGCCAAGCCATGTCTTCCCTGGATCGGAAACAAGCATCCTGGGTCCGGTTTCGGATTCATAATCCTCATCAGCCAGGCTATCTTGAATCCAGTGGCCAAGTGAACAAGGGACTCACGTCTGAGTATACCCTGCCACACTTAGGGCGAACAAAGTGATATAAAAGGGGATGATGGACGGAGCGTTTGAACAAATGAAACACTCACCCCTAGTCAACTGATCTGGGTTTAATCCATCACCATTCTTTAGTTCACTCAGCCACCCCAGTTCAGACATGGCTATATGCAAATCAGTCTGACCCTGTGCCTTATGGGAACAGTCCAGCCCGAACTGCCAAGCCATGTCTTCCCTGGATCGGAAACAAGCATCCTGGGACAGGTTTAGGATTCATAATCCTCATCAGCCAGGCTATCTTGAATCCAGTGGCCAAGTGAACAAGGGACTCACGTCTGAGTATACCCTGCCACACTTAGTGCGAACAAAGCGATACAAAAGGGGATGATGGACGGAGCGTTTGAACAAATCAAACACTCACCCCCAGTCAACTGATCTGGGTTTAATCCATCACCATTCTTTAGTTCACTCAGCCACCCCAGTTCAGACATGGCTATATGCAAATCAGTCTGACCCTGTGCCCTATGGGAACAGTCCAGCCCGAACTGCCAAGCCATGTCTTCCCTGGATCGGAAACAAGCATCCTGGGACCGGTTTCGGATTCATAATCCTCATCAGCCAGGCTATCTTGAATCCAGTGGCCAAGTGAACAAGGGACTCACGTCTGAGTATACCCTGCCACACTTAGGGCGAACAAAGCGATACAAAAGGGGATGATGGACGGAGCGTTTGAACAAATCAAACACTCACCCCCAGTCAACTGATCTGGGTTTAATCCATCACCATTCTTTAGTTCAATCAGCCACCCCAGTTCAGACATGGCTATATGCAAATCAGTCTGACCCTGTGCCTTATGGGAACAGTCCAGCACGAACTGCCAAGCCATGTCTTCCCTGGATCGGAAACAAGCATCCTGGTACCGGTTTCGGATTCATAATCCTCATCAGCCAGGCTATCTTGAATCCAGTGGCCAAGTGAACAAGGGACTCACGTCTGAGTATACCCTGCCACACTTAGGGCGAACATAGCGATACAAAAGGGGATGATGGACGGAGCGTTTGAACAAATCAAACACTCACCCCCAGTCAACTGATCTGGGTTTAATCCATCACCATTCTTTAGTTCACTTAGCCACCCCAGTTCAGACATGGCTATATGCAAATCAGTCTGACCCTGTGCCTTATGGGAACAGTCCAGCCCGAACTATCAAGCCATGTCTTCCCTGGATCGGAAACAAGCATCCTGGGACCGGTTTCGGATTCATAATCCTCATCAGCCAGGCTATCTTGAATCCAGTGGCCAAGTGAACAAGGGACTCACGTCTGAGTATACCCTGCCACACTTAGGGCGAACAAAGCGATACAAAAGGGGATGATGGACGGAGCGTTTGAACAAATCAAACACTCACCCCCAGTCAACTGATCTGGGTTTAATCCATCACCATTCTTTAGTTCACTCAGCCACCCCAGTTCAGACATGGCTATATGCAAATCAGTCTGACCCTGTGCCTTATGGGAACAGTCCAGCCCGAACTGCCAAGCCATGTCTTCCCTGGATCGGAAACAAGCATCCTGGGACCGGTTTTGGATTCATAATCCTCATCAGCCAGGCTATCTTGAATCCAGTGGCCAAGTGAACAAGGGACTCACGTCTGAATATACCCTGCCACACTTAGGGCGAACAAAGCGATACAAAAGGGGATGATGGACGGAGCGTTTGAACAAATCAAACACTCACCCCCAGTCAACTGATTTGGGTTTAATCCATCACCATTCTTTAGTTCACTCAGCCACCCCAGTTCAGACATGGCTATATGCAAATCAGTCTGACCCTGTGCCTTATGGGAACAGTCCAGCCCGAACTGCCAAGCCATGTCTTCCCTGGATCGGAAACAAGCATCCTGGGACCGGTTTCGGATTCATAATCCTCATCAGCCAGGCTATCTTGAATCCAGTGGCCAAGTGAACAAGGGACTCACGTCTGAGTATACCCTGCCACACTTAGGGCGAACAAAGCGATACAAAAGGGGATGATGGACGGAGCGTTTGAACAAATCAAACACTCACCCCCAGGCAACTGATCTGGGTTTAATCCATCACCATTCTTTAGTTCACTCAGCCACCCCAGTTCAGACATGGCTATATGCAAATCAGTCTGACCCTGTGCCTTATGGGAACAGTCCAGCCCGAACTGCCAAGCCATGTCTTCCCTGGATCGGAAACAAGCATCCTGGGACCGGTTTCGGATTCATAATCCTCATCAGCCAGGCTATCTTGAATCCAGTGGCCAAGTGAACAAGGGACTCACGTCTGAGTATACCCTGCCACACTTAGGGCGAACAAAGCGATACAAAAGGGGATGATGGACGGAGCGTTTGAACAAATCAAACACTCACCCCCAGTCAACTGATCTGGGTTTAATCCATCACCATTCTTTAGTTCACTCAGCCACCCCAGTTCAGACATGGCTATATGCAAATCAGTCTGACCCTGTGCCCTATGGGAACAGTCCAGCCCGAACTGCCAAGCCATGTCTTCCCTGGATCGGAAACAAGCATCCTGGGACCGGTTTCGGATTCATAATCCTCATCAGCCAGGCTATCTTGAATCCAGTGGCCAAGTGAACAAGGGACTCACGTCTGAGTATACCCTGCCACACTTAGGGCGAACAAAGCGATACAAAAGGGGATGATGGACGGAGCGTTTGAACAAATCAAACACTCACCCCCAGTCAACTGATTTGGGTTTAATCCATCACCATTCTTTAGTTCACTCAGCCACCCCAGTTCAGACATGGCTATATGCAAATCAGTCTGACCCTGTGCCTTATGGGAACAGTCCAGCCCGCACTGCCAAGCCATGTCTTCCCTGGATCGGAAACAAGCATCCTGGGACCGGTTTCGGATTCATAATCCTCATCAGCCAGGCTATCTTGAATCCAGTGGCCAAGTGAACAAGGGACTAACGTCTGAGTATACCCTGCCACACTTAGGGCGAACAAAGCGATACAAAAGGGGATGATGGACGGAGCGTTTGAACAAATCAAACACTCACCCCCAGGCAACTGATCTGGGTTTAATCCATCACCATTCTTTAGTTCACTCAGCCACCCCAGTTCAGACATGGCTATATGCAAATCAGTCTGACCCTGTGCCTTATAGGAACAGTCCAGCCCGAACTGCCAAGCCATGTCTTCCCTGGATCGGAAACAAGCATCCTGGTTCCGGTTTCGGATTCATAATCCTCATCAGCCAGGCTATCTTGAATCCAGTGGCCAAGTGAACAAGGGACTCACGTCTGAGTATACCCTGCCACACTTAGGGCGAACAAAGTGATATAAAAGGGGATGATGGACGGAGCGTTTGAACAAATGAAACACTCACCCCTAGTCAACTGATCTGGGTTTAATCCATCACCATTCTTTAGTTCACTCAGCCACCCCAGTTCAGACATGGCTATATGCAAATCAGTCTGACCCTGTGCCTTATGGGAACAGTCCAGCCCGAACTGCCAAGCCATGTCTTCCCTGGATCGGAAACAAGCATCCTGGGACCGGTTTCGGATTCATAATCCTCATCAGCCAGGCTATCTTGAATCCAGTGGCCAAGTGAACAAGGGACTCACGTCTGAGTATACCCTGCCACACTTAGGGCGAACAAAGCGATACAAAAGGGGATGATGGACGAAGCGTTTGAACAAATCAAACACTCACCCCCAGTCAACTGATCTGGGTTTAATCCATCACCATTCTTTAGTTCACTCAGCCACCCCAGTTCAGACATGGCTATATGCAAATCAGTCTGACCCTGTGCCTTATGGGAACAGTCCAGCCCGAACTGCCAAGCCATGTCTTCCCTGGATCGGAAACAAGCATCCTGGGACCGGTTTCGGATTCATAATCCTCATCAGCCAGGCTATCTTGAATCCAGTGGCCAAGTGAACAAGGGACTCACGTCTGAGTATACCCTGCCACACTTAGGGCGAACAAAGCGATACAAAAGGGGATGATGGACGGAGCGTTTGAACAAATCAAACACTCACCCCCAGTCAACTGATCTGGGTTTAATCCATCACCATTCTTTAGTTCACTCAGCCACCCCAGTTCAGACATGGCTATATGCAAATCAGTCTGACCCTGTGCCTTATGGGAACAGTCCAGCCCGAACTGCCAAGCCATGTCTTCCCTGGATCGGAAACAAGCATCCTGGGACCGGTTTCGGATTCATAATCCTCATCAGCCAGGCTATCTTGAATCCAGTGGCCAAGTGAACAAGGGACTCACGTCTGAGTATACCCTGCTACACTTAGGGCGAACAAAGCGATACAAAAGGGGATGATGGATGGAGCGTTTGAACAAATCAAACACTCACCCCCAGTCAACTGATCTGGGTTTAATCCATCACCATTCTTTAGTTCACTCAGCCACCCCAGTTCAGACATGGCTATATGCAAATCAGTCTGACCCTGTGCCTTATGGGAACAGTCCAGCCCAAACTGCCAGGCCATGTCTTCCCTGGATCGGAAACAAGCATCCTGGGACCGGTTTCGGATTCATAATCCTCATCAGCCAGGCTATCTTGAATCCAGTGGCCAAGTGAACAAGGGACTCACGTCTGAGTATACCCTGCCACACTTAGGGCGAACAAAGCGATACAAAAGGGGATGATGGACGAAGCGTTTGAACAAATCAAACACTCACCCCCAGTCAACTGATCTGGGTTTAATCCATCACCATTCTTTAGTTCACTCAGCCACCCCAGTTCAGACATGGCTATATGCAAATCAGTCTGACCCTGTGCCTTATGGGAACAGTCCAGCCCGAACTGCCAAGCCATGTCTTCCCTGGATCGGAAACAAGCATCCTGGGACCGGTTTCGGATTCATAATCCTCATCAGCCAGGCTATCTTGAATCCAGTGGCCAAGTGAACAAGGGACTCACGTCTGAGTATACCCTGCCACACTTAGGGCGAACAAAGCGATACAAAAGGGGATGATGGACGGAGCGTTTGAACAAATCAAACACTCACCCCTAGTCAACTGATCTGGGTTTAATCCATCACCATTCTTTAGTTCACTCAGCCACCCCAGTTCAGACATGGCTATATGCAAATCAGTCTGACCCTGTGCCTTATGGGAACAGTCCAGCCCGAACTGCCAAGCCATGTCTTCCCTGGATCGGAAACAAGCATCCTGGGACCGGTTTCGGATTCATAATCCTACTCAGCCAGGCTATCTTGAATCCAGTGGCCAAGTGAACAAGGGACTCACGTCTGAGTATACCCTGCCACACTTAGGGCGAACAAAGCGATACAAAAGGGGATGATGGACGGAGCGTTTGAACAAATCAAACACTCACCCCCAGTCAACTGATCTGGGTTTAATCCATCACCATTCTTTAGTTCACTCAGCCACCCCAGTTCAGACATGGCTATATGCAAATCAGTCTGACCCTGTGCCTTATGGGAACAGTCCAGCCCGAACTGCCAAGCCATGTCTTCCCTGGATCGGAAACAAGCATCCTGGGACCGGTTTCGGATTCATAATCCTCATCAGCCAGGCTATCTTGAATCCAGTGGCCAAGTGAACAAGGGACTCACATCTGAGTATACCCTGCCACACTTAGGGCGAACAAAGCGATACAAAAGGGGATGATGGACGGAGCGTTTGAACAAATCAAACACTCACCCCCAGTCAACTGATTTGGGTTTAATCCATCACCATTCTTTAGTTCACTCAGCCACCCCAGTTCAGACATGGCTATATGCAAATCAGTCTGACCCTGTGCCTTATGGGAACAGTCCAGCCCGAACTGCCAAGCCATGTCTTCCCTGGATCGGAAACAAGCATCCTGGGACCGGTTTCGGATTCATAATCCTCATCAGCCAGGCTATCTTGAATCCAGTGGCCAAGTGAACAAGGGACTAACGTCTGAGTATACCCTGCCACACTTATGGCGAACAAAGCGATACAAAAGGGGATGATGGACGGAGCGTTTGAACAAATCAAACACTCACCCCCAGGCAACTGATCTGGGTTTAATCCATCACCATTCTTTAGTTCACTCAGCCACCCCAGTTCAGACATGGCTATATGCAAATCAGTCTGACCCTGTGCCTTATGGGAACAGTCCAGCCCGAACTATCAAGCCATGTCTTCCCTGGATCGGAAACAAGCATCCTGGGACCGGTTTCGGATTCATAATCCTCATCAGCCAGGCTATCTTGAATCCAGTGGCCAAGTGAACAAGGGACTCACGTCTGAGTATACCCTGCCACACTTAGGGCGAACAAAGCGATACAAAAGGGGATGATGGACGGAGCGTTTGAACAAATCAAACACTCACCCCCAGTCAACTGATCTGGGTTTAATCCATCACCATTCTTTAGTTCACTCAGCCACCCCAGTTCAGACATGGCTATATGCAAATCAGTCTGACCCTGTGCCTTATGGGAACAGTCCAGCCCGAACTGCCAAGCCATGTCTTCCCTGGATCGGAAACAAGCATCCTGGGACCGGTTTTGGATTCATAATCCTCATCAGCCAGGCTATCTTGAATCCAGTGGCCAAGTGAACAAGGGACTCACGTCTGAATATACCCTGCCACACTTAGGGCGAACAAAGCGATACAAAAGGGGATGATGGACGGAGCGTTTGAACAAATCAAACACTCACCCCCAGTCAACTGATTTGGGTTTAATCCATCACCATTCTTTAGTTCACTCAGCCACCCCAGTTCAGACATGGCTATATGCAAATCAGTCTGACCCTGTGCCTTATGGGAACAGTCCAGCCCGAACTGCCAAGCCATGTCTTCCCTGGATCGGAAACAAGCATCCTGGGACCGGTTTCGGATTCATAATCCTCATCAGCCAGGCTATCTTGAATCCAGTGGCCAAGTGAACAAGGGACTCACGTCTGAGTATACCCTGCCACACTTAGGGCGAACAAAGCGATACAAAAGGGGATGATGGACGGAGCGTTTGAACAAATCAAACACTCACCCCCAGGCAACTGATCTGGGTTTAATCCATCACCATTCTTTAGTTCACTCAGCCACCCCAGTTCAGACATGGCTATATGCAAATCAGTCTGACCCTGTGCCTTATGGGAACAGTCCAGCCCGAACTGCCAAGCCATGTCTTCCCTGGATCGGAAACAAGCATCCTGGGACCGGTTTCGGATTCATAATCCTCATCAGCCAGGCTATCTTGAATCCAGTGGCCAAGTGAACAAGGGACTCACGTCTGAGTATACCCTGCCACACTTAGGGCGAACAAAGCGATACAAAAGGGGATGATGGACGGAGCGTTTGAACAAATCAAACACTCACCCCCAGTCAACTGATCTGGGTTTAATCCATCACCATTCTTTAGTTCACTCAGCCACCCCAGTTCAGACATGGCTATATGCAAATCAGTCTGACCCTGTGCCCTATGGGAACAGTCCAGCCCGAACTGCCAAGCCATGTCTTCCCTGGATCGGAAACAAGCATCCTGGGACCGGTTTCGGATTCATAATCCTCATCAGCCAGGCTATCTTGAATCCAGTGGCCAAGTGAACAAGGGACTCACGTCTGAGTATACCCTGCCACACTTAAGGCGAACAAAGCGATACAAAAGGGGATGATGGACGGAGCGTTTGAACAAATCAAACACTCACCCCCAGTCAACTGATTTGGGTTTAATCCATCACCATTCTTTAGTTCACTCAGCCACCCCAGTTCAGACATGGCTATATGCAAATCAGTCTGACCCTGTGCCTTATGGGAACAGTCCAGCCCGCACTGCCAAGCCATGTCTTCCCTGGATCGGAAACAAGCATCCTGGGACCGGTTTCGGATTCATAATCCTCATCAGCCAGGCTATCTTGAATCCAGTGGCCAAGTGAACAAGGGACTAACGTCTGAGTATACCCTGCCACACTTAGGGCGAACAAAGCGATACAAAAGGGGATGATGGACGGAGCGTTTGAACAAATCAAACACTCACCCCCAGGCAACTGATCTGGGTTTAATCCATCACCATTCTTTAGTTCACTCAGCCACCCCAGTTCAGACATGGCTATATGCAAATCAGTCTGACCCTGTGCCTTATAGGAACAGTCCAGCCCGAACTGCCAAGCCATGTCTTCCCTGGATCGGAAACAAGCATCCTGGTTCCGGTTTCGGATTCATAATCCTCATCAGCCAGGCTATCTTGAATCCAGTGGCCAAGTGAACAAGGGACTCACGTCTGAGTATACCCTGCCACACTTAGGGCGAACAAAGTGATATAAAAGGGGATGATGGACGGAGCGTTTGAACAAATGAAACACTCACCCCTAGTCAACTGATCTGGGTTTAATCCATCACCATTCTTTAGTTCACTCAGCCACCCCAGTTCAGACATGGCTATATGCAAATCAGTCTGACCCTGTGCCTTATGGGAACAGTCCAGCCCGAACTGCCAAGCCATGTCTTCCCTGGATCGGAAACAAGCATCCTGGGACCGGTTTCGGATTCATAATCCTCATCAGCCAGGCTATCTTGAATCCAGTGGCCAAGTGAACAAGGGACTCACGTCTGAGTATACCCTGCCACACTTAGGGCGAACAAAGCGATACAAAAGGGGATGATGGACGAAGCGTTTGAACAAATCAAACACTCACCCCCAGTCAACTGATCTGGGTTTAATCCATCACCATTCTTTAGTTCACTCAGCCACCCCAGTTCAGACATGGCTATATGCAAATCAGTCTGACCCTGTGCCTTATGGGAACAGTCCAGCCCGAACTGCCAAGCCATGTCTTCCCTGGATCGGAAACAAGCATCCTGGGACCGGTTTCGGATTCATAATCCTCATCAGCCAGGCTATCTTGAATCCAGTGGCCAAGTGAACAAGGGACTCACGTCTGAGTATACCCTGCCACACTTAGGGCGAACAAAGCGATACAAAAGGGGATGATGGACGGAGCGTTTGAACAAATCAAACACTCACCCCCAGTCAACTGATCTGGGTTTAATCCATCACCATTCTTTAGTTCACTCAGCCACCCCAGTTCAGACATGGCTATATGCAAATCAGTCTGACCCTGTGCCTTATGGGAACAGTCCAGCCCGAACTGCCAAGCCATGTCTTCCCTGGATCGGAAACAAGCATCCTGGGACCGGTTTCGGATTCATAATCCTCATCAGCCAGGCTATCTTGAATCCAGTGGCCAAGTGAACAAGGGACTCACGTCTGAGTATACCCTGCTACACTTAGGGCGAACAAAGCGATACAAAAGGGGATGATGGATGGAGCGTTTGAACAAATCAAACACTCACCCCCAGTCAACTGATCTGGGTTTAATCCATCACCATTCTTTAGTTCACTCAGCCACCCCAGTTCAGACATGGCTATATGCAAATCAGTCTGACCCTGTGCCTTATGGGAACAGTCCAGCCCAAACTGCCAGGCCATGTCTTCCCTGGATCGGAAACAAGCATCCTGGGACCGGTTTCGGATTCATAATCCTCATCAGCCAGGCTATCTTGAATCCAGTGGCCAAGTGAACAAGGGACTCACGTCTGAGTATACCCTGCCACACTTAGGGCGAACAAAGCGATACAAAAGGGGATGATGGACGAAGCGTTTGAACAAATCAAACACTCACCCCCAGTCAACTGATCTGGGTTTAATCCATCACCATTCTTTAGTTCACTCAGCCACCCCAGTTCAGACATGGCTATATGCAAATCAGTCTGACCCTGTGCCTTATGGGAACAGTCCAGCCCGAACTGCCAAGCCATGTCTTCCCTGGATCGGAAACAAGCATCCTGGGACCGGTTTCGGATTCATAATCCTCATCAGCCAGGCTATCTTGAATCCAGTGGCCAAGTGAACAAGGGACTCACGTCTGAGTATACCCTGCCACACTTAGGGCGAACAAAGCGATACAAAAGGGGATGATGGACGGAGCGTTTGAACAAATCAAACACTCACCCCTAGTCAACTGATCTGGGTTTAATCCATCACCATTCTTTAGTTCACTCAGCCACCCCAGTTCAGACATGGCTATATGCAAATCAGTCTGACCCTGTGCCTTATGGGAACAGTCCAGCCCGAACTGCCAAGCCATGTCTTCCCTGGATCGGAAACAAGCATCCTGGGACCGGTTTCGGATTCATAATCCTACTCAGCCAGGCTATCTTGAATCCAGTGGCCAAGTGAACAAGGGACTCACGTCTGAGTATACCCTGCCACACTTAGGGCGAACAAAGCGATACAAAAGGGGATGATGGACGGAGCGTTTGAACAAATCAAACACTCACCCCCAGTCAACTGATCTGGGTTTAATCCATCACCATTCTTTAGTTCACTCAGCCACCCCAGTTCAGACATGGCTATATGCAAATCAGTCTGACCCTGTGCCTTATGGGAACAGTCCAGCCCGAACTGCCAAGCCATGTCTTCCCTGGATCGGAAACAAGCATCCTGGGACCGGTTTCGGATTCATAATCCTCATCAGCCAGGCTATCTTGAATCCAGTGGCCAAGTGAACAAGGGACTCACATCTGAGTATACCCTGCCACACTTAGGGCGAACAAAGCGATACAAAAGGGGATGATGGACGGAGCGTTTGAACAAATCAAACACTCACCCCCAGTCAACTGATTTGGGTTTAATCCATCACCATTCTTTAGTTCACTCAGCCACCCCAGTTCAGACATGGCTATATGCAAATCAGTCTGACCCTGTGCCTTATGGGAACAGTCCAGCCCGAACTGCCAAGCCATGTCTTCCCTGGATCGGAAACAAGCATCCTGGGACCGGTTTCGGATTCATAATCCTCATCAGCCAGGCTATCTTGAATCCAGTGGCCAAGTGAACAAGGGACTAACGTCTGAGTATACCCTGCCACACTTATGGCGAACAAAGCGATACAAAAGGGGATGATGGACGGAGCGTTTGAACAAATCAAACACTCACCCCCAGGCAACTGATCTGGGTTTAATCCATCACCATTCTTTAGTTCACTCAGCCACCCCAGTTCAGACATGGCTATATGCAAATCAGTCTGACCCTGTGCCTTATGGGAACAGTCCAGCCCGAACTGCCAAGCCATGTCTTCCCTGGATCGGAAACAAGCATCCTGGGTCCGGTTTCGGATTCATAATCCTCATCAGCCAGGCTATCTTGAATCCAGTGGCCAAGTGAACAAGGGACTCACGTCTGAGTATACCCTGCCACACTTAGGGCGAACAAAGTGATATAAAAGGGGATGATGGACGGAGCGTTTGAACAAATGAAACACTCACCCCTAGTCAACTGATCTGGGTTTAATCCATCACCATTCTTTAGTTCACTCAGCCACCCCAGTTCAGACATGGCTATATGCAAATCAGTCTGACCCTGTGCCTTATGGGAACAGTCCAGCCCGAACTGCCAAGCCATGTCTTCCCTGGATCGGAAACAAGCATCCTGGGACAGGTTTAGGATTCATAATCCTCATCAGCCAGGCTATCTTGAATCCAGTGGCCAAGTGAACAAGGGACTCACGTCTGAGTATACCCTGCCACACTTAGTGCGAACAAAGCGATACAAAAGGGGATGATGGACGGAGCGTTTGAACAAATCAAACACTCACCCCCAGTCAACTGATCTGGGTTTAATCCATCACCATTCTTTAGTTCACTCAGCCACCCCAGTTCAGACATGGCTATATGCAAATCAGTCTGACCCTGTGCCCTATGGGAACAGTCCAGCCCGAACTGCCAAGCCATGTCTTCCCTGGATCGGAAACAAGCATCCTGGGACCGGTTTCGGATTCATAATCCTCATCAGCCAGGCTATCTTGAATCCAGTGGCCAAGTGAACAAGGGACTCACGTCTGAGTATACCCTGCCACACTTAGGGCGAACAAAGCGATACAAAAGGGGATGATGGACGGAGCGTTTGAACAAATCAAACACTCACCCCCAGTCAACTGATCTGGGTTTAATCCATCACCATTCTTTAGTTCAATCAGCCACCCCAGTTCAGACATGGCTATATGCAAATCAGTCTGACCCTGTGCCTTATGGGAACAGTCCAGCACGAACTGCCAAGCCATGTCTTCCCTGGATCGGAAACAAGCATCCTGGTACCGGTTTCGGATTCATAATCCTCATCAGCCAGGCTATCTTGAATCCAGTGGCCAAGTGAACAAGGGACTCACGTCTGAGTATACCCTGCCACACTTAGGGCGAACATAGCGATACAAAAGGGGATGATGGACGGAGCGTTTGAACAAATCAAACACTCACCCCCAGTCAACTGATCTGGGTTTAATCCATCACCATTCTTTAGTTCACTTAGCCACCCCAGTTCAGACATGGCTATATGCAAATCAGTCTGACCCTGTGCCTTATGGGAACAGTCCAGCCCGAACTATCAAGCCATGTCTTCCCTGGATCGGAAACAAGCATCCTGGGACCGGTTTCGGATTCATAATCCTCATCAGCCAGGCTATCTTGAATCCAGTGGCCAAGTGAACAAGGGACTCACGTCTGAGTATACCCTGCCACACTTAGGGCGAACAAAGCGATACAAAAGGGGATGATGGACGGAGCGTTTGAACAAATCAAACACTCACCCCCAGTCAACTGATCTGGGTTTAATCCATCACCATTCTTTAGTTCACTCAGCCACCCCAGTTCAGACATGGCTATATGCAAATCAGTCTGACCCTGTGCCTTATGGGAACAGTCCAGCCCGAACTGCCAAGCCATGTCTTCCCTGGATCGGAAACAAGCATCCTGGGACCGGTTTTGGATTCATAATCCTCATCAGCCAGGCTATCTTGAATCCAGTGGCCAAGTGAACAAGGGACTCACGTCTGAATATACCCTGCCACACTTAGGGCGAACAAAGCGATACAAAAGGGGATGATGGACGGAGCGTTTGAACAAATCAAACACTCACCCCCAGTCAACTGATTTGGGTTTAATCCATCACCATTCTTTAGTTCACTCAGCCACCCCAGTTCAGACATGGCTATATGCAAATCAGTCTGACCCTGTGCCTTATGGGAACAGTCCAGCCCGAACTGCCAAGCCATGTCTTCCCTGGATCGGAAACAAGCATCCTGGGACCGGTTTCGGATTCATAATCCTCATCAGCCAGGCTATCTTGAATCCAGTGGCCAAGTGAACAAGGGACTCACGTCTGAGTATACCCTGCCACACTTAGGGCGAACAAAGCGATACAAAAGGGGATGATGGACGGAGCGTTTGAACAAATCAAACACTAACCCCCAGGCAACTGATCTGGGTTTAATCCATCACCATTCTTTAGTTCACTCAGCCACCCCAGTTCAGACATGGCTATATGCAAATCAGTCTGACCCTGTGCCTTATGGGAACAGTCCAGCCCGAACTGCCAAGCCATGTCTTCCCTGGATCGGAAACAAGCATCCTGGGACCGGTTTCGGATTCATAATCCTCATCAGCCAGGCTATCTTGAATCCAGTGGCCAAGTGAACAAGGGACTCACGTCTGAGTATACCCTGCCACACTTAGGGCGAACAAAGCGATACAAAAGGGGATGATGGACGGAGCGTTTGAACAAATCAAACACTCACCCCCAGTCAACTGATCTGGGTTTAATCCATCACCATTCTTTAGTTCACTCAGCCACCCCAGTTCAGACATGGCTATATGCAAATCAGTCTGACCCTGTGCCCTATGGGAACAGTCCAGCCCGAACTGCCAAGCCATGTCTTCCCTGGATCGGAAACAAGCATCCTGGGACCGGTTTCGGATTCATAATCCTCATCAGCCAGGCTATCTTGAATCCAGTGGCCAAGTGAACAAGGGACTCACGTCTGAGTATACCCTGCCACACTTAGGGCGAACAAAGCGATACAAAAGGGGATGATGGACGGAGCGTTTGAACAAATCAAACACTCACCCCCAGTCAACTGATTTGGGTTTAATCCATCACCATTCTTTAGTTCACTCAGCCACCCCAGTTCAGACATGGCTATATGCAAATCAGTCTGACCCTGTGCCCTATGGGAACAGTCCAGCCCGAACTGCCAAGCCATGTCTTCCCTGGATCGGAAACAAGCATCCTGGGACCGGTTTCGGATTCATAATCCTCATCAGCCAGGCTATCTTGAATCCAGTGGCCAAGTGAACAAGGGACTAACGTCTGAGTATACCCTGCCACACTTAGGGCGAACAAAGCGATACAAAAGGGGATGATGGACGGAGCGTTTGAACAAATCAAACACTCACCCCCAGGCAACTGATCTGGGTTTAATCCATCACCATTCTTTAGTTCACTCAGCCACCCCAGTTCAGACATGGCTATATGCAAATCAGTCTGACCCTGTGCCTTATAGGAACAGTCCAGCCCGAACTGCCAAGCCATGTCTTCCCTGGATCGGAAACAAGCATCCTGGTTCCGGTTTCGGATTCATAATCCTCATCAGCCAGGCTATCTTGAATCCAGTGGCCAAGTGAACAAGGGACTCACGTCTGAGTATACCCTGCCACACTTAGGGCGAACAAAGCGATACAAAAGGGGATGATGGACGGAGCGTTTGAACAAATCAAACACTAACCCCCAGGCAACTGATCTGGGTTTAATCCATCACCATTCTTTAGTTCACTCAGCCACCCCAGTTCAGACATGGCTATATGCAAATCAGTCTGACCCTGTGCCTTATGGGAACAGTCCAGCCCGAACTGCCAAGCCATGTCTTCCCTGGATCGGAAACAAGCATCCTGGGACCGGTTTCGGATTCATAATCCTCATCAGCCAGGCTATCTTGAATCCAGTGGCCAAGTGAACAAGGGACTCACGTCTGAGTATACCCTGCCACACTTAGGGCGAACAAAGCGATACAAAAGGGGATGATGGACGGAGCGTTTGAACAAATCAAACACTAACCCCCAGGCAACTGATCTGGGTTTAATCCATCACCATTCTTTAGTTCACTCAGCCACCCCAGTTCAGACATGGCTATATGCAAATCAGTCTGACCCTGTGCCTTATGGGAACAGTCCAGCCCGAACTGCCAAGCCATGTCTTCCCTGGATCGGAAACAAGCATCCTGGGACCGGTTTCGGATTCATAATCCTCATCAGCCAGGCTATCTTGAATCCAGTGGCCAAGTGAACAAGGGACTCACGTCTGAGTATACCCTGCCACACTTAGGGCGAACAAAGCGATACAAAAGGGGATGATGGACGGAGCGTTTGAACAAATCAAACACTCACCCCCAGTCAACTGATCTGGGTTTAATCCATCACCATTCTTTAGTTCACTCAGCCACCCCAGTTCAGACATGGCTATATGCAAATCAGTCTGACCCTGTGCCTTATGGGAACAGTCCAGCCCGAACTGCCAAGCCATGTCTTCCCTGGATCGGAAACAAGCATCCTGGGACCGGTTTCGGATTCATAATCCTCATCAGCCAGGCTATCTTGAATCCAGTGGCCAAGTGAACAAGGGACTCACGTCTGAGTATACCCTGCCACACTTAGGGCGAACAAAGCGATACAAAAGGGGATGATGGACGGAGCGTTTGAACAAATCAAACACTCACCCCTAGTCAACTGATCTGGGTTTAATCCATCACCATTCTTTAGTTCACTCAGCCACCCCAGTTCAGACATGGCTATATGCAAATCAGTCTGACCCTGTGCCTTATGGGAACAGTCCAGCCCTAACTGCCAAGCCATGTCTTCCCTGGATCGGAAACAAGCATCCTGGGACCGGTTTCGGATTCATAATCCTACTCAGCCAGGCTATCTTGAATCCAGTGGCCAAGTGAACAAGGGACTCACGTCTGAGTATACCCTGCCACACTTAGGGCGAACAAAGCGATACAAAAGGGGATGATGGACGGAGCGTTTGAACAAATCAAACACTCACCCCCAGTCAACTGATCTGGGTTTAATCCATCACCATTCTTTAGTTCACTCAGCCACCCCAGTTCAGACATGGCTATATGCAAATCAGTCTGACCCTGTGCCTTATGGGAACAGTCCAGCCCGAACTGCCAAGCCATGTCTTCCCTGGATCGGAAACAAGCATCCTGGGACCGGTTTCGGATTCATAATCCTCATCAGCCAGGCTATCTTGAATCCAGTGGCCAAGTGAACAAGGGACTCACATCTGAGTATACCCTGCCACACTTAGGGCGAACAAAGCGATACAAAAGGGGATGATGGACGGAGCGTTTGAACAAATCAAACACTCACCCCCAGTCAACTGATTTGGGTTTAATCCATCACCATTCTTTAGTTCACTCAGCCACCCCAGTTCAGACATGGCTATATGCAAATCAGTCTGACCCTGTGCCTTATGGGAACAGTCCAGCCCGAACTGCCAAGCCATGTCTTCCCTGGATCGGAAACAAGCATCCTGGGACCGGTTTCGGATTCATAATCCTCATCAGCCAGGCTATCTTGAATCCAGTGGCCAAGTGAACAAGGGACTAACGTCTGAGTATACCCTGCCACACTTATGGCGAACAAAGCGATACAAAAGGGGATGATGGACGGAGCGTTTGAACAAATCAAACACTCACCCCCAGGCAACTGATCTGGGTTTAATCCATCACCATTCTTTAGTTCACTCAGCCACCCCAGTTCAGACATGGCTATATGCAAATCAGTCTGACCCTGTGCCTTATGGGAACAGTCCAGCCCGAACTGCCAAGCCATGTCTTCCCTGGATCGGAAACAAGCATCCTGGGTCCGGTTTCGGATTCATAATCCTCATCAGCCAGGCTATCTTGAATCCAGTGGCCAAGTGAACAAGGGACTCACGTCTGAGTATACCCTGCCACACTTAGGGCGAACAAAGTGATATAAAAGGGGATGATGGACGGAGCGTTTGAACAAATGAAACACTCACCCCTAGTCAACTGATCTGGGTTTAATCCATCACCATTCTTTAGTTCACTCAGCCACCCCAGTTCAGACATGGCTATATGCAAATCAGTCTGACCCTGTGCCTTATGGGAACAGTCCAGCCCGAACTGCCAAGCCATGTCTTCCCTGGATCGGAAACAAGCATCCTGGGACAGGTTTAGGATTCATAATCCTCATCAGCCAGGCTATCTTGAATCCAGTGGCCAAGTGAACAAGGGACTCACGTCTGAGTATACCCTGCCACACTTAGTGCGAACAAAGCGATACAAAAGGGGATGATGGACGGAGCGTTTGAACAAATCAAACACTCACCCCCAGTCAACTGATCTGGGTTTAATCCATCACCATTCTTTAGTTCACTCAGCCACCCCAGTTCAGACATGGCTATATGCAAATCAGTCTGACCCTGTGCCCTATGGGAACAGTCCAGCCCGAACTGCCAAGCCATGTCTTCCCTGGATCGGAAACAAGCATCCTGGGACCGGTTTCGGATTCATAATCCTCATCAGCCAGGCTATCTTGAATCCAGTGGCCAAGTGAACAAGGGACTCACGTCTGAGTATACCCTGCCACACTTAGGGCGAACAAAGCGATACAAAAGGGGATGATGGACGGAGCGTTTGAACAAATCAAACACTCACCCCCAGTCAACTGATCTGGGTTTAATCCATCACCATTCTTTAGTTCAATCAGCCACCCCAGTTCAGACATGGCTATATGCAAATCAGTCTGACCCTGTGCCTTATGGGAACAGTCCAGCACGAACTGCCAAGCCATGTCTTCCCTGGATCGGAAACAAGCATCCTGGTACCGGTTTCGGATTCATAATCCTCATCAGCCAGGCTATCTTGAATCCAGTGGCCAAGTGAACAAGGGACTCACGTCTGAGTATACCCTGCCACACTTAGGGCGAACATAGCGATACAAAAGGGGATGATGGACGGAGCGTTTGAACAAATCAAACACTCACCCCCAGTCAACTGATCTGGGTTTAATCCATCACCATTCTTTAGTTCACTTAGCCACCCCAGTTCAGACATGGCTATATGCAAATCAGTCTGACCCTGTGCCTTATGGGAACAGTCCAGCCCGAACTATCAAGCCATGTCTTCCCTGGATCGGAAACAAGCATCCTGGGACCGGTTTCGGATTCATAATCCTCATCAGCCAGGCTATCTTGAATCCAGTGGCCAAGTGAACAAGGGACTCACGTCTGAGTATACCCTGCCACACTTAGGGCGAACAAAGCGATACAAAAGGGGATGATGGACGGAGCGTTTGAACAAATCAAACACTCACCCCCAGTCAACTGATCTGGGTTTAATCCATCACCATTCTTTAGTTCACTCAGCCACCCCAGTTCAGACATGGCTATATGCAAATCAGTCTGACCCTGTGCCTTATGGGAACAGTCCAGCCCGAACTGCCAAGCCATGTCTTCCCTGGATCGGAAACAAGCATCCTGGGACCGGTTTTGGATTCATAATCCTCATCAGCCAGGCTATCTTGAATCCAGTGGCCAAGTGAACAAGGGACTCACGTCTGAATATACCCTGCCACACTTAGGGCGAACAAAGCGATACAAAAGGGGATGATGGACGGAGCGTTTGAACAAATCAAACACTCACCCCCAGTCAACTGATTTGGGTTTAATCCATCACCATTCTTTAGTTCACTCAGCCACCCCAGTTCAGACATGGCTATATGCAAATCAGTCTGACCCTGTGCCTTATGGGAACAGTCCAGCCCGAACTGCCAAGCCATGTCTTCCCTGGATCGGAAACAAGCATCCTGGGACCGGTTTCGGATTCATAATCCTCATCAGCCAGGCTATCTTGAATCCAGTGGCCAAGTGAACAAGGGACTCACGTCTGAGTATACCCTGCCACACTTAGGGCGAACAAAGCGATACAAAAGGGGATGATGGACGGAGCGTTTGAACAAATCAAACACTCACCCCCAGGCAACTGATCTGGGTTTAATCCATCACCATTCTTTAGTTCACTCAGCCACCCCAGTTCAGACATGGCTATATGCAAATCAGTCTGACCCTGTGCCTTATGGGAACAGTCCAGCCCGAACTGCCAAGCCATGTCTTCCCTGGATCGGAAACAAGCATCCTGGGACCGGTTTCGGATTCATAATCCTCATCAGCCAGGCTATCTTGAATCCAGTGGCCAAGTGAACAAGGGACTCACGTCTGAGTATACCCTGCCACACTTAGGGCGAACAAAGCGATACAAAAGGGGATGATGGACGGAGCGTTTGAACAAATCAAACACTCACCCCCAGTCAACTGATCTGGGTTTAATCCATCACCATTCTTTAGTTCACTCAGCCACCCCAGTTCAGACATGGCTATATGCAAATCAGTCTGACCCTGTGCCCTATGGGAACAGTCCAGCCCGAACTGCCAAGCCATGTCTTCCCTGGATCGGAAACAAGCATCCTGGGACCGGTTTCGGATTCATAATCCTCATCAGCCAGGCTATCTTGAATCCAGTGGCCAAGTGAACAAGGGACTCACGTCTGAGTATACCCTGCCACACTTAGGGCGAACAAAGCGATACAAAAGGGGATGATGGACGGAGCGTTTGAACAAATCAAACACTCACCCCCAGTCAACTGATTTGGGTTTAATCCATCACCATTCTTTAGTTCACTCAGCCACCCCAGTTCAGACATGGCTATATGCAAATCAGTCTGACCCTGTGCCTTATGGGAACAGTCCAGCCCGCACTGCCAAGCCATGTCTTCCCTGGATCGGAAACAAGCATCCTGGGACCGGTTTCGGATTCATAATCCTCATCAGCCAGGCTATCTTGAATCCAGTGGCCAAGTGAACAAGGGACTAACGTCTGAGTATACCCTGCCACACTTAGGGCGAACAAAGCGATACAAAAGGGGATGATGGACGGAGCGTTTGAACAAATCAAACACTCACCCCCAGGCAACTGATCTGGGTTTAATCCATCACCATTCTTTAGTTCACTCAGCCACCCCAGTTCAGACATGGCTATATGCAAATCAGTCTGACCCTGTGCCTTATAGGAACAGTCCAGCCCGAACTGCCAAGCCATGTCTTCCCTGGATCGGAAACAAGCATCCTGGTTCCGGTTTCGGATTCATAATCCTCATCAGCCAGGCTATCTTGAATCCAGTGGCCAAGTGAACAAGGGACTCACGTCTGAGTATACCCTGCCACACTTAGGGCGAACAAAGTGATATAAAAGGGGATGATGGACGGAGCGTTTGAACAAATGAAACACTCACCCCTAGTCAACTGATCTGGGTTTAATCCATCACCATTCTTTAGTTCACTCAGCCACCCCAGTTCAGACATGGCTATATGCAAATCAGTCTGACCCTGTGCCTTATGGGAACAGTCCAGCCCGAACTGCCAAGCCATGTCTTCCCTGGATCGGAAACAAGCATCCTGGGACCGGTTTCGGATTCATAATCCTCATCAGCCAGGCTATCTTGAATCCAGTGGCCAAGTGAACAAGGGACTCACGTCTGAGTATACCCTGCCACACTTAGGGCGAACAAAGCGATACAAAAGGGGATGATGGACGAAGCGTTTGAACAAATCAAACACTCACCCCCAGTCAACTGATCTGGGTTTAATCCATCACCATTCTTTAGTTCACTCAGCCACCCCAGTTCAGACATGGCTATATGCAAATCAGTCTGACCCTGTGCCTTATGGGAACAGTCCAGCCCGAACTGCCAAGCCATGTCTTCCCTGGATCGGAAACAAGCATCCTGGGACCGGTTTCGGATTCATAATCCTCATCAGCCAGGCTATCTTGAATCCAGTGGCCAAGTGAACAAGGGACTCACGTCTGAGTATACCCTGCCACACTTAGGGCGAACAAAGCGATACAAAAGGGGATGATGGACGGAGCGTTTGAACAAATCAAACACTCACCCCCAGTCAACTGATCTGGGTTTAATCCATCACCATTCTTTAGTTCACTCAGCCACCCCAGTTCAGACATGGCTATATGCAAATCAGTCTGACCCTGTGCCTTATGGGAACAGTCCAGCCCGAACTGCCAAGCCATGTCTTCCCTGGATCGGAAACAAGCATCCTGGGACCGGTTTCGGATTCATAATCCTCATCAGCCAGGCTATCTTGAATCCAGTGGCCAAGTGAACAAGGGACTCACGTCTGAGTATACCCTGCTACACTTAGGGCGAACAAAGCGATACAAAAGGGGATGATGGATGGAGCGTTTGAACAAATCAAACACTCACCCCCAGTCAACTGATCTGGGTTTAATCCATCACCATTCTTTAGTTCACTCAGCCACCCCAGTTCAGACATGGCTATATGCAAATCAGTCTGACCCTGTGCCTTATGGGAACAGTCCAGCCCAAACTGCCAGGCCATGTCTTCCCTGGATCGGAAACAAGCATCCTGGGACCGGTTTCGGATTCATAATCCTCATCAGCCAGGCTATCTTGAATCCAGTGGCCAAGTGAACAAGGGACTCACGTCTGAGTATACCCTGCCACACTTAGGGCGAACAAAGCGATACAAAAGGGGATGATGGACGAAGCGTTTGAACAAATCAAACACTCACCCCCAGTCAACTGATCTGGGTTTAATCCATCACCATTCTTTAGTTCACTCAGCCACCCCAGTTCAGACATGGCTATATGCAAATCAGTCTGACCCTGTGCCTTATGGGAACAGTCCAGCCCGAACTGCCAAGCCATGTCTTCCCTGGATCGGAAACAAGCATCCTGGGACCGGTTTCGGATTCATAATCCTCATCAGCCAGGCTATCTTGAATCCAGTGGCCAAGTGAACAAGGGACTCACGTCTGAGTATACCCTGCCACACTTAGGGCGAACAAAGCGATACAAAAGGGGATGATGGACGGAGCGTTTGAACAAATCAAACACTCACCCCTAGTCAACTGATCTGGGTTTAATCCATCACCATTCTTTAGTTCACTCAGCCACCCCAGTTCAGACATGGCTATATGCAAATCAGTCTGACCCTGTGCCTTATGGGAACAGTCCAGCCCGAACTGCCAAGCCATGTCTTCCCTGGATCGGAAACAAGCATCCTGGGACCGGTTTCGGATTCATAATCCTACTCAGCCAGGCTATCTTGAATCCAGTGGCCAAGTGAACAAGGGACTCACGTCTGAGTATACCCTGCCACACTTAGGGCGAACAAAGCGATACAAAAGGGGATGATGGACGGAGCGTTTGAACAAATCAAACACTCACCCCCAGTCAACTGATCTGGGTTTAATCCATCACCATTCTTTAGTTCACTCAGCCACCCCAGTTCAGACATGGCTATATGCAAATCAGTCTGACCCTGTGCCTTATGGGAACAGTCCAGCCCGAACTGCCAAGCCATGTCTTCCCTGGATCGGAAACAAGCATCCTGGGACCGGTTTCGGATTCATAATCCTCATCAGCCAGGCTATCTTGAATCCAGTGGCCAAGTGAACAAGGGACTCACATCTGAGTATACCCTGCCACACTTAGGGCGAACAAAGCGATACAAAAGGGGATGATGGACGGAGCGTTTGAACAAATCAAACACTCACCCCCAGTCAACTGATTTGGGTTTAATCCATCACCATTCTTTAGTTCACTCAGCCACCCCAGTTCAGACATGGCTATATGCAAATCAGTCTGACCCTGTGCCTTATGGGAACAGTCCAGCCCGAACTGCCAAGCCATGTCTTCCCTGGATCGGAAACAAGCATCCTGGGACCGGTTTCGGATTCATAATCCTCATCAGCCAGGCTATCTTGAATCCAGTGGCCAAGTGAACAAGGGACTAACGTCTGAGTATACCCTGCCACACTTATGGCGAACAAAGCGATACAAAAGGGGATGATGGACGGAGCGTTTGAACAAATCAAACACTCACCCCCAGGCAACTGATCTGGGTTTAATCCATCACCATTCTTTAGTTCACTCAGCCACCCCAGTTCAGACATGGCTATATGCAAATCAGTCTGACCCTGTGCCTTATGGGAACAGTCCAGCCCGAACTGCCAAGCCATGTCTTCCCTGGATCGGAAACAAGCATCCTGGGTCCGGTTTCGGATTCATAATCCTCATCAGCCAGGCTATCTTGAATCCAGTGGCCAAGTGAACAAGGGACTCACGTCTGAGTATACCCTGCCACACTTAGGGCGAACAAAGTGATATAAAAGGGGATGATGGACGGAGCGTTTGAACAAATGAAACACTCACCCCTAGTCAACTGATCTGGGTTTAATCCATCACCATTCTTTAGTTCACTCAGCCACCCCAGTTCAGACATGGCTATATGCAAATCAGTCTGACCCTGTGCCTTATGGGAACAGTCCAGCCCGAACTGCCAAGCCATGTCTTCCCTGGATCGGAAACAAGCATCCTGGGACAGGTTTAGGATTCATAATCCTCATCAGCCAGGCTATCTTGAATCCAGTGGCCAAGTGAACAAGGGACTCACGTCTGAGTATACCCTGCCACACTTAGTGCGAACAAAGCGATACAAAAGGGGATGATGGACGGAGCGTTTGAACAAATCAAACACTCACCCCCAGTCAACTGATCTGGGTTTAATCCATCACCATTCTTTAGTTCACTCAGCCACCCCAGTTCAGACATGGCTATATGCAAATCAGTCTGACCCTGTGCCCTATGGGAACAGTCCAGCCCGAACTGCCAAGCCATGTCTTCCCTGGATCGGAAACAAGCATCCTGGGACCGGTTTCGGATTCATAATCCTCATCAGCCAGGCTATCTTGAATCCAGTGGCCAAGTGAACAAGGGACTCACGTCTGAGTATACCCTGCCACACTTAGGGCGAACAAAGCGATACAAAAGGGGATGATGGACGGAGCGTTTGAACAAATCAAACACTCACCCCCAGTCAACTGATCTGGGTTTAATCCATCACCATTCTTTAGTTCAATCAGCCACCCCAGTTCAGACATGGCTATATGCAAATCAGTCTGACCCTGTGCCTTATGGGAACAGTCCAGCACGAACTGCCAAGCCATGTCTTCCCTGGATCGGAAACAAGCATCCTGGTACCGGTTTCGGATTCATAATCCTCATCAGCCAGGCTATCTTGAATCCAGTGGCCAAGTGAACAAGGGACTCACGTCTGAGTATACCCTGCCACACTTAGGGCGAACATAGCGATACAAAAGGGGATGATGGACGGAGCGTTTGAACAAATCAAACACTCACCCCCAGTCAACTGATCTGGGTTTAATCCATCACCATTCTTTAGTTCACTTAGCCACCCCAGTTCAGACATGGCTATATGCAAATCAGTCTGACCCTGTGCCTTATGGGAACAGTCCAGCCCGAACTATCAAGCCATGTCTTCCCTGGATCGGAAACAAGCATCCTGGGACCGGTTTCGGATTCATAATCCTCATCAGCCAGGCTATCTTGAATCCAGTGGCCAAGTGAACAAGGGACTCACGTCTGAGTATACCCTGCCACACTTAGGGCGAACAAAGCGATACAAAAGGGGATGATGGACGGAGCGTTTGAACAAATCAAACACTCACCCCCAGTCAACTGATCTGGGTTTAATCCATCACCATTCTTTAGTTCACTCAGCCACCCCAGTTCAGACATGGCTATATGCAAATCAGTCTGACCCTGTGCCTTATGGGAACAGTCCAGCCCGAACTGCCAAGCCATGTCTTCCCTGGATCGGAAACAAGCATCCTGGGACCGGTTTTGGATTCATAATCCTCATCAGCCAGGCTATCTTGAATCCAGTGGCCAAGTGAACAAGGGACTCACGTCTGAATATACCCTGCCACACTTAGGGCGAACAAAGCGATACAAAAGGGGATGATGGACGGAGCGTTTGAACAAATCAAACACTCACCCCCAGTCAACTGATTTGGGTTTAATCCATCACCATTCTTTAGTTCACTCAGCCACCCCAGTTCAGACATGGCTATATGCAAATCAGTCTGACCCTGTGCCTTATGGGAACAGTCCAGCCCGAACTGCCAAGCCATGTCTTCCCTGGATCGGAAACAAGCATCCTGGGACCGGTTTCGGATTCATAATCCTCATCAGCCAGGCTATCTTGAATCCAGTGGCCAAGTGAACAAGGGACTCACGTCTGAGTATACCCTGCCACACTTAGGGCGAACAAAGCGATACAAAAGGGGATGATGGACGGAGCGTTTGAACAAATCAAACACTAACCCCCAGGCAACTGATCTGGGTTTAATCCATCACCATTCTTTAGTTCACTCAGCCACCCCAGTTCAGACATGGCTATATGCAAATCAGTCTGACCCTGTGCCTTATGGGAACAGTCCAGCCCGAACTGCCAAGCCATGTCTTCCCTGGATCGGAAACAAGCATCCTGGGACCGGTTTCGGATTCATAATCCTCATCAGCCAGGCTATCTTGAATCCAGTGGCCAAGTGAACAAGGGACTCACGTCTGAGTATACCCTGCCACACTTAGGGCGAACAAAGCGATACAAAAGGGGATGATGGACGGAGCGTTTGAACAAATCAAACACTCACCCCCAGTCAACTGATCTGGGTTTAATCCATCACCATTCTTTAGTTCACTCAGCCACCCCAGTTCAGACATGGCTATATGCAAATCAGTCTGACCCTGTGCCCTATGGGAACAGTCCAGCCCGAACTGCCAAGCCATGTCTTCCCTGGATCGGAAACAAGCATCCTGGGACCGGTTTCGGATTCATAATCCTCATCAGCCAGGCTATCTTGAATCCAGTGGCCAAGTGAACAAGGGACTCACGTCTGAGTATACCCTGCCACACTTAGGGCGAACAAAGCGATACAAAAGGGGATGATGGACGGAGCGTTTGAACAAATCAAACACTCACCCCCAGTCAACTGATTTGGGTTTAATCCATCACCATTCTTTAGTTCACTCAGCCACCCCAGTTCAGACATGGCTATATGCAAATCAGTCTGACCCTGTGCCTTATGGGAACAGTCCAGCCCGCACTGCCAAGCCATGTCTTCCCTGGATCGGAAACAAGCATCCTGGGACCGGTTTCGGATTCATAATCCTCATCAGCCAGGCTATCTTGAATCCAGTGGCCAAGTGAACAAGGGACTAACGTCTGAGTATACCCTGCCACACTTAGGGCGAACAAAGCGATACAAAAGGGGATGATGGACGGAGCGTTTGAACAAATCAAACACTCACCCCCAGGCAACTGATCTGGGTTTAATCCATCACCATTCTTTAGTTCACTCAGCCACCCCAGTTCAGACATGGCTATATGCAAATCAGTCTGACCCTGTGCCTTATAGGAACAGTCCAGCCCGAACTGCCAAGCCATGTCTTCCCTGGATCGGAAACAAGCATCCTGGTTCCGGTTTCGGATTCATAATCCTCATCAGCCAGGCTATCTTGAATCCAGTGGCCAAGTGAACAAGGGACTCACGTCTGAGTATACCCTGCCACACTTAGGGCGAACAAAGTGATTTAAAAGGGGATGATGGACGGAGCGTTTGAACAAATGAAACACTCACCCCTAGTCAACTGATCTGGGTTTAATCCATCACCATTCTTTAGTTCACTCAGCCACCCCAGTTCAGACATGGCTATATGCAAATCAGTCTGACCCTGTGCCTTATGGGAACAGTCCAGCCCGAACTGCCAAGCCATGTCTTCCCTGGATCGGAAACAAGCATCCTGGGACCGGTTTCGGATTCATAATCCTCATCAGCCAGGCTATCTTGAATCCAGTGGCCAAGTGAACAAGGGACTCACGTCTGAGTATACCCTGCCACACTTAGTGCGAACAAAGCGATACAAAAGGGGATGATGGACGGAGCGTTTGAACAAATCAAACACTCACCCCCAGTCAACTGATCTGGGTTTAATCCATCACCATTCTTTAGTTCACTCAGCCACCCCAGTTCAGACATGGCTATATGCAAATCAGTCTGACCCTGTGCCCTATGGGAACAGTCCAGCCCGAACTGCCAAGCCATGTCTTCCCTGGATCGGAAACAAGCATCCTGGGACCGGTTTCGGATTCATAATCCTCATCAGCCAGGCTATCTTGAATCCAGTGGCCAAGTGAACAAGGGACTCACGTCTGAGTATACCCTGCCACACTTAGGGCGAACAAAGCGATACAAAAGGGGATGATGGACGGAGCGTTTGAACAAATCAAACACTCACCCCCAGTCAACTGATCTGGGTTTAATCGATCACCATTCTTTAGTTCAATCAGCCACCCCAGTTCAGACATGGCTATATGCAAATCAGTCTGACCCTGTGCCTTATGGGAACAGTCCAGCACGAACTGCCAAGCCATGTCTTCCCTGGATCGGAAACAAGCATCCTGGTACCGGTTTCGGATTCATAATCCTCATCAGCCAGGCTATCTTGAATCCAGTGGCCAAGTGAACAAGGGACTCACGTCTGAGTATACCCTGCCACACTTAGGGCGAACAAAGCGATACAAAAGGGGATGATGGACGGAGCGTTTTAACAAATCAAACACTCACCCCCAGTCAACTGATCTGGGTTTAATCCATCACCATTCTTTAGTTCACTTAGCCACCCCAGTTCAGACATGGCTATATGCAAATCAGTCTGACCCTGTGCCTTATGGGAACAGTCCAGCCCGAACTATCAAGCCATGTCTTCCCTGGATCGGAAACAAGCATCCTGGGACCGGTTTCGGATTCATAATCCTCATCAGCCAGGCTATCTTGAATCCTGTGGCCAAGTGAACAAGGGACTCACGTCTGAGTATACCCTGCCACACTTAGGGCGAACAAAGCGATACAAAAGGGGATGATGGACGGAGCGTTTGAACAAATCAAACACTCACCCCCAGTCAACTGATCTGGGTTTAATCCATCACCATTCTTTAGTTCACTCAGCCACCCCAGTTCAGACATGGCTATATGCAAATCAGTCTGACCCTGTGCCTTATGGGAACAGTCCAGCCCGAACTGCCAAGCCATGTCTTCCCTGGATCGGAAACAAGCATCCTGGGACCGGTTTCGGATTTATAATCCTCATCAGCCAGGCTATCTTGAATCCAGTGGCCAAGTGAACAAGGGACTCACGTCTGAGTATACCCTGCCACACTTAGGGCGAACAAAGCGATACAAAAGGGGATGATGGACGGAGCGTTTGAACAAATCAATCACTCAACCCCAGTCAACTGATTTGGGTTTAATCCATCACCATTCTTTAGCTCACTCAGCCACCCCAGTTCAGACATGGCTATATGCAAATCAGTCTGACCCTGTGCCTTATGGGAACAGTCCAGCCCGAACTGCCAAGCCATGTCTTCCCTGGATCGGAAACAAGCATCCTGGGACCGGTTTCGGATTCATAATCCTCATCAGCCAGGCTATCTTGAATCCAGTGGCCAAGTGAACAAGGGACTCACGTCTGAGTATACCCTGCCACACTTAGGGCGAACAAAGCGATACAAAAGGGGATGATGGACGAAGCGTTTGAACAAATCAAACACTCACCCCCAGTCAACTGATCTGGGTTTAATCCATCACCATTCTTTAGTTCACTCAGCCACCCCAGTTCAGACATGGCTATATGCAAATCAGTCTGACCCTGTGCCTTATGGGAACAGTCCAGCCCGAACTGCCAAGCCATGTCTTCCCTGGATCGGAAACAAGCATCCTGGGACCGGTTTCGGATTCATAATCCTCATCAGCCAGGCTATCTTGAATCCAGTGGCCAAGTGAACAAGGGACTCACGTCTGAGTATACCCTGCCACACTTAGGGCGAACAAAGCGATACAAAAGGGGATGATGGACGGAGCGTTTGAACAAATCAAACACTCACCCCCAGTCAACTGATCTGGGTTTAATCCATCACCAATCTTTAGTTCACTCAGCCACCCCAGTTCAGACATGGCTATATGCAAATCAGTCTGACCCTGTGCCTTATGGGAACAGTCCAGCCCGAACTGCCAAGCCATGTCTTCCCTGGATCGGAAACAAGCATCCTGGGACCGGTTTCGGATTCATAATCCTCATCAGCCAGGCTATCTTGAATCCAGTGGCCAAGTGAACAAGGGACTCACGTCTGAGTATACCCTGCTACACTTAGGGCGAACAAAGCGATACAAAAGGGGATGATGGATGGAGCGTTTGAACAAATCAAACACTCACCCCCAGTCAACTGATCTGGGTTTAATCCATCACCATTCTTTAGTTCACTCAGCCACCCCAGTTCAGACATGGCTATATGCAAATCAGTCTGACCCTGTGCCTTATGGGAACAGTCCAGCCCAAACTGCCAAGCCATGTCTTCCCTGGATCGGAAACAAGCATTCTGGGACCGGTTTCGGATTCATAATCCTCATCAGCCAGGCTATCTTGAATCCAGTGGCCAAGTGAACAAGGGACTCACGTCTGAGTATACCCTGCCACACTTAGGGCGAACAATGCGATACAAAAGGGGATGATGGACGAAGCGTTTGAACAAATCAAACACTCACCCCCAGTCAACTGATCTGGGTTTAATCCATCACCATTCTTTAGTTCACTCAGCCACCCCAGTTCAGACATGGCTATATGCAAATCAGTCTGACCCTGTGCCTTATGGGAACAGTCCAGCCCGAACTGCCAAGCCATGTCTTCCCTGGATCGGAAACAAGCATCCTGGGACCGGTTTCGGATTCATAATCCTCATCAGCCAGGCTATCTTGAATCCAGTGGCCAAGTGAACAAGGGACTCACGTCTGAGTATACCCTGCCACACTTAGGGCGAACAAAGCGATACAAAAGGGGATGATGGACGGAGCGTTTGAACAAATCAAACACTCACCCCTAGTCAACTGATCTGGGTTTAATCCATCACCATTCTTTAGTTCACTCAGCCACCCCAGTTCAGACATGGCTATATGCAAATCAGTCTGACCCTGTGCCTTATGGGAACAGTCCAGCCCGAACTGCCAAGCCATGTCTTCCCTGGATCGGAAACAAGCATCCTGGGACCGGTTTCGGATTCATAATCCTACTCAGCCAGGCTATCTTGAATCCAGTGGCCAAGTGAACAAGGGACTCACGTCTGAGTATACCCTGCCACACTTAGGGCGAACAAAGCGATACAAAAGGGGATGATGGACGGAGCGTTTGAACAAATCAAACACTCACCCCCAGTCAACTGATCTGGTTTTAATCCATCACCATTCTTTAGTTCACTCAGCCACCCCAGTTCAGACATGGCTATATGCAAATCAGTCTGACCCTGTGCCTTATGGGAACAGTCCAGCCCGAACTGCCAAGCCATGTCTTCCCTGGATCGGAAACAAGCATCCTGGGACCGGTTTCGGATTCATAATCCTCATCAGCTAGGCTATCTTGAATCCAGTGGCCAAGTGAACAAGGGACTCACATCTGAGTATACCCTGCCACACTTAGGGCGAACAAAGCGATACAAAAGGGGATGATGGACGGAGCGTTTGAACAAATCAAACACTCACCCCCAGTCAACTGATTTGGGTTTAATCCATCACCATTCTTTAGTTCACTCAGCCACCCCAGTTCAGACATGGCTATATGCAAATCAGTCTGACCCTGTGCCTTATGGGAACAGTCCAGCCCGAACTGCCAAGCCATGTCTTCCCTGGATCGGAAACAAGCATCCTGGGACCGGTTTCGGATTCATAATCCTCATCAGCCAGGCTATCTTGAATCCAGTGGCCAAGTGAACAAGGGACTAACGTCTGAGTATACCCTGCCACACTTAGGGCGAACAAAGCGATACAAAAGGGGATGATGGACGGAGCGTTTGAACAAATCAAACACTCACCCCCAGGCAACTGATCTGGGTTTAATCCATCACCATTCTTTAGTTCACTCAGCCACCCCAGTTCAGACATGGCTATATGCAAATCAGTCTGACCCTGTGCCTTATGGGAACAGTCCAGCCCGAACTGCCAAGCCATGTCTTCCCTGGATCGGAAACAAGCATCCTGGGTCCGGTTTCGGATTCATAATCCTCATCAGCCAGGCTATCTTGAATCCAGTGGCCAAGTGAACAAGGGACTCACGTCTGAGTATACCCTGCCACACTTAGGGCGAACAAAGTGATATAAAAGGGGATGATGGACGGAGCGTTTGAACAAATGAAACACTCACCCCTAGTCAACTGATCTGGGTTTAATCCATCACCATTCTTTAGTTCACTCAGCCACCCCAGTTCAGACATGGCTATATGCAAATCAGTCTGACCCTGTGCCTTATGGGAACAGTCCAGCCCGAACTGCCAAGCCATGTCTTCCCTGGATCGGAAACAAGCATCCTGGGACCGGTTTCGGATTCATAATCCTCATCAGCCAGGCTATCTTGAATCCAGTGGCCAAGTGAACAAGGGACTCACGTCTGAGTATACCCTGCCACACTTAGTGCGAACAAAGCGATACAAAAGGGGATGATGGACGGAGCGTTTGAACAAATCAAACACTCACCCCCAGTCAACTGATCTGGGTTTAATCCATCACCATTCTTTAGTTCACTCAGCCACCCCAGTTCAGACATGGCTATATGCAAATCAGTCTGACCCTGTGCCCTATGGGAACAGTCCAGCCCGAACTGCCAAGCCATGTCTTTCCTGGATCGGAAACAAGCATCCTGGGACCGGTTTCGGATTCATAATCCTCATCAGCCAGGCTATCTTGAATCCAGTGGCCAAGTGAACAAGGGACTCACGTCTGAGTATACCCTGCCACACTTAGGGCGAACAAAGCGATACAAAAGGGGATGATGGACGGAGCGTTTGAACAAATCAAACACTCACCCCCAGTCAACTGATCTGGGTTTAATCCATCACCATTCTTTAGTTCAATCAGCCACCCCAGTTCAGACATGGCTATATGCAAATCAGTCTGACCCTGTGCCTTATGGGAACAGTCCAGCCCGAACTATCAAGCCATGTCTTCCCTGGATCGGAAACAAGCATCCTGGGACCGGTTTCGGATTCATAATCCTCATCAGCCAGGCTATCTTGAATCCTGTGGCCAAGTGAACAAGGGACTCACGTCTGAGTATACCCTGCCACACTTAGGGCGAACAAAGCGATACAAAAGGGGATGATGGACGGAGCGTTTGAACAAATCAAACACTCACCCCCAGTCAACTGATCTGGGTTTAATCCATCACCATTCTTTAGTTCACTCAGCCACCCCAGTTCAGACATGGCTATATGCAAATCAGTCTGACCCTGTGCCTTATGGGAACAGTCCAGCCCGAACTGCCAAGCCATGTCTTCCCTGGATCGGAAACAAGCATCCTGGGACCGGTTTCGGATTTATAATCCTCATCAGCCAGGCTATCTTGAATCCAGTGGCCAAGTGAACAAGGGACTCACGTCTGAGTATACCCTGCCACACTTAGGGCGAACAAAGCGATACAAAAGGGGATGATGGACGGAGCGTTTGAACAAATCAAACACTCACCCCCAGTCAACTGATTTGGGTTTAATCCATCACCATTCTTTAGTTCACTCAGCCACCCCAGTTCAGAAATGGCTATATGCAAATCAGTCTGACCCTGTGCCTTATGGGAACAGTCCAGCCCGAACTGCCAAGCCATGTCTTCCCTGGATCGGAAACAAGCATCCTGGGACCGGTTTCGGATTCATAATCCTCATCAGCCAGGCTATCTTGAATCCAGTGGCCAAGTGAACAAGGGACTCACGTCTGAGTATACCCTGCCACACTTAGGGCGAACAAAGCGATACAAAAGGGGATGATGGACGAAGCGTTTGAACAAATCAAACACTCACCCCCAGTCAACTGATCTGGGTTTAATCCATCACCATTCTTTAGTTCACTCAGCCACCCCAGTTCAGACATGGCTATATGCAAATCAGTCTGACCCTGTGCCTTATGGGAACAGTCCAGCCCGAACTGCCAAGCCATGTCTTCCCTGGATCGGAAACAAGCATCCTGGGACCGGTTTCGGATTCATAATCCTCATCAGCCAGGCTATCTTGAATCCAGTGGCCAAGTGAACAAGGGACTCACGTCTGAGTATACCCTGCCACACTTAGGGCGAACAAAGCGATACAAAAGGGGATGATGGACGGAGCGTTTGAACAAATCAAACACTCACCCCCAGTCAACTGATCTGGGTTTAATCCATCACCATTCTTTAGTTCACTCAGCCACCCCAGTTCAGACATGGCTATATGCAAATCAGTCTGACCCTGTGCCTTATGGGAACAGTCCAGCCCGAACTGCCAAGCCATGTCTTCCCTGGATCGGAAACAAGCATCCTGGGACCGGTTTCGGATTCATAATCCTCATCAGCCAGGCTATCTTGAATCCAGTGGCCAAGTGAACAAGGGACTCACGTCTGAGTATACCCTGCTACACTTAGGGCGAACAAAGCGATACAAAAGGGGATGATGGATGGAGCGTTTGAACAAATCAAACACTCACCCCCAGTCAACTGATCTGGGTTTAATCCATCACCATTCTTTAGTTCACTCAGCCACCCCAGTTCAGACATGGCTATATGCAAATCAGTCTGACCCTGTGCCTTATGGGAACAGTCCAGCCCAAACTGCCAAGCCATGTCTTCCCTGGATCGGAAACAAGCATCCTGGGACCGGTTTCGGATTCATAATCCTCATCAGCCAGGCTATCTTGAATCCAGTGGCCAAGTGAACAAGGGACTCACGTCTGAGTATACCCTGCCACACTTAGGGCGAACAAAGCGATACAAAAGGGGATGATGGACGAAGCGTTTGAACAAATCAAACACTCACCCCCAGTCAACTGATCTGGGTTTAATCCATCACCATTCTTTAGTTCACTCAGCCACCCCAGTTCAGACATGGCTATATGCAAATCAGTCTGACCCTGTGCCTTATGGGAACAGTCCAGCCCGAACTGCCAAGCCATGTCTTCCCTGGATCGGAAACAAGCATCCTGGGACCGGTTTCGGATTCATAATCCTCATCAGCCAGGCTATCTTGAATCCAGTGGCCAAGTGAACAAGGGACTCACGTCTGAGTATACCCTGCCACACTTAGGGCGAACAAAGCGATACAAAAGGGGATGATGGACGGAGCGTTTGAACAAATCAAACACTCACCCCTAGTCAACTGATCTGGGTTTAATCCATCACCATTCTTTAGTTCACTCAGCCACCCCAGTTCAGACATGGCTATATGCAAATCAGTCTGACCCTGTGCCTTATGGGAACAGTCCAGCCCGAACTGCCAAGCCATGTCTTCCCTGGATCGGAAACAAGCATCCTGGGACCGGTTTCGGATTCATAATCCTACTCAGCCAGGCTATCTTGAATCCAGTGGCCAAGTGAACAAGGGACTCACGTCTGAGTATACCCTGCCACACTTAGGGCGAACAAAGCGATACAAAAGGGGATGATGGACGGAGCGTTTGAACAAATCAAACACTCACCCCCAGTCAACTGATCTGGTTTTAATCCATCACCATTCTTTAGTTCACTCAGCCACCCCAGTTCAGACATGGCTATATGCAAATCAGTCTGACCCTGTGCCTTATGGGAACAGTCCAGCCCGAACTGCCAAGCCATGTCTTCCCTGGATCGGAAACAAGCATCCTGGGACCGGTTTCGGATTCATAATCCTCATCAGCTAGGCTATCTTGAATCCAGTGGCCAAGTGAACAAGGGACTCACATCTGAGTATACCCTGCCACACTTAGGGCGAACAAAGCGATACAAAAGGGGATGATGGACGGAGCGTTTGAACAAATCAAACACTCACCCGCAGTCAACTGATTTGGGTTTAATCCATCACCATTCTTTAGTTCACTCAGCCACCCCAGTTCAGACATGGCTATATGCAAATCAGTCTGACCCTGTGCCTTATGGGAACAGTCCAGCCCGAACTGCCAAGCCATGTCTTCCCTGGATCGGAAACAAGCATCCTGGGACCGGTTTCGGATTCATAATCCTCATCAGCCAGGCTATCTTGAATCCAGTGGCCAAGTGAACAAGGGACTAACGTCTGAGTATACCCTGCCACACTTAGGGCGAACAAAGCGATACAAAAGGGGATGATGGACGGAGCGTTTGAACAAATCAAACACTCACCCCCAGGCAACTGATCTGGGTTTAATCCATCACCATTCTTTAGTTCACTCAGCCACCCCAGTTCAGACATGGCTATATGCAAATCAGTCTGACCCTGTGCCTTATGGGAACAGTCCAGCCCGAACTGCCAAGCCATGTCTTCCCTGGATCGGAAACAAGCATCCTGGGTCCGGTTTCGGATTCATAATCCTCATCAGCCAGGCTATCTTGAATCCAGTGGCCAAGTGAACAAGGGACTCACGTCTGAGTATACCCTGCCACACTTAGGGCGAACAAAGTGATATAAAAGGGGATGATGGACGGAGCGTTTGAACAAATGAAACACTCACCCCTAGTCAACTGATCTGGGTTTAATCCATCACCATTCTTTAGTTCACTCAGCCACCCCAGTTCAGACATGGCTATATGCAAATCAGTCTGACCCTGTGCCTTATGGGAACAGTCCAGCCCGAACTGCCAAGCCATGTCTTCCCTGGATCGGAAACAAGCATCCTGGGACCGGTTTCGGATTCATAATCCTCATCAGCCAGGCTATCTTGAATCCAGTGGCCAAGTGAACAAGGGACTCACGTCTGAGTATACCCTGCCACACTTAGTGCGAACAAAGCGATACAAAAGGGGATGATGGACGGAGCGTTTGAACAAATCAAACACTCACCCCCAGTCAACTGATCTGGGTTTAATCCATCACCATTCTTTAGTTCACTCAGCCACCCCAGTTCAGACATGGCTATATGCAAATCAGTCTGACCCTGTGCCCTATGGGAACAGTCCAGCCCGAACTGCCAAGCCATGTCTTCCCTGGATCGGAAACAAGCATCCTGGGACCGGTTTCGGATTCATAATCCTCATCAGCCAGGCTATCTTGAATCCAGTGGCCAAGTGAACAAGGGACTCACGTCTGAGTATACCCTGCCACACTTAGGGCGAACAAAGCGATACAAAAGGGGATGATGGACGGAGCGTTTGAACAAATCAAACACTCACCCCCAGTCAACTGATCTGGGTTTAATCCATCACCATTCTTTAGTTCAATCAGCCACCCCAGTTCAGACATGGCTATATGCAAATCAGTCTGACCCTGTGCCTTATGGGAACAGTCCAGCACGAACTGCCAAGCCATGTCTTCCCTGGATCGGAAACAAGCATCCTGGTACCGGTTTCGGATTCATAATCCTCATCAGCCAGGCTATCTTGAATCCAGTGGCCAAGTGAACAAGGGACTCACGTCTGAGTATACCCTGCCACACTTAGGGCGAACAAAGCGATACAAAAGGGGATGATGGACGGAGCGTTTGAACAAATCAAACACTCACCCCCAGTCAACTGATCTGGGTTTAATCCATCACCATTCTTTAGTTCACTTAGCCACCCCAGTTCAGACATGGCTATATGCAAATCAGTCTGACCCTGTGCCTTATGGGAACAGTCCAGCCCGAACTATCAAGCCATGTCTTCCCTGGATCGGAAACAAGCATCCTGGGACCGGTTTCGGATTCATAATCCTCATCAGCCAGGCTATCTTGAATCCAGTGGCCAAGTGAACAAGGGACTCATGTCTGAGTATACCCTGCCACACTTAGGGCGAACAAAGCGATACAAAAGGGGATGATGGACGGAGCGTTTGAACAAATCAAACACTCACCCCCAGTCAACTGATCTGGGTTTAATCCATCACCATTCTTTAGTTCACTCAGCCACCCCAGTTCAGACATGGCTATATGCAAATCAGTCTGACCCTGTGCCTTATGGGAACAGTCCAGCCCGAACTGCCAAGCCATGTCTTCCCTGGATCGGAAACAAGCATCCTGGGACCGGTTTTGGATTCATAATCCTCATCAGCCAGGCTATCTTGAATCCAGTGGCCAAGTGAACAAGGGACTCACGTCTGAATATACCCTGCCACACTTAGGGCGAACAAAGCGATACAAAAGGGGATGATGGACGGAGCGTTTGAACAAATCAAACACTCACCCCCAGTCAACTGATTTGGGTTTAATCCATCACCATTCTTTAGTTCACTCAGCCACCCCAGTTCAGACATGGCTATATGCAAATCAGTCTGACCCTGTGCCTTATGGGAACAGTCCAGCCCGAACTGCCAAGCCATGTCTTCCCTGGATCGGAAACAAGCATCCTGGGACCGGTTTCGGATTCATAATCCTCATCAGCCAGGCTATCTTGAATCCAGTGGCCAAGTGAACAAGGGACTCACGTCTGAGTATACCCTGCCACACTTAGGGCGAACAAAGCGATACAAAAGGGGATGATGGACGGAGCGTTTGAACAAATCAAACACTCACCCCCAGGCAACTGATCTGGGTTTAATCCATCACCATTCTTTAGTTCACTCAGCCACCCCAGTTCAGACATGGCTATATGCAAATCAGTCTGACCCTGTGCCTTATGGGAACAGTCCAGCCCGAACTGCCAAGCCATGTCTTCCCTGGATCGGAAACAAGCATCCTGGGTCCGGTTTCGGATTCATAATCCTCATCAGCCAGGCTATCTTGAATCCAGTGGCCAAGTGAACAAGGGACTCACGTCTGAGTATACCCTGCCACACTTAGGGCGAACAAAGTGATATAAAAGGGGATGATGGACGGAGCGTTTGAACAAATGAAACACTCACCCCCAGTCAACTGATCTGGGTTTAATCCATCACCATTCTTTAGTTCACTCAGCCACCCCAGTTCAGATATGGCTGTATGCAAATCAGTCTGACCCTGTGCCTTATGGGAACAGTCCAGCCCGAACTGCCAAGCCATGTCTTCCCTGGATCGGAAACAAGCATCCTGGGACCGGTTTCGGATTCATAATCCTCATCAGCCAGACTATCTTGAATCCAGTGGCCAAGTGAACAAGGGACTCACGTCTGAGTATACCCTGCCACACTTAGGGCGAACAAAGCGATACAAAAGGGGATGATGGACGGAGCGTTTGAACAAATCGAACACTCACCCCCAGTCAACTGATCTGGGTTTAATCCATCACCATTCTTTAGTTCACTCAGCCACCCCAGTTCAGACATGGCTATATGCAAATCAGTCTGACCCTGTGCCTTATGGGAACAGTCCAGCCCGAACTGCCAAGCCATGTCTTCCCTGGATCGGAAACAAGCATCCTGGGACCGGTTTTGGATTCATAATCCTCATCAGCCAGGCTATCTTGAATCCAGTGGCCAAGTGAACAAGGGACTCACGTCTGAGTATACCCTGCCACACTTAGGGCGAACAAAGCGATACAAAAGGGGATGATGGACGGAGCGTTTGAACAAATCAAACACTCACCCCCAGTCAACTGATCTGGGTTTAATCCATCACCATTCTTTAGTTCACTCAGCCACCCCAGTTCAGACATGGCTATATGCAAATCAGTCTGACCCTGTGCCCTATGGGAACAGTCCAGCCCGAACTGCCAAGCCATGTCTTCCCTGGATCGGAAACAAGCATCCTGGGACCGGTTTCGGATTCATAATCCTCATCAGCCAGGCTATCTTGAATCCAGTGGCCAAGTGAACAAGGGACTCACGTCTGAGTATACCCTGCCACACTTAGGGCGAACAAAGCAATACAAAAGGGGATGATGGACGGAGCGTTTGAACAAATCAAACACTCACCCCCAGTCAACTGATCTGGGTTTAATCCATCACCATTCTTTAGTTCACTCAGCCACCCCAGTTCAGACATGGCTATATGCAAATCAGTCTGACCCTGTGCCTTATGGGAACAGTCCAGCACGAACTGCCAAGCCATGTCTTCCCTGGATCGGAAACAAGCATCCTGGGACCGGTTTCGGATTCATAATCCTCATCAGCCAGGCTATCTTGAATCCAGTGGCCAAGTGAACAAGGGACTCACGTCTGAGTATACCCTGCCACACTTAGGGCGAACAAAGCGATACAAAAGGGGATGATGGACGGAGCGTTTTAACAAATCAAACACTCACCCCCAGTCAACTGATCTGGGTTTAATCCATCACCATTCTTTAGTTCACTTAGCCACCCCAGTTCAGACATGGCTATATGCAAATCAGTCTGACCCTGTGCCTTATGGGAACAGTCCAGCCCGAACTGCCAAGCCATGTCTTCCCTGGATCGGAAACAAGCATCCTGGGACCGGTTTCGGATTCATAATCCTCATCAGCCAGGCTATCTTGAATCCTGTGGCCAAGTGAACAAGGGACTCACGTCTGAGTATACCCTGCCACACTTAGGGCGAACAAAGCGATACAAAAGGGGATGATGGACGGAGCGTTTGAACAAATCAAACACTCACCCCCAGTCAACTGATCTGGGTTTAATCCATCACCATTCTTTAGTTCACTCAGCCACCCCAGTTCAGACATGGCTATATGCAAATCAGTCTGACCCTGTGCCTTATGGGAACAGTCCAGCCCGAACTGCCAAGCCATGTCTTCCCTGGATCGGAAACAAGCATCCTGGGACCGGTTTCGGATTTATAATCCTCATCAGCCAGGCTATCTTGAATCCAGTGGCCAAGTGAACAAGGGACTCACGTCTGAGTATACCCTGCCACACTTAGGGCGAACAAAGCGATACAAAAGGGGATGATGGACGGAGCGTTTGAACAAATCAAACACTCACCCCCAGTCAACTGATTTGGGTTTAATCCATCACCATTCTTTAGTTCACTCAGCCACCCCAGTTCAGACATGGCTATATGCAAATCAGTCTGACCCTGTGCCTTATGGGAACAGTCCAGCCTGAACTGCCAAGCCATGTCTTCCCTGGATCGGAAACAAGCATCCTGGGACCGGTTTCGGATTCATAATCCTCATCAGCCAGGCTATCTTGAATCCAGTGGCCAAGTGAACAAGGGACTCACGTCTGAGTATACCCTGCCACACTTAGGGCGAACAAAGCGATACAAAAGGGGATGATGGACGGAGCGTTTGAACAAATCAAACACTCACCCCCAGGCAACTGATCTGGGTTTAATCCATCACCATTCTTTAGTTCACTCAGCCACCCCAGTTCAGACATGGCTATATGCAAATCAGTCTGACCCTGTGCCTTATGGGAACAGTCCAGCCCGAACTGCCAAGCCATGTCTTCCCTGGATCGGAAACAAGCATCCTGGGTCCGGTTTCGGATTCATAATCCTCATCAGCCAGGCTATCTTGAATCCAGTGGCCAAGTGAACAAGGGACTCACGTCTGAGTATACCCTGCCACACTTAGGGCGAACAAAGCGATACAAAAGGGGATGATGGACGGAGCGTTTGAACAAATCAAACACTCACCCCCAGTCAACTGATCTGGGTTTAATCCATCACCATTCTTTAGTTCACTCAGCCACCCCAGTTCAGACATGGCTATATGCAAATCAGTCTGACCCTGTGCCTTATGGGAACAGTCCAGCCCGAACTGCCAAGCCATGTCTTCCCTGGATCGGAAACAAGCATCCTGGGTCCGGTTTCGGATTCATAATCCTCATCAGCCAGGCTATCTTGAATCCAGTGGCCAAGTGAACAAGGGACTCACGTCTGAGTATACCCTGCCACACTTAGGGCGAACAAAGTGATATAAAAGGGGATGATGGACGGAGCGTTTGAACAAATGAAACACTCACCCCTAGTCAACTGATCTGGGTTTAATCCATCACCATTCTTTAGTTCACTCAGCCACCCCAGTTCAGACATGGCTATATGCAAATCAGTCTGACCCTGTGCCTTATGGGAACAGTCCAGCCCGAACTGCCAAGCCATGTCTTCCCTGGATCGGAAACAAGCATCCTGGGACCGGTTTCGGATTCATAATCCTCATCAGCCAGGCTATCTTGAATCCAGTGGCCAAGTGAACAAGGGACTCACATTTGAGTATACCCTGCCACACTTAGTGCGAACAAAGCGATACAAAAGGGGATGATGGACGGAGCGTTTGAACAAATCAAACACTCACCCCCAATCAACTGATCTGGGTTTAATCCATCACCATTCTTTAGTTCACTCAGCCACCCCAGTTCAGACATGGCTATATGCAAATCAGTCTGACCCTGTGCCCTATGGGAACAGTCCAGCCCGAACTGCCAAGCCATGTCTTCCCTGGATCGGAAACAAGCATCCTGGGACCGGTTTCGGATTCATAATCCTCATCAGCCAGGCTATCTTGAATCCAGTGGCCAAGTGAACAAGGGACTCACGTCTGAGTATACCCTGCCACACTTAGGGCGAACAAAGCGATACAAAAGGGGATGATGGACGGAGCGTTTGAACAAATCAAACACTCACCCCCAGTCAACTGATCTGGGTTTAATCCATCACCATTCTTTAGTTCAATCAGCCACCCCAGTTCAGACATGGCTATATGCAAATCAGTCTGACCCTGTGCCTTATGGGAACAGTCCAGCACGAACTGCCAAGCCATGTCTTCCCTGGATCGGAAACAAGCATCCTGGTACTGGTTTCGGATTCATAATCCTCATCAGCCAGGCTATCTTGAATCCAGTGGCCAAGTGAACAAGGGACTCACGTCTGAGTATACCCTGCCACACTTAGGGCGAACAAAGCGATACAAAAGGGGATGATGGACGGAGCGTTTGAACAAATCAAACACTCACCCCCAGTCAACTGATCTGGGTTTAATCCATCACCATTCTTTAGTTCACTTAGCCACCCCAGTTCAGACATGGCTATATGCAAATCAGTCTGACCCTGTGCCTTATGGGAACAGTCCAGCCCGAACTATCAAGCCATGTCTTCCCTGGATCGGAAACAAGCATCCTGGGACCGGTTTCGGATTCATAATCCTCATCAGCCAGGCTATCTTGAATCCAGTGGCCAAGTGAACAAGGGACTCACGTCTGAGTATACCCTGCCACACTTAGGGCGAACAAAGCGATACAAAAGGGGATGATGGACGGAGCGTTTGAACAAATCAAACACTCACCCCCAGTCAACTGATCTGGGTTTAATCCATCACCATTCTTTAGTTCACTCAGCCACCCCAGTTCAGACATGGCTATATGCAAATCAGTCTGACCCTGTGCCTTATGGGAACAGTCCAGCCCGAACTGCCAAGCCATGTCTTCCCTGGATCGGAAACAAGCATCCTGGGACCGGTTTTGGATTCATAATCCTCATCAGCTAGGCTATCTTGAATCCAGTGGCCAAGTGAACAATGGACTCACGTCTGAATATACCCTGCCACACTTAGGGCGAACAAAGCGATACAAAAGGGGATGATGGACGGAGCGTTTGAACAAATGAAACACTCACCCCCAGTCAACTGATTTGGGTTTAATCCATCACCATTCTTTAGTTCACTCAGCCACCCCAGTTCAGACATGGCTATATGCAAATCAGTCTGACCCTGTGCCTTATGGGAACAGTCCAGCCCGAACTGCCAAGCCATGTCTTCCCTGGATCGGAAACAAGCATCCTGGGACCGGTTTCGGATTCATAATCCTCATCAGCCAGGCTATCTTGAATCCAGTGGCCAAGTGAACAAGGGACTCACGTTTGAGTATACCCTGCCACACTTAGTGCGAACAAAGCGATACAAAAGGGGATGATGGACGGAGCGTTTGAACAAATCAAACACTCACCCCCAATCAACTGATCTGGGTTTAATCCATCACCATTCTTTAGTTCACTCAGCCACCCCAGTTCAGACATGGCTATATGCAAATCAGTCTGACCCTGTGCCCTATGGGAACAGTCCAGCCCGAACTGCCAAGCCATGTCTTCCCTGGATCGGAAACAAGCATCCTGGGACCGGTTTCGGATTCATAATCCTCATCAGCCAGGCTATCTTGAATCCAGTGGCCAAGTGAACAAGGGACTCACGTCTGAGTATACCCTGCCACACTTAGGGCGAACAAAGCGATACAAAAGGGGATGATGGACGGAGCGTTTGAACAAATCAAACACTCACCCCCAGTCAACTGATCTGGGTTTAATCCATCACCATTCTTTAGTTCAATCAGCCACCCCAGTTCAGACATGGCTATATGCAAATCAGTCTGACCCTGTGCCTTATGGGAACAGTCCAGCACGAACTGCCAAGCCATGTCTTCCCTGGATCGGAAACAAGCATCCTGGTACTGGTTTCGGATTCATAATCCTCATCAGCCAGGCTATCTTGAATCCAGTGGCCAAGTGAACAAGGGACTCACGTCTGAGTATACCCTGCCACACTTAGGGCGAACAAAGCGATACAAAAGGGGATGATGGACGGAGCGTTTGAACAAATCAAACACTCACCCCCAGTCAACTGATCTGGGTTTAATCCATCACCATTCTTTAGTTCACTCAGCCACCCCAGTTCAGACATGGCTATATGCAAATCAGTCTGACCCTGTGCCTTATGGGAACAGTCCAGCCCGAACTGCCAAGTCATGTCTTCCCTGGATCGGAAACAAGCATCCTGGGACCGGTTTTGGATTCATAATCCTCATCAGCCAGGCTATCTTGAATCCAGTGGCCAAGTGAACAATGGACTCACGTCTGAATATACCCTGCCACACTTAGGGCGAACAAAGCGATACAAAAGGGGATGATGGACGGAGCGTTTGAACAAATCAAACACTCACCCCCAGTCAACTGATTTGGGTTTAATCCATCACCATTCTTTAGTTCACTCAGCCACCCCAGTTCAGACATGGCTATATGCAAATCAGTCTGACCCTGTGCCTTATGGGAACAGTCCAGCCCGAACTGCCAAGCCATGTCTTCCCTGGATCGGAAACAAGCATCCTGGGACCGGTTTCGGATTCATAATCCTCATCAGCCAGGCTATCTTGAATCCAGTGGCCAAGTGAACAAGGGACTCACGTCTGAGTATACCCTGCCACACTTAGGGCGAACAAAGCGATACAAAAGGGGATGATGGACGGAGCGTTTGAACAAATCAAACACTCACCCCCAGGCAACTGATCTGGGTTTAATCCATCACCATTCTTTAGTTCACTCAGCCACACCAGTTCAGACATGGCTATATGCAAATCAGTCTGACCCTGTGCCTTATGGGAACAGTCCAGCCCGAACTGCCAAGCCATGTCTTCCCTGGATCGGAAACAAGCATCCTGGGTCCGGTTTCGGATTCATAATCCTCATCAGCCAGGCTATCTTGAATCCAGTGGCCAAGTGAACAAGGGACTCACGTCTGAGTATACCCTGCCACACTTAGGGCGAACAAAGTGATATAAAAGGGGATGATGGACGGAGCGTTTGAACAAATGAAACACTCACCCCCAGTCAACTGATCTGGGTTTAATCCATCACCATTCTTTAGTTCACTCAGCCACCCCAGTTCAGATATGGCTGTATGCAAATCAGTCTGACCCTGTGCCTTATGGGAACAGTCCAGCCCGAACTGCCAAGCCATGTCTTCCCTGGATCGGAAACAAGCATCCTGGGACCGGTTTCGGATTCATAATCCTCATCAGCCAGGCTATCTTGAATCCAGTGGCCAAGTGAACAAGGGACTCACGTCTGAGTATACCCTGCCACACTTAGGGCGAACAAAGCGATACAAAAGGGGATGATGGACGGAGCGTTTGAACAAATCGAACACTCACCCCCAGTCAACTGATCTGGGTTTAATCCATCACCATTCTTTAGTTCACTCAGCCACCCCAGTTCAGACATGGCTATATGCAAATCAGTCTGACCCTGTGCCTTATGGGAACAGTCCAGCCCGAACTGCCAAGCCATGTCTTCCCTGGATCGGAAACAAGCATACTGGGACCGGTTTCGGATTCATAATCCTCATCAGCCAGGCTATCTTGAATCCAGTGGCCAAGTGAACAAGGGACTCACGTCTGAGTATACCCTGCCACACTTAGGGCGAACAAAGCGATACAAAAGGGGATGATGGACGGAGCGTTTGAACAAATCAAACACTCACCCCCAGTCAACTGATCTGGGTTTAATCCATCACCATTCTTTAGTTCACTCAGCCACCCCAGTTCAGACATGGCTATATGCAAATCAGTCTGACCCTGTGCCTTATGGGAACAGTCCAGCCCGAACTGCCAAGCCATGTCTTCCCTGGATCGGAAACAAGCATCCTGGGACCGGTTTCGGATTCATAATCCTCATCAGCCAGGCTATCTTGAATCCAGTGGCCAAGTGAACAAGGGACTCACGTCTGAGTATACCCTGCCACACTTAGGGCGAACAAAGCGATACAAAAGGGGATGATGGACGGAGCGTTTGAACAAATCAAACACTCACCCCCAGTCAACTGATCTGGGTTTAATCCATCACCATTCTTTAGTTCACTCAGCCACCCCAGTTCAGACATGGCTATATGCAAATCAGTCTGACCCTGTGCCTTATGGGAACAGTCCAGCACGAACTGCCAAGCCATGTCTTCCCTGGATCGGAAACAAGCATCCTGGGACCGGTTTCGGATTCATAATCCTCATCAGCCAGGCTATCTTGAATCCAGTGGCCAAGTGAACAAGGGACTCACGTCTGAGTATACCCTGCCACACTTAGGGCGAACAAAGCGATACAAAAGGGGATGATGGACGGAGCGTTTGAACAAATCAAACACTCACCCCCAGTCAACTGATCTGGGTTTAATCCATCACCATTCTTTAGTTCACTCAGCCACCCCAGTTCAGACATGGCTATATGCAAATCAGTCTGACCCTGTGCCTTATGGGAACAGTCCAGCCCGAACTGCCAAGCCATGTCTTCCCTGGATCGGAAACAAGCATCCTGGGTCCGGTTTCGGATTCATAATCCTCATCAGCCAGGCTATCTTGAATCCAGTGGCCAAGTGAACAAGGGACTCACGTCTGAGTATACCCTGCCACACTTAGGGCGAACAAAGTGATATAAAAGGGGATGATGGACGGAGCGTTTGAACAAATGAAACACTCACCCCTAGTCAACTGATCTGGGTTTAATCCATCACCATTCTTTAGTTCACTCAGCCACCCCAGTTCAGACATGGCTATATGCAAATCAGTCTGACCCTGTGCCTTATGGGAACAGTCCAGCCCGAACTGCCAAGCCATGTCTTCCCTGGATCGGAAACAAGCATCCTGGGACCGGTTTCGGATTCATAATCCTCATCAGCCAGGCTATCTTGAATCCAGTGGCCAAGTGAACAAGGGACTCACGTCTGAGTATACCCTGCCACACTTAGTGCGAACAAAGCGATACAAAAGGGGATGATGGACGGAGCGTTTGAACAAATCAAACACTCACCCCCAGTCAACTGATCTGGGTTTAATCCATCACCATTCTTTAGTTCACTCAGCCACCCCAGTTCAGACATGGCTATATGCAAATCAGTCTGACCCTGTGCCCTATGGGAACAGTCCAGCCCGAACTGCCAAGCCATGTCTTCCCTGGATCGGAAACAAGCATCCTGGGACCGGTTTCGGATTCATAATCCTCATCAGCCAGGCTATCTTGAATCCAGTGGCCAAGTGAACAAGGGACTCACGTCTGAGTATACCCTGCCACACTTAGGGCGAACAAAGCGATACAAAAGGGGATGATGGACGGAGCGTTTGAACAAATCAAACACTCACCCCCAGTCAACTGATCTGGGTTTAATCCATCACCATTCTTTAGTTCAATCAGCCACCCCAGTTCAGACATGGCTATATGCAAATCAGTCTGACCCTGTGCCTTATGGGAACAGTCCAGCACGAACTGCCAAGCCATGTCTTCCCTGGATCGGAAACAAGCATCCTGGTACCGGTTTCGGATTCATAATCCTCATCAGCCAGGCTATCTTGAATCCAGTGGCCAAATGAACAAGGGACTCACGTCTGAGTATACCCTGCCACACTTAGGGCGAACAAAGCGATACAAAAGGGGATGATGGACGGAGCGTTTGAACAAATCAAACACTCACCCCCAGTCAACTGATCTGGGTTTAATCCATCACCATTCTTTAGTTCACTTAGCCACCCCAGTTCAGACATGGCTATATGCAAATCAGTCTGACCCTGTGCCTTATGGGAACAGTCCAGCCCGAACTATCAAGCCATGTCTTCCCTGGATCGGAAACAAGCATCCTGGGACCGGTTTCGGATTCATAATCCTCATCAGCCAGGCTATCTTGAATCCAGTGGCCAAGTGAACAAGGGACTCACGTCTGAGTATACCCTGCCACACTTAGGGCGAACAAAGCGATACAAAAGGGGATGATGGACGGAGCGTTTGAACAAATCAAACACTCACCCCCAGTCAACTGATCTGGGTTTAATCCATCACCATTCTTTAGTTCACTCAGCCACCCCAGTTCAGACATGGCTATATGCAAATCAGTCTGACCCTGTGCCTTATGGGAACAGTCCAGCCCGAACTGCCAAGCCATGTCTTCCCTGGATCGGAAACAAGCATCCTGGGACCGGTTTTGGATTCATAATCCTCATCAGCCAGGCTATCTTGAATCCAGTGGCCAAGTGAACAAGGGACTCACGTCTGAATATACCCTGCCACACTTAGGGCGAACAAAGCGATACAAAAGGGGATGATGGACGGAGCGTTTGAACAAATCAAACACTCACCCCCAGTCAACTGATTTGGGTTTAATCCATCACCATTCTTTAGTTCACTCAGCCACCCCAGTTCAGACATGGCTATATGCAAATCAGTCTGACCCTGTGCCTTATGGGAACAGTCCAGCCCGAACTGCCAAGCCATGTCTTCCCTGGATCGGAAACAAGCATCCTGGGACCGGTTTCGGATTCATAATCCTCATCAGCCAGGCTATCTTGAATCCAGTGGCCAAGTGAACAAGGGACTCACGTCTGAGTATACCCTGCCACACTTAGGGCGAACAAAGCGATACAAAAGGGGATGATGGACGGAGCGTTTGAACAAATCAAACACTCACCCCCAGGCAACTGATCTGGGTTTAATCCATCACCATTCTTTAGTTCACTCAGCCACCCCAGTTCAGACATGGCTATATGCAAATCAGTCTGACCCTGTGCCTTATGGGAACAGTCCAGCCCGAACTGCCAAGCCATGTCTTCCCTGGATCGGAAACAAGCATCCTGGGTCCGGTTTCGGATTCATAATCCTCATCAGCCAGGCTATCTTGAATCCAGTGGCCAAGTGAACAAGGGACTCACGTCTGAGTATACCCTGCCACACTTAGGGTGAACAAAGTGATATAAAAGGGGATGATGGACGGAGCGTTTGAACAAATGAAACACTCACCCCCGTCAACTGATCTGGGTTTAATCCATCACCATTCTTTAGTTCACTCAGCCACCCCAGTTCAGATATGGCTGTATGCAAATCAGTCTGACCCTGTGCCTTATGGGAACAGTCCAGCCCGAACTGCCAAGCCATGTCTTCCCTGGATCGGAAACAAGCATCCTGGGACCGGTTTCGGATTCATAATCCTCATCAGCCAGGCTATCTTGAATCCAGTGGCCAAGTGAACAAGGGACTCACGTCTGAGTATACCCTGCCACACTTAGGGCGAACAAAGCGATACAAAAGGGGAGGATGGACGGAGCGTTTGAACAAATCGAACACTCACCCCCAGTCAACTGATCTGGGTTTAATCCATCACCATTCTTTAGTTCACTCAGCCACCCCAGTTCAGACATGGCTATATGCAAATCAGTCTGACCCTGTGCCTTATGGGAACAGTCCAGCCCGAACTGCCAAGCCATGTCTTCCCTGGATCGGAAACAAGCATCCTGGGACCGGTTTCGGATTCATGATCCTCATCAGCCAGGCTATCTTGAATCCAGTGGCCAAGTGAACAAGGGACTCACGTCTGAGTATACCCTGCCACACTTAGGGCGAACAAAGCGATACAAAAGGGGATGATGGACGGAGCGTTTGAACAAATCAAACACTCACCCCCAGTCAACTGATCTGGGTTTAATCCATCACCATTCTTTAGTTCACTCAGCCACCCCAGTTCAGACATGGCTATATGCAAATCAGTCTGACCCTGTGCCCTATGGGAACAGTCCAGCCCGAACTGCCAAGCCATGTCTTCCCTGGATCGGAAACAAGCATCCTGGGACCGGTTTCGGATTCATAATCCTCATCAGCCAGGCTATCTTGAATCCAGTGGCCAAGTGAACAAGGGACTCACGTCTGAGTATACCCTGCCACACTTAGGGCGAACAAAGCGATACAAAAGGGGATGATGGACGGAGCGTTTGAACAAATCAAACACTCACCCCCAGTCAACTGATCTGGGTTTAATCCATCACCATTCTTTAGTTCACTCAGCCACCCCAGTTCAGACATGGCTATATGCAAATCAGTCTGACCCTGTGCCTTATGGGAACAGTCCAGCACGAACTGCCAAGCCATGTCTTCCCTGGATCGGAAACAAGCATCCTGGAACCGGTTTCGGATTCATAATCCTCATCAGCCAGGCTATCTTGAATCCAGTGGCCAAGTGAACAAGGGACTCACGTCTGAGTATACCCTGCCACACTTAGGGCGAACAAAGCGATACAAAAGGGGATGATGGACGGAGCGTTTGAACAAATCAAACACTCACCCCCAGTCAACTGATCTGGGTTTAATCCATCACCATTCTTTAGTTCACTTAGCCACCCCAGTTCAGACATGGCTATATGCAAATCAGTCTGACCCTGTGCCTTATGGGAACAGTCCAGCCCGAACTGCCAAGCCATGTCTTCCCTGGATCGGAAACAAGCATCCTGGGACCGGTTTCGGATTCATAATCCTCATCAGCCAGGCTATCTTGAATCCAGTGGCCAAGTGAACAAGGGACTCACGTCTGAGTATACCCTGCCACACTTAGGGCGAACAAAGCGATACAAAAGGGGATGATGGACGGAGCGTTTGAACAAATCAAACACTCACCCCCAGTCAACTGATCTGGGTTTAATCCATCACCATTCTTTAGTTCACTCAGCCACCCCAGTTCAGACATGGCTATATGCAAATCAGTCTGACCCTGTGCCTTATGGGAACAGTCCAGCCCGAACTGCCAAGCCATGTCTTCCCTGGATCGGAAACAAGCATCCTGGGACCGGTTTCGGATTCATAATCCTCATCAGCCAGGCTATCTTGAATCCAGTGGCCAAGTGAACAAGGGACTCACGTCTGAGTATACCCTGGCACACTTAGGGCGAACAAAGCGATACAAAAGGGGATGATGGACGGAGCGTTTGAACAAATCAAACACTCAACCCCAGTCAACTGATTTGGGTTTAATCCATCACCATTCTTTAGTTCACTCAGCCACCCCAGTTCAGACATGGCTATATGCAAATCAGTCTGACCCTGTGCCTTATGGGAACAGTCCAGCCCGAACTGCCAAGCCATGTCTTCCCTGGATCGGAAACAAGCATCCTGGGTCCGGTTTCGGATTCATAATCCTCATCAGCCAGGCTATCTTGAATCCAGTGGCCAAGTGAACAAGGGACTCACGTCTGAGTATACCCTGCCACACTTAGGGCGAACAAAGTGATATAAAAGGGGATGATGGACGGAGCGTTTGAACAAATGAAACACTCACCCCCAGTCAACTGATCTGGGTTTAATCCATCACCATTCTTTAGTTCACTCAGCCACCCCAGTTCAGATATGGCTGTATGCAAATCAGTCTGACCCTGTGCCTTATGGGAACAGTCCAGCCCGAACTGCCAAGCCATGTCTTCCCTGGATCGGAAACAAGCATCCTGGGACCGGTTTCGGATTCATAATCCTCATCAGCCAGGCTATCTTGAATCCAGTGGCCAAGTGAACAAGGGACTCACGTCTGAGTATACCCTGCCACACTTAGGGCGAACAAAGCGATACAAAAGGGGATGATGGACGGAGCGTTTGAACAAATCGAACACTCACCCCCAGTCAACTGATCTGGGTTTAATCCATCACCATTCTTTAGTTCACTCAGCCACCCCAGTTCAGACATGGCTATATGCAAATCAGTCTGACCCTGTGCCTTATGGGAACAGTCCAGCCCGAACTGCCAAGCCATGTCTTCCCTGGATCGGAAACAAGCATCCTGGGACCGGTTTCGGATTCATAATCCTCATCAGCCAGGCTATCTTGAATCCAGTGGCCAAGTGAACAAGGGACTCACGTCTGAGTGTACCCTGCCACACTTAGGGCGAACAAAGCGATACAAAAGGGAATGATGGACGGAGCGTTTGAACAAATCAAACACTCACTCCCAGTCAACTGATCTGGGTTTAATCCATCACCATTCTTTAGTTCACTCAGCCACCCCAGTTCAGACATGGCTATATGCAAATCAGTCTGACCCTGTGCCTTATGGGAACAGTCCAGCCCGAACTGCCAAGCCATGTCTTCCCTGGATCGGAAACAAGCATCCTGGGACCAGTTTCGGATTCATAATCCTCATCAGCCAGGCTATCTTGAATCCAGTGGCCAAGTGAACAAGGGACTCACATCTGAGTATACCCTGCCACACTTAGAGCGAACAAAGCGATACAAAAGGGGATGATGGATGGAGCGTTTGAACAAATCAAACACTCACCCCCAGTCAACTGATCTGGGTTTAATCCATCACCATTCTTTAGTTCACTCAGCCACCCCAGTTCAGACATGGCTATATGCAAATCAGTCTGACCCTGTGCCTTATGGGAACAGTCCAGCCCGAACTGCCAAGCCATGTCTTCCCTGGATCGGAAACAAGCATCCTGGGACCGGTTTCGGATTCATAATCCTCATCAGCCAGGCTATCTTGAATCCAGTGGCCAAGTGAACAAGGGACTCACGTCTGAGTATACCCTGCCACACTTAGGGCGAACAAAGCGATACAAAAGGGGATGATGGACGGAGCGTTTGAACAAATCAAACACTCACCCCCAGTCAACTGATCTGGGTTTAATCCATCACCATTCTGTAGTTCACTCAGCCACCCCAGTTCAGACATGGCTATATGCAAATCAGTCTGACCCTGTGCCTTATGGGAACAGTCCAGCCCGAACTGCCAAGCCATGTCTTCCCTGGATCGGAAACAAGCATCCTGGGACCGGTTTCGGATTCATAATCCTCATCAGCCAGGCTATCTTGAATCCAGTGGCCAAGTGAACAAGGGACTCACATCTGAGTATACCCTGCCACACTTAGGGCGAACAAAGCGATACAAAAGGGGATGATGGACGGAGCGTTTGAACAAATTAAACACTCACCCCCAGTCAACTGATCTGGGTTTAATCCATCACCATTCTTTAGTTCACTCAGCCACCCCAGTTCAGACATGGCTATATGCAAATCAGTCTGACCCTGTGCCTTATGGGAACAGTCCAGCCCGAACTGCCAAGCCATGTCTTCCCTGGATCGGAAACAAGCATCCTGGGACCGGTTTTGGATTCATAATCCTCATCAGCCAGGCTATCTTGAATCCAGTGGCCAAGTGAACAAGGGACTCACGTCTGAGTATACCCTGCCACACTTAGGGCGAACAAAGCGATACAAAAGGGGATGATGGACGGAGCGTTTGGGTGTGAGTGGGTGTGAGTGTTTGATTGGTTCAGATGCTCCGTCCATCTCCACCCCCTTTTGTACCGCTTTGGCCGCCATAAGTGTGGCAGGGTATGCTCAGACGTGAGTCCCTTGCTCACTTTGCCACTGGATTCAAGCAAGCCGGGCTGAAGACGGCTGGAATGCCAGAAACCGGTCCTCGGAAGCTTGTTTCCGGTCCAGGGAAGGCATGGCTTGGCAGTTCGGGCTGGACTGTTCCAATGGGGCACAGGGTCAGACTGATTTGCATATAGCCATGTTTGAACTGGGGTGGCAGAGTGGGCTAAAGAAGGGTGATGGATCAAACCCAGATCTTTTGACTGGGTGTGAGTGTTTGATTGGTTCAGATGCTCCGTCCATCTCCACCCCCTTTTGTACCGCTTTGGCCGCCATAAGTGTGCCAGGGTATGCTCAGACGTGAGTCCCTTGCTCACTTTGCCACTGGATTCAAGCAAGCCGGGCTGAAGTCGGCTGGAATGCCAGAAACCGGTCCTCGGAAGCTTGTTTCCGGTCCAGGGAAGGCATGGCTTGGCAGTTCGGGCTGGACTGTTCCAATGGGGCACAGGGTCAGACTGATTTGCATAAAGCCATGTTTGAACTGGGGTGGCAGAGTGGGCTAAAGAACGGTGATGGATTAAACCCAGATCTTTTGACTGGGTGTGAGTGTTTGATTGGTTCAGATGCTCCGTCAGTCTCCACCCCCTTTTGTACCATAAAGAAGCAAAGCAGGGGAGCGCCATCGCGCTTTCCATGAAGCTGGTAAAGTGGGGTGCCAGGAGCCCACCCGGGCCCCCAAAAAGTACTGGAGCAGAGGAGCACCATCGCGCCCTCCTGTGAAAAGTGCAGGGGCCCGGGAACCCAACTCGGGTCCCGTCAAAGCTGGGCAGCGTCATTGCGCTCCTGTGAAGATTTTCCCCTGAGGGGTGCCAGGAGCACACCCTGACCCCCTCTAAAAAAGCCAAGATGGGGTGCGCCGGCACGCTCCCCGTAAAGAGAGGATGTGGGCCCGGGACCCCATCTCCGGGCCCTGAGTGCCATCTCACTCCCCTGCGGCCTCGCTGGGCTAGCAGCAGTCTCAGTGTCTGCCTGCTGGAGCGGGCGGACCAGAAGAGAAGTGCTGGCTCCCGCGGCAGCACGCGAGGGTGGCCAAGCAGGGAGCTGGCGGGGGCAGCCGCGGGAGGGCTCCCCAGGCTGCCCCCCAACGTGGAGGCATGTGAAGGTCCCGGGTGGGGCCGAGACCCCCAGAACCGAAGAGGAGGCGCCAGGGGCCCAGGTGTAACCTGGCCGAGCACAGACAAGAGCAGCCGGGGGTGGGCTCCCCGGGCTGCAGGATTTACCTGGGGGTCCGGGTGGGACCGGGTCCCCCAACAAAGCCTGAGGGGGTAGCGAAGCCATGGTGGTGCGATCGCGGCTCTCCCCTACGCAGCGGGGGAGCCGCTGCTACAAAATTAATTAAAACGGAGAAGCGCCCCATAATGCCCTGCAGGCCCGGACCGGCCTGCAGAGAAAATCAGCCTTTTTCTATAATTGTGGTGGCCCCAGGAGAACTGGGTCACCAACCAGTGAGTGCAGAAGTGCCGGGGGAGCTACAGGAGCAACAGAGTCTCCCCCAGCACGAAGATGAAAAGTCCCACCCTTAGTCTCTGGGGGACTGACAAGAATAACCCCTCAAGGGTTCATCCAGGCTATGTCAGCATTCCCATGGCTCAAACTTTTGTTCTACAGCTGGGGGTGCCTCTGAGATTGCCTTAAGGAGTGAAGGGCTGAGTTGGGGATGTCTGAAGAAGGGCATCCCCTGGAGGTGAAGAATGGTAATTGCACCCCTAGAGAAATTACTAATGTTATTTCTTTTAAAGGGACTGAAAGTCACATATGTAATGTGAAGTACCAGTGTAAGGTGATGTCATAAGCAAAGTGGGGTTATGTTGCTAGAAATTCCTGCTAGGGTATCTGTCTGTATATACGTAATCCTGTGATTCATCTGTGATGCCTTTAGGGGCTGTAATTGCAATGCATTCTAACGATTCACAAATATGATGAGTACTATAATTCTAAAGTGATGCTTTAACATGTATTCTTGCTGCTTCGCTTAGGTGAAGAACCCAGACTGCCAGCCCTTAAGATATAGAGGTGTATACCTATTAGTCAGTAGGAAATGCTCAGTCAGGGTATGTGTCACCAAAGCAGGGTTACCTGTTTTATAGGCTTGTTGAGATAATGGGGCGGGTCACCACTGGGCTGGTGCCAGTGCGCAGGGACTGCGCTCCAGGTGATGTTCAACTAACTGCATTGGGGGCAAGATCATGTGCATACATGGGAGTGGTGGTACTAGACTCCACCCCCCTACGGGAGTGGTGGAGATGTTATGCAATGTCACAAAGTAATTCCAACAGCTTATGTATATTTGTAAATTGGTGCATAGAAGTGGTAATGTGTGTGTTTAATAAATGTACTCTTACTTTTATAAAGCAAAGTACAGACTGGACAATCAATTATTGAGTGTTATTTCTGCTTACCTGCAAATGGTGATTACTAGCCCACACCACCTCCCTTGAGTAAGCTACAGACTGCTCTGCAACACTACCCCCTGAGAGTCAGGCGCTACAATTGGGTGTTTGGTTCCCAGTGTAGGACAAATGTAGTCATGTTATTTGTGCAGACCTCTCAGATGCTGCCTCGTTTTCCAACAGTACCCAAATTAGGTGCTCTGTGTAGAGAGTCCAGGTATCCCTTACTAGTGTACAGGGGCATGATTTACCAATCCCAAGGTGCTCTATTTGTGGTAGTGTGGTTGAGCAGCCTCAGGTATATCAGAGGGGAGTGTTAAGTATTTGTTGCACACGCCAAGCCAATAAATAAGACACACACTCAATAAGGAAATCTGACACCAATCTAGAAAAATAACATATATGTTTATATTAATGTAGACACTAAGATTTTCGAGATTAGGTAAGTACTTTTCAAGTTATCGATTTTCAGAAACACAGAAGATACAGCTATCAGATTTGAGGCATGAGCCTTAAATGCGGTAATGTTATCCAATGGGAGAAACATACACTGCATAGGGGTACTTGCAATCGAGGTCCAGGGTTGTTCTTCTGGACTTAAGGTAGGTAGGGGCCAAGGTCCTGAGACCCACCAACAGTTTTGGTTTACCTACCCTGGTGTGTCCGGGTGCAGAGGTGCTGGTCATAAGAGTAGCCTTGAACGCTATGGCTGAAGTCAATGGGAAAACCTGCAACAAGAGAAAGGCTACAAGTGGGGACTGGGGACCAGACCGGCAGAACCCAAAGTTCTTGAGTGTCTCTGGAGCAAGGGTGCACCCTTGCTAGGCTCAGATTCATGGAGGTGGATGACTAAACGGTAGATAGATTAGTGTGTAAAAGGATGAGTGAATAGATCGGTGGATGGACAGGTGAAAGCATGGCAGAGTAAAGGGATAGATGGATGAGTGAGTAAATAGATAGGTGGATGGACAGGTGAAAGCATAGCAGAGTAAATGAATGGATGGATGAGTTGGCACAAAGACAAGTGAATGGATGGTAGAGTGGATGGACAAAGGGATGGGTGGATGGATGTGGTTGAGTGTAGGGTTGGTGGGTAGCTGAATAGATGGAGGGATGGATGACAGGGTGCTGGATGGAGAGATGGCAGAGTGGATGGATGGATGGATGGCAGAGGAGATGGGCGGATGGCAGAGAGGATGGATGGATGCATGTCACCGTGAATGGATAGATGGATGATGGATGGATGGCAGAGTGTATGGATGAATTAATAGGAGATTTCTTCGATGGAAGGACGCATGGCAGAGTGGGTGGATGGATTGCAGAGTGGATAGATGGCAGAGTGTATGAATGGAAAGAATAGGGAATGATTGACTGATGGATGAAAGAATGAATGGACCAGCAGCTGGATGGAGGGATGATAGGATGAATAGACAGTTGCTTGGATGGAAGAGACAAGAGAACTGTTTGAGGGATGTTTGGGTTCACTTCCTTCTCTTTATAGTGCCGCCAGAGGTTTGGTATTTACATTTTCTGGCTGCTTCCTTGCTATAAGGTTACACACTTCGAATCCATTTGTGCACTGCTGAGGTGCAGTGAAATTCCTTGGTACATAAAATGCTGAAAGGAGGAAGAAGCGCTGGATACAGCATTAGACATACGGGCTGGAGTAGCCCTAGCTGCTGGTCTCTTAGTGGAAGCCTTAAAGCCTGTATTATATGTGCCCGGCTTCGAGGCTTGTATTCCTCTTACACAGGATGTAAAATTTTTCTTATTGGCCACATATGTATTATTTTATTTGACATAATCGCTAGGAACGGATTCACATGGCTGCCTGATCTTGGTGGATGCATGGCAATAGTGGGCAGATTGCTTGGCACGTGGTAGCATTTGTTGCTTGGACCTGTGTCAGGCCAGATGACAGACTTATGGAAGCTGGAGGTGCTGAAGTACGGGTCTATAGAGGCTGAGACAGGAACACTAGACTGTTAACTGTTGGTGAACCTTATGTACTCATTTCCTGGGTTTAAGTCATATCTGGGTCATGGGAGGCAGAGCCCTATTCATTCCTAGCAGGAACTCAGTCCTATGCCTACCAATGTTTTGCGTGGTGGTATGGATTTCTGATTTTCACTTAGTTGGATCCTGTTTGCGGAGACACGTCGGAAGATTCCGACTGGTCATACGCGCTTTAAATTCCCCCGGCCGCCGAGCTCAGATATCTACTCGAGCTCGGCGGAGAAGGGTAGGTCTATCAGCGCGGACACAGGAGGAACGAGGTGAGGCTCACTAGACAGGGACCCTGCAAAAGCAAACACTGAGGTAGCACTACGCTACTCGGCGACGCCCATTTTGTAGCTTAAATCAAATCCCTGGTGCTATGTGACTTTTTATCCCCAGCTTCAACCTTGGGCTCTCCCTGATGTTTATTCCCGCCGACCCCTCATGTGGCATGTAGTCCTCAACCTTTAGGTGAGTGGGACATAGGGATTTTCCCATCAATCTACACGTTTGTTACACAATGTGTGTGTGGGTGGATGTAGATGCATGTACTGATAATTGGTGTCCTTTACAACATACGTGCTCGTGTTTTACAAAACAGGAGTAGCCAAATCTTCAAACTCTTCAGAAACTGCGGTTCACTAATTAATTTTAAGTGTTTTCTAAAAAACTGTTTTTATAGTTCGTTTTTAGACCACATTACATCACCAAACCTCCTCACAAGCTCAACAGTTGTGTGTGTGACTCACTGGGCACCTTACACACAGACTTTGTTGCAAGGCATGCTTTCTCAACCTTATAGGCATGCTTTATAAACACGCTGGCATTGACTGGAATTGCTGACATGCATAGCAACATTTAATGTTTTTTCCTGTTTTGTCTCCCTTGTGTCTAGGCATAGGAGCACCCACAGAGGTAAACATAAGACATACATGACACTAGCATGTTTGACACTGCACATATACACGGTCCTGATGAATCGCTGGTGAATAGACCCATAGCGTGAAACATGTCGACCTTCATCACCTTTAGCCTCATCTAGGGTCACCTGACCTAACTTGTTGACTCTTAGTGAGCCTAACCCCCCTTTTAACTGCAGCCAGGGGACCGCCAGAATAAACTGAATTCAGGTACCCCTTGCTACATTTTAATACCCCACACATCATCACACCTAGCCCGGTCCACACACCCCCACCTCACCAAAAGGCAGTTGGAAAAAGATCTCCGCCAAAGAGCCCCTCTTTGAGGTGAGCCCGTCGGGGATTGCACCGCCTCCCCGACGAGGAGCAACTGCCGATGATGAAGCATGACATCCTTCGGGGTGTGTGAGGCCATTATATCCAACAAAATGGATGCCCCAGGATGTTACTCTGACATCTGTGGTCATGCCAGCTAAACACTCTCCCCATTTCCCATAGGAACAGTACAGCGACCTCTTTTGTTTCATTGGATCCTGTTTTGGCATCCCTTTTCTGTTTGCTATTTTCCCCTTTACAGTTCACTCAATTCCCTCAGTGCTATCCCCTCCTTGTATTGTTGGTTGTGATATCTCTTGTCACGTTTCTCATAGCATTTTACCTGTGTGGGTTCTGCAGCATCCAGGGGTCTGGACCAGATTCAAGGTCAGCTTGTCTCTGCACCATCTATTTCTGAAACCAGTAAGCCTTGTTGTAGTTGTTACTCATTCTTAACAACTAGCTGGTATATTATAGTTAGGGGCCTATTGCGATTTCGTTTGGAGTTTCCTCTGACCGACACCATGGCGGTCGGCAGTCCCGTCCATCTAATTTTGATGTGACCACATATGGTGCAGTCGTGTTTGCCCATTTCTTTATGGGAGCTTGTGTTACGGCCTTAAACCGGCTGTAACACAAGCTCCCATAGAGAAATGGGAGATTGCGTTAATCCCAGCACCCAGTAGCAGGCACCTCAAAGTGCCTGCCACGAGGTGCAAGGATTAACAGGGGGCACCGGAGGTCGCATGGGAAAGGGGGCCATGCTAGTGGCCCCCAAACACGCTTTCCGACAGGGTGTCCATGTCGCAAAGGCAGGCATGGAAACCCTGCCGGAAACCTTGAAGCGGAAGTTGGATTACGGACCGGTTCCGACTGGCTGACCCGTTCCTTGAGCCTGTCAGAAGCCAGCCGAAATGACTGTCCGGTTTCAATTCTGACCGGCGGTATCATAACTAGCCCGTTGGAATTGAAACCGACGGCATTGGTCATAAAATCTCCGACTTAAAGGTCGGAGGCTTCAGGAGCAAAATAATAATCGACCCCTCATCAGTGTATAGCCTCTGTCTTCTAGCTAGATAGATTTACTTTCTATTGTAATCTCCAGACAGTATTTTACCATACTTTTAATTAGACCTAACCATGGAAAGTAGGCACCCGTCCAGACTTTCTCTCTTATACTCCCATCCCTGTTTCTCCCCTGATTTCTTTGTCTGGTGATACATTCCTTCTTGTTTACTAACACCGATACTAAGCGACAGCAGGGGCTTTTAGCAGGTCGGCTACACCAAAATCTGTCCTGCTGGTACAGTAGTGCAATAGTAGTTAACACAGAGTTGTATATGGAGACTTTATGAGGATAATCACCTAGGGCCAGATGTAGGAAGGCTATTACCGAGGCTTTTCTGATGTAGGTGGCAAATTTACCGATTCGGCAAATACCGAATCGGTATTTACCGATTCGGTATTTACCAAATCACCATTTACTGATTCGGTATTTACCGAATCGGTAAATGACATGTAGGAAGCACTTTGAAGAGTGCTTCTGTGCCTTAAGGATTTGTTATTTACCACCAACTTTTAGTTGGTGGTAAATAACGAATACCTCTGTAAATGCAAATCTGTGCATTTACACCTGTGCCATGTGACAGACATACATGCCCTTAGGGCATGTATGTTTGCCACATGTGCACACAAGCACTATTCAGGGGTGCAACAGGGTGTCAAAGTGACACCCTGCCACCACCACTTTGTAAACATGTAATGTTTACAAAGTGGTGATTTTATTCTGGATTGTACAAGAAATTAATAGTTATTGTATGTACTTTGGCAAAATTATATTTTCTTTGATATTTCGTTTTTAATGTGTAATGTTTGAGTGCGGTATATGCAGAAACATTTTCCTTCTTTAAGAAAGGCTAATTGAGGACCATATCATATATTTGTATGTAGTAAAGGTATTTATTTAAAGTGTATTCATATTATATTTTTTGTTAACTGTATGTGTATATGTGTTAGTTTATCATTTTTATATTATTGTGTGTTTAATTACTTAAACTCTTTGTATATTTAATTAAGTTGTTTGTTTAGAAAATATGGTTTTAAATATAATTTCTAATCTTTTATTTTGTATTTAGGGGTAGATTATGATGGCGGTGAATCCGCATCCTCCGGGCCGGTGGAAGCCACCACCGGCCCGGAGGATGCGGATTCACCGCCGCGGTCCCTGACAACACAACCCGCCAGATTAGGATGGCAGTGGGATCAGCGGCGAACGGCAGGTCCGTCCGCCGCTGATCCGCAGGGTGTAGACTGCTATTTGGTGGCGGTCACTGCAAGACACCGCTAGCCAAATTAGGAAGCGTGTGTAAACATGCTTTTCCGCGGCGGTTTTTCCGCCGTGGAAAAGCATGTGGACCTTTGCTTCAGGGGGGCCCAGGGGTGAAAGGGGGTGGGGGTGCACATGGGGGGTACCTATGGTACCCCCCTGCATGTGCATGCACAAAGCGGCAGGCACTGCGCGGTTCCTGCCGCTTTGTGCATGCAAATGCAATGCATGCATTTTTAACATTGCGGCGGGTGGTGCTTGAAGCAGTACCCGCCGCAATGTTAAAGATACAGGATGTGACCGCCAGGGTGGCGGTCACATCCTAATTGGCAGGGAGGGAACGCTGCTGCCCTTGCGGACGGTCCCTCCACCTCGGGGGTGGCGGACGGACGCAAGTCCGTCCACCATCCTAATCGACCCCTTAGTTGGTTATTTTAAAAATATTTATTTGCGTTTGGTTATTGTAGTATTTTTAAAGGTAATTATTAGTTGAAAAAGAATTGGCTCATTTTTATAGTGTATATTTTATGCGTTAACAATATTTTGATATACTTTACTTTTGTATTCAATATTGTGGTATTTTACATATTATTAACAGGAATATTCTTGTTATCAATATTTTTGTATTTCTTGTTTGTATATAAGGTGATGATATTTTGGTAAACAATATTTTTGGCGATATTGTGGTCAATTGATGTTTTGGTGATCGATATTGTGTCATGTAGCCCTGCCCACATCAGCCATGGGAGCAATATTAGCATTTCAGTCCTAGTACGCTTCAGTGCATAAATCTACATATCCTTCCCTACACTACGGGTAGAGTTGAAAATGTAACTCCGCACTATTGACAAGGTCGAAAGCTGAGGACAAATCCATGAAGGCCAAGTAGAGTGGGGACTTCCGGGCTATATTATATTTCCCCAATACAAGGTTGAGATTGAGGCATTGCTCAATAGTACCAACCTTGCATCGGAAACCTAACTGACAAGGCTCCAGGATACTACATTCCTCCGTCCATTCCAGTATCTTGTTATACAAGACTCTGCCCAATATTTTGACGGTATTATCGATCAACGATATAGGCCTGTAGTTACTAGGCTGCGACCGATCCCCCTTCTTAAATATCGGGACAATTATGCTTTTTTGCCCAGGTGTCAGGTGGCGGGGCATGTATAAGGTTATTAAAAACATTTAGAAGAAGCGGTGCCCAGAATTCCGGCTTCCATTTAATAAAGTCTATTGGTAGTCCATCAGGGCCAAGAGCCTTATTCCCGACACTTTGATGGATAGCTTCTTCTACTTCGGGGAGTGCTATATGTATACTAACAGATGGGCCGTATTCAAACTGATCAATGTCCGATGAGGTGGGTGCATAGATATTAGAAAAATGTGATTCCCAGGATTCATAAGATATAGTGCAACTAATAGGTGTTAATGACTGGCCTGCGGTTCGAAAATCCCTTACAGCGGACCAAAATTATTTACAATTTTTGTCGGTTGCAGCTTGAGATAAGATTTCCCATCGGTTCCTAAGGAGTACTCCCTTCCGCTTATTAACAGCCCTGTTGTATTCCTTCCTTGATGATTTCACATCCGAAGAGCACCTGGGTACGGCCTACAATACCTTACGCAAGTTCCTGTTAGCCAGTGAGCATTCGTTGTCAAACCATCTATGACCCTGTCTGTCCAATGATGCAGGCTTCGACAGATGAGTTTTAATGGCCAAGCAAAGTTCAGAAAAATTCAGAATTATGTCTGGATGCGGGGATTCAGGTGACAGACAGGAACTGATAAGGGGCAAATTCTCATTAATTATTAGTTTGAGAAAAAATCCTCGCAATTAATGCCCCTCCATACTAATCTTAAGTTGTCTGTTGATAATATTAAGTCTCTTGCCCCACAATCAGACGAAAACATTGGTCGTTCTGCCAGGCTCAAATGCTATTTTAATGGGGTTATGGTCCCCCTGAGCAGTGGCGGTTACCTCTGCTATGGCTAAATAATCCACAAGTGGAATGGAAATAAAAACAAAATCTATGGTTGATCTGTGGCACCTGCCTCTAAATGTCGGATGGTGGTTGGCAGCCATGTTTGGTACGCCCATCTGATCCATAACATTAACTAAATTATGTGACCTTAGGAATACTGACATCTCAGCACCCCTACGCGAAGGGGGAGATAAATTGGGTCGCTCTACTCCCAATTGGTTGTCTCTAAGTTTCGCATTAAAATCACCTCCCAGAACAATCCCCATATTATTACCCGGGTCTTGTTGGTAATTTAGATTTGAGATAAAGTCAAAAAGCTCAATAAAATTCTTGTTATTCTTGTTGTCACATGAAAGGTTCCTGACATACAGTAGCTAATGCTCATATTATTAAAAAAGAAGTTATTTCACACAAAGTTTGGACCTGTTAATACAATCAAAGGTGCACATCAATTCCATGAATGCCATATGTATGGAGGCTTTTTTCACAAATGTATATTTAGCAGTTAATAGATAATAAGTTCACATACAGGTCAACCCTGGCTTGGCCATGTCTAAAATGGCATTGTGCATCATCAAGGACAAAGTTATGTTCAGCCCATTGTGCATCAGCAAGGACAGAGTTACGTTCAGCACATGCTTCCAATCTGCCCAACATTATTCTTCCCATCATTTTCACTGTGGAGTCCAGCAGTCGTATCCGCTGATAGCACCTGTAGGTCTGGCTCTGCAATGCCCTACAGGTCTCCCGAAGGGTCATTTTCGCGGAGATCTTTTTATTTTAGTTGCCGTATGATGAGTGTGAGGGTGTCCAAAAGGGGGGTGATCGGTGCAAAGTGGTAATAGTGAGCTAAAAATTACTAGGGGTTGTCAGATCCAGGCTTTATTTTAGTGACTCCCCTCTCAGATTTAAACACACTAGTGCTACTTATGAGGTAATTGATATTCTCAAGTAGCTCATGAAGTGAAAATGATGGTCGACGTGTTTCGCACCTAATGGTCAAACTGATCCGAGGTGCTTCCTCAGGACCAAGAGCAGGGCTAAGTTGCCTACCTCACTAGAAAGTATAACATGTTTGGTCACCCATAGGTGGGTGGTACCTGTTTGTTGTGGATTGAAAAACGGCTTGAGACTTGGGCAAGTAGAAGGACTGGGTAGGTTCAGCCCTGAGAGAACGTGACAAACACCCCACAAAGAGCGCATGTCCTCTGTGCCGACCGTTAGGGCATAGCTCTGCAACCAACTGGTTGGACAACCATTTTCCATCACACAACAAACAGGTACCACATTGATAAGCTAAAATCAACGTTTTCAATATGTTGCACGTTGGCTTATCTTAATAGCCTCTCATATTGCGCATGCCTTAAACATTTGCCACGCACTAAGGTCCTATGTGAGTATTGTGATAAAACAATTGGTGAACATGTACTTGTCAAAGATCATAAGATTGTGAAACACTAGAATAGTAGTATCCAACAGGGGATTACTACCAATTACCAGTAGGTTGCAGATTCACATTAAAGTACATTGCATGTTAACTTTCACCCTGAAAATATTGTAGCCATGAGAAGTTTATTTCCTTGAAGTCAATGGCAGTATTATATTTCCTCCGAAACTACTTCTTTCCTCTCCCTATTTTTTTCTCACTTCATTCATTAGTTCATTTTTTGATTTCCTTTCTTTCTTCTTCCTTTGATTCTTTTTTCTCCCCTTTCTTTCAATGTTACTCTTTTTCTTCACTATTCTTTCTTCCACTCCTTTCTTTCTTCCGCTTCTCTCTTTCATTCTTTAAGGTACTTAACATCGTAAAGCAATCACTTCATTAATGAATTTGTGCTTCATCTTTGACTCAGCTGTATACTTAGTAGTAGTGGAGTGGCTGCAGTGATATGCTTAATTGTAGAGAGCTATGAAGTCTGCATGTTCCTTTTAGGGCGGTTCAGTTTCTGGACATCAACCAATGGACTTTAAGTCAATTTGTAAGATAATCATAGTCTTTTGGGCCTATCTGTTATAATGAGAATAGTGTCATCTAATGTATTGCATGATTAAAAGGCCTCAAGCCTGTGTGAGACACTTGTATCGCACAAGTTTCATGATAAAAAATTAAAAAAGACATAGCGGATCCTTAAAGACCACACAAGTAACCTTTCCCAAACCAGCTCTGCTACCATTATTGGTGTGTGCTGACTGTAACAGCACTGGGTGCTCTAGGGCAATGTTTAACCTTTTGATGCTGTTTTGACCATGCAAAATGATAGAGCTCAAGGAGGTTTTCATAGATCAGAAGTAGCTCTCACTAATCTAAATGTTGAGAAGCCCTGACTAAGAGAAGGGTTTGTGACAGAACTGACATCCATCATGTTATTGAGAATACTGTCTACCCAGAAACTGCCTTTAATATAGTATGTAAAGAGGCAACATACAAAGAATTTGATGGTTACCTAGTGACAATGTAGCAAACTGAAAGTTTCAAGGTTGTTTAAAAAAATCTTTAAGATCATGAAGTGCAAAGAAAATGGCGGGCAAGGTTCCTGAGGACAGGATGGGTGTACATGAATAAGTACCTATATTCACCTTGTGGTTATTGTGAAGATATAGGGGCTCATTAGGATGGAGGATTTTCCGCATCCCCTGGGTCGGCGGAAGCCACCGCCGGCCCGAAGGATGCGGAAAATCCTCTGCGGACCCACCAAAGACCCACCGCCACATTAGGATGGCTGGTGGGTCCTGGTTTCAGTCCGCCGTTTTTCCGCCGCGGTTGACTTACAACCGTGGCGGAAAAGCTGTAACATGGCTGGCGGTGTCTATCAGACACCGCCAGCCATATTAGGATAGTGTAAAAGAGATGCTTTTCCACGGCGGCTTTTCCGCCGTGGAAAAGCATACGGACTTTGACTTCGGGGGCCCGTTGCGGGCCCCCTGGGTGAAGGGAGGTGGGGGGTGCACATGGGGGGTACCCATGGTATATCCCTGCATTTGTATGCAGAAATCGGCAGGCACCGCGCAGTGCCTGCCGCTTTCTGCATACAAATGCAATGTATGCATTTTTAACATTGCGGCGGGTGCAGCTTGTAGCTGCACCCGCCACAATGTTAAAGATAGAGGATGTGACCGCCACCCTGGCGGTCACATCCTAATCTTCACGGAGGGAACGCCGATACCCATGCGGACGTTCCCTCCTACTCTGGGGTCACGAACGGACTCAAGTCCATCCGCGATCCTAATGAGCCCCTAAGTCTTGAACTAATGATACACTGTGTTTATAAATCATACAGAGCAATACAGAAAAAAATCAGTAAATGCACCATAGATGCCCAGCTAATACAGTTACATTTAGGAGAAAACGGTAGCACTAATGCTTACCTTAAATGGTCTGGGTAGCTCTGGGTGCCTAAAACGATGGATGATCAATCCGAGGGTTGCCAGTCCCATGAACAGCCATCGGGAGAAGCTATAGAAATTCAATAACCCATAAAGGTCTCCAATTGATATCATTAGAAATGTCAAAGGCATCTGGAAAGCAAAGGACAAGTACAATTACTGCAGGGGGTGAGGACCTTCTGAGATTAAACCTCAATGTTCCTCCTTATGAAGACTGGAACAACAACCTGCAAGCATCCGAGCCCAACACCAGATGGCGATCTAATGCTAAGTGTGAGATCTGCAGCTCATATGCCTCGAACATATTGTTATACATTTGCAGTACTTCCAACCCACCAAACATGCAGTTCCCGTCCCAAATTTAAATTGTGGGAGCTACTGAGTGTATGGTGATGCAACTTCCTCTGATGCACAGTCATTGGAAGCAGCCCATCGGCCGTATGTTCACCCCACTTATTACATCAGGAGGCAGCAATTAATGGTCCTCTCATTTGAGGAGAAAATCACATACATGCCAAGGGTATTGTGATTTTGCTGTGTCCGAAGCAAAATACCTCTTTGGGATTTTGTTACGCGATAATAATTTCTGATGAAAGATTCCTGCTATTTTGGCGGAAGTACTCTGAAATTAATGAATACCTGCTGCAGATATTCATTCTAACTAGAGTGGGTGATCTGCTTGATATCTAATTGGACCATGCAGTAGGGTGTATATCAATTGATGTTAAACTCAATGTTCCCAGGGACCTCGTCCGTAAAATGTTGCTTAAACTGTAAATTGGAAGAGCTAATATGGAGGTAACCAGTTCTCTTACTAAATGTCTTGCTCTCTCTACTGCACTTCTCTGAGTTGTCAGCTATCTTAGTTATTTCCAGATATCCATAATTAGCTTGCCTAGCTTTTTACCACATCTCCTATAGCTCCTCTGTTGCTATTTAAATTGTTGTAATTCCCCCCTCTGGGTTCCATAATGCAAAACGATTGTTTATGCTCTATTTCTTAATCTTTTGCAGCTCCCCAACCATTGCCATACCTAAGGTTCACTTCGTTCCTTGGAGAAGGGTATGTTCATATCTATAGCACCCAATACAAAAAGCACATTGCACCAAGAGATAATTTAATATACAGCATACGTATTGGCGTGTTTAATGGTAATTCAGATATGTAATCTGTGATTAGATCTGCAGATCCCAAGTCCTTTCTGCATTTGTAGTTTATCATACCTGTTTTGATATTAATTCAGAAACTCACTGATAACTAATGCTGATCCCAGATTATGTGCTAAGTAGCCACAATCAGCATATACTGTGACTCCCTCATCAATTTAAATGTGAGTTTTCCTGTACCATACATTCAATGGTAAGTAGAGTGATCTCATGAAATCAAACTTGTCTACAGTAGTTATCTTAGGTTGTATGCAAGAATTTACTATATTTAATAGAAGAAAGTGCATCTACGTCCCCAAAGACAGGATCAATCATATTACAGTATAGATCTCATTAGTTACAAATCCATGAAATAGCACAAACCTAATTTGTTGGTGATCAGTACTTCCATAATCCTGCCTGACAATTAAGCAATATAGACATGATCTTATATGACCGAAGAAGGTGCATGACATTGCTGAACAATTTGTATCCAGTTTTAATGTAAATGATGAGACAGTACATTGGGCTGAAGGGAGGCTCTTGAAAATGCACAAGAAAGTACTAGAGTTTGAACCTTATTGACGTATAGCTCACCATCAAAATTAAGGCAGGCAGAGGCGTGTGTCTTCGGATATGGATCATGGAGAAGAGATAGGGCCATTGTCCCTCCCTTGAGGCTGCAAACAGCATCCTGTTGGCAAAAAAAGGAATTAAGATGACTCATCTTGTGCAAAACACATAAAGACCCTCTCTTAAAGTATGGTAGCCTGTACATTGATCGACCATGGTAGCGTAGGGATGTCCTGGTGAAAGACCAACAGCCACGTTTACAGACATCTACCAGGTAGTGCTGGCATCTCTGCCTTCATTATAGATGGCTCAACTGAAGGCACTGACAGGGAGTCATGTTTAATGTGCCTCCTCAGCAAAGATTTGTTTCTTAACAAAAAACTCAAAGCAAGAGTTTGGAATTGAAAAACAAAAATATGTCCATGACACTCTGGAAGGTTCCACCCTGTGTGTGGGTCCTTTCTTTAGTTTCCTGGCCCGGACCCCCAGGTCCCAAACTGCAGGACCCTAAATATGATAGCCGGTCCAAGGTACTCTGACTAACGTTAGCAATTAGAGGGTTAACTCGTAACAAAGCACCTGGGCCCGATGGGACGCCACCTGATCTTTATTTGAGTAACACTGATCTCTGGGCTCCCATTATGACAAGGGTCCTAAATGCAGCAGTTGTGGTGGGTCTTCCGCGGTCTTGGTCTACGGCGCTGATTGTCCCTATATTCAAGAAAGGGTGTAGAGACAATCCACAGTGCTATAGGCCAATATCGCTGATAGACGTCTCGGCCAAACTGTTGGGAAGGGCAGTACTTAGTCGATTGATGTCATGGACAGAAGAGCATAACATCATAGCAGACACCCAATACGGTTTTAGGCCAGGCAAATCAACCAGCGACCAATGTCTGAATCTGTATTTACTAACAACAAAATACACGAGGGCTGGCAAAGGTACACTATTTATGGGCTTTATGGACCTGGCGGCAGCCTTCGATAATGTGAATAGGAGCAAACTTTGGGATTTGATCAGCAATCTTGGTATTGATCCTGGACTTATTCACATTTTAAGAGAACTACATTGGAACACCAATGCCAAGGTCCGCTGTAGCACGGGAGGGGGGTGCACGGACCCCTTCCCGTGTACCAGCGGAGTGAGGCAGGGGTGTATCCTTGCTCCATTTTTGTTCTCTCTCTATATAAAAATGGTTTAGAGAGAAGGTTGGTTGCCTTAAACGTGGATTGCCCTAAAGTTGGAAATCGTCAAATAACGGTTTTATTGTATGCTGACGATGCCGTCTTGCTTGCCAGGACTGCCATAAGCCTTCAACAGCTTGTTAATGGATTTTTGGAGTTTATGGAGGAATTAGACTTGTCCGTAAACTTGAGCAAATCTTATGTTATGATAGCAGGCAAGAAACCGAGCAGGAAATTTGCTTTTAAAATAGGGTCACACAAACTGGAAACGGTTGGCTCTTTTTCCTATTTGGGCTTGTTGTTTGACGGGGACACAAAGTTTGATCTGTTAATTGATGAACGATGCAGGAAGTTGGCATCTGCGAATGGGGCTATTCATAACTTCGCTCGCAGATTGGGGAGGTGGTCGCCAGAACAGGTGATGAACCTTTATGTAGCGGTTAGCACTGCAAAAGCCATATATGGAGCAGAGGTCTGGGGATTCAGAGATGTAAGGCCACTGCAAATGGAGGAAGATAAATTTCTAAGGAGGATCCTGAAGCTACCACAGGGCACCTCTGCACGAATAACACACACGGAATTGGGATTACCATATATCACTGACTTGGTAAAGGTAAGACCCATCATGATATGGCTTAGGTTATGGGTAAACCCTGTAGCGGAATTAAGCAGGCAAATAATCCGTGACTGCTTGCAAATGGACAACCACCTTCATATCCCATGGTTGAGGTATATAAAAGAGACTTTGGAATCCATTGATCACCTAATTCTTTTCAGTGATCCTACCTACATCACCCCCACATGCAGACATCAAATCAAAAGAGAGCTACTTGACAAATTTGAATCACAAAGACTAAACATCGACTCCCTAAAGAAATCTGTTATGGCACACCATCGAGTGAGCCATGGGGTGGGAATGGAGCCTTATCTATTTTTAATGCATAATCATCAGGACAGATTCTTAATGTGCCGTTTTAGGCTCAACTTGTTACACCACATTTTAGCTTATCCTTCAGGTTTTACGATAACAGTTTAGCAGAAGGGTGCCTGCGGCTGCGACAATAGGTCTCCGCAGGACACCCTTCATTTTGTACTTTTGTGTTCTTTTTATCAAATGCCCCGTCGTAAATTTCTTGTTGACATTTTAAAGGAGGCTGAAATACGTGAAGCCAAGACTGTCCTTAATTTTTTACAAATGGCTGTTGATACCCGTACTTTATGCTCAATAGCAAATTTCCTGAGAGTGTCCGTAAGACTCAGGAACACCCGTGACTGATTAATTGATACATTTTTAACGCTTTGTGCCTTTTTGCTAAAAGTTTTTCTTTTTAATGCTTCTTTTTAACCTGTTTTTAATGTTCTTCGGTTCAGGTTTAATGTAAATATATTGTAAATTGTACAATGTGTGTATTTGTTCTATGTACTTTTTATTTTGATTTTTAATCAATGAAATAAAGATTTACTGAACTGAACTGACTAACGTTAAAATATCGGACAGAATGTTGGTAAAACCTTACAGCCAGTAGCGGTAGAATAGGCCCTTCCATTGGAAACATTGTGTTTCCTTTAACTAAATAGATTGGGGAACCGTGAGATTGGCTGTGGGACAACTGTCACATTATGACAGAGTCCCCCATTCTCCAAACTGTAAATAAGGCCAAAAAGGTCTAAATGTGGCACTTTATTGAGAAAACTATCAAGTAGATTTGTGTACCAGCAGCAAGGGAAGGATGTTAATTCACATGTAGTCGATGGCCCTGGCCGGGTTTGACCAGAGAAAAGGGAGATGAGAATTGACCATGAGAAGCAGAAGGGTGTTGCATGTCGTGGTAGTAGGAGGGAAACCTTTGTAAATAATATGGCCAATTGGGGGTAGTAAGCTATAGCAAAGATTGTCTACAACATTGTTAGGCTTGGAGAAATGGAGATTCGACAGCTTTACTGTGTAGATGTTTTTTCTAACATGCAAACCAAGAATGGATATCCGCTTTGGATGTCTCTTAGCTACTGGTTGCTTATATAACTAATCAACCTACCTTTTTATTTCTAGTCATATGTTTCTCAGGAATGAAGCTTGCTTAGTACAAACACTTCCACATGAAGCTCTCCCTCCAAGCCTCTCCTGTTACTCAGAAACTGGTTTAGACCTTTCTCTCGCCTGGCTTGCTTGGCCATCTAAAATTCTCATTCCTTGTATGCACGCTTTCTCTGGTTTCTCTCCACAACACCTCTTACTCTTAACCTTGCAGATGCGAAGATCCCTCCATTTAAGGCTCCAAAGCAAGACATTGCCACCAGGATTGGGACTGCATTTGAAAATCCTTTGAAAGCACGATCAGCAAAGCTCTAGAATAAAACAAATTATATTATATTTAGAGTCATTTGCATAGCCCTTTGCACCACATTAGACAATGTAACGTACAATAAAATACAAGTGCAGTTCTGAATTGAATAACACCTTTCTCGTTATATGTTCCTTGTGTCAAACTCTTATGTGCTCCAAAGTACAGGACTCATTGGATCTAAAGGAATGATTTTCAGGTCAGTTCACGTGCTTTAGAAAAGAGGCGTCAAGTGCTCTCAAGTATTGCACTTTTTAGACCATAATACCTGGGGCCTGATTTAGACATTGACAGACTACTTTCTCTGCAAAAGCAAAGTTCAGCCCACCTTATTTAGTGTCAGACAGATCTTCAGTATGTAGGCTGACGAGACATGTAGGTGGTGGACCCTACATGGACCTCCTTCAGTGGCCTGATGAAGTAAGGGCCATTGGTGGTTTGGTCATGTGTGCGCCTGCCCTACTTACAGTGGGCAAACACCTGGCAAGTTTTTGCTTTCACACATCAACATACAAAGCGTGGCAGTGTGTGAAAGCAAAAACCTTCAAATGACCTCCACGCCATGGAAGAAAAAACTCCCATTGTGAGAGAGGCATTGTTTATTTTAATTTTTATAACCAAAATTTTGCTCTGAGATTTTGTTATTGAAAACTAAATAAAAACATGAAAGTTTGACATACAGCTGCTTCATGTTGATGTCAAACCGTCAATGCATTTACATGAATGGGTGTGACAGTGCTTCCTGGAAATTCAAGGGTTGTCCACTGGACTTGCAAGCATCTCTAAATTTGGCTGGTGGAGTACCCTCGCAATGGCTGGAGTATAGCCCTTCTTTTACAATGTAATGGATGCGCATCTGTGTGGGCTTATGTATGATTACCTGGCACAGGAAGAACATAGATTTGACAACATTTGTTAAAGGTTAAGGACACCGCTTTTTTATTGGATATTCCTGACAGATTTGGTTGTATATAGTATCCTACAGGAATACATGCAAGACTATTTCCATTGTTTTACAAATAATCCATTTTGAGCATTAGATGAGGTTTAATTTCAGTTGCAATATTGGGAGAAGAATTTTGAGTAGTGACTTCCTAGAATTCAGGTGTGCCAACCCTTCTTTGGTTATCTTAATCCTTTGGTTAGGCTATTGTGCACATAAATACCCAGAAGAAGGTGAATGGTTGGTGGGTAGTTGTAGGAAGCTGACTCTTTATATGATATGTCTAAATGAGATACATCATGCAACAAGTCCACGAGTTCCCTAATGAGTGGACAGGGGTTTGCTCTAGCAATCCTAAGGTGTTCTTCTAGGGGGTAGTATGGCCAAGAAGCCTTCGGTTTATCTTAAAGGAGTGCAAGACATCTGCAAAAACACACAATGGTCAATAAATGAAACACACAAATCAAGAAGGAGATACACACCACATTTATAAAAATAGCAAGTATCTTTATATATGTTTAGGCACCAGTATCAATTTGTTCAGGAAGTAAGTTTTTAGATAGAAATTCTTTTATGTTTAAAAAGTTGACACAGTGCAATTTTTAGAAGCTGCAATGCTATCCTATGTGGGAAAAAGTCAAATGCTACATTTAGGTACAGTACAGCGACTTACAGGACCCTTATCCAGGAGTGAAAGGGAGTGGTGGGCAATGTCCAAGGCAGCATCAGCAGAACACCACCAGAAGCACTAGAACAGTCGGGTGCAGGGGTGCAAAACATCGTTGGGAGCCCAATGTTACTCTATGAGGAACAGGTGCGGTAAAAAGAGGCTGCAGGCGGGGACTGAGAGGTCAGTACGGTGAAACTCTTGAGTGGCTTAGTGTCTTGTGAAGTTAGAGAATGTGGGACACCTTTGGTCCTCATCTCCCTGTGACGGGGCGTCCAGGTGCAGAGGGTCTTTGGGATGTTGGGTTTCTCCGTCCTTCAACACTTGCGGTTGAGGGGGCCTGCATGCAGAGACTGCAGGCGACGTCTGGGGGTTCACAAGGAGGCACTCCACTGTGGACTCAGTACCTGGATGGCTTGGGGACCCTGCTGACACTGTAAGCCTACTTCGACACAGGTTGGGGGGCTCGGGTACAGTGTACTTTGCGGCGTTGGATTTTGGCAGTCCCCCCGGGTCTTCTTTAGCTGCCTGCAGGATGCAGGGGTCAGTTCCGCTTTATCTTTGTTCTTATGTAAAGGGCTGGCCGGTCTTCTAGGTTTTGGGGACTTAGCAGCCTCAGGACAAGACAACGTTTGGTGTAATTGGTGAAGTCAGCAGGCAAGCAGGGTTGGCACCAAGTCAGTTGCAGGGTCATTTGTTCTTGCTGTGCAACGCTTCACTTTTACCTTCTTTTTTCAGGTTGTCAGGATCTATTTCTCTGGTCCCAGAGGCTCCCCTAAATACTGAGTTTAGGGGCATTAGGAGAATGAAGGGTAGTAGCCAATGGGCCACTGACCATTGGGGTCACTATGGCCCCTATATGACCACTCTCTGTGGGAAGTGGGCATAACCCTTTCCCAGAAATCCTAAATGTGCATTCACAAAGATGGCTACTTCTGAAAGTTGTGCGTGCCTCAGTTTAGCCCACCTTAGGGGTGGTTCTAGCCTGGAGGTGGCACACCTACATTACTAGCTAATGTTCCTGCCTGTCCAGGTGCCAAGGGGGCTCTGGACAAAAGGACTCGGCTTCCTCTTCTGTGAGGCAAGCCAGACTCGCATTTCAAAGGCAGTAGCTTCTTTGAAGCTTCTCTGCCTTAGAATACTAATCAGCAGGTTATCCAGTGGAAGGGGGTGTAAACACCCTTTCCTGAGCAGGGTTTGTTTCTGACCTCCTGAGAGCAAAGGCTCTCACCCTTGTGGGTCAGAAACATTCTGGTGGCAGGCTGGCAGAAACCAGTCAGCCAACACACCGGGGACTAGTAGGTTTTCAGGGGACACCTCTAAGGTGCCCTCTGGGTGCATGTATTAATACATCCATCACTGGCACATGAGTGGGTTTATTCATATGAGGTGTTTGATACAAAACATCCCTATCTTCAGTGAAGCCATCATGTAGCTGGGAAATGTTTTTTCACCAGAGTCCAGCACATGTTTTAAAATTGCTTCCCTGGTCACTTGTGCTGGCAGTAATGGAAACTGACCAGCACAGAGGCATATATACTTATGCGGGTATGCCCTCACATGTAATAGTAACACTCTGCCTTAGGGCTGTCAGGCCTGCTGTAGGTGTGACTTACAAGTACTATATGCAGTGTTAGGGGACCTGGCACACAGGGGTGTGTCATGTCGTTTTTTCACTTTTTTCTGCACCAAAGCATGTAATATACAAACTTTGATCAGGATTCAATAAAAGTATGAATTATTTAGCTTTGTTTTCTGTGCTTTACTAGCTATGTTTTGGCTGCAAGATGGTTAAGTAGAGAGTAAAGCACTGAGCCATGACAAACGCATATACTCTGTCCACCGAAGTCAAAATCAGACCCTTAGTTCTTCTGGCACAACTGTAGACAACAAATACTTTCACATAGGCATTCCAGTACAGCCCACAGGTTCTGAACAGTATAGGGTTCACTATACATCTTATTCTATGCATGCATGTAGCAATGTTGTCCATTACTAAACCACTTTGCATTGTTTGAGAGAAAAGTGCAAACAATCAGCTAGAGGCTCCAAAAGAAGTACTTGAGATGGCTTTAGAATAGCTGGTTCGCCCACAACACCCATGCCCACTCTAGTGTAGGATTCCCACCTTTAAAGCAGAGGATTTCCTTCAATCTTTACAATCTCTGTGTCACACAAATCACAAGTTCTTCAGCATGCATGGCTTCTACCAATTTGGAACACAACATGGACTTGGGCACACAATTTATACACGTTTCATCATGACTATCGCACACTCCAGCAGACGCTCATGCTCTCTCCAATGAGACATATTTGCATTGTTCAGCAAAGGAAGAGTCATCTTGTTTGTCCAGTGCTATACACCACTGAACTCTCCTCCAATCCAGCAGTCGCAGATTATGTTCTATATCACAGGACCCCTGCTGTATACAACTAGATGTGGGTTTCCTCTTACACAGTACCCCTTCTCCAGAAGATTTTTTTATGGAGTCAAACACTAGAAGGGTTTGTTGGCCATCGCTGGACTTAATTACTTTTCAACACAAAATTAATAAGCTCTTCAGCATGGAAGGACTCAGTAGAGTAGGAGTCTTGAATGATCTCAGTACAGAACTAACAGGACCCACATGATTCCCAGTAGTTGGTGTGATCCCCAGTGCAGAACTGTGATGCGCCCCTGCACTTTTCAAGATCTCTCCAGACAAGGCTTGCATGCTTTCCAACACAGGACTCAAACTTGCCTCATATAAGCTTTTCCAGGAGTTACTAGCTTTCTAGCAGAGAATACTAATTACGTACTTCCAAGCTCATGGTAAGGCTTGTTTAAGGTCCAATATGTAATAGAGGTTGTTATGTTAAGGGAAGCCTCTACAACCAAAGTTAGATTATGTGTATTTTACAGTATACCCCAACTTACCATGGCCACTGCTTCTGATGCCAGCACCTCCTCTGCTGTCAGGATGGTATAATAGGAGACGTTGGTAAGGAGGTAGGCAATAGTAACAGTAATGAGGGACACTATCACTGTTATAGGGATGTTGCTGAAACAGAATGGAAAATATTGTTGACACTTTTCCCATCGTTAGAGATATAAAACTGCAAAATGTCCCTTTCACTTCCACTACCACTTATTTCTGAAATCCATTGTTATTATGCTCTGTTTTTCAAAAAGTGGCTCATGACTGCTGAATACTCGTGGGTGGGCACTGAAGGAAAGCTAAGCATCCTGTTCTCCCTTGTGTAGGTCGACTTTGCATAGTAAATTAAGGTTTCAACAGATCATATCACATTACCCAGTGACTTCTGCATATGTTTTTACAGACCACCAGATGGCTTATCAAACGCCCAGGTGAGAAAGATGAAATCCTGGCACAAAAACAGGAACCCAGTAATGATGGTCTGCAGACAACCATTGGTGTCTACAGAGAGAGCGACTTGTAAATCATTACAAAACCTACAGAAGAATAACCACTTCATGAAGAGCAATGTCATAGATATATCACTGTTTGATATTGCTTCTGCAAGCCTCTTTGTGGTGACTGCATGCACCTTCAGGGACTCAAATGACCATGGTTCTCCTGGGCTAGAGTTTCTGCTTTCGGATGAGACAGTTCTGTGTGCCTTCTACATTTGGGGATCTCCTCCTCCCTTGACTCAGAAATGAAGCCTTGAATTTGAGACTCTATATTCTCAATGTGGGAAAGCTTGCATGGATCGTGCACTAAGTATGAGCAGAACACACATATCCTTTTTTCTATTGGAAGGAGTACTGTTAGCGATGGTCTCTGCCCCTGAAGAAGGGGACAGTGGCTCTTTCTCTGCCTGTAGCAAAGGGGCAGCTGGCCCCCATATATTATATTATAAAACTCTAATGCTGGAGTGCCACCAGTGAGGTAAGCTGGGTGTGATTTTCAAGCACTTTGCTTGCTTAAGCACAGCTTTCAAGTTCACACTCATAGGGAAAATGGGCATTAAGAAGATCAAATTTGGATAAAGACAATGTTAAATATTGTTGGGTAAGCCGTACCACTTGACTAATCGCATAAGACTGGATGAAAGTTAAGATAACGGAAGACCATTTTTATCTGAAGCCTTCACTAACTCTTCTTAAAGGGCACACATAAGCCTACAGTGCTTTTCAAGCAGGAATTAGCATCAGGCAGTATCTTCCAAGTAAAGATATTTGTTTGTGAATCTTTCTTTGGGCTTTAAGACCACACTTCTGATCTGCTCAACAACACCTGAGGTAAAGGCTCTATAGATCAATTATCCTTTAGGAATCATTTCGCAAGTAACCCACATAAAGACACTGTCAGAAAGTTTTGTGCTTACATCACACTGCTCAGGAATCTCAAGGCACTACCGGCCACAATAGGATAATGCATTAGAGAAATATTCCCACTATTCGCCAGCCCCTCCTCTGGGGTCTAGGACCAATGTGACGCCTGGATTGGCAGAACCAACCAATGCACAGCTCTTCAGTTCATGTAACTATGTGAACTTCACATTTGGCTTTCAACCACTTTCAGACAATAACTTGCTCCAAGCGCTATGCAGCACTAGGATTTAAGCTCTGACACAACAAACGGGGCTCAAAGCACTATTACAGACGCCAAAGAAACAAGCACTGTATAAACAAAAAAGAGTTGGCTCGTAATCAGTTAGGCTGAGCACTTCTACACATCCGACCAAAAAGACATGCCTAAACTGATGTGTGGATTGAACAAAAACTTTACTCTGTCAGGTAGAAAAACTCATTTCAGCCTGCAATATTGCTAGCAAATAGCGATTTATTCATTCAATTTGAAAATAATTTTTTACAAAAAGTTTTTCATTTTATAAAAGTTTTTGTTCAATCCACACATCAGTTTAGGCAAAGAAACAAGCACAGCAACCGATTCCATGCACATAGTTATAAACTACATCAGCAGTTCTTAAAATTTTGACTTTTGTGGACCCCAATAAATCACTACTGGAAGGTGTGGTCCCCTGCCTAACCCATTCAAATTATTTAAACTTCAAAACAATACACACAAATACAGGCACAGGAATACATCAAAATACATTGGAGATCCTAATAACCCATATCAGGCACCTCCTTCAACTCTCCTTTGTGACGGGCATGGTCCTAATAAGGTGGAACAAAGCCATTGTTCTTCCCATAACAAAGAAACCGGGTGTGAGTTCAAGTCAGCTAGAGAACTTCCACCCGGTCTCACTCCTGCCCTATTGGGCTAAGATAGCCGAGAAAGTCGTCAACACGCAATTATACCCCATGATGTTTGGCCAGGTAATGCCATTTGACATTCCCACCTCCTGCTTAGCCTGCATCAAGGTGAATAATGTTTGAGTCCGCTATATTTTCTCTTGTCCAATAGAGCAGACCAGGCATATTTTGCTTTTATGCTATTGCGCAGTATAGAGTTTTCCTTCAGTGCAATTCTCTCTCTCTCACTGACTGTTCTACAGGTACTATTTCCCAACCTTCACCTTCCTGCTATTTATGCCCCCCACTCCCCCCCATAACAAAAAGAACCATAACAAGCAACCATTGGGACAGGCAGATAGAAGTTGCCAGCATTGAAAGGACATAAAAAACTCAAGACATTATTTATTGTTAATACTTTTTTAATGTGGTCGTTCAGTTGTACATAATGCTTTCTTGGTCATATATAAGTAGTGTCTATCCTATTGTAAAGCGCTCTGATATCCTTTGGGATCTTGCTCGAGCTATATAAAACTTAAATAAATAAATAAATAAACAAAACTGGGCACATCAACCGACACAGTTTATTGCACCCCACGTAATCGAATTTTAGGGCCATATACTCCATGGAGTCGGCCTTGCTCTTGTCTAAAGAAAAGATTTGCAGAAAAGTAGATGAGGGCCAGACAGTTGCTCTGGTCCTCCTGGATCTCAGTGCCGCTTTTGACACTGTATCTCACCCATTGCTCCTACATCGTCTTAGGCAAGGTGGGATGGAGGAAGTGGCCCTGGAATGGATGAGGTCCTTTCTATAAGATCAGAGTTTTCAGGAGACTCAACAACCGTATTATTCCAAAAGCATTGCGCTAGCTCAAGGGGTCCCGCAAGGCTCTATATTGAGTCTCACTCTCTTTAATAATTATATTGCCTCTCTAGCAGAGATTATTGAGAGTTATGGGATCAGTGTTGTGTCATATGAGGATGACACGCAATTGGTGGTCTCTCTGTCACAGTCTCCTGATGAGCCAGCCAAAGATATTTCTACATGCCTACAAGATCATGCAAGATCTTCTTAAAATTAAATGGCAGCAAAACTGAGCTCCTGCTGGTGGGGAAAGCTCCTTCTATCTGGTTACGAATTTGGGGATGTGGCTAGACTCCAAGCTTTACTTTGAGAGCCACACGAGAATGGTGGCAGGAAAATGCTCCAGAATCCTAAAAAGCCTATGGAAAACTCTAGATGTGCTCTCCATTGCAGCCAGGAAAAGCCTAGTCCATGCATTAGTAACCTCTCACCTGGACTATGGAAATGTTCTTTACCTAGGAGCAAGTAATAAATGTATGCACAGACTTCAGTGCATTCAGAATGCGGCGGACCGCCTCGTCTTGATGCTGCCCAGGCGATATTCGGCCAGGAATGCCCTCTCAGCTCTCTACTGGCTACCTCTGTGGGAGAGAATACTCTTTAAAGTTTTACGTATCAGTCATCGGATCTTGCAGGGGAAGGGGCCAAGCTACCTACACAATTTACTGACCCACTATATTCCTACCCGGCATTTAAGATCATCAGGGACAGGTCGGGTCATAATCCACAGAGTAAGAAAAGGGAGAATGGGCGCTCCCTCTTTCAGCTACCTGGCCTTTAAACACTGGAATACACTTCCTCTCTCACTATGCAATGAACCATTGGAGTCACTCTTTCGGGAGAAATTGAAAAACAGGCTCTTCCGTAGTTAAGACCCTTGGGGGTGCTGTATTTCTTACTCTTGCTCCTCTTGCCTTCTTCTGTACCGTAGCGCAGGGACACACTAGTTAGTGTAACCATGCGCTTTACAAGCTTGCTTATTATTATTATCATTATTGCAATGGAGGTTTGATGAGGTTACAATGTTCCTAAGTACAAAATTAGCAATTCGGAGGAGCTTGCCACTGTGGTACTAAATTCAGTGTTGATGGTGGTTTGGACATTCTTGTTGGATCCCCTTGTAGAATTTACACATTATATGCATCACACCCAAGAACCTGCTCCGTAACCCTTTTGAAAGCTCATTTAACAATAGTTAATTAACTATTACTACAAAGCCTGTAGTAAGTTCGGTCAATAATGCGGTGTTATCTATCAAGCGTGACCCAATGTCACCAGCTGCCTCTCAAAACAGTGTTTACCTTAAAACCTCTTTTCAAATGATCCTTTACATGGTATTTGAATGTACCTGAAAAGACTGAGGTACGCCCTCTTCATTTTCATCCTTGGAAGTGGCTTACTCCTTCTTATCACTTCAGCAAATAACCAACTGCTTCCCAAGTGGAAACGGATCAGAGAGAGGTTTGTGTCTATTCGCTAAACTTATCAGTAAAGTACTTTACACAGTTAAATTCAGTCTTTGGGATGTACTTGTTACTCAAACTATTGTGTAAGATGAGCATACATGTCCAAATGGCTTTTCTTCACATAAAGTTTAACTGTAACACAGAGTTTCATAGGTCTTTATATTCACAGTGCTGGAAATATTTATTAGTCAGAAATTTTAAATTTGATTTCACTCACCGTTCAGGGTTTACAACCTCCTCTGTTACAAAGTTAACATAAAACCTGCAAAAATATAAATGAGAAAGACAAACAACTGAAAACATCATCTACACAAAGTAAAGGGGCAAAAGGAGACATACTGGAGGGTAAGTAAAATATAATGTGCTTGGAGCTGTAATTTATGGTTTAAATATTTTATTGATTTTCAAACAGAGGAAAGGATAACAAGAGCCCCTGCTCCCTAGAGACAGTGTAGTAAAGACACTTGGTGTCGCTAATGATGGCATTACAGAGTAATATGCCTGGAGTGGGTCTGCGGAAGCAAACATTTAGAAGGAACAAAAAACAAAAGAACATATACACCCTAGCCGCACCCACCATCACCCCCCCTCCTCACCCTAGTCCACCAAACAGAAAAAAGGGAAAAAAGGGAAAAATGGGAAATGCTAGATATGTGGGGAATTATCGTGGCTGTTTGGGATCATGCTCCTGTGGGATTTGTGTGTCAGTGTGGCGGAGGAGCCTGAGGAATCGAGGGCATGTCAGCACCCAGAATTCAATTACGAGCAGGGTAGGAAGGGACGCCACAGCTCTGGGAATTCAGCCCCTCTGCCGGCCAGTGTGAGGGTTAGCTTCTCCATTCCCAGTACCATCCAGAGTCTCTGCAGCTAACCTGAATGCGGTGGGGGCTGGGGAAAGCGCCAGTATGTTCTGGGTGGCCCCTACCAAGGCGGTGGCGATTAGTCGGCCCCTCCGGGATTTCAAAGGATATGTTATCGGGTTGGGTAGACCCAGAAGGATGTACGCCGGTAAGTGTGGGAGTTGTGTGTTGAGGTAAGAATCTATTTCATGGAGGATTGAGGTCCAATATGGTTGGATGCGGTCACAACTCCACAAAAGGTGCTCTAGGGTGCATATCTCCCTGCAGTCCCTCCAGCATAGAGCACATAGATGGGAGTCGAAGTGGTGAAGGCGCTCTGGTGTATAGTACCAGTAGGTAGCCACCTTGGTCAATGTCTCAGTAAGGCCTGTGTGTTATGCAGAGTGTCGAGCCCTATAGTAGATGTCTTCCCATTCTTTGTGGAATAGTGTCCTGTCCAGCTCCTGCTCCCAGCGTACCCGCCCTGCGTTTTATGTAAGTGTAGTAGCTGTTAGTAAGTGTTTATAGAGGTCCAAAATGAGTTTTTTATCAGTGGTTAGGGTAATCAGCCATTTCTCATATGGGGTTAAGAGACATTGAGCGCCTGGATTAACTTGCGGCTGGAGTGCCCAGTGCCGGAGCTGTAAATAGGGCAGTCGCTCCATTTCTGGGATACCGTAATCTGTTTTGAGTTGTGGAAACAGGATGATTCCATCGAGGTCAAACAGGTATCAGAGGGATTTACTTGAAGTGGGGTGCCAATTTGTGAAGGCCTTAGGGTCCACGCCTGGGTGGAAGTCTGGATTATTAAACAGAGGTGTTAGGGGCAGGGAAACGATGTCAGCTTGTGGGTGGTAGCAGTGTAGGCCCAGGCCTCCATGGTCATGCTTGTGATATAGGACGCATAAAGAGTAGGTGGTCTATGCGTCTTCTGGAGGAAGGGAATACCCTGCAGGGGCATGGCCGCGACCGCTTGGTCTTGGAATAGCCAGTGCTTTTCGGATTCTAGGAGGTTCCATTCCACCAAGTAGCGGAGCTGTGCAGCGTAGAAATAGAGCTGTAGGTCAGGGATTCCCACTCCACCCCTGGAGCTGTAATTTAGAGAAAATACATTGGGCTTGGAGAAGAGCTGGAGGAAATAAACTAGGTGTATGTAACTGGAGATTAGCACACAGACCATTAAAGAACAGATTGTCACTCAAAATACTGGGAAGTTAACCCCATGGAAGCTCATCATATTCTGCTGCTGCGCTGGGATTTACAAAAACCCATTATTCATGACGAGCTGGGCTCGTCATGAGCGTGCGAGGAGGCTACTTCATGACGAGCCCAGCTCGTCATGAGCGTCGAAGGGGTTAAACTGTGAGCTCATGATGTATGGCTGTGCTATAACATTTTGGCATTGTTTCACGTTTTAGGTCTCTTCTAATGATTAGTGAGATGAGTATCAACCCCCCCCCTGTCAGACCATATACACGGTAGTATACATGAGCAAAGGGGATGCCTTTTATGTATGATGCAGAAAATCGACATTGTGGGTAAGTAAGAGTTCTCCTCATGACATTCTAGAACAGGACTTGTGATTATTTCTAACATAGGCAAACATAACACAGCACAAGTAGCAGTATACCTGGTGAATACTGTTGATTATCACAGGTTTCCCAGGACCCTTCCAGTATATTTGACTTCAAATGTATCACCAAATACTTCATTGTGATTTTACCTCTCCAAGTGTATCTAGTTTGAGCAGTCAAAGCTTACACCAGGATTTAGAAGGTTTGTAAATCAGGATGGTGTAGTAATCATGCACAATACATTAAATAAAGAGTCTCTGCTATCTGTTACAAATGAATAGGACCTTATTTGCATTTTTGAAAGGCAGAGTAGTTAAAATAGTTATAAAATAGAAACAACGGGAGACTGTACCACTTTCTTAAACTGAAATATGACCCCATAAAGTGGCATGTGCTTAGAAAATTATAGCAAACACACGAAAGGTGATGGGAGGATGTGTTGTATGGCTTGTGCCAAGTGTGGTAAAACTTTGCATTTGTCGAACAACATAAACATTGGGATAGTGTGAGTCTGATTCCTCATGATATGTTGGCCTAGCTCACAGTGTATCATCCAAACCCCTAACCTTATAGGGCAACAAATGTGTGTGAAACCTCAGAACATGATTACCCTGATCCCCCAAGGAAATTGTGGTAACAAATCTAGAACGTTTTCATTTGGATTCTCTTGCATACTAGAGGTACACAAGAAATACTCAGCCAGGATTCACTACTGTAGCATTGTTATTCTTGAATAAAATATGTGCGCTGCGATTATTTGCAGAATGAAGCCGATTAGCGTAATCTGCATTACAAGAACAGTGAAAAGAATACACATTTCCACCATTGTGCAAAGACAGTGTATAAATTCAGGCATATAAGTACTGTGTATAAGTGTACTCCTAACAAGTGCTCACTAACCTAGCCTTGCCTAGGGTGGGTCAACTGCCAAATCCTCGCTGGGTGGACTAACTCTCCGTTATCTATGGGTGAGTGTCATCAGACTGTCCGTCTTGGTGTACAGCTGGACATCTCTTGTGCTGGTGAATAGGAATCAGCTGAGTTGGCATTCTGACATGTGGTAACCCCGGAGTGTCAGGTGAGTGTTCATCTGCCTTAACAAGGAAGTGGTGATGCATTTATAAAAATAACCCACCTGGTCATGTCGCAACCCCTATTTAGGCCACCGCTGTTTATTCTAGCGGTGTTACTAACTGGACAAATAACAAATATGACATTGGCACAATTAACTTTATCCCTCCTACGAATTGTTCAAGATGTCATGATAATTTACCCACGAAGTAGAAATGTAAGCATTGCAGATTCAGAGATTGTTATCCTGCATTGACGCACATGCAAATGTATGTCCAAAGTCATCATGTGTAAAAGAAAAGGGAACTTAAGAAATGTGAGCATGTAAATGGCAGTGTTTCTGCTAGGCCTTTCCTGACCACATGACAGATGCCTGCAAAAGGTCTAACCGCTGGCAATCGCTTGGGTAATATTACAACCCACCATTTTGTTGCCTACTACACCACCTCAGGTTAGACCCAGCCCTTCTACAAATCAGGTTTAGTTATAATCCATTGGTAACAGTGCATCCTTAACTACCAAGCCAGGTCCTTTCCGTACAAGCAGCCCAAGACTGGTTTCTCTCTGATTGGAGCTCTTCAGTAAGGAGTAGCCTTGCTCCAGTGGCAAGGTGAGCAAGGGACCACCACCTTAGCATGCACTTGGCCAATCAGGATGTTACATCACACACAGAGTGGATGATTGTTATAAGTCTAACCATTGGCAATCACTTGTGGTAGCATTCCAACCCTTGGAGTGAAAAATAATGACAGACTGGGATGTGGCCCAGGAATTGCTCGTAGCTGAGATTAATTCAAGCATTGTATCCACTACTTTTTGTATAGGTCAGTGTGTCATCCAAAGAGTGACTGGTATGCATAGACATAGATCCATCGCACACTGTTTCACTTAAACCAAGCTATGCCTGACTGATGAGCCCTAATCAGGGTGAAACTGGTCCTTTTTTGCTTCTGTTCCAGTTAAAGGAGGACCTGGCCTGTTTTTTTGGTTTGGAATGTTCCCATTGGAACAGGGTCGAGACAGATTTGCATATTGTTGGGTCCAAGCTGAGCTGGCATAGTGTGCAAATTAAAGATGGACTGGGATGTGGCCAGAATAATTACCCGTACCTGAGATTAATTCAAGCATTCAATCAAGTGAGGCCCTCTGTGAGCCCCTGCACTCCCATACTGCTAGAGTTCGAGGCCCTCCATGTCTGCCTTCTGCCCCCTTCAGCCTCTCCTTCTGCTCCGTGTCACCTCCAGCTTCTTCACCCTACAGACTCTTCTTCACTTTTTCTCCCCTTTCTGCTCCGTTTCACCCTTTATTCTCTTTGCTTTTCTCTGCTTTCTGCTCTGTTTCACCCTGCATTCTCTTTGCTTTTCTCCGCTTTCTGCTCCGTTTCCCCTTTAGTCTCTTCGCTTCTCTCTGCTCTCTGCTCCGTTTTAACCCTTTATTCCTTTTGCACTCTTTCACTTTTTTTTCACTTTTCCTCGCTCTCTTGGCCTCCTTTCCCCTGTTTTTCCCGCCACTACTGCCCCCGCGGCCCCTCCCCCCAGCGCAACCAGCCCTTTCCAGTTCCCCTCCCTGCTCCCGCCTCCCAGCTGTCCAGCCCTCTCCAGCCCCTACTTAATGGCGGCCGCTGCGGGGACTGGTGAGCAAGACCACTTATTCTACGTCAGTGAAACTGCTCTCCCACCCTCGCAGCTCCTCCATTAAGTGAGACCCTCTGTGAGCCCCTGCACTCCCGTAGTGCTGGTGTTCAAGGCCCTCCTTGTCTGCCTTCTGCCCCCTTCAGCCTCTCCTTCTGCTCCCTGACACCCTCTAGTTTCTTCACCCTTCAGGCTCTTCTTCACTTTTTCTCCGCTTTTTGCTCCATTTCACCCTTTATTCTCTTTGTTTTTCTCTGCTTTCTGCTCTGTTTCCCACTTTATTCTTTTTGCTTCTCTCTGCTCCATTTCACCCTTTATTCATTTTGCACTTTTTCACTTTATTTTCATTTTTCCTCGCTTTTTTGGCCTCCTTTCCCCCGTTTTTCCTGGGGCTGCTGCCCCCACGGCCCATCGCCATAGTGTGACCAGCCCGTTCTAGTTCCCCTGCTCGCTCCCGCCTCCCAGCTGTCCAGACCTCCCCGACCACTACTTAATGGCCCCCATATGCTACCAGACTGCGACCAGCTCCAGGAACCCTGGATCTCCGATTCGCCAATGCTACGACCCAGCAGCACTCCACGCACTCAACTCAGGCTGCAACAACAACTGTATGCTAGCATCACCAGCCGATACCCACGGACCCTTCAGCTGCAAGCCCTGCCGGCACTCCTGCAGCACCGCCAGGAACACGGAGCCAGCACAACACGCCCGCAGGAACAATACTGAACCGAAGACCCTGCAATGCATCCTCCTCAATGTCGGATCACCTCACAAACACGCCACTGAAATCTGGGACCTCCTCGACAGCACCACCCCGGATTTCGCATTCCTCACTGAAACCTGGACTAACACCACCTTGGGACAGAATATTGTCATCGCCATCCCCCAAGGATTCAAGATATCTTGGAAGGACTGCCCCACCCACCCTGGAGGAGGAATAACCATCGTCCACAAATCCACCCTCTGGCTGAGCACACTCTTCGATGTGACCACAGCACTGATGGAACACCTACACTTCACGATACAGGCCAGCCCTACCACCACCATCCGAGGAACCCTCATATAACGACCCCTCGGACCCCGCGGAACTTTCACCAACTACATCACGGATATCATCTCCCCGCAAGCCATCTCGTCCATCAACTACACCCTGCTGGGAGACCTCAACTTCCACCTCGACAAACAACTGGACCCCAACACCACAGCCCTCCAGGACAACCTCCACAACATTGGACTCCGTCAGATCGTGACCGAACCCATGCACTCAACAGGACACACCCTCTTCAGAACAGGAAACTCCATCACTTTCAGCCACACCACCGAACTCCCGTGGACAGACCACCGATGCGTCCACTTCACCTTCAGATCACCCACCATCCACAGACACCAGCACCTGCTCCCACGAAGAAGCTGGAACAAAATTACCGATGACCAGCTCACCTCATCAATCAGCAACTCCACCACAACCATCGCGTAAAATGACGACCCCAACACCTCAGCCCTAACTCTGCACAGATGGATCTCCAACAGCGCCAACACCATAGCCCTCCTCAAGAGAAACAACACACATGCCAAGAAAGCCAGATGGTTTACCACTGAACTTCAAGAGTCCAGACGCACTTTCCGCCGCCTTGAGAAGTCCTAGTGGAGCTCCAAATCCACAGAAGCCAACAACAACTTCAAAGCCGCCACCAACGCCCACCAGCAACTCATCAGAAAAATGAGGAAAAAAGCAATTGAAGACAGAATCTCCACACACGCGCACAATAGCGAAGAACTCTTTAGCATCATCAAGGAGTTCTCCCAACCCACTAATGAGTCTACTGACATCCCTCCCTCACAAGACCTCTGTGACAGACTCAACACCTTCTTTCACCACAAAATCAAGAGGATTTACGACAACTTCGACAAAGACGACCAACACACTGAACCCTCACCAACCACCTTCGACACCCTGAAGCCAACGATTGACAACTGGACAGCCCTCACTACCTTACCACCAAAGACACACTGAAGACGATAAATTCAATCCACTCCGGGGCCCCAACGGACCTCTTCCCCCACCACATCTTCAACAGAACCGCCGACACCATCGCACCCATGCTCTGCCACACCATCAACGGCATCCTGACAATCCCCTCCTTCCCCGACGACTGGAAACGCGCCAAGGTCAACCACTCCCGAAGAAGCCCTCAGCAGATCCCACCGACCTCAAAAACTACAGACCGATCTCCCTGCTCCCATTCCTAACAAAAGTTATCGAGAAAGCCATCAACAGCCAACTCGCCACCTTCATCGAAGAGCACAACATCCTCAACTCCTCCCAATCCAGCTTCAGAAAAAAACACAGCACGAAAACCGCCCTCCTCACTGCAATAGACGACATCCACGCCCTTCTGGACAGAGGAGAAACAGCAGCCCTCATCCTCCTGGACCTCACAGCAGCGTTCAACACAGTCTCCCACCGCACCCTAATACGCAGACTCCACGACGCAGGGATCCGGGACAAGGCCCTCGACTGGATCCACTCTTTCCTCTCCAGCAGAACGCAGCCGGTCAGACTCCCTCCTTTCCTCTCGGACCGATACCAACCACGTGCGGAGTCCCCCAGGGATCCTCCCTCAGCCCTACGCTCTTCAACGTTGACATGGCTCCGCTCGCCCCCATCGTCAGAACCTATGGACTCAACATTGTGTCATACGCAGACGACACCCAACTCATCCTCTCCCTATCCAACGAACCCAACAGCGCCAGACACAACTTTCAAGAAGGCATGGAAGCTGTAGCCAAATGGATGCCTACAATTCAACACCGACAAAACAGAAGCACTCATCATCGGCCCGAACCCCGACACCCAGAACTATACCTGGTGGCCCACTGCCCTCGGAAGCACTCCCTCCCCAATGGACCAGGCACACAACCCAACCTTGGAATTATCCTGGCCCACGAGCTCCAAATGGACCACCAGACAAACTCCGTCGCATCCTCCTGCTTCCACACCCTCCACCTCCTATGCAAGACCTCCAAATGATCCCCCTCGAACACAGAAAGACCGTCACCCATGCCCTCGTCACCAGCAGACTTGACTATGGCAACGCACTCTACGCCGGAATAAACAAATACCTCATCCACAAGCTACAAATCATCCAGAACGCCACCGCAAGACTGGTCCTCAAACTGCAAAGACAATGCCACATCTCCCAGCACATGTGCGCACTCTACTGGCTCCCCGTCGAGGCTAGAATTACCTTCAATATTCTAACCCATGCAGACAAGGCCCTCGACAACACCAGACCAGCATAACTGAATAGCCGACTCAAATTCCACCCACCCCAAATGACCCTACGATCAGCCCAGCTATCCTACACCGTGGTTCCCCGCACCAGAAAGACCAGAACGGGAGGCCGCTCCTCCTGCTTCCTCGCAGCCAGAGCTTGAAACGCCCTTCTGCTCCACCTCAGACAGACAACTTTGCTCCCCATCTTTGCGAGAAACCTCAAAACCTGGCTCTTCGACAGACCCCACCTTGATGGATTGGAACCTGTATCCCCCCACCACCCAGCCAGTGCCTTGAGACCCTTACGGGTGAGCAGCTGCGCTTAACAAGCACCTGTTTGATGGATTGATCAATCCTTTTTTGTTTACTTAAAAAAATTATAGAGCTATTGAACAAAAATCTACTGAGTAGACAGTTACAGCGCAATACTTTAGCAATTAGTGCAGTGTTTTGTATTACAAGAATCTGTCCCTGGGTAACCAAGGGACTACTTAAAAAAAACTAAAAAAACATGATTGGTGGAATGCTCGAATTCATCTCAGCAACTTTTTATACTCTGCTGCGCTCCAGTTTTTTTGTCTCTTTGGCATTCATAAGCATTTCTAACTTAGCCCCACTATGATGGGAATAGTCCAACCTGAACATTGAGACAAAAAAACAAGCAACTCCATAATGGTTTATTCCTTGTTTTCCTCATCAGTTTGATGCAGTTTTTATCCTAAGGCAGAATAAGCACAGTCCCATGTCTGGCCATAATGGTCAGGTTTAAGACGTCTCGCTTAGAAAAACAAAAAAGTGATGAGTGAAATACTGGAAATTATTTAGGGTGCATTTCAGTAAATAACCTTTTCACCCACTATGCCACTCTAGATAGGGACCATGCATATGTAATTCACACTTGGTCCTGCTCCAGTAAGAACAATTGGTCCATACTTCCAGGCCAGGTCCCCCAATACAGGAAGACAAGCAATTCCAGACCAACTTCAGACTAGTTGGACATTATTAGGGAGGTGCAGCTTGAGACAGAAAGAGGTACAGTGAGCATGAGACCCACGTCTGGACTTTATATTTGTGATTAGGGCATCTCACTTGTTACAAATGTACTCATTGATGCAGCAGTCACTGCCAAAGCTTGCCTTTCAGTGAGAGGTGAATCCTAAAAGGCAACCTCGGGTGTGCTAATGGTTAGCACAAACATAAACTAGACAGGATCTTACTTTTCATGTTGTTACCAGGAAACTATTGGAAACTATTTGCATTTGTAGGTTAGTGTAGGGGAAAATGGGAACTGGTTAGGAAGCCCCATCTCTGTCCTAGCAAGTGCTGAATTTGCACCTGAGGTCACAGGTGGGGGGCATCAGCACTCATTTTTGTGTCCCAGCACATATTTCTGATCAACAGCATCCACACCAGGGGCCCTATTATGTAAATGGCGAACTTTCCCTGTTTCCGCTCGACATAGCTTAAAATAGGTGCGCCGGACACAAATAGGGAAAGTGTGCTCTATTATATGGAATGCGCTGCCCCCAAGGCAGCCGCAAACTCGCTTTGCCCCAGGGATAGCATTAATGTAAAAAATGGAACGGTTGCTTTGAAGCCGCTCCGTGTTTTCATAGTGTAGCAGTCAACCCGCCTGCACTTTTAAAGGGGATTAGAGATCCCCTTGCAGGCAGGTGCAGTGTGTGACTGCACACACCTGGGGCGTCCCTGGGACCCCCGTCCCACCTCCAGAGGGCTGCAATCAGTGGGCGCACGGACAGTGCACCACCTTTTAGGTGCCGCACTGTTAGTGTGCCTCCTGAGAGCTGCTGGTGCAGAGGCAAAGGGATACCCTCATTTGCATGGAGCCATTAAAGGTATTAAAGAAGGGGACATGGAGCGTGGCTAGCAGCCGAAGTGAATGGCGGCTAGATAGTAAGGCTCCTGCATTCCCGCCGTATATGCTACATCATCCTGTGTCATTAAAAGCTGTAAACTCACTCTGCGGGTGACCCAATAGCCCTGCGATCCACCGATGCCAAAGACGGGAGGACTGGACTCCTCTGCGGCGGGTAGAAAGTGAAACTCAGGCAGACAGTGGCGCGAATACCAGCATGGTGGTGTGGAGACTCCCAATATCAGGAACACGATTGCCCTAGGAACTGTACGCCAGAGACTCTACAGGTGGGATATCCTAGTCCTGGGCATGGAACTTCATAGCACCGGTGGCGGAAAATCGTGGAGCTAAAGTGCCGGTCCCGAGGTAACGGGGCAGGAGCCGTGGAGCAGAGACTACAAATTTAGGACCCCGGCTGTGGCGGCCTGCTAGGCCCAGCCCCGGCCTGATTTAGTGGGCGTACCTTGGCACCGGATAGACTGAGGCTACACGAGCTACAACATAGCCTGGGGGTGGAGTGGGTGCTGGTTGAGGACAACCGGACCGTCCTGTTGTGGCGCCCCCCCTCCTGTTGCACGGGGTGGAAATCCGACCCTCAAAACTGGCGCAGCCTGCATGGATGTCCTAGACGGGGTGACAAGTGACAGGGGTGACCGGTGGTGTGTGCCCCCACTCCCCCACACACATCGACTTGTTATCAGCAGCCACTTGATTACGAAGCGATGGTTTGGGCTTGAACCTGAAGCAGAAAAGTGGGATTATTCACGGCAACACTGCTGCCATTTAGCTTCTAGGGGTGAGGTCCCAGGGGCAGAGAGAGGCTCAACTGATAAAGGGTGCCGAAGGCTGATGGTCGGAGTCCTGGGATTTGTAGCTGGAAGACACAACTACCCAAGGGGGTAAGTCCGGGGTGGATCGTGAAGTACAACACATGGAGATGCCAGGAGCGCAGGGAGATCCAAAAGATGTGCCAGAGCCCACACTTCATGATGTCATGGAAGCCATAAGCGGCGTACGCACCTCCCTCAATTCAGTCACAGTGGAAGTGTCCCTCATAAGGGCAGATTTTCGCAAAATGGATGAAAGGGTGAAGGAACTCAAAATTCTTGCGACGTCGCTGAAGACTGACACATCCCAACTTCAAACACAGGTGGCTAATCTACAGAACAGACAGGAGAGGGTATCTCAACAGCTGGACGAGTATGAGGGGCGGGCCCGGCGAAATACCGTATGAATACTGGGGGTACCGGAGCGGGCTGAGGGGCCAGCAGCCCATCTCTATGTGGAAGATTTAATAACAAACCACCTAAAACCCAAGAGTTTGTCACTGTACTTTTCAATCGAAAGAGCACATCGAGTACCAGGGGGTAGGCCGAAACCCGGGCCCCCCCAAGACCCATCATAGCCCGGGTCTTCAATTATAGAGACAGAGATATCATACTACAGACAGTAAGATCCAGCCCTCCGCTTAATATTGAAAATAACAACGTCACGTTCTTCCTGGACTTCACGGCCAAGGTCCAGGCCCAACGACGGAGATTTCAGGCAGTGAAAAAAGAACTTAGGGGCTGCGAAGTAAAGTATGCCATGCTCTTTCCGGCGAAACTCAGAGTGGACTCTGATGGCAAGACATGGTTCTTGGCTTTGCCAGAGGAGGCATGGGACTGGTTGGAGGGATGGAGTAGAGTGGGGGGCCAGTGTCGCAACCAAAATGGAGGACCCCGGCTGCACAGAGAAGACAACGGGGCCCAGCCTGTTGAGAATCCTGCTGCTCTGATGGGGAAAGAGTCATCAGACAAGTAGTGCTTAAACACGAGGTCCAGATGGCATGATGTTCGGCAACAATGCAAGTACTGCAGCAATGGCGAGACTGTTCCTATGAACTGATTAAAACTATGGGTTGCCCGAGTTTTACCTGTACGACTGCCAGTCATGAACACACATAATTGAGAGGTGTGCTTCTTAGCCACCTTATTTCTAGGAAAGGCAGACAGACAGACAGACAGACTGTTATAGACAAGACGTACAGTGAAGTCAGCGGGGATGGGGGCGTACTTGGCCCACACCGTTCAGCATTTCTGGGAAGGAGAGAGGCACTCTGCCTAGTTGGGGAGTGGGTAGTTTTAAATCCATGGGCAGGTGGGCAAGGAGGGAGGTGGATGAGGGGGGGATGGATGGGGGTTTGTCTTTGCAAGTTTTGGTTGATTTGGCAGTAACAATTGTATATTGTCATGTACCGATCTCATTGCTGACCTAAGTTATGAGGGAGATGTGAAGAGCAGTATTGCACTAGATCAGCTTGTATCAGATCCAAATTACACAATACTTTTGGCCTGTCATGCTATGATTCTCCGGTTGCTGGATGATGGGGGATGAAATGGATATGTCACTCTCTGTCCTTATCTGGAATGGGAATAGGGTGGGAGATAAAATCAAATGTGAAATTGTTCAGCAGTATCTGAAATGTCAGTCTCCAGAGGTGGTGCTGCTACAGGAGACACATCTAGTTGGGAACAAATGTAAAGCCCTTACACGATGGGGACATAAACTCCTAGTGCATGCTGACTACACCACAAGCTCTCGGGAATGGGTATTCTGGTTAAGAAAAACCTGGCTCTTATTGCCCACCGTACTTCGGCAGACCCTGTTGGAAGATTTGCCATTTTGGAGGCCCAATGGGAGGGAAGAGCGCTCAACATAATCTCACTATACCTGCCACTGGCACTCGGTAAGGAAGCCCTGGCAGACCTTGGCAAAATACTAACTGATCTTCCTGTGGGCACTCTAATTCTAGGGGGAGACTATAACCTAACCATAGATGACACAATTGGTAGACACCCACAACGGCCGGGGGTAAGACCAAATGTGCTTATGGTGGAATTTATCACAGCTATGGGCCTAATGGATGTAGGGCGTGCACTTCACCTGAAAGAACCGCAATTTTCCCATTTCTCTAACACACACAAGAGTTCATCCCGCATTGATTATTTCCTGATACATACTGCCTCGATAGATAATTTTAGACACCCCCAGGATTTGCCGAGAGGGATCTCGTATCATTCCTCCGTTAGGGCCGAATTCACACATTGGGAGCGGCAGCCACGTACTACTATTGTCCTCGACCCATCGTTGCTGAAAATACCATATACAACAAAACTGGTGGACGGAGGGTCCTAGGGTATATTTATAGACCAAGCACAGACACAGCCCCCCAAAAACAGTCAGTCAAGAAAACAATAAGTATCTGTGGGTCTAGAAAATCAACTTAGCCTCCCATAACTGGTACAAAGTCTCCCTAAAAAAGTAATAAACGAAAACTAATCATAAGTGTGAATCAAGCACAACAAGATACTTCCAGGGTATAAAAGTACCTATCAGTTATCGTCCGGTACCGCCCTTGTCATTATCTGGGACTCCTCACACCAAGGAGAATATACTTTCAGCCACTTGATGTCCCAAAGTGGATGCACCAGTGTTTAAGGGTGTATCTGGAGTGACAATGTTCAGATAACTGAATAGCAGTGTCTTACCTATACTCTCTGAGTCAGAGAGAGACACTCTTGATAATGATTTATCAGACGAAGAAATTCAGAAAGCCATTAGTCAAATCCGATCTGGAATAGCAATGGGGCCTAAGGGCACTCTCATCGAGTTCTTGATAGCAATGGCCTTCCAAGTATCCCCACATCTGCGAGCTATGTATAACAAGAGTTACGAGACCGGAAAATTGCTCAAAGACCAGCGTCTTGCTACTATAGTAGTTATCCGTAAACCGGGTAAGCCCGGGGACAATTGCGGCTCATACAGACCGATCTCATTGATCAACGTGGGATCTAAGTTATTAGCCAAAGTGCTTGCCACTAGGCTAGTTGCAGTTATCTCCTCCTTAGTTCACCCGGACTAATCGGGCTTTATGCCAGGTAGGAACATGGCACTTAATATCCGTCGCCTCCAAAACGTGCTTGCACGCAGATATTACGTGGGGGAGAATGCAGTGGTCCTTTCATTCAATGCCTCTATGGCATTCGATTCTATAGAATGGCCGTTCCTAATTGCGGTTCTAACGAGGTTGGGAATTGGTCTGAAGTTTCTAGGCTGGGTGCAACTGCTTTATACGGATATACAGGGGCAAATAAGAGTTAACAATGACACGTTACGTGCCTTTACACTGCGAAGAGGTACCCGGCAGGGGTGTCCGCTATCGCCACTGATATTTTCCCTCATGCTAGAGAACCACTCGCTGCATGGATACATCAGGATGTAATGGTAAGGGGGCTGAAATGGACAGTGGATCAGGAGGATAGAATATCATTATACGCTGATGATATACTGCTGTATCTTGCCTCCCCCTATAAATCCATACACGCTGTCCTGAACATCTTCACGAACTTTGGGAGCTATTCCGGCTATGCGATTAACTGGAGCAAGTGTGTACTGTTTGTGCTTCAGGGGCAGGTTCCTCGTCTTCCGGCGAACTGTATGATAGACGTGGCTAGGGATGGTATCCAGTATTTAGGAATCTATGTCATAGCCGTAACCTGGCCCCTCTGCTGGCACGGTTGCGAGCAGATGTAAAATCCTGGCGGTCCCTGCTTCTGTCCCTTGTAGGCCGCGCTGCCCTCCTTAAGATGCTGGCTCTCCTGCAGTTTTATATATTCTCCAGAACTGTCCGAACCATGTCCCAGATACATAGTTCGCAGCGGTGGAGAGTGAGGTCCGTACGCTGTTGTGGGACGGCAGGGCCCCTCGTGTGTCACTGAAAAAGTTAACAAAAGGGTAGTATGATGGAAACATAGCCCTTCCTGACCTTAAACTCTACTGTTGGGCTTCACAGCTGGCTACTTGGGAGCAATGTATTCCACAGTCAAGAAACATAGATATATTGGGCCCACTTCTCACACGGTAGGAATCTAGCACCAAGTGAATTCCCGTTTAGGCTGGGCAAACACACTCACAAAAGCAGCACCACTATGGCAAGCCCAGAGACTGGGTACTCTATGTCACCAACCGGGGTTCGACAAGTGGGACATGATCGGGAGCTCAGTGGTAAGAGATTTGATCAAATAGGGTTCTATTCTTAGTTTTGAGGAACTCAGGGGATGTTGCCAAATGGCACAAGGGGAACTGTTTCGCTATTTACAGATTAGGCGCGCCCTTATGGCAGTTTTCACAGACCTCAAAAACATACCAGAGTCGTCACCATTGGAGGACCGATTGCTGGACGGGTCATTGCACTCGAAGGCCATATCCCTAACCTATAAAATTATGTAATAACTTGCCCGACACTTTCAATAAACTTAGAGAGAAGTGGCAAAGTGACCTGGGGCCTATTGATGACGAGGACTAGCAGGCAGCCCTGGTGTCCCCTAGAGAAGCGGCTATCACCCTCCACTTCCGAATGATTCAACTCAAAATTCTACATCTGTCCTATTTGACGGGAGCCATCCTGGCCAAAATAGGCACCAGGACGAATGCGCTCTGTCTTAGGGGGTGCAAACAAGTGGCCACCTTTTATCATACGATCTGGGGCTGCCCTGCTGTAAAGCATATATGGGAGGGAGCCAAAACTCTCATTCAAACTGCACTGGGGAAGGAGTTGGCTCTTACACCACAGTTGGGCTTACTTAACATATGGACAGCCACAGACCTCACAGAAATTGAGCAACAGATGACAACACTAGGATATACCTTAATTAAGCGAGAGATAGCACGAAATTAGGGGGGGCGGGCGCACTATCCACCCAGGTATGGGCGAAAGAGCTCAATAGGTGTATGGTGGCAGAAAAGGAAGTATTCACAACACATGGCTGCCCCAAAAAGAGGGATAAGAAATGGAAGGCATGGAATGTGTATCGGGGAAATATATGTATATCACCAATGATGGAACTAGAAATGCGAAGAAATTAACTCAGAGATGTGCCATAATTGTAACTGTAATTCGTTATCCCCTACTCATCTATAATGTGTTGGATAATTGCATATAAAAGAGAAAGGTGCAATGTATATGATTGCTGTCAAGTTTAATAAAAAGATATTTAAAAAAAAAAGAAGGGGACACACAAGCGTCTACGGACCCTTCTGTAATACTAAAGTGCCCCGGGGGTACGCAAAGGGGGTGCAAAGACCTGTTGAGCCCCAGGGGCACTTTTATAATATGGCCCCAGGAGGGATAACACTTTCACTATTTAGGTAGAGTAAACCATAAAATTACAACAACAATGTTGATGTAAAACATTAGCACCATAATAAGCATTGCATACAAACCAGCCTTTCATAGTACAAAAAGTTGTGCAAAATATTAGTTACAATGTGCAATCAGGGGACTCACTCAACAGTTACCTCCCAACAAAAACCTCAAGTATCAGTTTACAGGAGTGTTAAGGGGCCACCAATAAAATAATCTTAAAAGCACAGCAGCGAACATACAAGAAGTGCAAAGTAATAAATAACAGTCCATAAAGAGATAATGAAAAAAGAATATGTTAAAAAGTAAATTAGTATAAAACAATAATGTTTGCCTATGCCAGAGAGCAAGTTTAATAAAAGTGACAACACCTGCACATGCCACAGGTATGGAGAGCATCAGTAAATATAAAAGTCCCGGGATATGTCTGGTCACCAAGGCACCTCTAAGAATCGGGATTAAAAAACTTTTAGTATAACTACGATAAAAGCTACAATAAAATGCAAAGTGTGCCAGGGTTTGCAGGGAATGATCATCACAGGGACAGACAAGAATGGTTTTAGGGTCAAACTGGCCCGAGGGAAATGAGAGTTGACTCCTAATCTGGCCAAGCCTATATCTTGTCAATACATCCAAATCCCAAGCATTAAGCACGATCTCAAGATTCTGTTCCATTCCTGATGAATCATCACATACTCTGTATTAGCAAGATTCCTATGTTCGGTCAGCTCTCTCTCTCTCCTCTCCTCTCCTCTCTTGTGCTCAATAAAGCTTAATTTAACACAACATTTGTCTCTATTGGATACATTTGCAATCTTGGATAAAATAGCAGGTCTTCCTAACTTGGTACTTGTATCATTAATGTACTTACGCCTGGGAATATGGCCAGATAACAATCTAGCCGTTGAAAAGGTATCCTCCTGGATTAAAACAATGGTTAATATTGTAGCCCCAATTAAAAATGTCTTCCCTAGGAGAAAAAAATCATCAGAACTGTGGTTCACGGAAAAACTTAAGGCACAAAAACAAGTGTGCAGAAGGGCAGAAAGAAAATGGAGAACTAACTATGACCAAAGTATGAAAAGTGATTATGCACAAACTCTGGCAGACTACACTAAATTGGTTGTAGGGGAAAAAAGCAACCATTTTACAAAAAAATAAGTGAGGCCAAGCATTCTAGCAGGGAGCTCTTTGCGACAGTTAAAAAACTAGCGTATCTGCCCGCTGTGAAACAGATGGAAAGTAGCATAGAACTCGGCAACACAAGGGCAGTTCTTCGTAGATAAAGTCACGTCAGTGTACGAATCTTTTAAGACTAATAATAACATCAATGCCCTAACTAAGCACGCTAAACAATACATGGATATCTCAAACCCCAAAACTGTTTTTTGTTTCATGCCCACTTCAATAGAACAGATAAGCCAGGCAGTGAAGACCATCAGGTCTGGAGACCCAACGGGCCCATGCCCACCTAAGGTAATGCACATGTTTCCAGATATACTAAGTACACAATTAAACCTTGTGTTCACAGAGATAATCCAGTCAAGCCTCTTTCCAGACGCATTGAAAACAGCATCAGTCCTCCCACTTTAAAAAAAATCTAATCTGTTCCCAAAATAACCCAGTAGTTATCGTCCAATTTCAAGAATTCCTTTTCCAGCTAAGGTGTTGGAAAAACTGCTTAATACATAACTGACAGATTTCATATCTTCTAGAAATCTTTTGGACCAAGCAAAGTATGGGTTCAGGGCGGAGCATGGAACAGAGACAGCTCTGGCCATTGCAGCAGAGGGACTCAGGAGCATACTAGACGCAGGAGGGAAGGCCGCTCTAATCCTATTGGATCTATCGGCGTCCTTCGACACCGTGAATCTCGAGATACTTCACGCCTGTCTAGAAGAATTGGGGGTCCAAGACTCTGCACTCATGTTGATGTCATCTTTTTTAGTGGACAGAACTTTTTCAGTTAAATTGGGAGATTGTGCATCCAAATCCTTCATGTCGCTTTGTGGAGTGCCTCAGGACTCCTCCTTGAGCCCCACTCGTTTTAATATTTATGTTGCTCCCCTGGCATCGATCATCAGGCAGTGTGGGTTTTTGCCGGTTTCGTATGCCGACGACACCTAAATAGTGGTGTCGGTTTCTAGCAAGGTGGAGGAAACAGCCGACCTCTATATTGACTGCATGATGCAGGTTAATCAATGGATGCAGTTTACCTGCTTGAAACTGAATGGTGATAAAAACCGAAGTTATGCTACTAGGGCCAGATGCAGATTTTTGGTCTCCCAAATGGTGGCATGCCAGTCTGGGCGATTGCCCAATTCCACTGGGCAAAGTTCAAAATCTAGGAGTCATATTTGATGAGAAATGTACTTATAACCTCCAGATAAACAACTTATCTTCAACAATCTGGTACATTTTAAAAATGATCAGAAGAATACACTTTTTCATTCCCCATGACTCACATAAAACAGTAGTCATGGCACTGGCCCTGTCCAGATTGGATTAAGCCAACGCTCTGTACGCAGGGATTAAAGCCCAACATTAAACAAAACTCCAGCATCTGCAGAATGCAGCAGCAAGGCTAGTGCTGAATATCCCCAGATCTGAGCCAGTTTCTCAAAGACTAAGGGCCTTCCACTGGTTACCGGTGGAAAAAAGGATCATGTTCAAGACTGTATGTCTGGCCTATAAGGCCCTCCATGGTTCAGGACCACAGTTTTTGAGAACACACCTGAAATGGTATGTACCAGCAAGAAGCCTGAGATCCTCTCACGCAAAACTTTTACAAGTACCTAAGTTCAAGCAGGTTAGGTGGGAGGGAGAAGCTTTAAGTGAAACCTCCTCCCTATCACAATAAAAAGCAGTCCTTCGCTTTTGTCTTTTAGAAAAGCAGTAAAAACTTTGCTCTTCCTCTGCTAAGTCAGAATTTCATCTCAGAAGTAATCCAATGCACATCAAACTCCGGGCATTTGCGTGCTTTATAAATATACAAATCAAATCAAATCAAAGCCATATCACATTGGAGACAAACCATGATAATCTCCCTGTTCAAAGTGTTCTCGGGGTTACACCAGAGGGAACACACAGCATTCCTCATATGTACAGAATGATGGCTCATTATCTTAATCCTTGTCTGAAAAAAAAATTGAACTCTTCTTTGGCTTTTGGTGTTTTCCCTCCTTGGAAACAGGCATTTCTTTTGCCGCTTCTCAAGAAGCTGAATGCGAACCCTAGTGTCTTGAGCAATTTTAGAGCTATCTCCCTTTCTCCTGCCACAACTAAAATTCTAAAGACAATGGTGAACCAATAAGCATCTGCCTTTGTGGAGGCAAATGGTCTTATCCACGACTCTCAATTGGGCTTCCGAGTAGGTTATTGCAGCAAAACACCTCTTCTGGAGGTGGCTGTGTTTGTTAGGGAGAACCTTGATAAAAACACACCTACTATGGTGGTGCTAATTGACCTTTTGGCAACATTTGGCACGGTGTTCCATTCCATCCTTCTGTGCAAGTTAAGTCAATAGCAAATTCGAGGCAAGGCTATCTCCTGGTTTAATTCCTTTTTGGAGGACAGATCCCAGCGAGTGTATCTCCACCCTTATTTATCAGCATCCAAACCTTTGGTTTGAGGGGTACATCAGGAATTGACCCTGAGTCCACTCCTGTTCAACTTATACCTTGTCCCTCTGGCTGATTTGATTGAAACCTCGGGTGTGAAGGTGGTCTTAAATACAGATGACACTCACCTACTACTTTCTTTTCAGAATTGTTCTGAGGCAGCTCTGCATAATTTTAAGGAGTGCCTCAAAGGAGTTGCTTCTTGGATGGAGTCAAACTGTCTAAAATTAAACTCCGACAAAACGGAAGGCCTGCCATGACTGGCTAATGCCGTCCGCCCTCTGGTGTCCTGAAGAATTAAATCCCCACCCCAATACCTACTGTGAGAAGTTGGCCACTATTCTAGTGGGCACCTTGAACCAGTCCAAACGACCCTTATTGATGGTAGGTTTAAAGACAACCTATATAGAAAGCGATCCTAGTGGTAGCTGTGGAGAGCAGCCTTCAGGCTAAGTCTTGAAGGAATGTAAAGCAGCTTGTTTTACCAGTTTATAATCTCATGAATGACAGAATGAAAGGTGAACCACATCAGGTATATGTATATAAAATATATGTATTTATTTTAAACACACTCCTCTAGTCCCTTTCTGAGGCTAGAGGCAAAAGTACATCAAGTAAACTTCTTTAGCAAACAGTAAATTTGCACAGTATATGTTTTGCCCTAGGGGTCTCACAAACCATTTACTAACTAAGTGGTATAAGAACCATGACGGACATAGATACAAGGCCTAGAGCCGGTAGAACCGATGGGGCCACCAGGAACCACCCAAGGTAGTGACACAGGGGACCGGTGCTGTGTCTAAACACAGCCGCGAATCACCATTAACTTTTATGGGGAAAGTCACGATTGGAAAATTACAAGTTAAGGACACTTTAAGAGGACTTGGAGCAAACCCCTTTAGAACTAGGCAGTTCTAGAGTTAATAACCACAGGAGCACCGGAGTACTAGAGTTACCTCACCCAGGGAAGCCAGGTGCATAGGTGTCTTTTGGTGTCGGGTTTTGTCGTTGTTTCCAATGGCGAGCTGCTGAAATGTGCTGCAGGCGACCAAGTCGAAAGTGTCCGGATGAATCCGAGCATGGATCGGAGTCGAGAGGAACCTGAAAGCAGAGGGGACAGAGTCTGGGTCACTAGCCAGTGACTAGGAAGGCGAGGAGAAGATGCCAACCAATGTCGGGTGATTTCAGGTGAACAATGGGAAGCTTGACTCTTCAGTCACGAGGTCCAGGAGGCGTCGAGGAAGATGAGGAGCTGGATTCAAACTATCCCACAAAGGATGTCAAGTGCTGTTGTGTCGGTTTCAGGATTGGACCCAACAAGCCTTGGTAACAGCAACCCACGCAGAAAGCAAAGATTGACTTCGGTGCAGACCAGCAAGGTCTGAGGGACTCACCCTTTGGAGGGGAGTCAGGGCATGTCTAGAGCAACCAGGAAAGCCCAAGAAACAGAAGAGTTACCTTTGTGGGGACCCACCAGTCGACAGACCAGGGATCGTAGAAGGAGCCTTGAGCAGAAATGCTAGAAGTGGGCCCACGGAACACTCGTGGAGTGTAGGCCCACAATCTTCAGTGCAATTGGTGCTCGGGCTTGGACTACAAGTAGCCCAATGCACAACTTCAGCAAAGCTCGGGAAACCAATGCACTAGCAAATGTGTACGGTGTCCAGGGGTTCCGATTCCGCGTCTCTCGTAAAGGCTGCGGGTCTAAGCTTTGCTGCGATCTTGTGTCGGCCTCGGAGATGTCTGAAAGTCTGGGTCCTGTGTCCCAAATCCTTCGGGATCTGGCGGGAGCCTCGGAAATGCAGACCGGCAAGATGCTTCTTTGGTGACTGTTTGAACAGGGGAGTCCTCCTTGACCCCACGGGAGATTCTTCCATCTTCTTGTCGAAATAGAATGTTGAAGTTCCAGGATATATGTTGCAGAGTTTTGTCCAGGGTAATCAAAAGTCCTAAGGACAGGGTTCCTATACTTATACTAAGTTTAGGTGTTGGACTAACTCTAAGGTCCCACCTATGGGAGGACCTGGGGATCGGGTGGTTACACCCCTTCCCCTTTGTCCAGTTTCGTGCCTGAGCAGGGGCTGAGGGCCCCAGCAACCGGTTTGAACTGGGATATGCACAGGGACACCAAGTGTGCCCCCAGCACTGTCTGAAAAGCATTCTCTGAATGCACCCACTCAGCCCCAATACACTAAAGCCTGTCTGGGAGGTGGATACACGTGTTTGACACCAAACACAACATGTTTGCATGCAGCCATTCCAAAGTTAGCATTAACCGCAAGGTTATAATGCACTTAAGAGTATATGGTCTGGCTACATCACAGAACAGCTACAGAGAAGTGATTCCGAAAGCTGCAGAGGGGTCCTGCTCATGCATGGGCACCCTCTCACACAAAACCAAGCACTCTGCTTTCAGGATTGTCAAGGCCTGCCATTGGAGTGACTTATAGGTTTATATGTGTCAGTGATATAAGGTAGATATAGGTAGCCTATATCTTAATAAGGGGTGCATGCACCAACTTCCCCAGGCTGCAGTATTGTGGAAACAATACAAACTGGGGGGCACTACCAACCAGAATATAAGATCCTTAATTATTGCCCGGCGATGTCGCCTCTTGAACCCACAAAGAAGTTAAACTATTGAAGAGGCAGGCGCTGGAGACTGGAAGGCAGGAAACAAGGTTTTTATTCTCTCCGGAGGAGAACACAACGAAAACGGACAGAAGGTATCGTTCTGAGGTGCTCTAACTGCATCCCTGAGGCCTGGCCTCTTATACACAAGTTGATCTCTTTATTACATGTAACACATTCTCGTTGATACTTTGATGTACGGAAAGACATCCTCAGAATCCCCCCTTCCCAGCCCGTTCCCATGCAAGGCTACAGTGGAAGTCCCCGCCCCGTTCACAACAGGTGATGATCATTGCGCAGCTGGGTATTCCGCCGATTCACGGAGTGTGCGGGTTTCGATCGGATCTCGTGGGATGGGGGGGGGCTTTGATCATCTCGGGGGTCCTTTGAGGAGAGAAGCTTCCTATTGTATGGGGAGGGGCAAGAGATTGGTATCGGCAGAGCTAGGTGTCGGCCTGGGAACGGGGAAGACAAACGGGCACACGGGGAAAAGGGGTTTGCATCAAAAGGGCCGGAGGTCATGACGGGGAAGCAGGGAGGTGTCGCGCTGGGAACAGGATGAGGGCCTGGGGCAGAGCAGCGCCGAAGAGGGGTTTATGACTCAAGGCAGGTGCAAGCAGGGGGGGGGTTGCCAGCGAAGTTAGGAGAGAGAGAGAGAGACGCGCTGGCTCTCGGCGAGAGCAGGGAAGCCATGGTGTCCAAAATGGCGGCTGTTTTACGCGCACAAAAGGTTTAAGGAGAGCAAGAGGGCGCCGATAATGTTGACGGTTTTCAGCCTAACTTTTAACAGTCCTCCCTTTTCAACATATCTAGCCAACTTGCTTACTCAATGTCAATTTTCATCAAATTCCTAACTTCGGTATCATATAATGCCCTCATATGTTCGCTTCCAATGTCCACAGTTTTGGGAAAAATACAACTCGCACATAAAGAACACATAGGTGGCAAACATTGAATTCCTAAGCATAGGCCACATATTACAACTACGGGAATCAGGATAATGGTGAGCAGTCTCCAGCCCCAGCTTTTGACGGTGTCCCAGAACCAACCACCAAGCGACCATTCTTCTTGCTCTTGGTGAACTTCCGAAGAGAGTCTGTGAAGATGTTCGATGGCTTTGTACACTGAGGGTGAGTTGTCCGGTATGTATGTACAACAGCTGGCCCCAATAATGCGGCATGCTCCTCCACGGTCCGCCAGAACCACATCTAGAACGAGGCGGTTCTGAAGAGCCACCAAACGGACCGCTTGGAGCTCGGCAGTGTTGTTGGCAAAGATGCCCGCTGTGATGTTCATGGTTGTCTCGACTGCCTGAGTCAAATGTCGGATGGCACGGCTGTTTGCCATCGGGCCCCAGAGGGGGACGAGTCCTTTCATAGCATCGAGGAACTGTGCCCCTGTTGAGTCGGCTTGCTCAACGTCTTTGGCTCGTTTTTGTCTGTGGTGATTCGCTGGGGCCACATAAGTTGGAGGAAGGACGAAGGAGATGTAGCAAGTGCTCCCCCAGCCTTTGGGGAGCCAGGTGTAGGCCTTCGTGCCACAGATGAAATACATGTTTGGGGATGACACAAAGGAAGGTGGATCCGTGGAGTCCAAAGTTCTGGTAAAGCGGCAAGCGCTGTGACCCACCAGCTGTGTCCCAAGTCCTTCTACACACATGTGGCCTGTGACGTTGATGACCGTCAGGGCCACGGTCAGAGTGGCAGCCGTTCGTTTCCGCAGATAGGAGAAGGTGGGTCTGGTTGGATTGTTGAACACCTGCATTTCGATTCGTTCTTTGGCCGGAATGTCCATTTGGATTGAGTCGCTGGGGGTCAGCGGGCAGAAGTGTGTCTTTGTCTTGTTTCGCCCGGCCCCATGAGAAGAATGTGCTGCCGCTCTGCTGGAGGTGGCGTTTCCCGTATAGCTCTCTTGCAGGAGGATCAGCCAGGCAAGGCAGGAGCCGTGGACGGAGAAGGGTGAAGGGATGAATGGTATTGAATGTCCAGTGGCATGGGGTAGCAACCCACAGATCCAGCAGTTGGTGGCGTTGGTGGCAAGATTGTGCTGGTGAAGTAGCTGCACGAAAGAGTTGTTCCAAAACTCCTTTCGCCTCTCTCTTAGTTGAGGAGAGAGCGAAATTAGATAGTGTTCCTTCATGGTGGTAGGCTGAGCAGTGGTTAGGAATGTTTCGTGAGCAGGTGCGTGTTCTTCCATAATCCAGAGCGTAGTCATGAGGAGAAAACAGAGGAGGATTACGATGAAGAGTGCAATTGTCTTTGAGCTATGGAGTCTGTCTGTTCTCGGATTTCTGTAGTGGGTATTTCCTGTTGTCTCAGTCGGCTTCTTGTTTGGCGCTTCCATCATCTTCTTATCTGGCGCTTCCATCATCTTCGTCTTCAAGGTGCTCGGTAGTGGGCAGGACCACAGACTCAGTTTTAGCTTCTCTCCAGGTAACCCTTGGTAGTTTGGGTCACCGTTCTGAGATTCTTTAACCTAGTCCGTGGCCTACTTAGCCGAAGCTCCCTCCTTTCGACGCAGGAAATACCCTTCTCGAGATGGCACAGTGGGGTCAGGATGTTTTGAAAGTTCAAGTGTCTCTGTATCAGGGTAGCAGTTCAACGATGGTCGGTCCCGGTTCAGGAGCTCTTCTTGGGTGTTGACGGTGTCTGTCGTGGCCAGGGCTGGAGAGACCTTTTTGCAGTGATGAGCGTGCAGCCAGTGTTTCTTCCCCTCCACTCGAAGTGCGGTCCGAGTGGTGATCAGCACTTGCCAGGGGCCCGTCCACCGGGGTTCCAAACTCTTTGATCGCTGAAAGTTTCGGATCAGCACGAAGTCCCCCGGCTGGATGGCGTGACCCGGACCCCTGGAAGCATCGGGGATGGCCTGCCGCACCTGCTGATGAAGGACAGACAAAGTTTCAGTCAATTTGTACAGATAATCAGACATTAGGACATCCGGAACGTCATGAATGGACGTTGGTTTCGGGGCAGACCAGACGCTCATGGGTCGACCGAAGACAACTTCATAAGGGGTTAAGTGATGTCGGGTGGGGGTAGAGCGCATCGATAGCAATGCCAATGGGAGGGCGTCTGGCCATTTCAGGCCCGTCGTAGCCACTATTTTGGCCAGTTTAAGCTTTAGTGTGGCGTTGTGTCGTTCGACAAGCCCAGCAGATTGAGGGTGGAAGACTGCGTGGAATTTCTGTTTGATACCCAGCCCATTTAGGATGAGCTGGATAACGTTGGCTACGAAGTGGGGGCCATTATCACTCCATAAAACACGACAGAGGCCATAACGGGGGAAAAACTCTTTTAACAGGACCTTTGCAGTGGCCATAGCGGTGTTGTCACGGGTTGGATATGCTTCCACCCATTTGCTAAATGCGCACACCACGACAAGTACATATTTCAGGCCTTGGCATCTGTCTAGCTGGATGTAGTCCATCTGCAGGACTTCAAATGGGTGGTTTGGGACCCCAAATCCCCCCCGGGGTACTACAGTTCCCTTCCCGGGGTTGTGTTGCAGGCATATTAAGCATTGTTGGACCAGGCGTTTGGCGGAATCTGGGATCTTGTCATTGTGCCAAACCCTGGAGACAAGTTCGATCATGGGGGCTGATCCTATGTGGGCTGGGGAGTGTGCCATGGTTAATATGGGAATCAAGTATGAATCAGGTAGCAACCATCTGTTCGTGTCTTTTGTCCGCCAGCAGCCTTCATCGTCTTTCAATCCCACCCGTGCCCATTCAGTCAATTTGTGTTGTGTGCTAGCCGTTTGTATGTCTCTAATTGTGTCCTTGGCGTCAGTCCAGTTTTCTGCTTGTGACCTGGTCACGTACATACGTGTTGTCGTTCTATTTTCAGCTGTCGTTCGGGCGGTGATGTCGGCTAGTGCATTTCCCTGTCCAATAATGTCTGTCACCTTCTTGTGTGCCTGGCATTTGATAACGGCAAGTTTGTTGGGGAGGAGGACAGCTTCGATTAAGGCGGAGACTAAATCCCCGTGCAGAATGGGTGTGCCGTGTGAGGTCAAGTATCCTCTCTCCCTCCAGAGGAGCCCAAAATGGTGAACCACCCCGAAGGCATACTGGCTGTCGGTGTAAATGTTCGCCGTGGTTCCTGTTGCCAGGATGCAGGCTCTCGTCAAAGCAATCAGTTCCGCTGCCTGGGCAGATCGCTGGGTGATGCGGGCTGTTTCTACTACAGTTCGAGCCGTGGTGACTGCATAGGCAGCGGAAGTGGTACCATCGGAGAGTTTGATGCAAGAACCGTCCACCCACAACTCCCCGTCGGGGTCAGGGAAAGCTGTGTCTCTGAGATCGACCCTACTCCTGGTCTGTTCGTCCGTAAGAGTCACGCAGTCATGTACGGGGTGCACATTGGGGTCGTTCTCGGGCAAGGGTAACAGAGTTGCTGGGTTCAGTGTGGTGCATCTTTTCAGGGTGATATGGGGGGCAAGCAAGGTTAGTTCGTATCCAGTCAGTCGTGCACTCGTCAGATGTTGAGTCTTGGTTTGGTTCAGGAGGGTGTCGACTGCATGGGGTACCAGTACCGTGAGGGAATTCGAGAGTACAATCCCCTCACTCTGTCGGATAGAGACTGCAGCAGCAGCTACAGCTCGAAGGCAGGCAGGCAAGGCTCTAGCGACAGGGTCAAGAGTGGCAGAGAAGTAAGCGCACGGTCGTTGCTTAGGACCGATGGCCTGGGTCAGGACAGATAAAGCGCACCCCTCCCTTTCGTGAGTGTAAAGGGAGAAGGGCTTTCTGTAATCAGGGGTACCCAGGACAGGGGCTGAGCAAAGGGCATCTCGTAGTTCTGTGAAGGAGGTTTGACACTCAGGAGTCCAAGGGAGTGGGAAAGGGACGTCTTTGTTTAGGAGAGAGAGCAGTGGTTTTACAACGAGGCTGAAGTTTGGCAACCATTGTCGGCAGAAGGAGGTGAGGCCTAATAGGGAGCGAACCTGCTTCTGGGTTTTAGGGACAGGGGTGTCTAGAATGGTCTGGATTCGATCAGGGGTGAGTTTCCTTCCATCTTTGGACAGAAGGTGGCCTAGGTAAGTGACTTGGGGTAGGCAGAATTGCAACTTCTTCTTGGAGACCTTGTGGCCATTTTCCGCAAGGAAGTGCAAGAGTTGAATGGTGGCGGTAACCGCTAGAGGGGTGGTGTCGGCTGCCAAAAGGATGTCATCGACATATTGTACCAACACCACCCCGTCGGGTAACCGGACTTGGTCTAGTTGCCTTTTGAGGGCCTGGCTGTAGATGCTAGGGCTCTCCGTGTAGCCTTGAGGGGCTCGGCAAAACCTATATGAGCGGGATTTTAGGGTAAAGCCGAAGAGATATCGGCTGTCTGGGTGGATGGGGATGGAGAAGAAAGCGTTCTTGAGGTCGATGACGGAAAAGGTGGTGGCAGTGGATGGAATCAAGGTCAGGATGGTGGTGATGTCTGAGACCACAGGGTACTGGGGTACCACCACTTTGTTGATCTCTCGGAGGTCGATGATGAAACGGTATGCTTTCTCATCTCCCTCTCCCTGCTTCTTGATAATGGGCAAGATAGGGCTGTTGCAAACGTTGCTAACCACTTCCTCTACCACTCCTGCGTCTATCAGTGACTGGATAATCATTACCAATGCCTTCTCGCCCTCTGGCGATATCCGATATTGTGGGAGTTTTGGGAGTGTTGCGTCTGGTCGGACAGTAATGTGCACTGGGTCAATTAACATACGCCCTACGTCCGAATCCGCTTTGGCCCACAGATACGGAGGTAGGGTGTCAAGCAGGGACGCGTCGACGTCGGTGATGGAAAACATGTGTCGGGGGGAACAATGTTTAAGCAGAACGGGGTTGTCGTAAAGAAACACTCGAACTCCATCTTGAGAACACCTAATCGTCGCTCGGAAGTGTTTCAGTAAGTCAAGTCCCATAATGGCGTCAGGGCTATTGGAGGAAAGCAAGAACGTGGTGTCGGTGGTGTTGTTTTCTACGTCAAAGAGAATCGGGGCAGACAAAGGGTTGGTGGAGGGCGTTCCATCGAAACCTGTCGATGTTATGAGTGAGCCAGACAAGGGTGCCCTTGGAATCAGTCGTTTAGATAACGCACTACGTGTTGCGCCAGTGTCTACCAGAAATGGAGACTTGGTACCCAGGACCTTAGCAGTGACATAAGGGCCCTGCTGGTCAACATAGAGCTCGACTGGATCCCTCCCTCGCCCTTGGCTGTCCTATGCAAAGGTGTGAGTGTCGTCATAGTCAGATTGTTGATATTGGTTCTGTCTGGGTCGATCGAACGTATTCGGTCTGCTTGATCTGTCATTAGTCGCGTCATTTGGGGGCCCTCGTTGTGGTCCCTTAGGTCTCGGTCCGTTTGCTACATCCCTGGGGTCTCTGTTCCTGATCATTTCCAGGAGGACTGGGCACTGGGATTTCCAATGGCCAGTCCCTTTGCAGAAAGCGCACTGGTCATCTCTAAGGTCTGTGCGTCCACTGTAGGGAGTCAGAGTGCGGTCCTGGGGAAATGCAGTCTTAGGGACGTTTGTCTGGTAGTTTCCCCGGTATTGGTCTCGTCCTATAGTCACCCCTTGCAGTGTGGCAATCATCACCCTCTCTTTTAAGTCTTTCTTCTTTTTCTCTGTCGCCCTATCGTTTTCATTTTTCTGATGCTCATAATATTGGGCCATTTGGAGAATCGCTGTAGGTTTGGAGGCTGCCCAACTACTCTCGCTGGCCTGTAGTTTCTGGGAGATGTCCAATGATAGGCCCTTAACATAATTCTGGACAAACAGATGGTGTCCGGTTGCAGTGGTCATGTCCTGGCCGCTGTAATCGGAGAACACCGTTTCAAACCGGGAGAAGTATTCCGATACATCCTCCTGGGGTTTTTGGCGACAGGCTGTTACTATCGACCAGTCCACTTTCTTTTCTGGGATTAGGGTTTTTAATTTCTCTACAATTTTATCTGGGAGGTCTAGAATGGATTTCAACGGCTTTTGTCCTGGTCCCCGTTGTTTGTCCAAGTCATCGAGTTGTGACCAGGTATGTCCGAACAGCTCAAGGTGGTCGACTTTCCGGATTTGCTTCCACACATCAGCTGGTAGACATAACCCGAAGAACAAGTCGATGTCAGCCAGGGTCATGATAGTTGAACCCAGGGCTGTACCCAATTCAGTATAGAAGGCAGTGGGGTTTTTACGTAGGTCGGGTAGAGATTTCCGGAATGTCAGTATCTCTTGCCGGTCCCATGGCTGGTAGACCCAGTTGTATACTACCCTTCCCTTTGCATCTTGGTTGTTTGCATCATCGTGAGTCCCTGTACCTCGAGGGGGAACCCAGTAAGGGGCAGCCTCACGTATCGGCATCATGGTGTTAGATTGCTCGGTTGGTGGTTCGGTCACTACGGGGGCCGCGGATTTAGCTCCCGGCTTTCGTTCAGTGAGGTGGCGGAAAACCTCAAGCGTACGCGTAAGGAGGTCCGACACATCACACTCGCCCTCATCCCCGATATCGACCTTCCGGTACAGAGTCCTTAGGCTCTCGGGACCTTTGTCTCGATATCGGTCCTCGTATGTATTCAAGACATGATAACACAGTCGTACGGTAAAATGTCGTCTGTGACTCCCTGTATACGAGCTGAACATATCTGTGATGTACTCTTCATCATCCTTCCTTTCTACCAGTGTCCTTGCTATTTTGTCGATCCCCGCTCGCTCATCTTTGTCTAGCCTGTTTGTTCTTGCAAGGCCAGCCCCTCGAGTCTCATGCTCGTCTAACGTTGTCGTTGATGCGGGTTTTAATACAAGGGGTTCGGCTGGCACAGAGGCCATTGGGGCCGACGCTGCGGCGGTACCTTCGTTTGTACCTGGGGGTGGCGCGTGCTGCGCCAAGGGTCGAGAAGGGGCGTATGGAGGGGGCAAGTAGATGATAGGAGGACCTAACAGCAGGTCCTCATTGGCTTGTCGTTTCGAGGGTAAATCAGGGTAGAGCATGGAGGGGGTTCTAACCGGACACTGGCTTGGCGTTTCCCTTTCTAGTTTCTGTTTAGCTTTCTCTCTTTCCTCTATCTCCTTTTTTAGTTTCTGAGCAGCTAGGTGGGCTGCTTTTTGCAGCTCTTTTTCCAACCTACTCTCAGTTTTCTTTTTACTTTACGCTGTTCAGTTTCTTTTCGCCACATGCCGAAGCTATCAAGCATAGTAGGTGTTGTCTTGTTTTTACCTAGGGCAGTTTCTAGCGTTTTTATTTTATCATCATCGAAGGATCCTATCAGGGGCCATTGACTTTCTTGACCCTGTTTTGTATATTTATGCCATAGTTTACTATAGGCAATAGCGGTCAATCCATGCTTCATGAACATGTCCTTATTAGGGGTGCCTTCCAGTGGGGCTGGATGGTCCATCTCTAATAAGCGGTCCGGGCTAAACAGGCTACTAATCAGTGGGGAGAAGACAGACATGACGGCTCGTAACGAGGGACTAAAAAGTCAGCACTGCCTATCTTATCACTAGGTGCAAAGACTAGACAGAATATTTCTATTCTACGTTGTTTGCAGGCAGTGAATACCTCATGGATCACAATAACCAAAGACCAACAAATAACAATGGGGAGAATGAGTAGGTCCGCAAAGATCTGCGTTACCTACCTTTTTCACTATCTGCAAAAAGGGTGGTCTCTTCCCTGTTTGCAGACAGGGAATCTCCAGGAAACAATAATTTTGCGAACAACAGTTCAGTTTCAAGCAATTATAGGGTGGGGGAGAAAAAAAATAAGCACGGCTGCTACCCTACCTATCCTCCACTGCTTGCAAAGAGAGAGACCTTTGTTTCTCCGTTTGCAGACAGTGAATCCCTCATAGATCAAGATAACAAAAGACCGATAAATAACAATGGGGAGAATGAGTAGGTCCGCAAAGATCTGCGTTACCTACCCTTTTCACTATCTGCAAAAAGGGTGGTCTCTTCCCTGTTTGCAGACAGGGAATCTCCAGGAAACAATAGTTTGTGAACAACAGCTCAGTTTCAGGTGATTATTGAGTGGGGGAGAAAAATAAGCACGGTTGTCTGCCCTACCTATCCTCCACTGCTTGCAAAGAGAGAGCCTGTTGTTTCTCCGTTTGCAGACAGTGAATCTCCAAATAAACAAAAAGAGCAATACTAGTATTTAACAATCAAGCAATTTTTTTTTTTCGCAATTTGTCGTGGTAACACGACCTTACCCGGACCGCATGGACAGTTTCCTGACTTCCGAATCCAGCGCCCGATCGTCCTCTCTTCTTCGTTATCCTCGCGGCACTCCTGATGGTTCCCAGTCAGGACCGTAGATCACTCGAGAGAGGTCTGTTCGGAACCAGTGAAGTTCGGATGATCGGCTGTCAGACGAGGGTCTATCGGACAGACGCGTTCCCGATCGTTGCAGTCGTTCACTTTGTCGTCAGGACCTCTCCCACTGGATCCATGGGTCGCTGATGGGCCCCACGTTGGGCGCCAATTGTGGAAACAATACAAACTGGGGGGCACTACCAACCAGAATATAAGATCCTTAATTATTGCCCGGCGATGTCGCCTCTTGAACCCACAAAGAAGTTAAACTATTGAAGAGGCAGGCGCTGGAGACTGGAAGGCAGGAAACAAGGTTTTTATTCTCTCCGGAGGAGAACACAACGAAAACGGACAGAAGGTATCGTTCTGAGGTGCTCTAACTGCATCCCTGAGGCCTGGCCTCTTATACACAAGTTGATCTCTTTATTACATGTAACACATTCTCGTTGATACTTTGATGTACGGAAAGACATCCTCAGAATCCCCCCTTCCCAGCCCGTTCCCATGCAAGGCTACAGTGGAAGTCCCCGCCCCGTTCACAACAGGTGATGATCATTGCGCAGCTGGGTATTCCGCCGATTCACGGAGTGTGCGGGTTTCGATCGGATCTCGTGGGATGGGGGGGGGCTTTGATCATCTCGGGGGTCCTTTGAGGAGAGAAGCTTCCTATTGTATGGGGAGGGGCAAGAGATTGGTATCGGCAGAGCTAGGTGTCGGCCTGGGAACGGGGAAGACAAACGGGCACACGGGGAAAAGGGGTTTGCATCAAAAGGGCCGGAGGTCATGACGGGGAAGCAGGGAGGTGTCGCGCTGGGAACAGGATGAGGGCCTGGGGCAGAGCAGCGCCGAAGAGGGGTTTATGACTCAAGGCAGGTGCAAGCAGGGGGGGGGTTGCCAGCGAAGTTAGGAGAGAGAGAGAGAGACGCGCTGGCTCTCGGCGAGAGCAGGGAAGCCATGGTGTCCAAAATGGCGGCTGTTTTACGCGCACAAAAGGTTTAAGGAGAGCAAGAGGGCGCCGATAATGTTGACGGTTTTCAGCCTAACTTTTAACAGTAGCAGACCTGTGGTGCCATTTTGGAAGGCTTCCCAGGGGTGGCATAATACATTCTTCAGCCCCTGGTAGGCCTCTGGGGTACCTATGCCCTTAGTACCTAAGGTACCATATACTAGGGACTCACAAGGGTAGCCCAGTAACCAATCTGGAGTGTACCTAATGTACATGCAATCAATTTATAGAGGAAAGCAGATAGGCTGGGGCCCTGATTAGCAGGATCCCAGCCAAACTAAGTCAATAACCATCAAAACACCAGAAAAAAAGTGGGGGCAACCATGTAGTCAGATTCCACCTTCCTACAACTAATTCCTCTGCTAGGAATCTAGACATTTTATTTGATTCAGCCCGCTCCTTTTCTGCTCAAACCAGACTGATCTCTTTGGTCTGCTTCCTGAAATTTAAAACCATAAGGACATTTCTGTATTTGGTCCTAGAAGAGATCCGTAAAACAATTGTCCATTCTATGGTAACCTCTTGATTGGACTGCCAACAGTCTCTATCTCATCCTGCATGCTGGTTTGACATACAGACTTCAAAATGCAGCTGCAAGACTAAATACAGGGAGTTTTCCTCCGTCAGCGTATCCCCCCCCATCTGAAGTGAAAGCACAAGCTCCCTGTGGTAAAGCGCATTTAAGTTAGAGCTCCTAATCTGGCCTTTAGAGCACTTTCTGGATCTGGTCTTCGCTATCCATGGAACATACTGATCCCCTACACCCAAGAGAGAGTGCTAAGATCTAATAATCTGCAGTTACTGTAGATTCCAAAATGTTGTAAGGTCGGCAGCAGATAAAGCTCATTCATGGTGCTTACGGCCAAGCTCTAGAATGGTCTGCCACCTAAGCTCCGCTGGGCTGGGTCATTGGTTATTTTTTAAAAGAAAGTTAAATGCCTGGCAACCCGGATAATGTGGTGGGATTTCTGAGCCAGCTTTGAGCATCAGGAAACTTCTACTGAAGCAGATGTGTGCTTAACAAATGTCAAATATTAATTGATTGATTGATTAGAGGGACCAAATTGATGTAATCTTCCACATAGGATAGTTTAACTTCTTCATGGACAACAAACATCGGTGGCCTGGGTGAAACACCTAGGGCACATCTGCATACTCTATTTTCCTCATCCAACAGAAATGTTGTGACTTTATAACCCCACAGCTAAGAGCCATAGGCTAAAACAGGTATGCACTTTCTTTTATAGATTTCGATAGGAGGGGCAGTGGCCTTATTACCAGTTTTGGAGGCTACACTAAATAAAAAGTTGACCAGAATAAAAAACTTCAGCCTTCTCTGGTTCATGCAAGGAACCAAAGTCCCGAAGAGTCGAATGTAACCCCAGGTAAGGAAATACATGTATTCTTAGTATTGGAGTTCCCCGGAGCACGAAACATCATGACTTCAAATTCTAGGGGCCACACGCCATGGTTTTGGCTAAGTTCGAAGCCAAACCTAAACCATCCATGAATCTAACAAAAACATCTAAAAGTAATTTGAGGCCATTTGATGCTCTCTGCTTTAAAAACGCATTGTCTGCATATAGAAGGATAGGCAGCAGGCCCTCCATCTAATGTCAGCATGTCCATGCTCTTGCTAGCTGAGACAGGATCCAACCTGTTAAGATATAATATAGATAAAAAAACAAATTGCCAATTCTCCCTGTTAGTTCACCATTGAGCCCAAATATAATAGTGGTATTTAAGGTCTAAATAGTGGGTGCGTAAGAAAAACACCAGGACCCTTTCGACCTCCATGGATTCTAACATTTCCCATAATTTGGAACTACCCACACTGGTAAAAGTGCAAGCGAGATCTATGAAGGCTAAGTAAACGGGACCACAATTTGGTTTTGTATTTTTACTAATTAGTAAATGCAAATTGTGGCACTGCTCCTATGTGCCCAGTCAGCTCTAAAGCCATTCTATAGGTCAGAGACAATTTGTTTATCAGTGGCCTAGGATATAATTTGTTAACAGTGCCAATTACTTTCATGGACCAATCCAGTACAGAGATTAGCATGTAACAGTTGGTATAAGGGGTGTCCATTACAAATCTCTTTATTCGGATTTACAAGAAAAATCCATAAAAGTACAACCTGCAAAAACAATTCAGCATATTCAAAATTACAGTTATCCAAGTGCAAAGATGTTTATACAGTGCATATGAGTACAGATAACAAATCATATATTTCCATTATCTGGGGTACAAAGGGAGAACAATAATCATAAAAGAGTACAACTAAATCAGGGGTCTACAAACATTTAAAATACTTTTAAAAAACGCTTATGCGGAGTAACAGTTTCTAATTTTAGGCGGATGAGATGGGACTGATTCAAAAAGAGTGTTCTGAGCAATTTAGTAATTACAAGACATTAAACTATTGTACGGTAGTTTGGGAAAATTGAAAGCCACTGGAGCACTGCTACCATTACTTAAATGGGATCCTCTACCCACTTGGTTGTTGACAATGTCCCGGGAACTAGAGGAATGCATGTAGGACATATTAGGGTAAAAATCATGTAGATTCCAGGTAGAGATGGGTCCATCACCATTATGAGATGGCCATGTCTGTATATATGGTACAATGTGTCTGCTCCTAAATCGAATCAGGATCAAATCGCCCAAGATGTCTTTTCTTTGGGGTCCAAGCCATCCAACCCTCCGAACACTTCTTATATGGCCATCAAGGTGTTTGGGCAGGGGTCTGTTTTTAGTTAACCAAAACTTGACCTTGTTCATAAGTTCGTATTGTCTCTCAACTTTGCCTTTTGTTAGCTCAGGGACACCCGAGAGAACAAGTACAAAAGACGCTGCCTCTGGAGGTAAGTGTATATGGGTGGTGCGCACCTGGTTAGATGGAATGTTACGTGCTGTTGTCAATTTCGGAGGGGCTTTGGGATTGGTAGGGAACAAGGAGGTGGAGGTTGGCAATCGGGTGGGCACCGCTTCATAAGGAATAACCAGAGTAGGTAGATTTGAGAGAGCGGGTGTCGGCGGGCATTGAGTTGTTACGACATGGGTTGAGGATTTCATGAGAGATTCAATGGAGTGCTCCAACCCCGTCAGCTTCTCCTCCAACGTGTTGATTTTGATCATCAGGGGGTGTATTAAAGTTTCGATCAGATTCTCAATCCTAGTCAGAAGGGCCTGATGAGGAGATGGTAATAAATCGTCCAAGATAGCAACAGGTGGTGAAAGGAAGGACAAATTAATTAGAGATGGTGTAGAAGGTTTATCAGATTTTTGTCTTTTGAGAAGACTCCCGTTTTCTTTGTCTTTGTCCCCATCAATCTTCCTTTGGGCAGGTATGACCGTGGGGGATATTTTATGGGTATCAGGGAGGGATTTCAGCTCCCTTGGGCATGGTAACGTGGGAGAAAGTGCTGTTGGGGCATACTTAACCCTACACAAGCTATTTAAGTCATTCAGCCACGCATAACTAGGTGAGGACTATGCAAATATATCATCAGGGATTTTGTCGAACATATCCCCTGTATTGGGCTTAGGCATAGTTAGAGAAAGTACTGATCGGAACTTTACCTCTCGACGGACGAAGGGGGTGGCCCGTCCCCGTCCTCCTCGGTCCGATGAGGGCCGTGGAGGGCCCGCCCTTTGCCCGGGCTTAGCCCGGCGCAGTCCCGCGCACGTCCCGCGACGCGGGAGAGAGTCTTCCTTATCAAGCGCCTCCAGGCGCGGATGTCCGGTGTAGCGGGTCTGCCGCTATGCCCTCCTGGGAAATGTAGTCTCCCCCGCACTGCAGCCACGCGAGAATGGACAGGCAGTGGCGGCGGGGGGAGACCGATGGCAAAACCGGAGCAGAGGGAGCAGAAAGTCGCAGCCCAGGTAGGGCCGTAATGAGCCTTGCGGGGTCAGCGTGGGTCCCGGGGCTGGAGCAGTTCACCCGCTCTGCCGGAGAGAGTCTTCCTTATCAAGCGCCTCCAGGCGCGGATGTCCGGTGTCCATAAATCTGCTTCCAGCTTATATAGATCTAATGGTACCCCAACAGAGCCTAGAGCTTTATAGACAGGGCTTTCGCAAATGGTTTCTGCCCCACATGCCATTATGTGGTTATAACAAATCATATCCTTATAAAGGCATAAGAATCATATCCATATTTAGTCATAGCCAATGCAGTCCAAATACGGCAAGGCTACTCCCATAGACTCATAGAAAGTACAACGCGTTCTTTAAAAAAACCAAGCCTCCAGCAGCCCGGGAATTCCCCCTGCTTTTGTTTTGATTTGTACAAGAACTCCTGGAGTCCAGAAAGAACTGTAAGTTCTTAGTGACGTCTTATGTCCAACCTTACGTCAAACTCTGCACCTTCCAGGTATAAATATACCAGCAACTGCCCTAAGCAAACGCACAGTGGTTTGGAGCAGAGAAGCTATCTACTTGCCCGACACCCAGCTGATGCGAGTGCCGAAGGAAGCCGACCCTCCCATTGATGCACTGAGAGAGACGCTGTCTTTTCTCCTGCTGAGAAATCCAGCTCCAGTGTTTCCAGTCACCCTTGCGGGTTGCTGGGAGATCGAGTCCTGAGAAAGAGATACAAGACCTCTTTCATTCTATAACCAAGGTACGGAGCTGATTAGATCCTTAGAGAATTCTTGTTCAGATCCTTGGCAAAAACTAACTTAACTTAAACTGCAGCTCACTTACTCCTTCCCACGTACTAGGCTTAGGTTAGGTACACCGGGGTAGGCATATCTTAGAAGCACCAGTTGAGTATGTTTAGTCAATGATTTTATGTATGTATATATTTTATCCGTTTTAAGTATCATATGGCTTAGAAACCATATAAATGCTTTTACAGTATTATTTCATAATACTCCTTTTACTGTACGCACTTTACTTCATGATAAGTATTGCAATTGTGGCAATTCACTTCTCTTGCATGAGAAAGAGGACTGCTCAATAAATAACAACTTTTATTGAAAACGCCTGTCTCTCTATTTCTCAGCATTCCTGGTGAAACTAAGCATGCACGATTGACTGAGTGAAATAGGTGTCTATTGTTTTCACACCACTCTGGAGATATACTCCTTATTCTGGGGGGAGCAAAGTTGTCATGTTTATGCGGTTGTCAGAAACTAATCCCTTCTTGTCTAATCAGGAAAGTTAACTCCTTCCTGTTCATTCGAGAAAGTTTCTAGTGACCTCTGAGCTAGCTGGCATTCATAATTAAGTCTAACATATTCAGTAGAGACCTAGTCGACCTCAGTACTACGTCTAAACTATCGTTTATGTTATTCCAATGCACAGAGCCTATTGGGAATATAGGAACTGCACAACATGGCGCCCAACATTTGGTAAGGCGATAATCTAACGCAAGACACTAGAGTAACTCAGTCGTGCTTTTCACTCAGACCCCTTTTTCCCGTAAATACTCCAATAGACATCTGGAGTGGGTAAAAGGTTAATATCCACCGGAACTTAGTAGGAAGAGATTCCTATGTATTAGTTTTTGGTTTAGTCAACGTTGAAGGATACAGTGTTCCAAAATATTGTGCACCTAATCTTTGTTTCCTTGAAACTTGCTCTGCAACAAAAAACTTTCTGTCAGTAAAATGGGAGAAAGTGAAGACGAAAGGGAGAGAGCTAGAATAGCAGCTCAACTCTTAGCGGATGACACAAGTCTCCAAGAGGAAGACCCGAATGCTATAATCATTCCGGTAAATGTAAGAAAAACAATTACTATTAAATTTATAGAAAATGGACTATCATCAAGAGGTGGTACAGTCATATTTGTGGTAGAGGCCCATGAATATCGGCAGACAGAGGTATTCTATTCATGGATACATTTTCCTGAAGCAAATCCAATAACACATGATTTCCACTATTACAAAATAGAGGAATCTCCAACGGAATACGCCCCTTTCGAGGACGTTGAAATTCCACTAACATACCAAGAGCACCTGCTCTGGTTTAATGGCGCCCTAAAACATCAAAATCACATTACCAGGCTCGGTCCACTAGGTAGACCAGGAGCCACATGGCCGGTTCTAGCCAGCTACACACCACATCCCGACATTGAAAAATGTCAGACCGGGAACTTTTAGCTCAGCTAAAACAACTAATTAAAATGCATAGACAATTGGTCCAATATGTCATGCGGACTTCAACAGTCCAACCAGCAATAAGAATTCCACAGCACACCCCTCACGAGGGGAACACTAATAAAACTACACTACAGACTATACAATCAGTCATTGGCAAAATACCCGCAAAACGGGAACAAATTCCATTCTGGTTAGCTCAAAAAATCACTCAAATAGAGGCAGTATTTCCTGATACTACTCCTAATGAGCAACACAGAATCCTGACTATCTGTCTTCCAATGGGGATCGCACCACATGTGGAGGACTGTGACACTTGGGGCACAGTCTTTGCTTCGATATACACAAAAACACATGGTGTTCCGTCCATGGCGGTTATACCAGACGTACTAAGACAGATTCAAAATGAATACGGTCCAGAATCTGCTTTAACTCTAGGTATGAAATTACTGAAAGACTTCAAGCAGGTCTCGGCTATATTATTAGCCAACATAAAAGGAGAAGCAGCATCTGTGGCGAACCGCCAGAAATTGAAATAAACAGATATAGCAGAACAACCTTTTGAACTTGCCAGAATCATAGAAAAATCCTATGAAGAACTAGGTAGAGATAGTTTGGGTGGGAAACCACTAAAACCACAACTAACTAAAAATCCTGAAAAAACTTTTATTAAAAATAAGAGGACGGTCAGAACACAAAGAAGAGCACGTCAAGTCCAAAGACAAGGAACCTGCTCATCAAAGTAAAAAATTATAATTTACAAAAAAGAAGGTAGCTAATATTAAAATAAAACATGCCGAGGATTCTGAGGACACAACTGAAAAACGGAAAGTGGGCCCAGACAATGCTAGACAGCGCAGCAGAAGTAACCATAGCTCGCAAGATCCTGATGAATCTTCTGGAGACAGTGGACACGAATGAATACATTCAGGTGGAAACTGCAGACACCAGAGTTAGCAAACCCCATAAATTATATGAAATAACATTGCATATAGAGGGGAACAGAACTAGGAAAATAAGAGGTATCTTTTGGGATAACTTATCTAAAGGCTATGATATCCTGCTAGCTGAGAAAGACTGGCCACCAGAGTTTGTCAGGGAGTGCCCACATGGCGAAGAAATGATTATGCCTGCCTTCTAAAATCAAATTCCAATTCATAGGAAATACACATTTACTAGAAAATGGGCAGTGGCCCAAGCCCCTGCATTATATAAAAATCATGTGGGATGGGATGAGGATTCTACTCACCATAAAATTCAGTTGAAAAATCAACCTACTGCACAGAGGCAGTATCCTGTTAAGCAAGAAGCTAAAAAACAAGTCAGGGAGATCTTAGATCAACTTGAATACCAGGGGGTGATTGAAACATGCACCTCACAAATGAACAATCCTTTGTTTCCTGTCTCCAAGCCAGACGATTCATATCGTCTAGTTTTGTACTACAGACACCTAAACTCTTGCTGCAAAACATTTGCAGTACAAAACTCACACAGTACAGCACTAATGAATAACATCGTGCGCAAAAAATATAAAACGACATTAGATATCTCAAATGGTTTCTTCTGTCACAATATAGCACCGGAAAGCAGGTATTTGACCGCTTTCTCCTGTATGGGGGCCCAAAAAACAATTTTGTCGTCTCCCACAGGGATTCCAGAATAACCCATGATTATTCTCAGCAAGGGTAACAGAGCTACAGAGATGACATCTATCTTACAGACGATGACCTGGAGACACACTTGAAAAGAGTGAACACCATAATACTTGGGTTCGCAGCTGAAGGGTACAGATTCAACTTTAAAAAGTCACGAATTGCTCACCTAACTGTCCTGTTTTTAGGATATGAATTATCAAGAGAATGCAAAAGCCTAGCAGACAACTTCTTAGAGAAGTGTGCAGTACTCCAAGCTCCAAAAACGCTGAAGAACTTACAATCAATACTAGGTTTCCTGAATTTCGGAAGAACATACATTATAAATTATGCAGAGAGGGTTAAACCTCTCTATGAATTAATAAAACCTGATTTCAAACCAATTAATTGGACTCAGAAACACACAGAAATTTTATGATCATTACAAACAGACATGTTAACTAAAACAAATCTGCAAACACGAGCAAACGAACGCAACCTTGTAATCCGAGTCATCCCAGGAAGATGTGGATTCACGTACCTAAACTCTAATGAGGGAGAAACGGTACCAATAGCTTATAAATCACACTTGTACACACAAGCAAAAGAAAGAGCCCTCGCCCAAGGCAAGAGAATATCTGTTTTAACAGCAGTATCAGCCCTTGAGGCAGTAACAAGACCACGCATTCCGAATGCTGTGGCATTAGATCCAAAATGGATACAATGGGAAAATTCTCTTGCTGCAGAAGTGAAACACGCATTTGATCCGAAAATGAAAAAACTAGAAAATCTGGAATACGAACATGAATGTCCTCTGCCGATCGAAATTCTGCCTCTAGAACAATACACCTGTGTAATCTACACGGACAGATTTGCACAACACTACGTTGTGGATAAAAAAATCTTACAATGCAGCATGCGCGATTGTTAAAGGTCGCTGGCGCTTAGGTAAATTCAGACCGATAATCACCAAAACTGAATCACTCAGAAACTGTACAGCTCAGCGAGCTGAAATAAGATCTTTAAAGATGGCGCTTGAAAATGCCGATCGCGAGTTCCCCACACTAATTATTGCATCCAGTCTTACAATAATGACATGCAGACATGGATCAAAAACGGTTACAAAGATGAGACTGGTGCCACAATAAAGCATAAAAAACTTTGGGAACAAGTAGTTCTTTTACAGAAAGAACTACAAAAGACTCACGTGATGCATACACTGAGTCATCAACGTGATGCGTTTACGTTGCGGGGAATTCATTGGCTAACAGAGCTACAGCGGCAGCTGTTCTATCGGCTTCCGTAGCTACAAAAAAGCATAATAAAAAACAAATAGACAGTGAAACGCTACTAGCAGTAAAAGTCTCAATGAGAGTCAACTATGCGGCGTTACTTCTAAATTATCCACTCAGAAATAAATACATAATTGATGCGAACTCAGTTCCTTTTGCTCAAATCCCTGTAGTGGGGGATATAGTAATTACAAACACGAACCGGAGAGCTTACTTGATTCAAGAAGCACACATGGTAATGGGTCTGAGGCACCAAGAGATCTTGAAATCTCTAATAGAATTACAATCACAATACTGGTGGCCGGGGATGAGCGTGCAAATGTATAACTTTGCAATGAATTGTAAAAACTGCAATAGAGATCGCAGTTGTGAACCGGAACAGACACCTGCCCAGATACCTCTATTAGACAGCATTAGACTATCTATAAGCAGACATCCACACGGAAGAATGCGACCCCATAATTATTAAGACGAGATTCATTTAGATGTAGACCCCAGCGCTCGGCTGACGCCAGAACTGTTATAAAAGATTTGCGAGTCTTTATTGGTACATACACAATTGGCATGCTACATTCTGACCAGGGTCCTGCGTTTAGCTCTTGAGCTTACAAGGAGGCCCTGGCCAGCATGGGCATTGCATTGCGGTACTCTAGTCCATTCCATCCCGAGGGAAATGCGGTAGTGGAGAGAAAAAAACATGACATAAAGCAATCTATAACGGCGAGGGTATTAGGTTCGGGTGATGGGTGGGTCAAACATCTAACAAGTGTCCAACGTAGTATTAACAATCTGCCAAGAAATTCTCTAAGAGGTATCACTCCATACGAACTATTGTTCGGTACTAGAATGATAATCCAGGATTTAGATTGTCAGACTTCAGTGGTGAAAGAAAAATCCTTTGATATCAAAGATCGTTTGGCTGTTTTACAGGACTTTAATGAAACAAGAAGAAGTCTAAGTAACACAAAGTTAAAGCCAACAGCCACTGAAGAAAAACCACCTGTCCCAGCAAGACCTGTCTGGATTCCAAAGATTGGGGATCTAGTCAGAGAAAAGATTGCGGTGAAGAAGGAATTTTGGCCTTCTTAAAGAAAGCAGTACCTGTATTAGCTGTCAGCGGAACAAGATCAGTAGTACTACCGACCCTTGCTGGTAAAAAGGAGAACAGAATTGTATCAATCGACCTGGTAAAACCACAATCATGTGGCCAATAATAAGTAGTAGGCCCAGTGGACTCCCAAGAAGTAGCAGAAGACCAAACCTTGCTACAATCAAAGAGGTTCAAACTGAGAGACTAATCACTTTTGATAAACCTACAGTAAATAAAAAAGGACTATGCAACAAAGCCATGGAACTGGTGCCTTTTGAAACCCAAATTGCAACAGTTCGTCAAGAAACACCTGTTTACAATGATGTAGCTTCTGACTATACTAATGAGACAAAAGAAGATCCAAAGACTAAAGGAAATCCGGAAGCAATTCCAACAATTGACAGAACTGCATCTGACTACTTCATCAATTTCGATGACTTTTCTGATGATCCAAGTGAACATGAAGAAACGCCAGCAACAAAAAGTTTTAAAGAAAAAATGACTGAACTCTTTCATCAACTAAAAGAAACATATCTGATTTCACCATGGATTAAATTATGGATTGTGTTAGGTGTACTTTCCCTCCTACTTTGGCTCATCTTGTTTTTAAGTTTGGGTAGATTTATTGATGGAAAATATAGTACAATGGACACAGCAAGTCAGAACATCAACTTGGTCCTAAAGCCACACAGATCATCTCACATCGAGAAAAGAGAACTGTCATCTGTGAACATCACAGCCATTCCAATACCTGGTGGGTAGCATGGGACAAAACGGATTACGAAATCTATGGCCCGATTGAGCTCTTGACATATCACACCAGTTCAAGGTTTCATTAAGTGACTTTGTAAAACCAAGTACTTTCTATGATGATTGGGACTTTGAAAATATTAATAATATGATGTCAGATTTAGAAATGTCAGCAAAATTCAACAAACATGATTATTTGCAGGGTTCATCAAATTATGAAGAAATGTATTGCTATAATCATTATGGTCATCACTGTTTGCAAAAAAACTGCTAATCCTAGAAATGTTTTTACTTATAACCAATGGGAACATTGTCCAACACCGCCAAAAGACAGTTCAAAAACATTTTATGAGAAATTCCCATACTTCTCAGGGTTTAACACAACTGACCCAGAAATGTTTTATTTCAAAATGTTAAATAAGACTGGAATGAAAAATATGTTGACAAATACTAAATTGATTTATTCTGAAAAATTTTATGAAAAAATTTCTACATTTGTATTTGAATTTTGGAAAAACAACATTGAAACAAAAACCATCTGGGGTACAAAAGACTGACAGGTACAAGGTTTAGAATCATTATTTAGAGCCTGCATGATCCCAGAACAGATAATATTCCTGAATGACACCATTCCACAAACAACCTGTCTCGGCCTAACCAAGATAAAAGACTTAAACAAACCGTCTATTCCAAACCCCATACCTGAGAGTAATAGCACTACAGATGTGGAGATAGACGTATCCCATATTTTACACCAAAACAGAACAAATCCTGATTGGAAAAAATGGTTGATCTGGCCCACAGGCACAAATAACTGTTAAGATAGATTCCTGAACAAAATACAGGGGTTCAAACAGACCAGGCCAGACCCAAGATATTCCCAGAGACAATATCCAGGGATAGTTACAACATACAGTGTAGGGAAACTATGCCTCGATTGGCTACAGAAATCCACACTGGCTGAAATTAAGCAACACTTGACTTTACTTAAAGAAGGTGCTGACTTGCGAGATTTAATAATGGGACCTCACAAACAGTGTCAAAAATGTTTCATATACGCCGGTATATACGCTGCTTACAACGAAGCTTGGAAAGTGACGCAAATTGAAACTGCTGAAAAAATAGGAGAAATTGATCGTATTAATTTGGAAAAATCACTGTCTGTAGTGGACAATGGGTTAACGACGCTGTCCTCCAGAATTTATTCACTGGACAGCATTGTATCCTCTGCTATTGATATAATAGAGCAGGACTTGCTAACGTTACAACATGGCCAGTCCCAATTGCGTTCTATTGTACAGCTAGGCTGGACGTTACAAAATCTGCGTTCAGGCTACGTGCCATGGCGTCTACTAAACACAACGTCATTATTTTCTATCTTTAACCTTACTGATAAACAAATCAGTTTGGCACAAAAAGGCGCAGACTATACGATTCTGAGCATTGAAAAACTTGAGAGATTACCATTGACAATGTCAGAGAGACCTGTCATTGAATGGATAATACATGGTACAATTACAATTCCGATAACAACTTTTCAGTTTCAGTATTGCCAAAAGTATATACCAGCAGGCCTGTATGAAAGGTTGGGTAAAGGATACATCAAGTCAACCTGGAATTTACCTTACACACATAAATGTTATAGTGAAGGGAAAAAAGAGGTATTTCTTAGTGGTAACAATTGTAAAAAATCACTAAGTGGTACACTTCTGTGTCAAGGTATTAACTTGCATGGAGCCTGCGAAGGTTCATCTAACAACCTTTCATGTCACCTGCACGGCACTCCTGCAACACAGATAGAGCCCTTTTTCAGACAGCTTTCCAACGGCAGCTATGTTATAATAAGTGACCACAGCTGTTGTGGCTTGGTGCCAGGAAAAGCCTATCTCGTGAGCGTTACTTCCATGGTCACTTGTTGTATGCAAGTATTGTATCCAAACAGCAATCCAGACATGGAGGCGGCAATATGGCCTTCTTTGAATATCTCTTCTATTCGAATTGATACTTTAAGCAGAATGAAGTCTATTCTTTTATAGACAACTGTGTCTTTAACCTCGTCCAAAGAGACGTATGATCTGCAAGTTGCAAGGACAGTGGCAGAGATACATACCCTATTATCGACAAATTGCCCTGTCCATTTCGTAGAAATGTTAAGCCAAATCTTAAACATGTCAGATACCAGTGGCATCGCACATGTATTTAAGACAAATTTTTCGGGACTGTTAGCATCCTTTGAAACATGTCTGGGCATCTTCCCGAATTTTGTGCATTCTGTATTCGACGTCCTGCCTCTTCTTTTGGGACTCGTAGCAGGAATTTTATTTTTGTTCCTTCTGCTCTGATATGGCCCAGCCACAGATAAAACTCAGGCAACAATGGAAGAAATGATCGTAGCTATACGATACCGAGAACGGATCACTAATGTCCTCGGCTTTGCCCGGCTAAGAGATCTGAGTACTACCTGGTTTCTTTCATTCAGACCAATCTGGCAAGATTGCATCTTACCTGTGCTTTGATGTCTGCTATGCGGAGACGAATGCGTGTTGGACGTCTGTCTTACACTACCATCAGCAGTACCTATGGATATCGATACTTTGCTTGGTTCGGTAACGGCTCATGCAACGTGTTGTCTCCAGCGGCTACCTATTCTGATGACGGCATTCGTTGAGACTTCACCATTACGATTAGGTGGCGGTGAAGTACGAGATGAAAGCGGCACACAGGTACAACCTTTGTGAACATTGCTGATCCAGACATCGATGATAGCAATGCTTCGCACATATGCACTATTTCAGCTTTTTCGAACTTGGTCGAACTTTCACCTACTGTTGTAGACCAATTTTTCGGAAGCCTGTCTAGTTTGATGTTCTCCCCTAACAACGAGAATAACTTTTAAAACAACGAGCACACAGCGTTCCCTGAACTCTGACTTCGGCCTTCAGTTTTGATAAACAACACTACTGAAAACAATTGGAACTATTTTTTCCCCTAAAAGCAAAATTATTTTTTTTCCATTTCCAAAATATTTAGCTTTTTTCTGGCACATGGTACTCTGCTTAAAGTAGAACTATTCTTAGAGAACAGAACTTCTATTTTTAGAGACGCTAGAGACAATATTTTGACTTAGCCTCTAGCACATGTACAGTATTGTATAAATATGTGATGAAATGGTCTCGACCTCCTTTTCTGTATTAAGAGCCATTTCATAAATGTAATTTTCGCAAATCATTCAGCCAAACGTACCATATATGCATTTTTTGAATGATACCACTGCTTGAAAAACGTACAGTATAAATACTCATTTTCGTGTATATACCATACACCATTTCAAATGCAATTTATGTATTTTGGGGTGGGTTGGAAAACACATGCATCGTTATATGTTTAGTATTGCTTAGTATTTAGTAATGATGGACATTATACGTGGAGTGGGTGTTGTGAACGTATCTAGGACCCTATTTAAATATTCCCGATTCATGGCCTTATGTGGTTATAACAAATCATATCCTTATAAAGGCATAAGAATCATATCCATATTTAGTCATAGCCAATGCAGTCCAAATACGGCAAGGCTACTCCCATAGACTCCTAGTACAACGCGTTCTTTAAACAAACCAAGCCTCCAGCAGCCCGGGAATTCCCCCTGCTTTTGTTTTGATTTGTACAAGAACTCCTGGAGTCCAGAAAGAACTGTAAGTTCTTAGTGACGTCTTATGTCCAACCTTACGTCAAACTCGGCACCTTCCAGGTATAAATATACCAGCATCTGCCCTAAGCAAACACACGGTGGTTTGGAGCAGAGCGGCTATCTACTTGCCCGACGCCCAGCTGATGCGAGTGCCGAAGGAAGCCGACCCTCCCATTGACGCACTGAGAGAGACGCTGTCTTTTCTCCTGCCGAGAAATCCAGCTCCAGTGTTTCCAGTCACCCTTGCGGGTTGCTGGGAGATCGAGTCCTGAGAAAGAGATACAAGACCTCCTTCATTCTATAACCAAGGTACAGAGCTGATTAGATCCTTAGAGAATTCTTGATTCAGATCCTTGGCAAAAACTAACTTAACTTAAACTGCAGCTCACTTACTCCTTCCCACGTACTAGGCTTAGGTTAGGTACACCGGGGTAGGCGTATCTTAGAAGCACCAGTTGAGTACGTTTAGTCAATGATTTTATGTATGTATATATTTTATCCGTTTTAAGTATCATATGGCTTAGAAACCATATAAATGCTTTTACAGTATTATTTCATAATACTCCTTTTACTGTACGCACTTTACTTCATGATAAGTATTGCAATTGTGGCAATTCACTTCTCTTGCATGAGAATGAGGACTGCTCAATAAATAACAACTTTTATTGAAAATGCCTGTCTCTCTATTTCTCTGCAGTCCTGGTGAAACTAAGCATGCACGATTGACTGAGTGAAATAGGTGTCTATTGTTTTCACACGACTCTGGAGATATACTCCTTATTCTGGGGGGAGCAAAGTTGTCATGTTTATGCAGTTGTCAGAAACTAATCCCTTCTTGTCTAATCAGGAAAGTTAACTCCTTCCTGTTCATTCGAGAAAGTTTCTAGTGACCTCTGAGCTAGCTGGCATTCATAATTAAGTCTAACATATTCAGTGGAGACCTAGTCGACCGCAGTCCTACATCTAAACTATTATTTATGTTATTCCAATGCGCAGAGCCTATTGGGAATATAGGAACTACACTACACTCCTTCCACAGCGAATTCGATACCGAGGGAAAATCTTGGCGCCTCAGATTTTGAATCAACACTGACAATATCAGATGTGTGGTAAACTTTTCTGAAATGAGCCACCCATGCATGTGCGCTAATTATGATGCACATGACATTTTTTGAAACTTTTTAGGGAAATCCTTTGCCCTAATGATGACCTTAAAAGAGTCTTTACTAACCCCTAAAGTGTATGAGGTGGAAACATGTTGGCATGTTCTGATGGGGATCTATTGGGAGTACCACCTCAAACATAAAATGACTGGCTATGATTCTAATATGAATCTTTCCATGTAAAGGACCTATTAAATATTTCCCTTTTTTGAACAACGCTGAGTGTGGGAGCATTAAACTGAATATATAACCCTATGTCTTTATATAAGGGGTAGGATAATTCATTGGAGTGAGTTACCTTGGATTGAGCGGCAACAATTCACTATTGTTCAGTGGAAAAAAGTATTTCTTCGAATTTCTATTGTTTTATGTCATTTTGTGTTGTTACCAGTACTGATTAATTTTTATGGTGTTTTTTGTGTATAGTGATGCTTTGTTTGTACTAGCTGGATTATGATTGCAATTAAGAGAATGGCAAATAAGCATGAAATATATTTGAGATAAATACTCAAGCACACAAGATTGATGGGAATGTTGTGCTTTTTTCAAACTAATGTTGATTAATGGCCAAGTGGGGGTTCTAAGTATTCTTGTGTTTTGACATTGACCCCGCCCCACATAATAGGCCTTACTGGATCAAACCCCTTTGATTTGAAAAATGTAATCTAGGACACAAGTACAAAGACTCTATTCAAATGGTAGCCGTGAAAAAGGACCATGTGATATGATTAGTGCACCATAATAAAGTAGGATCACTCACCATCCACCATAAGCAAACATTCCAGAGTAAAATGCCAGGGGAAGTCTATCCAATGCCAGTGAATCGCTGTTGAACGAATCCTGGAAATTTTCATAGTGACCTAAAAAGAAAGACATTCATGAAAAATACTTCATAAGTGTGTAAGATGTTTACCAGATCATATGCCATACATGAAAGATCTACGAGGCCAAGCAAATTAAATGTCTAATGAAACGTGAAGGCAGGAGAATAGCATAACCGCCTTTTATTTCTTCTTCTTCTACTGTGTAAATGGTGCAAATGAGACTTTCTCAGTTAATCTGATATTCTTGCAGGTAATATGATGCTAGACATGATACATTTACTTTAAACTAATTCACAATTTAACATGTAAGTATGTATGTATGTGGATATTTTGGATAGCACACACCTAGCTACATACAGTGGAGCTATGTACATATTCAAGGGCAAGGATACAGTCAATGAGTGATCTGACAGAAAGCTGGTTTCTGGACCTTTACAGCAGCATAATGTTGTGCACTTTAAAGAGGCTTATTTCAACTCTTTAGAGCAGGGTTAGAGTGGTCCTGACGAATACAAGAATGTTGTCAGATCCTAGGTACATTGCTGTGGCTGTAGGAAACCTATAAAACACAATGGTGGGCAATGAACTGGTTTTCCATTAATATAAGTAAGTGTTTGCTGTGGGGAAAGCTACTGCTGCATTTATATTTCACTTAACAAGGATTAGGGCCTATTTCTAAGTACATTCACCCAGTTACAAAAGTCCAAATATTATAGGACTTAAAGGTTATTACACAAAGGAGACAAAAATTGCTGACATTCTTTAGCAGATGCACGTTAGAACTTACAGCGTCTTGACACATAATTTCCTTACAATATAACTGGACAGATGTGCTTACAAAAGGTCTGTTGACTGGAGCAGCAGGAAGAGGTGGCATACAAACAACTGGCACAATTCACAATGGCAGAGACACACACTAGGAAAAGAGAGAAAATGAGTCGGTAGTGTAGGTTTGGGGGAGTGGAGAGGTAAATATGAAGCCGGGCTTCAGGTGAAGTAGTCCTAGCTCACTGCTGACTTGTAGAGGATTATGGGGAACTCACTTGTTAGATATATGTTAAGTTTAATCAGCTACGCTATGTGAGCACTGGACCATGTGGAATATCTTGGTAGTCTAAGGATTCAAGCTGTCATATCTGTGCAATTTGGGAAATAGCTAAAGAGTATGAGACTAAGCTAGTTCTGCTTTTCATCATCTTGTAGAAAACTGTGCCATAGCAGGACATAATCTGTAAATTTGGTGACATCTGACAGATTAATCGCTTGTTTAAATCCAAAGCTTAAATTTCAAGGCACTAGAGTAATCATGTAGCTGTTTTTTGTAAGTTTGTGAAACATGGATACAGGTTGTACGACTAAAAGCTAACCGCTTTTTACATACCGTGAGATATACCTCTACTATTTAAAGCCAATACCTGCAGACGTTGTAAGGATCATGTTGTTCCAGCACAAAGACCTCCAGCAAGACCCCCGAGGCTCTCTGAAGCATTCCATTCTGCCTTCATAAACTAATGCCAGAAATGTGTTCTCTCATAGACACAATCTCCTACCTCTTGGCCCTGTGCTCTAAATAGCTGACAAACTATTCCAAACAGACAACAAACGATGTTGTCCAGGTATGAGCACCACCTCCGAAACTCAGGCTTATTATTTATTTATCTGCTGGGAACTAACATAGGGCCTAGAGATAACTCAGTGAGAGAGTAAGAGCTTTAAATAGTGATGTTACGCTTTTTCTATGTTTTCACTGGTATTGAAAAGCTTAGCTGCTTTTTAATATCTTCTGTGATCTTATCAATGTTATATACACTAGGGGCTCGATTCACAGAATGAATTTAAGACTCAATCCTAAACTTACTACTATTTTGGTATTCACAGAATGCACTTACTACTTTTGGCATTCACAGAATGAACTTACTACTTTTGGTATTCACAGAAGTTAGGATTTTGTCTTAAGTTTGTCTTAAGACAAACTTAAGACAGACTTACAGACTTAAGACAAAATCCTAACTTCTGTGAATACCAAAAGTAGTAAGTTCATTCTGTGAATGCCAAAAGTAGTAAGTGCATTCTCTGAATACCAAAATAGTAGTAAGTTTAGGATTGAGTCTTAAGTTCATTCTGTGAATCGGGCCCCTTGTGTCTGCAATTTAAAATAACTATTTAATAATAAATATGTTGAAATACGGAATCCATTTCAAGTGTTCTTGAGCGTGGATCGTTTGGATTACCACTTCGTCTTGTTGTTAACACAAACATATTGAAACCACCTCTTTTATGTACTCGGTGTGGCTTTATAGGGTGACTATAATCTGTCATTCACATTCAGCGCTGATGCATTGGACTAAGTTCACTTGTATTACCCGGAAGTAGGAAAATAAACCTTGTGGAGCTGAGCCAAAGACTCAGTTTATGCAACATAGGGTATGTGTCAGAGGAGGGATACCACTGATATGTGATGCTTGAGATAGTATGTTCTGTTATCCTGATTAATAGCTCTGTTGTCTAGGGCCAGAGCCTGTGAGTTTCTTTAAACCATCAGATAGTGTGTCTGAGATTTGTTATGTGTGTCCCTATTCATCAATTATTATTAATAATTTACTTTCTGAAATACCCAATGTGGCTATAACTACGTCAAGAGATTTGTTTGTATCAGACCTGAGCCGCCTGTTTATTCCACCAGGCATTTTGCCCGTGAGTTACAGCCATTGAGGGCCAGTTTTTGAAGGCAGAAGTCTCCTCACTGCAATCTCATAACCAAGTGGTCAAGGGCTGTCTATATAATCATTACCTGGGTTTTGTTCCAAGAGGCTATTGGGCTGACAGAGCCAGCATGTTAAGCTGGACAGGTTCCTATACAATTTGATCCTTCACAAACAAGGACCTCTCTGATGCAGTCGTTCAGGGAGCTTCTATCTGTAGCACTTCCAGGACACTGGCTAGAGTTTCTGAGATGCATGACCAAAAATTAAACTGCAGACTGATCACCAACATATTGGTAGCTCGCAGGACAGATAGGTATGGCTTGATCAGGTTTCACAATTTGGACACTGGTTTCATCACAGAACTAGATTTATGGAACTGCCATGCCCCATTATTAATTCAATAATTAATGCATTGCTGCTGAAAATTCCCAGGAACAAATATTCTTTCTGAACCCCCAGTTTTCCCATTTTCTTATCCCCATGCACTGAAGGATAGAGGTATTCTAACACTTCTCCGCCAACAGCCAGCTACCATGCTGTGTGCTTGAGGTCAAGAGGTCTGGCTAGCTCCCTCTGTGTGAACCAGGCAGGCAGTGTGTTAGTAAGCACAAGGCTCACTGACCATACTCCCTCTTCAAAATGTTGCTCATTATCTCCAATGGGCATTCCAGGGTGAGATCAAACTCTCTGCTCACTCATTTACATTTTATAATAAAGTCCTCCTTACCGACAGAAACATGGAAGCTCTTAAGTCCAGCAAGCTGAATTATTTTTATAGTTTTATGGTTTTAATTTTTCTCAAAGTTGACATAAATCTTAATTGGAATTCAAACATTTGATTAAAAAATGTATTTGCTGAATGTATTTGCTGAAAAGGGTAAATTCAGGATCACGATCAGGAAGGAAAGAATAATACTGTGCAATAACTATATGATACACTTTGGCAGATAAAGCTGAAGCAAGCCTGACAGTCTTTTAATATAGCAGCCTGCATATATAACTTTTACCATGGGGATATAGGACCTAAGGTGAAATGCAGAGGTTAATATTTTAAAGAACGTGGACTTGTTTCTGGATTTAGTTAGAAGAATTAAGAGGCATAATTGAAACTGAAAATTCTGAGTGAAGATGTCTGATAAATCAAAATACTGGGAAAACATAAGATGCAGGAGGAATTGCATGTGCCCCAGCCCAACGTTATCCTCTCTCTAGCCATACATATGTCCTATTTGTCTTACCTGAAAAGAGAGCCACCATCCCAGGAACAATAATTAGTGTGATGGTCACAAGTTTCAGAGCCATAAGAATGGTTTGTGTATTAGCAGCCCATCTTACGCTGCAGCAGTTCAGTGCAATGATTAGAGCTGTGGGTAAAGGTAGGGAGAAGAGAAGGTTCAGTGCAGATAGAGCTTCAATGATAGGCAGCAGCCAAAAGCTTGAGTAGCATTTGAAACAAATCCATTCCATTTTCGGAGAACTAGAAGTAATTTACAATACAGGGAACATCATATGATCACAAGATATCATCTCCTACGCCAATGACACCCAACTAATCCTCACCCTGACAGACAAAACAACCACTGCCAGAACCAACTGCATGACCATGGTAGCAGACTGGAAGTGAGCCAACTGCCTGCAGTTCAACTCTGACAAGATGGAAGTACTGGTCTTTGGCCACAAGACCGCCCCATCGGTCTCCATCTGGTGGCTGGCGGAGGTAGGACTAACATCCACACCCACAGACTAAACAAGAAATCAATTGATCATCCTAACTGACAAGCTCAACATGACGGCTCAAGTCACTGCATTGTGCACCTCCTTCTCCCACATCCTACACAGAACACCAGACAAACCATCATGCAAGCACTCATCACCAGCAGGCTGGACTCACTATGCTGGAGACTCCAACCAACTTCTACTGAGACTTCAGACCATCCTGAACACTGCTGCAAGATTCATACTCAAACTTCCACCCTGAATCTTCCACATCACACCACATGTCAGGAAGCTTCACTGGCTCCTTGTGCACATCCGATTAAAATGTTCACACACACATACAAGGACCTATACAACACAGGACCAGAATACTTGAACTGCTGCCTACCCTTTCACCAGCCCACCAGACACCTACGTTCTGCCTCACTCTCACTCGCACACATTCTCTGCATCCTCAAAAGCAAAACTGGAGGTTACTTATTCTCCTACATCACACCAAAGACACAGAACAACCTCCTTCAACACATCAGAGCCTCCTACTCACTTCTTGAGTTCCACAAGAAGCTGCAGATAATATAAGCATCTTGGGGACCACAAACCTACACATCTGATCTAGCGCCTGGTTACCTTCTAAGGTGATTAGTGCGCTATATAAATCAATATAGCATAATATAACAGGGAACATTGTGGTTCATTTCTCAAGAAAGATACTAAAATGTAATGGCGCGTATAAACGTAATACAACCTTTAAAGTTTATGATTTCGTCTCCTTGGTAAATCCTTGAAGTCTGCCTGGACGGAAAACCTAGCTTCCCAATAAGTATAAGCTGTGTGTAAGATAACTATGGTGCACATACAAGGATGAGGGACACAGGTTGCAGAGTCCCCCGAAAAGGTGTGTTGCAGAGCCTTAATTAAATGGTCTTCACTGTGCCCCTGCATTTTGCTGAGCTGATCACTGCATCCCTGCAAAGACAATTTTGGGTGGATGATTTATGTCTGGTTTAGATTCACAAACAGTGGGACTTGGGACAAGCTATAAGAAGTACTCCCCCTCTTTTGCATGCCTCAAAGTGTAAGAGTGCCATCATTTTGTGTTACCACAGAGGCAGTCGCCATGTCCTCCTTGCTGGCATCCCTGCCCCCCCCTGCAATGCATTCTACACTGAATGTATTACCTCATCAAGAGACAATGGACAATTTTAATTCTTTTTCATCAGACCAACCTTAATCAACTAGAATTGAGGGCCCCTGCAAGAACTGATTAGCTTCAAGACTTACTGCACCACCTACAAAGCTGTGGTGGCTACCTCTGCAGTCGAAGGAGAAGAACGAAATATCTACTTCTGGAGTCACAATAGAACAAGATCAGGCTCTGGTAGAAGTGTATCAAAGCAAGGGCCAACAGGCTTCAATGCATAGAGCTTCAAATGCAAACCTTGCCCTCATTCCCAAAATATGTCTAGCGCGTACAGCGGGAAGATTTTTGGACTCCTTGGCCCACAGATGTGGAACAGCCTAACAGAACCGCTGAGATCAACCACAGACCTGCTAACTGTCAGGAAGAACCTTAAAACCTGGCTTTTTAAAAACTAGCCCTTCCTCAGCATTCTGCCACTTTACCGCTTCCTTGAACAGGACACTCTAGTTTGAGTAGCTGTGCGCTATATTAAATCCGTTCATTTAATTTCAGGCAGTGAGCTCCTGCACCCTAGAAGTTGCAGCATCCAGCAGGCACCTCTTCTTCTTCCTGAGGTTAGCTAAATTCAAGGACACATATGCCTGCCCTGCCCCCTCTAGCTTTGCAGCACCTCTGCTAGACACCTCTGCTAGACACCAAGTAATCACTAGGCTCAAAACAAAACTCAGAAGCAATCCTTCTTCAATTGTTCTCCACTGCCATGGAACGATATTCCACCTCACATCAGAGTATACCGCTCAGTTGGTAGGGGGGGTGGAGTAGCCATTTTGTATAGGGATAAGTGGGTTCTTCACAAGGAAGATACTAGTACTTGGGGCCATTGCGAAGTCTTGGACTTGAGTATTCTACTGTCTGCTCATTTTACGCTGGGTGGGTCCTACCGACCCCCCTGATTGGCTGGTACCTTTCTCAAATTCTGTGCTGACTCTATCTTTGGGCGGGCGCTTTGTTTTGCTAATTACTTGGTTTTGGGAGATGTGAACATCCACCTTGATCAGCGAGATGCTAAAGATCCTTGTGACTTTCTAGATTCTCTTCAGTTGGCCCAACTTTCCCAATGGGTTTCTCATCCTACCCATCACGGAGGCCATATTTTGGATCCTAATGTTCCCTTGTATGTGGATGAGCCTCTGCCAGTCCCCTGGTCTGATCATTTTCTCATATGTTTCTCTTGGAAGGTTTCACTGGCCAGTCGGCCGGGTTGCTGCAATCGCCCTCCGGCTTTTGACAAATTTGATCCACTTTGCTTCAACAATTCCTTGGAAGCTGCTCGGCTCCCTCTCCCGCAAGATCTTGAGGGGAGTTTGGTTGGGTTTAACAAGAGGATTTTGAGCTCTCTGACAGCTCTAGCCTCTTCTTGTCCACCCAGGCTTGCCAGAGAGTCGCCCTCTAAACTCTGGTTTTCATCGGAGCTCAAATCCCTGAAACATGAGTGCCAAAAATTGGAGCGGGTGTGGCGTTCCGGCAACTATTGTCCTTTGGCGAAGCACGTGCTTAGGTGCAAACAAAAAAGTTATTACGCTGCTATTACCATGGCAATACTACTCACTTCGGATCGATCAGGCAAAAATCAATTCGAAAGAAATCTTTTCGATTGTCCAGAGTTTTTTGTCTCCCAAAGCTGAGACTTGTGCGCAGCCAGCCTCAAATTATTGGTGTAATGCACTCTCCAAGTTTTTTTGGGATAAGATCTGTATGATTCAGGCGGCTTTCTCTTCCTGACTAAGTGGCCCTATGGCCTCTGTGTCTTCTGTTCTGCTGCCATCTGAGCCTTCCCATGCCCTGATCGCGTTTTCCACTGTGGATTTGTCCAGCACTCTTAAAATTCTCAGAGGTCTGAAATAAGGCTCGCTTTCTGACCCCTGTGGGGCCAGATTGTTGGCGTCGGCTCCTGAGATCATCAACCCGGAAGTTAATATGATTATTAACACTTCCCTCCAGGAAGCCCTTATCCCCGAGGGTTGGAAGCAGGCAAAAATTCTCCCGCTGCTGAAAAAGCCCTCACTGGATCCTTCGATTCTTGGTAACTATCATCCTATTTCCCTTTTGCCCAGTCTGATTAAGGTGTGGGAGAAGGTCGTGATCAGGCAACTTACCGAGTTTGTTGAGGGTGCTGGCTTATTGCACCTGGCCCAGTCAGAGTTTCGTGCATCTTCCAGCACAGAGTCGGCGTTGGTGGAGGTCTCAGAGGCGATTCGAGAGTGTCTAGATGCCGGCGGGAGGGCAGCATTGATTATGCTGGACCTCTCGGCGGCATTCGACACGGTGCTCCACGCCCTGCCTCTTGCTCTGCTCTCTGTGATCGCCATTTATGGCACCACCTGGGGCTGGCTCCGATCCTTCTTGGAGGGCAGGACACAGCAGGTCTGGCTGCCGCCATTCTCATCAACACCTCATCCATTGACTACGGGTGTTCCACAGGGGCCTTCCCTTAGCCCTCTCCCTTTTAACATCTATGTCACCCCTCTGATTTATTTGGCAGAGGGGTTAGGGGCTAGGGTAATGGCCTATGCGGATGACACCCAACTCCTATTCACTTGGGGCAGGGACGATGCAGCGGTCTGTTATGTTCAACATTGTTTGTACTCAGTGTTTCACTGGCTTGCTGCAGCGCAGCTTAAGTGTAACGAGGAAGAATCTGAGATTCTTTTGTATGGCAAATTCCCGGATAATTTTAGAGAGTTACTATGGCCTTCTGGATTTCCCCTACCTACTTCTAAGGGCCACTCTGCCAAGAATTTGGGGGTGTGGTTCGAGGACAACCTACTATTCTGCACCCAGATCAAGAGGCTGGCAGGTACCTGCTTTGCAACTCTGAAAATGTTGAGGAAGTTTCTTCCTCTCCTTTCTAGTTCTGCTAAGGAAACAGTTGTCCGCGCTTTGATCCTTTTTGTTGCCTTGATTACGGCAATGCGTTGTAGGTTGGTACTCCGGGCTATCTTCTAAATAAGCTTTAAGTCGTGCAAAATTCGGCCGCCAGGCTTCTGCTGGATCTTTCCTGCAGAAGCAGCGTGCGTTTCCATCTGCAAACATTGCACTGGCTTCCTGTTGAGGCGTGAGTCAAATTAAAAATGCTCACCATTGCTCAGAGTGCCCTCAATGGCAGCGGGCCCATTTATCCTCAGAAGAGATTTTCCTTCTATGTCCCGGATCGTCAACTGCGGTCTTCCTCACAACTTCTTGCCCAGATCCCTGGGTTCACTCACCAGATTCTGGGAAGGTGTTCCCTGGCCTTAAAGGCTGCATAGGCTTGGAATGTCCTGCCGCTAGCTTTGCGCAGTATCCACGATTCTGTGGACTTTAAGAGAAAGCTGAAAACCTTTCTTTTCTAGTGTCAGTTTTTTAAAGATTTACGACTCTTTCCTGATCGCGCCGGGACACTTTTTGGAGTAGCTGTGCGCATTATAAAAGCAAATAACTTAACATAACATAACATCAGACTTGCCCCATCTCTCTTGCAGTTTATAATGGAACTTAAACCTCCTTTTCAAGGACCAGCTGTATTATCTACTTTTCTTCACATACTACCATGGCTCTGATTCCTAGCTCAAGCTCGAATACCAGTGCCTTTCTCGCCTTTGCCTTCCTCCTCAACCTCATGTACATGTTTCTCATTAACTGTTATGATCCCACTTTCCACCATACTCCTCTGCATGTGCACCACTCCACTGCTCTCATAGCAAGGTTTACCCAACATGAGTACTTGGCATTTACTTCAACCAGTATTGTCATCAACATAAAGTATGCATGAGATCCCCCAGAGACAAGCCTCTCCAGCCACAAAACCACAGAACACTAAAATGTCACGTCCTGCGCTATGCATTCAGTAACCATGGCAATTAAGACAACATTTTTTTTTCATATTGTTAATGGCGTTCTTGCAATACATTTACACCATCTTACAGGCTCATTAAAATGGAAGTCATTGTTTTTAGGGCTGACGTAGGAATGATGTAGGCATCACCCGGCACCATCACTAAGAAAGATCCAGGATTACATACAATGTGTGAGATGTCAAAATACTGCCGTTCATAGATAAAAGAAGGAACTCATTCTAGTCATCAATGTGCTAGTATCATTTGAGTATCCGTAAACAAATTTATTTTGAAACATTATGAGTACCAGAGACCCGATGCTGCTGGCACTGGTGCGCATTCATTTTTAAGCATCCGCAGGAAGTGGAGCGGGACATTTTATAATACTGATTTCCTAACTTGGGCCTATTGCTGTGGAACCACTAGACCGAATTTATATGGGTAGTACTTAAGGGACTTAACAAGCACTTTGACTCCTGCTGGGATCAAGGGAGGTGTTCTTTTAACTAAAAGTTCCAAGTTTTAGCTTGTTGACAAACAGGGATTAACAACTGGCACAAATTCTTCTTCAAACCTCTTTTTGGGAGCAAATGATCTCTTTTTCTTAAATTGGAAAATTCTCCTGCAAATAAAGTTGAAAGAAGTTGCATAACTCGACAAGTAAGTACATTGTTTTATAGTTAAATTCATAAACATCTGTGTGACTGTTAAAATAGGTAAATCAGCAACAGTTAGAACAAACTCGGCAATCTTTTCAACCTGGGTCAAAATGAAAATTTGGCACCTTGGCTCAAGTTCGGTTTTTAGCTACATCCACACCTTATTGGGTCCCACTCCAAATTGTCTGAAAAGTAGGTCAGTTCATCTGAGATTAGTAGTGTAAGTGGATGTGATGTCATTCACGTGTATGCACACATATTCATCCACACATACTCACAAGTTCCTACGGCAGTGACAAGCTTCACGGCTAAACCAGGTGCATTGCAGGGGGAAAAGAAAGGTTCAATTAGGTACCGTCCAAACGCCAAGGATACAACAGCGATGTTTGCCGGCCTGCAATGGAACAAAATATGAGTCCTTTATTTTGGTCATGGTAATACATAAGGTCTTCCTACATGTCAAGCCGTGCGACAGATGAAATATTCCTTATACATTTTAGGCTGAGCTGTTTTATTCCTCTTTTGTTCTCGATGTGCACTGTGAAGGACATAACCTGTCATCCCAACCATAACAAGCATTGCAAAACTAGTCTTTATGCCATTGGTGGTCAGCCTACTTGGTTTACCAGTGCTTGTTTCCTTTAAATGTATTTTTCTATATATTTTTTTTTTAAGATTCTTTTTATAGCAACAAATATAAAGGGGTGGTCAGCTCATTCAAGGAATACATTTGTCACACAAGCAGTATTGGAAAACACAGTAGATACAAAAATTGTCCAATATCAGATATTCCGAAGCAGTACAGTTGTAACAGCAGTTTACAATGCAATTTGGTCGTCAATGGGCGTAATTCGGGGGGGCTCACACAAGGTACCCAGATACTCATTCCAGTTGGACCATACCGCCACCCATTTCCGGGGGCAGCCCCGAGCCACGTATACTGTCTTTTCTTGGAGTATACACCAATCAATATCGTTTTTCCAGGAATTGAGTGTTGGAGGCAACACTGCCCCACCCCAGCCTTGCTATATTACGTTTCACGAATGCCAATCCTAGGGTCACCCAGAGAATCCCCCTCGAAGGCAAGTCCATGGGCTCCCAGATGTTCAAAAGGCATCTCTTCGCTTCCAGTCGCAACTCTACCCCCATACCTCTTGCATACATTCAAGCATTAATTTCCAGTAGGTCAACAACACCAGGCATTCCCACAATATATGGAAAAAGGTTCCCATCTCCCCACACCTCCTTCTGCAGAGACCATCCTCACTCCGGCCCATCAGCCTCAACCTAGTTCCAGATACATAAACCCGATGGAGTATTTTCAACTGGATCAGCCTAAGCCTGGCTTTTACTGCTACCTCCTTGGGGGATGGTAGCGCGCCTCTCCACTCCTCTTCGTCTATCTCAAGTCCGTCAGCCTCCCCTTTTCCTTTTAGAGTTTACAGTGGGTCTGGGGAATGGTTAATAAGTTTATTGTATGTGAGGGAGATGGCATGTTCAGGGAGATGGCCATCCAACAGTCTGTCCTCCAGGGGGGAGGACTCTGGGGGCTGAGTCCCCGCCGGGATATTAGTTTGAAGGGAGTGTCTAACCTGCAGATATCTAAAGTATTCAGTAGGCGCCAGGTCATAAGTAGTTTGGAGTGAGTCAAAGTGCACAACACCGTCAGGTCAAAAGCGACTTAATTGTGAACATTTCATCCAAGACATTGAGCCCGGCACAAAAACGATTACTGAATAAAGGAATTACTTTCGTTCCCACCTACAGTTCCAATCATGCAGAAACAGAAATTTCTCTCTTTAAATTTTTCAGAAACCTCAAGTTAAGATATTTTTTTAAAGACATTCATGATACAGGCAATACTGATAATTGGGATAAAGAATTTAAACCAAAGAGCAATTTTTGTGCACCTTTTTCTCACAAGACGCTAGAAGCCTTTGAAAGATCGGTTCTATCAGAAGTTCAAAGTATCCCGTTCACCAAACCGAAAAAGAGTAATCTGTCTTCAAATGAGTGGAGCACCTTAAAATCTTTATCTCAAGATAAGAGTTTAACCTTTCAGAAAGCTGACAAAGGCGGTGCCCTTGTCGTAATGGACACAACCTTCTACGTTGACAGTGTAAACGACCATGTGATGAATTCTGACATCTATTTACCTCTGGATACCGATCCTACTCACTCTTACCAACAGATTCTACAAAAAATAGTGGATCAAGCATTGGAAATGAAATGGATCAGTCCCAAGACTCACAAATTTTTTGAGATGAAGTACCCTAGAAGACCACAACTATACATGTTGCCAAAGATCCATAAGGATCCAATTAAACCACCCTTCAGACCCATAGTCTCGGCCTGTGGATCCATATCTGAACCCATTGGCAAATTCGCAGATAGATTTTTACAACCTATCGTTCAAAAAAGTAGCACGCATATTAAAGACACGACATCATTTTTGAATGCACTTGAATCAGTTAAATTGGAGAAAGACCATAAGTATTGGCTATGTACTATTGATGTTGTCGCCCTATATACATCCATCCCTCACAATGAGGGAATTGAAGCTCTTGAATGGAGCCTTTTGAATAGCGACCTTGAAGAGTCACAAAAATTGTTCATTATGGAACTCATGCAATTCGCATTATACTACAGTTACTTTGAATGGCAGGGCCAATTTTTCAACCAATGCAGTGGAACCTCTATGGGTTTTGGGGGAGCTCCCTCGTATGCGAACATTTTTATGCATAAATTTGAAACTGACCATATCCTGAATGACCGAAATTGGACTGAAGATCTCATCATGTTCAAGCGTTACATTGATGATTTATTTTTAATATGGCAAGGCTCCAAAGATAAATTGGAAGAAAATATCCAAAGACTCAATACTGTGAATGATCGCATTAAATTCACACATAAGATCTCATCAGAAACCATTCCTTTTCTAGATGTACAAGTTTCTTTGTGTGAAAATATCATCACCACTAAAGTTTATGTGAAAAAAACAGACAAAAATTCTAGCTTATTATTTCAGAGCTTCCACCCTGAATCACTGATTAAACATTTACCTACTTCTCAATATATCCGACTCAAAAGAATTACTACACATGCTCAGGATCTACAAGATTCTCTTGACCATCAAACTTGGAAGTATCAACAAAGAGGTTATCCTCAGGACGTTTTGGATACATCCCTCAAAACAGTTTCTAAACTACCAAGAGTAACGTTATTACAGGAAAAAGAAAAAATTTTGCAAGGAAAAACCCGTATGTGTGCTAAAATATTCCACAGAGTCCGCCAGAATCAAAAAGATTATCAATAAACATTGGCCACTGATAAAAATGGAACCTGACCTTACAGATCTATTCAGTGAAAAAGTAACTTTTGCATTTCAAAGATCGAAAAATCTGAAGGAACTACTGAATGTTGTCGAAAAAGTTAAAGTCACTTGGAAAGGTATGCAGAGATGTTTAAACTGTACTCATTGCAACAATGTTTTAGTAGGCACTTCATTCGCCCATCCCACCCAAGGTCATCAAATTGAACTAAGACATTCAAGTACTTGCGACACTACTAATTACATTTATGCCATCAAATGCCCGTGTGGTAAAATATATGTGGGCCAAACGGAGAGAAAAATTAAAGTTCGATTAACAGAACACAAAAGCAATATTCGTGTGGGAAACATGAAATCCACAATAGCCACCCATTGGAAAACTGCTTGTCATCAAATTTCACAATTGAGATTCATGGTTTTAGAGACGATCACACAACGTCGCGACATGGATCCTTTGAAACAGAGACTAAAAATGGAGTACTTTTGGATTAAAAAATTAAATTCCATGCATCCGATTGGGATGAATGATCGTATTGAACATTCATGTTTTCTATAAACGAATCCTTTATTTTTCAGCATTGACGATATGTGCGTGCCTGTGCCCCGTAACTCGAGTGTACAACTGCTGTTTGTAAATATTGTGTGCCACTTAATATTGTTGCTCAATTCATCGTTTAAACAGACTGTGTTTTCCTTTATATCCTCGACAACGCTGAATTAGTCATGTATTTGTTACGTTAAGATTTAATGTATCGGTGCGTTCAAACTTCAACATGCAGTTTATATTTTGAGCTCACGATCACATGGTATTCATCATTTTATGTGGGTGTTTTCTATTGGTTCTTTACACTGGTCACATGTCCTTCTATCCGCCCATATTATCCAATTGAATAGCTTGTTAGGTAACACGTTCAAATCGGGAAACGCGGGAGACGCGGTCACTGTTTGTTCTGAAGTAAGTAACCTATGGGTGTTTCTTTCGTTGGGGCTGACATTAACTTCACGATCACGGCAGTCGGTAATGTTTAGATGCGTTATTTCATCAGAGTATATTCTTTGCTCGTTTCACTTATTCTTTAGTTTTAATACACTCGCATGCTGTCTATCACCATACACACTATTCCTTTGACTGTACGCACTCTTTAGAGCCCCGCACTATTTTGTAATTATACTTGCACGTTAACCTGTGATTTCACGTTTATGTAACCATTGTGCTGATACAAGATGAGGAGGTTTTGAACTGGTCCTGTTTTGACTTTTTTGCAGACCCCTGACGAAGGGTCCCTCTGTTGACCCGAAATGCATTGGGTGCAGTAATGATATATGGATACAGTGCTATGAAAATTGCGACATAAGAATCTCATTATGTTTGTAAAGATGAACTCGAAATACACATCATGAAGTAATGTGTTTGAAACATTTAACGAACTATATAAATCAATAAAAAGAAACATTGTGAAGAAACCACGGTTTCATGTTTACAGTGCGCGCATTCTGCTGAGTAGCGTTCTCTACCCAGAACATTGTTTTGCAACACCGTCAGGACCTCATAAGTCTTTAACCCCTTCGACGCTCATGACGAGCTGGGCTCGTCATGGCGTAGCCTCCTCGCACGCTCATGACGAGCCCAGCTCGTCATGTAAAGTGCGATTTTTAAAAACCCAGCGTACGGGCGGAATTCCGCCCGCACGCATGCGGTTAATGTGTGAAATCCCAATTAGGTCCCACTTACGGAACCCTTTAGTGCGACCTAGAGTGCCCAGCTGCTCTGAGACCCATAGCGGAGTAGCCATCGTAAGAATGTCAGCCCAGCCCAATTTACACTGGACAATATGCCATAACTAAGGTACAGCTCATCTAGTTTATATAAGCTGAGACCAGAAAGTAAAGTGGAATGTCGCCACACTCTAAACCCTGCTAAGCTCCCTCTATACTGCCATCACTGCCATCACCATTATAAGCCATCAGACCACCTAGATCGAGATCCCTCGGCCACCATATTACGAAATATGGCTCTTCTGAACTGCAGGTCTCTGCCAAAACATCACACCAAAATAGCATTAATAATTGAGGAACATAAACTGGATGCCCTGTTTTCAACTGAGACTTGGCTGCAGACTGGGAATGATCCTGACATCATTCAAGCTCTCCCTTTGGGATATGGAATATGCAGAATTGATCGCGTCTCGGGAAGAGGCGGAGGCCTAGCAATTATTTATAAGGACACTTATAAGTGTCGATTCCTACCATCTTCACTTGTTGATTGTGAAAGCATGGCTTTCTCGATTGAATTTACGCCCACTGACACCCTCTCTGGCTTACTGATTTATCATCCTCCAGAAGCTCTAAAAGAATTTATCCTTAAATTCATCGACTTAGCCGCAGAATCTGCTTTGGCCATGGCGAACTTTACAGCATTGGGGGATTTCAACATACATTTAGAGGACCAATCAAACCCCATAGCCAATAGCCTTTTATCGAGCCTTCAGGCAATAGATCTCCATCAAAAGTGCTTCCTCCCAACACATGACAAAGGCATCTCTTGGACCCAGTCTTCAGCAATTTAGACAACCTCAGTTCTGGGGACCCTATTCCCCTCCCTTGGTCAGACCATTTTCTAATTCCTCTGTTTTGGGCCATGAGGATCGCCCCATGTGTTCAGAATCCAACGGCGTCCTGGGGCAGGAAATGGTCCAGACTTCCTCTGGCGGAATGGAAGCTGGCCCTAGAAGCCTCAAAACCCCAAAGGGAAATAACACTGATGAGGCAAATAATAACTTTAATAACTGGATCCAGGACTCTCTTGACAGAACCCTTCCTAAAACCTTTATCCTAAAAAAAACCAGGAAAAATCCAGCCCCATGGTTTAGTACCAAATTTAGGGTTCTAAAACAATCCTGCCGGAAACTAGAAAGGACCTGGAGACAGGATCCCACACAGTATAGGAAGGAAGCCTATAGGAGAGCCATCAGGCAATATAAAACTGAAATCAAAGTCGCACAAGCCCACTTTTATGAAATTAAAATCAGTATGGCCGCCAACTCTCCCAAGGAGATCTTTCGGATAGCAAAATCTCTATTTACTCCGCCTCAAATTCCTCCATCCAGGGAAGGGGCTTTGACACGCTGTAACAATCTAGCGGTGTTCTTCCAACAAAAGATCCAAGCTATCTATACAGCTTTTCCCCTTATTTACCGGAGCCAGCTGGAACAGAGGTAACTGGCCCGGGCCCGGTGCTGGAACAATTTGGTCTTCTGGACACAGTTACGCTAGATCAGGTAATTGGTAAGGTATCCTCAGGTTCCCCGTCGGACCCTGCTCCGCCTCAACATCTTGTGGCGGTTCTCGATTCCGTCCAGGCAACATTCATTGAGGTATTGAACTCCTCAATTACAACTAGTATAGTCCCCTCCCAGTGGAAGTGTGCGATGGTCAGGGCCCTCTTGATGAAGCCTAGTTCGGATCAATTAAACCTATCCAATTATCGTCCAATCTCGCTCCTGCCCTGGCTGAGTAAACTGTTGGAGAAACACATTAATAATATCATGGTCAATCATCTAGAATCCAACAACCTGCTGGATGCCACGCAAACCGGCTTCCGTCCCAACCAAGGGATGGAGACCGCTCTGCTGATGGTAACAGAGGAGGCAAGAAAGCTGGTGGATGAGGGTGGAATGGCTGCCATTATTCTTTTAGACCTCAGTGCAGCGTTTGATATGGTCAATAACACTATCTTGACCGACCGACTCAAGAGTGTCGGAGTGACAGGCGCTGCACTGGCATGGTTCTCCTCCTTGCTCATCGACCGCTACTTCCAGGTTTTCGAGGGAGATGTGGTCTCCTCCAGACTACCTCTGAGATGTGGGGTTCCACAGGGCTCGGCCCTAAGTCCGACGCTCTTTATTATTTATATGAGGCTGTTGGCAGAGATTATCCATCCATTTGGCATTAAGATCGTCAGCTATGCAGATGATACCCAGTTAGTGGTATCACTCCACCACAACAAGGGTTCGTCCAGCACCCTGGCTCTTTGCCTTGAAGCGGTGGCCAGATGGATGGAGCATTCCTACCTTCGCCTCAATGGGGACAAGACGGAGAATATGCTGCTGGGGAATCCATCACCCGCTGCCTCCGTCCCCATGTGGCCGCCATGTCTAGGTCCTCCACCATCCCCAAAGCCACAAATAAAGAGCCCGGGCATTTGGCTCGACAGCTCTCTCAACTTTGTGCATCAGGCCACCACGCTCTCATCAATCTGTTATGGATTGATGAGAATGCTCCGTAAAATTATTCCCCTCCTTCCACTTGAGGCTAGAAGGATAATGGTCCAAGCTCTCATACTGTCCCGCGTGGACTATGGAAACCTTCTGTACTTGGGAGCCCCTCAGGCCACAATAAATAAGCTACAAATAGTTCAGTATTGTGCAGCACGGATGCTTCTGCAGGTTCCACGGCGACATTCACCAAGGCCAGCACTGCGACAGTTACACTGGCTACAAATTGCCATCAGGATACAATTCAAGGCTATGTGCTTGGCACATAAAGCCATGTGGAAGACCGGCCCACCCATCCTACATCCACTATTAACACCTTATCAGCCGCCTAGGACTCTACGCTCTAGTTCCTTATATTTGGCCACCATTAAGAAAATAAGGAAGGTGAGATAGGGAGGACGCTCCTTTTCTTTTGCTGCTGCTAAGTTATGGAACTCCCTTCCCCAAGCTATGCATGGGAACAACATTCTGCTGACCTTTCGCAAGCTCTTAAAAACACACCTGTTTAGAATGCTCCCTTAGTTGTGCCAACTGATGTGATGCTCTCTCTTCACCAAAGCGCTACGAGGCCTCCAGGTAGTTAGGCGCTATAGAAATACTCTTCTATTCTATAACTGAACAGAATGTTGCGTGGGCTCGGTGAGAGCATATCTGCCCGGTCTGGAATAAAGCGCAGCCTCAAAATTCCTGCCCGGGAGGAGCCATCGGTCCATTCCGTATCCTGGATCATTCCCATCACAGTATTTGCCCTGGTTTATGGCCGAGAGATGCGCAGCCTAATAGTATTTCCTTATGTCTGGGAGCGCAATACCCCCATCGAACCATCCCAGTGTGAGTTTCTGTAAGGCTATACGGGGCGTTCCGGTCCACAGCAGATCTCTCTGTGCGGCTTCAATGGCTGCAAAATATGACTGTGGAACTAGGTCCGGGTAGTTTTGGAGGGCGTAGAGGAAACGTGGCAGTGCCATCATTTTGAAGAGCGCTGACCGGTCCAGCAGGGACAGAGGGAGCTTCTTCCAGGTGGTAGTCTCTTTTAAGCCGCTGTAAAGGCGGTAGTACGTTTTTTTCATACCTAACGGCCTTCTCTTTCGAAACAAAGATTCCCAAATACTTAAAACCCTCCGCGGATACCCTAATCGGGCAGTCGCGCGGGAGAATCGGGGGGGCTCCATGGAGGACATATAAGAGGGACTTACCCCAGTTGATACTGTACCCTGAGTTCCTCTCTAAGCTAGTGAAAATATCCAGGGCTACTATTAGGGACTTACGAGGTTTCGTCAGGTACAGCAAGATGTCGTCCGCATACAGCGAAATTTTGTCCACCCAACCATCAGCCCATCTGAGCCCCTTCAGCGAGGGATCCTGCCTGACCCAGGCTGCAAGGGGTTCCAGCGAGAGGGCAAATAGCAAAGGTGAGAGGGGGCACCCCTGTTGCGTCCCCCTGCCTAGGGTAAATGGCTCAGAGTTTTTGTAGTTAACTGTGACCTGGGCCAAAGCCCAGTTTCTGCAGGACTGCTATCATGTAGGGCCATTCGAGCGTGTCAAACGCCATCGCTGCATCCAACGACACCACTACAGTGCCCTCATGTAACGTGTGACAATGGCCTAACACACCGTGAGACGGTGCAGATTGAGCGCCGTGGTATGGTGGGGCATAAAGCCCGACTGGTCCACATGGACCAGTGTGGTTAAAACTGGTTTAAGCCTGTTGGCAAGGACCTTGGCCAGGATCTTTGGTTCGGCGTTAAGCAGTGAGATTGGCCTGTAGGAGGCGCATAAATCTCTCGGCTTTCCTTCCATAGGGATGGCCACAATTGTGGCAATACGTTGATCTCGTGGCAGTGTGCCCCTATCCCTACTCTCCTCAAACATGCATTTGAGGTGCAGGCTAATGCTGTCAGGTTTGAGCTTGTACAGCTCGATCGGGAGACCATTGGGAACGAGGGCTTTCTCCGGCTGGAGATCTCGGATAGCCCCACAGAGCTCATCGGTAGTAAGAGGCGTCTCCAAAGTTTCCCGTTCAGTGTCCGAGAGGGTAGGTAGCCCAATATCGGTCAACAGGGCGATAGAGTCCTCTTCCAGCCGGTCAGGCCCCTTACTGTCGACTTTTTGGTAGTGTACTGCAAACTCCCTAACTATATCACGGGGCGTCGGGATAACGGCCCCTGATTCAGTTCTAAGCTCAGCGACCACTCTCTGTGCCTGCTGCTTTTTGTCTAGCCAGGCTATGAGCTTGCCTGCTTTGTCCCCTTGATCATATATCCTACCTTCCCTATCTCTTGCCAGAATCTTCGCTGCGTCAGTGGCCAGGGCCTTGTACTCCGCCGCTTTGAGTTCCATCTGGTGCATAAGTTCTGGATCGCCTCCAGTTTGTGCCTCGTTTTCCAATACCAAAAGATCCGTTTCCACTGCTTGCATTTGCGCCTCCCGTTCTTTCCGACGGCCAGCGATCGCAGAGAGGGCCTCCCCCCTGAGTACAGTCTTGAAGGCCTCCCACAATACTACTGACGATTCCACCGTGCCTTCGTTATTCTCGAAGTACTGGTCAATGGAGAGAGTAAGGTATTTTTTCGTCTCCTCACTGCGGAGGTACCAAGCATTGATCGGCGCCACACATCCCAACCTCTGATCACCGACGGTAAGGTGAGCCCACACCAGATAGTGGTCCGAGATGCCCCTTGCTAGGTGCTTGACGTCCTGAATCGTAGTGCCCAGGTGCTTGGTGCTAGGATGTAGTCTATGCGTGAGAAGGAGCCGTGTGGGCCTGAGAAGAAAGTATATTGCTTGTGTGTCAGGTGTCGGAGACGCCAAAGGTCTAGGAGGCCAAAAGCCTCCAGGAAATCAGATAGCCACATGTGCCCTGTCGCTATGTTCCTAGGCGGGTGTCTGTCCACGTCTCCCGAGACCACGGCATTAAAGTCCCCACCTATTAGCAGTTGGGAAAGGAGAAGCCTGCCCAGGTCCTGGAATGAGTAGGTTTGAAGACCAGGCGGAATATACGCCGTGACAAGGTTAAGCCTGCGCCCCTCCCACCTCCCCGAGACCACCGCATAGCGTCCCAGTGGGTCGGATTCCGTGCGATCGATGACTAGGGGAACGTTTTGACGCAGAAGGATCCCCACTCCCCGGGAACCCTAGGTAAAGCCAGCATGGATCGCCAAAGAGTAACCCCATCTATTCAACGCATGGCACGTATTCCCTAACAAGTGGGTCTCCTGCAGGAGTACCACATCGGGGAGGTGTCGCTTAACAAATTGCAGTACGATAGTTCTTTTGAGCTTGTCCCCCAACCCATTAACGTTCCAGCTCAGCATTTTAAGACTTTTTTCCCACTTCATAGTCATCAAAACATTTCAGTGTGGTATCAGCCCTGTGATTCCCAGTACATTTTTTATGCATATGTCTACATTCCTGGTGCGACCGTTTCAAAAAACCCACCCTACCCCCAACCGCCCCCCATCTCAACCCGCATCCCCAAACTGGACCCCCCTCCCTGCTTCCCTGCTCCGTAGGTTTCGAACTACCCACATCCCCAATTAGCAGAGCGCCTTTCGCCCAGACCCAACCCGGGAGTGAGGAGACCTCCCCCTCCCGAAGAACTCCTTAAGGGGGGAAAGAGTGCACTGACACCAGCTCCAGCCGCCGCCCCCGCCTGCCCCCCAGTGCACGACCTTTTTACACCCAAGTACACACTCCTTAGGAGTTTGATCACAGTCACAGCAGTTCGTGTCCCGCCACCAACAGTTCAAGTTGTCGCCCCCCCCGGGAGTCCCGAACCAGCTCAGTTAGGACAGGCCTTAGGTCTAACATCACACAACGTTATGTCTTTCTGTAGGGGTCTATTTCGCGCGCCTACAGCCACTAGCAACCAGCAGTTTCTTGAAGAGACCCCCACTTGGGGCTAGCCAACTTCGATCGCCAGGAACGCTGACTCTGGGCGTCCGCCTCCGATCTCCCTGTTGTAGATCCCGGCGATGTTGCCTGATTATTTATCCAACCTCTGCCCGGTCCCACGGCCGCGAGGACTCACTTTCAAGCCAATCCTGCACTTCCGATGGTGCGGTAAAGAACAGGGACTTGCCCCTTTGACCTTTAGCTTGGCAGGAAAGAACATCATTTATTTGAACCCCTGTTCTCGGAGTGCTGCCTTCACGCCCGCGTAGGAGCGCCTCTCCCGTTGGACGTGAAGCGTGAAATCGGGGAAGAAGCGGATTGTGGCGTTCTCATGTTGCAAGTCTCCTATCTGTCTAGCTGCATGGAGGATAGCCTCCCTATCCCTGTAATTCAGGAGTTTCGCGATGATTGTCCTTGGCGGCGCACCCGGTTTAGGTTTCTGGACCGGCGCGCGGTGGGCGCGTTCTATTGTAAATATAGTAGACAGGCGCTTAGGCTTGAGGTGGGCAAGGATAAGGTCCTCCAAGAAAAGTTCAACACTGGGCCCCTCCATTCCTTCCGGCACTCCCACCACGCGTATGTTTTTTCTGCGGGCTCTCCCTTCCTGATCCTCCAGCTTGAGGGCCATCTGCTTGTGCTGGTGCACCAGTTCATTAACGCGTTTTCTAAAGTTTTTGAGGAGGGTTTGCAACTCTCGGATGTCGGACTCGTTCGCCTTGGCCTTTTCCGTGGTCTTGCCCAGATCCGCTCGGAGCAGATTGACCTCAATTCAGATTTTGTCCATTTTCGACTCCAGGTTGGTGCCCAGCGTTTGTATCGCCGCCATAATGGAGGCCAAGGACGGCTCTTTCGGGCCTGCTAGCTCTTCAGGTGCTTAACCGGCTTGGGCCTGCCCCACCGGGACCGCATACTTGTCCAACTTGTCACCTCCCTCAAGTCCGAGTTAGTGCGATGGAGTGTCTGGGCCTCACTTCCAGGGCGGGCCCCCTCGTCGCTTCCCAGGGAGATGCCTCGTTGGTCTCAGCCCTGGCTTTCAGGTGTGTGGTAGTGAAATTAATCCGCCTACTCCACCGCGTTCTGGATCCCCTCACGGCCTCCTCGTTGGCGTCCGTCGAGTCCAGTTCAGCCCCGAGCAGCCCCTTCTAGGCCCAGGCATCTTTTACCTCCTCTGCAGCTCCTCGACGTTCTTCCGGCCTCCAGGCCCAGATCCGCCTCCCCACGATCCACCTCATCCACTTCTGTCTTCCCGCAGGACAGTACGGCCACACGTCAGGAGCAGGGCCCACTAGATTCAAGACAGCCCACGCAGTCCTGCCGGCCCCAGCGCTTCACACCACTGGATCGATTCCACTGTCCGTCCCATGCACTGATGCCTCTGGCCCGGGGGTCCTCCCCAGGCCTATCAATACTGGCCCCGGGCACAGGATCTGCTGTCGCCGTGGTATGTCAGTCTCTCTCAGGGCCTAGCCTCGCAAAGTTCAGGATCCTGTCTCTTCTCCGGGCAGTCCGGGCCCCCGGTCTAGATCTCCAAGGGTATCTATATATATATATATATATATATATATATATCACCAGCAAACTCCTGACACCGCTTCTCCCTCGCAGGACACGGAAACAGAGCACGGACCACAAAGCTGTTAGAAAATGCCTCAGTTTATTCCAGGTTCAGCATACAGTCAAACGAAGGCAGCCATGACGCGTTTCGTCCCTGCAAGGGGGACTTGATCACGTGTTTTCCCCATGCAATTTTCCATAGGACCTTTAGTCAGGGCTACAGCCCGAACGGCTGAACGGAATTACACCAAATTTGGCAAAAAGGAAGAGTTCTGTTCGCAGATCACGCTTTTTGTTAAATGGTGTAAATCCTTCAGTAGTTCCTGAGAAAATCATAAGTAAAATCATAAGTATATCTATAGGAGCTTACCGTACTCTGTACTGTACTCAGTACAGTACGCTTACCTTCCCGAGCATGAGCTGCATGCTGATTGGATGTCAACTGTCTGTCAACACTACAAACCAGGAAGTGTTGGCAGCCATCTTGTACCTCGATAGAACCGAGGCACAAGCAAGCAGAAAACAAACGCGCAAAACACGCAGAGGGGGCAGGGTAGACACACCCTGACCCCCTGCTCAGGGGGTCCCACAAGGACCCCCAAGGCCAAAAAATTATTATTATTTTTTTAAATCGCGGGGTATGAAGTACAGTACTCTGTACAGTACTCTGTACGGTACTCTGTACCTTCGCGAGCATATACTGGAGGTTCCTAGTGGGCTAGTTGGTCCCCAGGGACCTCCAGTATGCAAGGGGAATTAGTTCCCCCTCTTCGAACGCCCCAGGGGGCTGCATTGCAGAGAGGTGTAACAAGCATTGGGAATGCAATAGGTCTCGGATTTATTTGAGTTGGAGCAAATGGCATTGTAAATGGCAATGTCTTTTCGCCATGTGTTATGGAGTGTATGCATGTGGTGTGTAGTGGAATTATGTGGGTTGGATTGGAATTGTAGCAATGGTGGCATGCTGAGCTTTATATGATTATGTTTAAAAGTAAAGTTTGCAATACTGCGATTGCTACAATAGTTAATTGTGGATGCATTAATAATTGATGTGTGTACTGATGGCTGGTGGTGTGTGTGCCTGGTGGAAGCGTGCACTGACGGCTGGTGGTGCGTGCCTGGTGAAAGCGTGCATTGACGGCTGGTGGTGTGTGTGAGCCTGGTGAAAAGCATGCATTGACATATGGTGGTGTGTGCCTGGTGGAAGCGTGCACTGACAGCTGGTGGTGTTTGTGCTTGGTGAAAGCGTGCACTGACGGCTGGTGGTGTTTGTGCCCGGAGAAAGCGTGCACACTCACACACTGCTGGCCCTGGACACCCACATACTGATCACCCTGCATACTCACATACTGATCACCCTGCATACTCAAACACTGCTCACCCTGCACACTCACACACTGCTGGCCCTGGACACCCACATACTGATCACCCTGCATACTCACACTGCTCACCCTGCATACTCGCACACTGCTCAACCTGCACACTCACACTCTGTTCACCCTGCACACTCACACACTGCTGGCCCTGGACATCCACATACTGCTCACCCTGCATACTCACACACTGCTTACCCTGCACACTCACACACTGCTGGCCCTAGGCACCCACATACTGATCACCCTGCATACTCACATACTGATCACCCTGCATACTCACACACTGCTCACCCTGCATACTCACACACTGCTCACCCTGCATACTCACACTTTGCTCACCCTGCATACTCACACTCTGCTCAACCTGCACACTCACACACTGCTGGCCCTGGACATCCACATACTGCTCACCCTGCATACGCACACACTGCTCACCCTGCATATTCGTACACTGCTCACCCTGCACACTCACACATTGCTCACCCTGCATACTCACACACTGCTCACCCTGCACACTCACACACTGCTCACCCTGCATACTCACTCACACACTGCTGGACTGGAACACCCACATACTGCTCACCCTGCATACTCACACACCCTGCACACTCACACACTGCTGGCCCTGGACACCCACATACTGATCATCCTGCATACTCACACACTGCTCACCCTGCAAACTCACACACTGCTGGCCCGGGACACCCACATACTGCTCACTCTGAATCCTCACACACTGCTCACCCTGAATACTCACACACTGCTGGCCCTGGACACCCACATACTGCTCACTCTGCATACTCACACACTGCTCACCCTGCACACTCTGCTCACCCTACACACGCACACACACACTGCTCACCCTGCATTTTGTATTCCCTGTCTACTCCCGACGGGTTCCCTCACCCAGAAGACAGTATGTTAATCTGAAAAAAACTACTTTGGAGCCCCCCCCCACCCCCTCCTTTTCCTGTGAACACCCCGTGCCGCGCATGCTGTTCTTTGATGTGGACTCGTCCTATGTGTGTGGGAAGCAGGAGCTCGCCCAGGGAGGGTGCTGAATAGGTGCCAGAGCCGCTCGTCGCTCAGTCCTCCCGGGACACCTTTAGCTGCCTGGTGCCGGGTTCAAATGGGCCAAGTTAGGAGAATCGAACGGAGAGGTGGCAAAGCCTGCGAATGTGACTCGTGATGGTCTGAGCCCCAACGCCAAAGGAACCCAACCTCACACATACCCCCCCACCCCCAATGGCAACACTCCTCCACAGGAATCATTAACACCTGGGTTCCAGGCACGGGAGGTGATCTGGGCAGAAGGGGAGGCCAGGTGAATCAGGTGAATCCCAGCGAGAGAAAGTGAAGGAGGGAGAGAAAGTGAGGGGCAGGAAACACAGAAGAGAGAAAAGAGAGCGCGACAGAGCACGGCGAGAAGACGCCGGGCAGACAGCATGTGCAAAAGTTCTCAGGTGAGAGGGTAAAGGGGACAGTGGAGGAGTGAGGGGGCAGGGGATGGGTGGAATACAAGGGGGAGGTGTGTACAGGTCAAGACCCGGGCAGGAGGGCACAGCAGCCACGTAGCAGGGAGTGTAGGGTTGCACCCTGTTGCAGCTCTGTGGACACGTATAATAAAGTCAGACTGTGTAAGTGTCCTCCAGTCCCGGGAGAGTCCCCTCGCCTGCTGCTCTTCCTCCAGGGTTCCGCGTGTTGAGCGGGAGGTGCCAGGTGGAAGTGGGCGGTGCTGAGCCGGCAATGGGCGTCTCCAAGGAGGTTGGGGGTGGCCACGATCCTGCAGCTCTTGGTGCGAGGAGCCTGGTGCTCATAGCTCGGAACCTGGAGGTATTACAAATGTGTGTTGTCAGTTATTGAATTGGGTGGGAGGGTGGCCATGGCAGAAGCAGCTGATCCTTTCCAGGCCCGCCGCCACATGCAGATACCCAGTGACTAGAACGAGCAGACCAATAACGGAGCCAGTGTGCCATGGGCCCGAGGGCAGAGAAGGATATGCCCCCTAGCCGTTGCTTGACTCCTAAAATTTAGCTATAATCACGGTCCTGGAGTCACTGCACCTGTTGCACCACGTGAAACTTCGCCCCGGAGCACATCAGATTCAACATGCCCCCTGGACAGCTTGCACCATGTGACTCTGTAACGGTGCCGCTGCTCTCTTTCTGTTGCAGTCATCTGACGTTGCCGCTTTTCCCTCTGCCTATGCAACCCCCACCATCCCTCGCCCCCAATATAATGTTCCCTTTACAAGGATGTTTTTGTGATCTTTTTGGAACAGGCGTATTCCTGACCAGCATTACTGCCGGCACTGGATACCTCTCAATAACACTAACATACTTATTCAAACGAAGACACTTCTGGGGTCGGACTTGTAAAACTGTCGCGAACAGCTGCTCTTTCGTCAGCAGCGACTACGAGTAGCCCCGACTTTTCACGCGTGTTTTTTTTTTTTACCGTATAACTTTCGATTAACATTCCAGCAGTGACCATTAGCCCCCTCCCCTAGCAAAAAAAACAAGCTTTGGCAGGGAGCCAGCATGCGCGCACACACAGCTGAAAAATAAGTAACTGAAACGAGGTGAATGCGCGCCGAGCATCTGGCTTCAATTACCGCGGCTGGTAATTGATGAAATATAGCCTTCTGCTGCGCGTGTCCGCACGGAATATGCAGGAAGCGGAGCAACTCAACAGCCTATGGCCTATTGCGTGCTGGCTTGTAAAAACACAGCCATGCGAGGGCCAATTGCCATGCAGCTGCCATAAATAACGAACAAAATTCACGCTCTTCTCTGGAATTCGTAGGTTAGATTTTGGAACTCCTCAGAAAAGGACTCTTAAGCCACACACATTTCGTGGGATGCAGGCCGAACCCTAACAAGGGCCGTGGCCTCATTACACCTCTATGCAAAGCAGCCCCCTGGCGCATACTGGAGGTTCCTGGTGGGCTAGTTGACCCACAGGGACCCCAGTATGCAAGGGGAATTAGTTCCCCCTGTGCAAACGTGCCAGGGGGCTGCGTTGCAGAGATGTGTAAAAAGGGGCGTGGCCTCATTACACCTCTCTGAAACGCAGCCCCCTGGGGCATACTGGAGGTTCCTGGTGAGCTAGTTGGCCCCCAGGGACCCCCAGTATGCAAGGGGAGTTAGTTCCTCCTCTGCAAATGTGCCAGGGGGCTGCGTTGCAGAGAGGTGTAAAAAGGGGCGTCACTTCATTACACATCTCTGCAACGCAGCCCACTGGCGCATACTGGAGGTTCCTGGTGGGCTAGTTGGCCTCCAGGGACCCCCAGTATGCAAGGGGAATTAGTTCCCCCTCTGTAAACATGCCAGGGGGCTGCGTTGCAGAGAGGTGTAATGAGGCTACGCCCCTTTTTTACACCTCTCTGCAACGCAGCCCCCTGGCGCATACTGGAGGTTCCTGGTAGGCTAGTTGGCCCCCATGGACCCCCAGTATGCAAGGGGACTTAATCCCCCAATTTAGAACGCGCTACGGGGCGTGTCTACACAGTGGTGAAGGTAGGGGGCGGGGCTTGAGGTGATATGTGTGCAAACATTCCCTGTGGCGCGTTTTAAGTTGGGTAATTAATTCCTCTTCAATCCAGAGGTCCCCTAGGGGCCAACTAGTCCAACAGGTACCTCCAGTAAGCGCCACGGAGCTGCGTTGCAGAGTGTTGTAAAAAGGGGACGTGCCCTTTGAACACCTCTCTGCAACGCAGCTCCCTGGCATATACTGGAGGTACCTGGTGAGCTAGTTGGCTCACAGGGGACATCAGGATTGAAGAGGAATCAATTCCCCAAACTAAAACGTGCTACAGGGCGTGTTTGCACACATGTCACCTCAGGCCCCGCCCCTTCCTTCGCTATTCAGGAAATATTCCTCTAAAATCAGCCGAACTACGAATTCCGATTTACTCACCTGTTATCAGGAGAGACCTCAGTGCTGCATCTTTCAGCCCACTACTGATCCTGAAAAGTAATTCTAACCATACTTACAGTAACTTGAATTTCCTTCCGTAGGCTAACATTGACTGGATTCACTTGGAAAATGTTTCTAAGTGTGGAATTTGGAACTTAAAAAAATTCCTCAAAAATCAGCCGAACTACGAATTTCGATTTACTCACCCGTTATCTGGAGAGACCTCAGTGCTGCATCTTTCAGCTCACTACTATTCCTGAAAAGTAAATTTGACTGAACAGTAACTTGAATTTCTTTCCATAGGATATCATTGCCTGCTATATAAAATATATATAAATTAAAAAAATATAAAATAAGAAAAAATATTACAATTTCAATATTTTTAAATAAAAATTTTTTCAATTTATAATAAACATATGTAATGTAATTTAAAAAATAAAATATCTAAAAATAAATACTTTAAAAGAATGTAGTAAATTAGTATAAAAAAATAACAATTAATACATTTAAAAATGATCATTTACAAAACCTTTGAAATTCACTGAAAAAACCATAGGTTTCAGCCACGTTAAAGTTCGGAATTAGCATTTAAAAAACCTTAGAAATTCACTGAAAAAACCATAGGTTTCACACATGCTATAGTTAGCTAGACATTTCACTCATACAAAACCATTGAAATTCCCCCATTATAGTTAGTTCAGCTAACTATAACGCACGCGCCCGCAATGCACTGCTGATGACGTCACATATTACATTACTCATGACATGGTCAGTGACATCACTCATGACATCACTGATGACATCTCAAATGACATCACTGATGACATCACTGATGGCATCATCCTTGTGAAAGAGTGCAGACCTCCTCTCAGCGTAATATAACCTTTGATACACACATTCAAAAATAGAAACTAAAAATTTCAAAACAATGGAGATACCAATACCAGTTACAACAACCTATTCAGTAATTCCAAAATCTACATACACATCCACTCATTCACCAACAGTTCTATATAGTCACTCATACATGTACTCATTCATCATATGTACTCATACACCTATACATCCTGTTACACAACGATATTCATCCATAGAGTTACTCACACACATACTCACACATGCAAATAAATGATCAAACATCCATTTACTTACATACACAGCTATACACACACCACTACACTTACTTCTACAGAAGCGTACACATACTTACTCACTTAAACAATCACTTATAGAAACACATACTTATTTATACAGGAACTCTTCCAATCCCTCACTCTCACATATACTCACTTATATGTCAAATGTCTTTATTTAGATATAACACAGATATCTTTAAAAGAAGAATACAACATTCACATTATAATCCAAATGTTAAAAAAGTACAAAGACGCAATCAATTATTTAACAGTCGTATAAAAAATAGAGGTCATCCACAACTTGATCCTTCTTATTCAATGACATTACAAAATGAGCGCAAACAGTGATATCTTACGTATAAAAACAACCCAATACTCTTACAGATACATTTTATAGTCATTTCATTTTTGCTTCCTTAGAAGGTAATAAATAGTGTAAAGTATATTCAGTGGTTAAAGGGATCAGGGCAAGGCTTAATGGGGTCTCATTTGTTTAAAATTGCGATATGCTTGCTGCATAAAATTGGCTAGCCTTATATTTAGAACTGTGTTTTCTGGGTTCAAGGCCACGATAATGGCTTGCCTACAGGTCCGGGCACCCAACCTGTTCCATTCAGCTTTTAGTTTGCACCTACGGTGAGAATTATAAAAAGGGCAAAGGCAGACCACATGCAGCAAAGTTTCCCCCGTTTTGCTACACCCTCTACAGGTTGTATCTTCCGCCATACGTTGCCAGGAGGGCTGGTCTTGCAAGAAACGCCAGTCACCCATTCTAATGGCTATAAGGCTACGTTTAAGATACAATGAGTATGTACAAGACAGGTAAGTAGCGGGGGCCAGCCGTCTGTATGACTTTATGAGTACCCAAGAATGGCTACGTTTTGCAAAAAGTGCTTTATCCATGTTTAGCGATCTCATTCTCACGCATTTTTAATGGTCATTTTAAAAGCTGTCTGACTGGGATTCAGGACCCATAGGTCACTCGCTGACATTTGATCAATGGCGTCCTTTAAAAGGCGACCAAACGTTCCACCTGGGTTATTCTGGGTGATTTCTAGCCAGACTAAGGATTCTAGTGTGCCTGGGTCCGCCTGTCTTAATTTATGGCAGAGCTTTAGGTAAGTGCCCACATTTGAAGCCTCATAGTTAAAAAAACCCCATCTCTAGTCTTATCTGCGCTGGGGATGCAGGCTTTGGCAGCCGGAGAACTCTTTTATATATTCTGGTCGTGTGCTGGTTTAAAGCAGTGTTCAGTTTCCCCCTAAGTGTCTCAATGCCGTATGAAAGGGTGGGGCCGATTTTGGCTCTCATGACTTCCAAGAGAGGTGCAAGTGTTGGGCCTGATAGATTTTTGGAAAGCTTGCTTAGTGACACCGCCAGGGACGTGGCTTTAACTGCGATCTCATTGCGCTGTTTTAATAGGTTACCTCTGGAGTCTAAGCGGACACCTAGATATTTGTATGACTGACCTATAGCGAGGCTTGTTTTGTCAAATAGCCACCCACCATCGGCGTATCGTTTTTTCCCAAAAGTGACAACTTGCATTTTCTTAAGGTTGACCTCTAATTGGTTCGTAATTGTGTAGCTAAGCAGTTTGTCGAGTAGCCTTTGCAGCCCGACCCTGGTGAGGCTAAAAAGAACCAGGTCTTCGGCGTACAATAGGTTATTTTTAGCCACGCCTCCCACCTTTGGGGGGTGACTGTTTGTATCGTCCAGGGTGCTTGACAGATCTGATATAAACAGGTTAAAAAGAAGAGGGGCCAGCACACATCCCTGCTTCACGCCTCTGTTTGTCATAATTTTCCGCGAGAGGTGTGTGCCGGACCCCAACTTCACCCGAACCCAAGTGCAGGAGTGGAGTTGGATGATTGCTTCCAAGAGTTTATCAGGGATCCCCCACTTTCTTAGTTTTTCCCATAGATCTGCCCTCGGGACCCTGTCAAATGCTGCTTTGAAGTCGACAAAGCAACAAAACACTGGCCTAGATGTTAAAAGTGCTTTGTCGACAATGATTGATACAGCTAATAGATTAGTCATGGTCCCTGAGTTGGCCACGAACCCTGTCTGGTTCAACGGGATCAAGTTACATTCTGTTGCCCATAACCTCAGGTCCTCCAAGAGGAGGCCTGCGTAATGCTTGGCCTCAATGTCCAATAGGGCAATGAGTCCGTAATTGTTCGGCGAAGAGCGGGATCCCGATTTATAAATTGGGTGGATTATGGCGCCCCGCCACGAGTCGGGGATTGTTGCAGTGTTCAAGGCATAGTTAAAGAGGGTTGTTAAAGTTCCTGACCAGAAGGCTGGGTCAGATTTTAACAGGCTCTGTGGCAGGCCATTTGGCCCCGGTGCTCCGTCTGATCTTGCTTTTGTCACTGCTGTAACAACCTTTTCTTGTGTCACCTCAAAGTCCTCGTTGACAGAGTGTAATCTGTTAATCTCTCTCAGAGGGTTGGATCCTGTTGGTCCTGGATGTTCGGAGGATCTGAAGTGGTCGGTGAGAAATGTTGCCCAGTCCGATTCTTGAATGTTTGCTGTTCCGAAGCTCAATGTGCTCTGATTATATACATCAATACTCACATATACTAGTTTAAAACATATGTACTTACTAATAAAGACACTATTGAGACAGTCATTCACTCATTAACACACCCATACACACACTCATCCACCCATACAGTCCTGCACACATGCTGTCTTCAAAAAACATACAGTGAGTCACTCATTCATGCATCTATATGTAAGTATGAGTGAAATGTCCAGCTAACTATAATATGTGTGAAACCTATGTTTTTTTCAGTGAATTTCTAAGGTTTTTTAAATGCTAATTCCAAACTATAACGTGGCTGAAACCTATGGTTTTTTCAGTGAATATATATATATATATATTTTTTTTTTAATTTTAAACAAAAAATCATAGCTAACGGGTGTAAGCATGATCCTTGTGTATTGCAACATGACTGCCTTGCTTTTCTTTTCTCCTGGAAGTTACCTGTAGCCGTTCCACAAAACAAGGTCTCCCTCTCACTCTCCACAGGGAGAGAAATGGCTTCAGGAGCATGGAGTCTGTACTTGCCCGTTGCACGTCTGAGCGAGTTTGGGGTTTGCCTGTATTCAGTGCACAGAAAGTTGAGCATCGGTTGAGGGCTACAGTTCTCTAAGCTCTCCATCAGAACCTAGGGCTTAGAAGTTGTTCCCCAGTGTACTCTCTGCTATCACCCTGCCCCACCTCTGCACGAGCTTAATCCCTACACTGGTGTGCCCCAGAATCTATTGGTTACTGCTGTTATGCATATGATTCACCTGCCACTGCTGCAGAACATGAAGTGTTAAATTACTTGTAAGCCGGGCTGCACTTCGTTCCTAAGGCACAGTTTACTCTGCCAAAGACCCTAAAAAATCCCGTAATTAGAGGGAATCCTTTTGTAATGGTTTTTGTAGATGGTACTGGCACGGCTGTCCAATATTTTGTAATAACAAGCATTTGCAATGCAATAGGTCTTGCATTAGGAAAGTGTGAGCTATTGGTATTGTAAATGACATTTTTTTTATTATATGTGTTGGCTTTGAAAATATATAAATTAATTGCATTGTTATTCACAAAGCCAATAGCTTTCACTTTCCTGATGCGAGTCCTATTGGCTAAGGCAATGCTTGTTGGTAGCAAGCAAGGACAGTGCTGTTGTGGTGCTGAGCGATGCTGTTGTGGTTAGGCTGAGCGATGTGGTGGTGTCCCAGAGTGCGGCAGTGTGTGGCGTGCGGCAGTGTGTGGCGTGCGGCAGTGTGTGGCGTGCAGCAGTGTGTGGCGTGCGGCAGTGTGAGGCAGTGTGAGGCGTGCGGCAGTGAGTGGCGTGCGGCAGTGTGTGGAGTGCGGCAGTGTGTAGCATGCAGCAGTGTGTGGTGTGCGGCAGTGTGTGGCGTGTGGCAGTGTGTGGCGTGCGGCAGTGTGAGGCGTGCGGCCGTGTGAGGCGTGCGGCCGTGTGAGGCGTGCGGCAGTGTGAGGCGTACAGCAGTGTGAGGTGTGCAGCAGTGTGTGGCGTGCAGCAGTGTGTGGCATGCAACAGTGTGTGGCATGCAGCAGTGTGTGGAATGCAGCAGTGAGTGGCGTGCAGCAGTGCGAGGCGTGCAGCAGTGCGAGGCGTGCAGCAGTGTGTGGCGTGAAGAATAATGCGGGCTAACAAATGCGGGGAAGCTAGACTAAAACAAAACCCAAAACATCGCCTCACGCCGAAAGCAAATATGTTTCTGCGGGGGGAGGAGATGGGGCTGTAGAGTAAATAAAGGTGACTTCGTACATTATGGGAATGCTTGCATGTTGATTAAAGCCCAGGCCATGGTCTGTGACTGGGAGTGAATGTTTTGCCATTGTCAACATTCCGTCCATCATCTTGTGTTTTTTGCTGTTCACCCTATGTGAGAAGGGTATGCCCAGACGTGGGTCCCGTGCTCACTAAGCCACTGGAGTCAAGCTATCCTGGCTGAAGACGGCTGATAGCCAGAAACCGGTCCTAGGATGCTTGTGTCCGGTCCAGGGAAGATATGGCTTGGTAGTTCGGGCTGGACTGTTCCCATGAGGCACAGGGTCAAGACTGATTTGCATATGGCCATGTCTGAACTGGGGTGGCTTGGTGAGCAAAATAACGATGGATTAAACCTAGATCTGTGATTGGGAGTGAATGTTTTGCCATTGTGCAACATTCCGTCCATCATCTTGTGTTTTTTATGGTTTAAGAAGCAGCACAGACGTGCTACGTTTATAGGAGTAGTTCTGCCTTTTATTGCCGACACTGTGCAGTGGCCACAGTTAATGTGTGGTGCAGAGTGGCAGCACGCCGTGGAGCATCAGTGCAGAGTCAACTCTCACAAATAGAAATTCCTCTGTTGTCTCTGTGTTTATTTCGGTTGTAATGCAAGGAAAACTAAGTTTAGAATGGAAGGACTAGCGCATTGTCGCATGTACCTATGTGGGCACTAATCAGGAAATACGATAAAAAATGGATGTGGACTGGTGTGAAAGATGAAGCGGGCGGCCGTGAAGAGACGCTGCGCTGATTAAGGGAAAGGAAACACAAACACTTGCATGCAGAGCTTATAATGGAAGAAGTTTGTATGCCACAAGTAATCATGGTGATCCATGGGGGTGAACAAACAACAACAAGCTCTCGGCATTGCTGTGGCGGGGGCGGGGAAGCGGAGCGGGAGCGCATTCCTTTGAAGTCTGACGCAGGGGCAGGGGAGCAGCAGCCTTTGAAGTGTGATTGGGGGGAGGGGCAGCCTTTGAAGTGTGATGCGAGGCACAGACAAATGGTGGTGTGACGTTGCTGGTTTGTGCACGCGCATAGCTCACATGAACTGTGCGTGATCCGCAAGTTTGGTAGAGTTTTTGAAGTGCCAACTATACTCTCGCCTATCTATCCCTGCAGGAAAGAATAGTCGAGACCTAAAAAATTTTGCCATATGGAATTTTTTTTAGCCTATGATGAGGTTTTCGTCTGTCCCGTGTTTTTTTTTATCTTTCCAGATTTAGAAACACCAAGAATTGTGCACATGTTTCATGTACACTTTTAGGAATAACACTGGACTGAAATATTTTTCACTTATCAGAAAACTAGAAATCTGAGCCCCACCCCCCGTGTTCCGCCACCCCAAGATTATTTCTTGACAGGTCCCAAAAGTGTGAAATGCCACATTAAAGTTTCGAAGAGGGAGTGTGTAAATAAGCAAGCACAACCAGAAGTCTGGTCACTCCAAAGTGGTGGTCATGTTGACGTGTAAAATGAGCATTTTTACCCCTTCTTTTCTCATGCCAGGAGGAAGTCTGGTTCATTCCATCTCTTGAAGTGCATCTAATTTACAGTTAATTGCCTTCACCACAATATGGGAGGAAGATGCCTGGTATGAGAGAACACTGGCCAGATTTGCTTTATTTTCATTTTAATAAGCACTTGTCCTCTTTTGTATGTTTCTTTTTAAACCAAGAAAGCATCTATTTTGCCTAACTCTGCCCTAAGACCATCCCCTTTTCATGTCCATTTTCTGTTTTTTCCTTTAATTTCAAATTTTGAAGCTGGGAAACCTTTCATAGAGGATCAGCTGTTTGGAAATCCTTAACTTACAGTTTCAAATGTGTGCTTTTAATATAGCACGAATCAGTCCTGCTTCATCCGTTCCCATGGATTGCAAAGTCTGGAGAAGGCAGAATTCCTTTCATTCCAACATAAAAGTTGGTGGCCATTTTGAGTTCATGCTCCTTTTTTTCCCCTTTGAAGTGTATTGGTTTTCAAATAGTAGAGTCAATGAACAGGATATTGGTTAATTTCTCAGTGCATGCAGAAGGCTACCCTCCACCCCAAAACTCTGACTGTCTCTCTCTTCTAAAGTTTCTCAGCTTCCTCACACCCAAACGCTGCCTGTCTCTGTTCTCTCAAATACACGCTCCCCCACCTATCCAAAACTCTGTTGCTCTCTTTCTTCTAGTTTTTCCCTCCCTCAATCCTAACTCTGAGTTTATCTCTTTTAAACTAACTTCTATCCTCCAAACTCTCTGTAGATCTCTATCTATGCTATCCCATTACCTCCCACTTCTGTCTGTCTACAGAACTCTCTCCTCTCCCTCTCTCACACTGCCCCAAACACTGTTCTAAAAGTCTACCCAAACTGTGTTAGCTTTTTTTTCAACACAGCTGGTCTCCCCCATTTCATGCCTCTACCCTAAATGTGCTAAATCGCTAAATACGTATAAGGTCCCAACGGTGAAACCGATTGCATTGCAAATGCTTGTTATAAATGTGAAGCCTGTTTGAAAATGGGTGCTCCTTACAGGGACCTGGCCAAGCCTGATGCGGCACACTGCATGTGGCAGCGAGGGCCAGGCAGTACTGTGCAGGGAACCGCTTAGTCACTGCAAAGCAAGACAATGCTGAGCTCATGGCTTTGCCATTGTTTGCCTGTAAAGTATTGATTAAAAATGTAAAAGAAAAAAAAAAATTCAAAATACTGAATGAAGAGCAACATGTATCTGATAGTATCTCCCAACTGTGAAATTAATTCAATATTTTCAGTCTTTATAAATGGCATCATGTGTTTTTCAAATAGTTTTCACTCATGAAACTCTGAAAAGGAATTAAAAAGAATAATGCAATGTCAGAATGTTAAAGGGTAATGTTTGCTAAGGCTAATTTACTTTTCACAGGATTGAGCCATTAGGTCTTTAGCAGAAGCCCAGGAAGCATATTTATGCGCCCCCAGAAAGTGTCACGCTAAGTACACCCTCTGCCTTAGATGCCAGCTCAGTGAGTGCAATAAATAGCCCTTTCCCCTGTGCCATAAAAGCTTTTGTGTGTGAAAGCTTGTGCTTTTATGCAATTTGTGAATTGAAGGAGATTACACCCAGTAAGTCTACTGCACACTTTTATCAGTAATATGTGCATTGGACTTTGAGCTCTATCTAGTACCCACAATTACTACTGTAAACTACTTTGTTTAGGCTGGCTTTCTTTCTGCAAGCTCTCTTTAGTTCTGCTTACAGATCCAACTTTTGGACATTATACTGACTTTTGAACCCACCGTGGTCTTTTGTATTGTCGTGTATTGGGGATTATCTTTATTGGTTATGATAGTAATTGTTATCTGGTTTTTTTTTTTTATATTTCTTTTTATTGAAAAATATAGAAACAACAAGGCAAGGAAATATATTACACAAAGTGTCAATTCAAACGGGGAAGGAAAAGACAATACAATGAAATCAGCAATCCATGTATGGAAGGGGAGGGGGGGAGGACAGGGGGAAAATCAATGCACATACAATAGAGTAATCAGAATGCGGGGTCAGGGGGAAAGTGGGACATCAGTATTATCCACTATAGGCGGTGCACATATTTCTCCACGGTAGGCATTCCAGGGTCCCCACATTCTACACCATTTCTGGGGCCAACCCCGGGCCAAATACACTGTTTTTTCCCTGAACATGCACCAATCCATGTTTTCCTTCCATACTTCAACTGTAGGGGGCCTTTGGGATCCCCACAATTGAGCAATTGAGCAATGCCGCGCTTGGCAATCATGGCCCCCAGGGTCGCCCATTGAGTCTGAGCTGCATTATAATCCGTGGGTTCCCAAATATTCAATAAACATCGCCTAGCTTCCGGTAAGAGGGCAACCCCCGTCACTTCCTTCATTACATCATGTACCCCGCTCCAGAAGGCAGCAACCTCACGACATTCCCAGATAATATGGAGAAATGTCCCTATCTGCCCACATCCTCGCTTGCACAAACCCTCCTCAGAAAAGCCCATGTGAACCAAACGGGGGCCCATGCCGTTTATCCTATGAAGAATCTTAAGTTGAACCAGTCTGAGTCGAGCTGGAATTGCGACCTCTTTGGGAGAGGAGATCGCAGATTGCCAGTCCTCGTCATCGAGTTCAAGGCCGTCACGGGTCCACAAGTCCCGAAGATGCAAAAGGAGGTCCGACCTATCATTTATTAATTTTTTGTAGACTAGGGAGATAGTACTATCAGGCACATGACCGTCTAACAATCTATCTTCGAGCGGGGACGACTCCGGAATTACCTCCCCCACTGGGAAAACCGACCTCAAAGCATGGTGAACTTGAACATAACGGAAGTACTCTGAATCACCTAGTTCAAACTCCTTCTTTAGCAATTCAAACGATTTAATCTGACCCTTCACCCAGAGGTCTCCCACCTTACTAATACCAATGAGGTCCCATTTATCAAACCCCTTGGTCTTCCACAGTTTACCAAGTTTATCAGAGCCAAAAAGCGGGGTCGCTCGAGTCAAGCGGTCTTTCCATCCCATCGAACTAGTTGCGTCCTGCCACAGAGGCACTGCTGTCCTGGTAGGTCCCGACAAATCCTTAATCACCGATCTAGAGTACAGCGCCCTATAGTAGTTACCCCCAGGTAACAGCCATCTATCCATGGCAAAGGCGGGGTTCAATTCGGGACCATACATACCATGATTAATGGCTCCCAATTGAGACGCCCAATAGTAACGTTTTATATCAGGGAGAGCGATACCCCCGTCGTACCATGGGAGCGTCAGTTTAGCAAGTGCAATACGAGGTCTACCGTCCCAAATCAACTTCCTTTGAAGACCCTCGACTGCACGGAAATAGCTAGCCGGAACTACATCAAGAGTGTTTTGGAGAGCATAAAGAAAACGAGGCAGAGACATTTTAAAGCGGGCCGCACGACCAAGCGGCGAAAGCGGAAGCTTACGCCAACCCGCGACATCTTGTTTCAATCTAGACAAGAGTGAGAGGAGATTCTGTTCATACCGAGTTGTGGGGTCTAATGAAATATAGATATCGAGGTATTTAAACCCCGTTTGTGCAATCTGGATGGGACAGTTATTTGGAAGAAGAGGGACGTCACCTGAAAGGAAGTATAGATAGGATTTTGTCCAGTTAATGATTAGGCCTGAGTTCCTACCAAATGAATTCAAAACATCGCACAATACTATCAATGACTTCCGGGGCGAAGTCAAGTACAGTAAGATATCATCTGCATAAAGAGAGATGCGATCTTCAATCTCAGAGGACCACCTAATACCCTTCATCGAGGGCTCCCACCGGATCCACGCGGCGAGGGGCTCGAGAGCTAGGGCGAACAAGAGCGGCGACAAAGAATAACCCTGACGAGTTCCCCTCCCAAGACCAAACGGAGCAAGACTCGGCCATTCACAACAATTTGCGTGAGGGGGTCCTCATAGAGTAGCCTCATCCAGCCAATAAAACCGGGTCCAAACCCAAACTTAGCCAACGCGGCTCATAAATATGGCCATTCCACGGTATCCAAAGCCATCGTGACATCCAACGACGCCAAGATGGCCGGCTCACGCAACGTCGCAGCTCTCGCGAGAACACCATGCAGACGCCTAAGATTCAGGGCGGTCTTTCTATGCGGGATAAAACCGGATTGATCCGGATGTATCAACTCGCTAATAACAGTGATCAATCGGTTAGCCAGTAGTTTCGCGAGGATCTTAGGTTCGACATTTAAAAGGGATATAGGTCGGTACGACGCACACTTTTCTCTCGGCTTCCCCTCCTTGTGAATCACCACAATGGTCGCTAAACGCTGATCACGGAGGAGAGAGCCACACTCCCGAGACTCCAAAAACATATCCCGGAGATAGGGAGCCATCTTGTCAGGGCGGAACTTGTAAAGTTCAATAGGCAGGCCGTTGGGACCCATTGCTTTCCCCGAACGCAAGGAACGAATCGCAAGAGCCACTTCATCAGCTGTTGTGGCGGAGTCCATTTGTTCCCTATCGACATCAGACAGACGCGGTAAAGCAATATCCCGCAACAATAGATGTGAGTCCTCCTCCGGCCTGTCTGACACAGAGGAGTACACTGTTTTGAAGTGATCCGCGAAACACTGAACGATCTCTTTAGGGTCAGAGACCCGAGCACCAGTAGCTGTCTCGATCACAGGCACCACCCGATGAGCTCGATCTTTCTTATCCAGTCACGCAATCAATTTACCAGCTTTATCTCCCACGTCATACAGAGGTCCCTGCTGTTCCCTACTCATGGCCTTAGCCGCATCAGTAACCAATGCTCTGTACTCAAGTTGTTTTAGTCGCAGAACATGGGTCGTGGCACGGGTGACCCCCCGCTCCAGGTCAAGCTCTAAGTCCGCTATCTCTGTCTCAAGCTTAACCACCTCCTCATCCTTCCGTTTCTTAACACCCGCTATCAACGACAGGGCCTGACCTCTAAGGACGGTCTTGAAAGCCTCCCAACGCGATACCGCTGACGAAACAGAACCCTTGTTTTCCAAAAAATACAGTTCAAGAGATTTTACCAGGGCAGTACGATTTTTAGGGTTTCGGAGATACCAAGGGTTAATCAGGGCAACCCGTCCCTCGGTCCCGGAATCCCACTCCATCCGAAGCCATAATGGAGAATGATCCGAAATTCCCCGAGCCAAATGCTTGACCTCAGTGATAGAAAGAGCCTGCGCAGCCGGTACCAAAACATAATCAATCCTAGAGAGGCTACCGTGAGCGCCCGAATGAAACGTATACTGCCGCTGAGCAGGATGTAACAATCTCCAACAATCTCCAACAATCTACCAGACCCAAAGTGTCAAGGAAACCATGAAGCCATGAAGCCAGTTCTGTGATCCCCTTAGATCCCTGGGCGGGTGTTGATCAACCATACCGGAAACGACCGTGTTAAAATCACCACCTAGAAGCAGTGACCCCTTGGGGAGAGCGAGAATAACCCCCCCCAAGTCCACGAAAGTAGTCGATTGCAGGCCAGGGGGGACATATACAGAAACCAGAGAAAGGGTACGGCCCTCCCATCTACCCGTAAGAGCGACATAGCGCCCTCTATCATCGAGAACCGTGGAGTCAATCTCCAGTGGGAGAGGATTCTTAATGAGGATTCTAACCCCTCTGGAGCCGGAGGAAAACCCAGCATGTGCGACCAAACGATAACCCTTCCTGTTCATAGCATGACAAGTACTGCCAATCAAGTGTGTCTCCTGAAGAAGGACCACATCAGGGGAGAAACGCTTCAACAGTTGCAACACCACCCCACGTTTTATCCTATCCCCAGCCCATTCACATTCCAACTCATTAGTGTCAGCCCTCTACCCCCATCCCGAAAAAGAAAGAAGATCCATCTCCAGAAAGAACTCAGCCCTTCGATTAAACGATCTAAGGATACGTTACCTAGCAACAGAACCCCCCTATCCCCCCACCAACATCCCGTTACAAAGCCCCCCACCCTGCACCCCTGCGTAAGACTAAAAAGCCACCCAAACTTGCAGTGTGCATGTCGCCCCCACATCTAACTAAGCTACAAAAAGACACTCAGAGGAGGAAAAAGACCCACCAATAGCCCCGCAACCCCCCAAATGTACATTAAATCGCATGTCAGGATTATCCAACCACAGTTCAAGGCCTACGAAAGACCCCAGGAACCAAGCAACCGGTGTCTATTCCTGTTCCGTCGGTCCGCCCTCTGCCCCGCCAGACTGCTCCTCCGACGGATGCTGGTTCGGTAGAGTGTCCAGCCAGTTGGCCACCACCTCTGGTCGATCAAAAAAATAAGTCCGCTCCGCATGTTCGATCCTCAACTTGGCTGGGAAAAGCATGGCATATTTGAGGCCCATGACACGCTTCTTCTCTTCACCCCCAGGAACCCAAGTCTTTGCTTCTGGACCGATTGGATGAAGTCCGGGTAGAAGCTGATATTTGTGTTCTCGGAGTTTGTAGGTCCACCCATCCGTGAGGCCTGCAGGATAGCGTCTCTATCACGAAAATTGAAGATTCTCGCAATTATAGGCCGCGGTTGGGCACCCAACTTCGGTTTACCGCCCGGAACTCTGTGAGCCCGTTCAACCGTAAAGAACTTACTCAGTCCTTTAGGTGCAAGGTGGCTAACAATAAGGTTCTCGACAAAGAGGTCAGCTGCTGGATCTTCTGCCTTCTCCGGGACCCCTGTGATACGAACATTGCTCCGCCTAGCCCTTCCTTCATAATCCTCCAGACGACGTGTAAGGAGATCACTGGTAGTCTTCAGGTGACGAACCTCCGTCTGTAGGTCAGCGACATCGCCCGTCAGACTGGAAGTCTTGATATCCAGAGATTTGACCTTCTCATTAGTTTTCGCCAGGTCCGTACGGATCAGGTTGACGTCAATCACCACAGTATCGAGCTTATGGGCGAGAGTCTCCATTTGTTGCCCTAATGAGGATTTAATCCCGTCAATAGCGGCCATAAAATCTTGCAAGGTCAGCTCATTCCCCGAAGTCGGTGGATCTCTCGTGTCCTCCTGCGACCTACCAGATCCGCCGGGAGATCCCTTAGCTTGGGCATATCGATCCATGATATTAGTCTGGGTATAGCCACCCCGCCGAGTGGTCTTAAGTTTCTGCTTTTCACCCTCTGGTTTCCCCGTCATTGCGGGAGATTGGTTAACTTGGATCGAAGAGACGAAGCAGGAAGATGGCGGCCCCTGGCCCCCTCGGGCAAAGGCAGCCCCAGCCAGAGGGCACAGGCCAAATGTCCTCCAGACCCGGCAAGGCAATGAAAAATCACACTCGTGGGTGACACAGGGCAGCAGTCCTCAGGCTCGGGGGTGGGCACGTTCCCTGTCACAGGTCTCTCTGGAAGCAAAACCGAAAGTGAAAGCAACCGGACCGGTCGTCCCAGCCCCCTCAGGCCGATGTTGTTCAACTACGGCCCGGGCACCATGCCAACTCCACAGCCGGGCATCACGGAGATGTAGGCCGCAATCTTCTAAGCACCGTAACACCGGCTCCCAGGGTCCGATTCAAAATCTGAAAGCAGGTTTCGCCTCACTCGACAGGATAGATGCGGGAGGTTACGAGGGTCTCGGGAGCCCTAAGCTCACGCGGCCATCTTGGTTGCGCGCGAAGATCCTCCTATTGTTATCTGTTTTACATATTGCGCACTATTTATTGCCTGTCCCACCCTTAGTTTTTCACAATACCCCACACTGTAATCTTTTGTATTGTCTTCCATTGTGTTTTGTTTCTTTCTTCTATTGGCTGTGATTGTAATTATTATCTGTTTTACATATTGCTCATTATTTATTGCCTGTACCACCCTTAACTTTTCCCTGTATCCCCAATGTCCCTCCTCTTATTATGTTCCCCTGACCCCAAACTGATCTCTGCTGATCGAAATTTGTAAACTTCAGCTCGCTCTACCTCTTTCTATTTCTCTCCCCAGCGTTACTCTATTTGTTACACTTTCTGACCATCTCTGTTTTTACCTTCTCTTTTGCCCCTATCGAGGCCCTCCCCCATCCACTGGCTCCTGCTACTCCTTCCCTGACCCCCTCCCCTTCTCTTCGAGCTATAGCACGTCTTTCCATCCTTCCCGCCTCCCCCTCACCTAGCCGCCTTAATCTGACTCACCATGCCCCCTCTTGCACTCCCCTGCAATACAACTGGCCTCAGACTCAATCGACTGGACTCGCCTATCACTAGATATCGTCCAAACTCATGGTCCATCCTCTACCCCCCTAATCTCTCCAAAAACACCAAGAAAAACTTTAAACACAAACTACTCATCGGTCACCAGGAAACTCTTTTTGTCAATAACTACCAAAGACTCTCCTCCATAATAAAAACCAACTACTTTTTTTACTCCCAACGTCCCTCCAAATGGAAAAGAATCTTCCTCCACCACCTTCCCATCACCAAACATTGTAAAATCCCGTATGGTTCTAAGTTGTCCACCTCCCCTTCTCCTGCTTTCCTCTGTGAAATAGACATCTCCATCTTCAAATCCGGCAACATTCTCATCCAGTCTTTTGAAAATCACCTCTCCATCTTTGAACAACATTTCAGCTCACTTTCCTACCTACTTTTCATCACACCTCCTAAGACTTCACCCTCCCAACTGACTGACACCTTCTCCCCTTCCCCTTCCTTGTCCACAACCCCTCACCCTACAGACACTTCTACTACGTATGATATCTCTCAAACCCAATCCCCCAATGCCTATTTGTTAGCAAACCCCCTCATCTGGACACCTCAACAGCTAGTTCAGCCTCCCAAAACCTTTATATCCCTAATGTCTTCTCTCCAACCACCACCAGGCACCCCTGTCCTCACTGCCTACCCCCAGCTCCCTCCCCCCGCAGTTCCTATTATCAGACTGCCTGTCACAATTTCTCCTCCCCCTTAATACCTTCCCCCCTTATCCAGGATGCTACTTACCCTCTCGCCTCTCTTGACCTCTTACCACCTCAAAAACCAATTATGACTCTTTGCACTACTTTTCTGACCACAAAGTCCTCTCTTCGTCCACCAACCTGAAAACGCCTCTCCACCCCCCACCCACAGCCTCCCAACCTATACACCCCACAGACCACTTTCCCTGGACAAATCTGATCCTACTCTTTTCCCCAACACCTTCCCTCCCCCAGTCGCTATCACTCCTTTAACTCAGACTCTATCTAACATTGAAAACTATCTCCTTTCCTTGGCTTCTGAACTCTCCCAGCTCAGGAATGTTCTGAACTTGTCGTCCGAACTTTCCCAACTCAGGAAAGATTTTAACTCTCTCTCCTCTGATATCCGCCAAAACCACGTGACTTCCCCAAGTCTTGACTCACCAAACCCTCCAAACTCCAACATTGGAGAACCGCCAGGCCCCGTGATACGTACCACCTCTCCTCCCCTGACCTCCCCAACCCCTGTAACTCTTACCTCCCAAATTATCCAATCGACCCGCCCACTCCCCTCCTTACCATTCCTCTGATCCTGGGGACGAGCAGAATCCCTTCCTTCCCACCTATCATAGACCCCCACCACAATTTACTGCTATCCAACCATGCCCACCCCACTCCACCATCCCTGTGATCCTGGGGATGAGCAGAATCCCTTCCTCCCCCATCTCTCCCAGACCCCCACCACAACTCTCTGCCATCCAATCCTGCCTTTCCCCCATAAACAACCAGAAACCCCTCGCATGCATGCTAGTTAACTGCCGCTCAGCTGTCCGACATGCGACAGAAATAGCTGAATCCATCCTCAGAGATGATATTGACATTGCCTTCCTTACGGAAACTTGGCTCAATGACCATCCTTGACCTACTCTCCCCCCCACGGTTACTCCATACTCAGAAAAGATAGACTAGATAGAATTGGAGGTGGTCTAGCTATCATCTCTAAAAACTAACTTCAACTTTTGCTTGTTAAGAACACCGACCCCATTACCTTTGAATACCTCGGTGCAGAACTTATAATTAAGGGGCCCCTCCTATTTGCCTACATAATATCTACCATCCTCCTGGCGAATCCCTTCCCTTCGCAGAAGAACTTTCCAACCTCCTCACCCAATCCTCACTTTCCAACTCCAAAAATCTCTTCCTTGGAGACTTCAACCTCCACTGGAATTACATCAAAGCCCTGTAACTAATCTCCTCTTGAATCTTCTGGAGATCAGTGACCTTAAACAAATCTGTCACTCTCCAACTGACCCCAAAGGGACCACTCTTGATGCCATCATCACTAATGATGAGTTGGCCTCCCTTTACAGCATTATCCCCATCGACTGGTCTGACCATCATCTCATCTTCTTCAAGATCAATACTACTGCCCCCCCACCCACAACAAAAGCATCAAATACAAGAAACTGACCAGAAACCTTCATCCTATTCCACCCGGCGAACTTGAAAAGAAAATCAAAACCCCTCCTGTTAGCTCCCCTCTCCCAAAATGCCAAAACCCTCACCGAAAACTATAATAAATCAGTTAGCAAGGTCCTAGACCAAGTGCCCCACCCCCAAACTTTAAACCCAAAGAAACATACCTTCAACCTTGCTCTCAACAACGAAAGACGCTCCCTTAGACATTCTGAAAGAACTTGGAGGCAACACCCATCTCCCTCCCATCTAGCCCTCCTCCGATCTGCTAGGTCAAACTACAAAACACACATCCTCAATGAAAAGTCCACATTCTTCCACACTCAACTTGATAAGGCCAAAATTTGAACTAGAGAACTTTTCAACATCGTTAAAAATCAAACATCATCTGCCCCCCAAAAGTTGACGGCCTCCATTGAGAAATGCGAAGAAATTGCAACGTTCTACACCAAAATAGACCAATCCTTCATCTTAAATCCGATTTCTCCTAACACACTACTTTCATATGACATTTCTCCCAAATCTCCTTCCCCTTGAAATCCTCCACCTGTCCCTGCGCATCTCTTGACGGTTCCCTCCCACCTAAACCCAACACTTCTCTCCCTCAGCAACTAAAAAACAATGCCTCTTGGCATAATTTTTACCCTGTCTCCGAACACGAAGTCTACAACATCATTGCTAAGCTAAAACTATCCTCCCACACCAAAGACCCTCTGCCCCCTAACCTTTTCCAAGACCTAGAACATATCATTGCCCCTTTCTGGACCACCATTATTAACTCCTCCCTGGCCACAGGGTGTGTTCCTGCCTCCCCTCAACTGGGTCAAATCAAACCCATTCCCAAAAATCGTAACGCAGATCCCAACGACCCAAATAACTTCTGACCCATCTCTAACCTCCCACTTCTCTCCAAAGCCCTTGAAAAATGTGCCCTTCTCCAACTTGATAATCACATCAACACTTTTGACCTCTTTCTATTCAATATAGTGAATGACATTCATCATTCACTCGACAAAGGTGAATCATGCCTTCTCATTCTCCTCGACCTATCTGCTGCCTTTGATACTGTTAACCACTCCTCCTTATTAAACACTGTTAAAGTTTACTTTGGCCTTAATGGCCTTGTCCTCAACTGGTTCACCTCCTTTCTCCAACACAGAACCCAACAAATCAAAATTAAGAACTGCCTCTCCAAACCACACTGCAATCTCTCTCGGTGTCCCCCAGGGATCCATTCTCTCTCCTGCTCTCTTCAACCTCTTCATGGAACCACTCACCCTCATTCTCAAACAAGCAGGAATAAATTACCACCTTTATGCGGACGACACACAACTTTACTATAAGATTAAATCCCACACCAATATCCTTCACCTAAATGACACCCTGACCAAGTTCCAATTATGGTTCCACCATAATCATCTCAAACTCAACCCTAAATAAACTAAAATCATTCTCTTTGCGCCTAAAAACAACTCACTTCCCATACATGAATGGATCTCTGACCTTAATGCGCTCAACTGCTCTCTCACCTCTTCTAATTCAGTTTTAAGTTTCTAGGCATCACCATTGCAATACCCTTACCCTCACCCCCCACATAAAAAACGCAGCCAAAGGAGCACTCTTCACTCTCCGTCATTTCAAGAAAATTAGGACCTTCATCCCGGCTGATCACTTTAAAACTGTTGTCCAATCGCTGGTCCTGTCGAGAATCGACTATGGCAACACCATCCTTGCTGGAACACCTAAAGTCCACCTCGCTCCACTCAAATCTGTGCTCAACCTAGCAGCTAGACTTATCTTCGACTACGAACATTTCAATCACATCTCCCCTGTCCTGAAAACCCTCAAATGGTTACCCATCGAAGGCACGTCCACCTATAAGATTGCATGTATCACTCACAAAGCCCTTCACCAAAACACCCCAAGTTAACTCTCAGATAAACTTCACAAGCAGGCTGCGCATGACTGACGAGGAACGTGAACGCTCTCACTCTTATCCCCCCTGTTTAAAAAGAAAGACACTTAAGTTCGCTCCTTCTCCAGTAATGCTCCCTCCATCTGAAACTCCCTGCCTTAAGACCTACGCTGCAACCCCTCCTGCTTCAATTGCAAAAAAGAACTCAAATTGGTCATCCTCAACAAATACTGGGATCCTTAATTCCTATCTCTGACACTGATCTCAGGAGCCTGGACCAAGTCTGGTCCCTCTCTACTGCCCTCCAATTTTTTCCCCTCCACCTTCTCCTACCAATCCCTCCTCCCTTATGCTACTCTTCCCCCTACCCTCCCCCCTGCTCTCTTTATTTACTTATGACTCCTAGCCCTACGCACGACCTCCCACTGATGTACTACTCCTGCTACTCCCCTAACTCCTACTCACGTCTTCCCCTCCTTTTTCTCTTCTTCCCCTATCTTTTTCTCTTCTCCATCACCACCACCCACCCTCCCTTACCTAAGTTCTTACTACCCACGATAGCTTCACATAGTGTTCTAGCCTTCGTATTTTATCTGCTTTCTTTGTTATATTGGCTCCTGTTTTGGTCAAATTTTTTTTTTTAAATGTACCGCCTCACATTCCTGTAAAGCACTCTGATACCCCTGGGTCTAGCCAGCGCTATAGAAAACCTTTAAAATAAAATAAATAAAAAATAAATAAAAGTATAAGGTCATCTTTTTTTTTTAGAGAATCCAAAGGAGAAAAGAAGACAATTGAAATTAACTGCTGTGTGTATGTGCGACTGATGATAAGGAAATCAATCGACTACACACAGGTTCACCAAAGGGTCCGCTGCAATTCCAGGTTTATGATGATTATGTGACATGAGTTTGCTTAATTTATTGTAAATAGTGGGTATTTTGGACAGTAAAGACCTTACTTTGTGTATGATGAATGACCACAATCTACCGTGTGTTACAGAGGGAAGAAAATGGTAGAGCAGCATTTACCTATGTGTATGTGCACAGTGATGGGGAAACCCTATTGAAAAACCGGGGTATTTTTTTTAATGAAATGGTAAAGTTCAGGAGTTGGGATCATATGTGCAATGGGTCCTGGCGCTGTACAACCCCTTCTGATGGAAAGTAAATCAAAAAAAGCATAGACCATTTGTGTGATCAAGGAAATTCGTTTAGTCATATTGCGCCTCATGCGATTAAGCGGCAGAGAGAATAGGGCTTCCTGAATAGGCCAAAGGACTGAAATGACTGGGAAGATATACTGCATGGCTTCATGTTCAGAAGTAGGGAAAGATATTATCTCACTTACTGTATTCTGGGGATGGAGGGGATTAAAGAATAAAGATCGGACACGTATTTTATGAGTTGAGCAAAATAATATTGACTATAAATAATGTTCAGTCTACTTCGTTGGTGAGCAGAGATGGTAATTAAGAAGAATCTAGGTGTATTCCAAGGGAAGGTGGCAGGGTCATACTATGTAAATGTATACAGCAAAATGGATAAAAGAATTTACTCTAAAAACATTGATGTTTTCCAATCTGCTCTTTGCATCTCTCTCTTTGCATTTTCCTTGCCTCACCAAATTCCTACAAAAACTTATCTTGGCACATCTCACCCTCTACTATGGGGACAATGGGGTAGGCACTCCTCTGAGGATGATAGTTCCTTACCGTATCATAACAAATTCTACCCAGAGCCTTACGAAGGCTGGTAGTGGCCCAAGGGTTTCCAAGAGGTAGATATAATGCCCGCCTGACTTTTTGATGGTTGTTCCAAGGTCTGCATAAGAAAGAGCGCCTAAAAGAAAAAACAAAATCATTTAAAAGAGAAATTTAGAACACAAAACTGTGGCAGGTTTGTAAGCAGAATTTTGTACGTAAAAAAAATAGAAAGTTAAAGAGGGAGGATCCAACTTCCAGTAGAGCACATAACAAATGAAAAATACCACACTACAGACTGCTTCACAATGGCCAAAGACATAAGCAGGCAACACATTAAAAACTCTCTCTCATTCTCCCTACTTTTTGTGAGTGAAATGAAATTACTTCCACCAAAAAATTGATGAGTCTCACCACCCACCTCAGCTTTTCACCACCCTATTAGGAGATCAATAGAAGGCAGCCTTTGCAATGGTGCAGATTGTGGCAATGACACCATTGAGAAGGGTAGATGCCACTAAAATGGTGTCAGCCACCTCTTTTTGTGATATCTACTCCTCTGTAACTTTTTGTGGCCTTGCATAATGGTCATAGAAGAGTCTCTGAAGTAATTAAAGAAACTCCCAGTATGTCGTGCCCATTTATCATGTGGATACCAGCTACACAGTTTAGGATACATTGCTAGCTCCTTAGCTTTGGTGTCTGCAATGATGGAATTGGTGCCATCATGCTTTTTACTTAAGGTGCCTCCCATTATTGTGGAATGATCCGCTGTCAAAACTCGAAATGAAGGTCTTACTTCTAAGGAGCAGTGAAGTGGCATTTGTTTTGAATCAGCAGTTTCTCAGCAGTGCTGTGCTCTTCACAGAACAGGATGGTTTGTGAAGTCTAGACACTAGACTATAGATATAAACTTGATTGTGAGGGAGGTGTAGACCACAATTGCTTTTAGAGTACACAATTATGTAGTCTGGAGCACAGGGACAAAAACTCTTTTCCCTAAACCCATGTAATTATTTGATTAAAAGAAACCAGAATTAGAACCTCGGTCTCTGGGTTTCAAGGTCACCAACTTAGCCACTGAGTCCCGTGTCCTCTTTTCTTCTTGCCCACTGTTTTTGCCACACTGTGCTACTCGCTCACATTTCCAGTCTTGCATTCAACCCAAAACCCATCTTCACCTGTTATTCATTAATGTGTATTTTACTTTTCCTTACACCAGTCTGTGATGTCCTCGTGTATCCTCATGTCATACGCTCGTGTATGGAACTCGGAACACTCGGAATGAAGAGTGTTCCGAGTGCTCCAATTATAGCGGTTGGCCCTGATTCAGAGAGACGTATCTTATCACTGCTTTTTCTGCCAAGCATTTTCTCAAATGGAGAAAATGCGTGGCAGAAAAAGCATATGTAACATGAGCCAACAATGGATGAGGGATCTGGTTAGTGGAAAGTCTACGACACCTATGTCCAAGTTGAAATCTTCCGCTATTGATGTTCCTTGCAGCATTGGAGATTGGGTGCGTGTTAGGAAATCTGGTTTCATTAGATCTGGTGATTCTCGTTTTTCTGATCCTCTGCTCGTTGTAAGAGTAGGAAGACAAGTAGTAGAATTATCTGATGGCAATGTTTGGAGTCTTTCAAAAGTTGTGAAGGTTCATAAGCCAGACAATACTTCTGGTTCACGACAGTGTCAGGGGGATACCTTTTCTTCTCCTATTTCTTCACGTGTTAGAGAGCCACAATGTAGTTTGCGTTCTCATGGGAACATGCACACATGGAGGAATGAACATAGTTTTAGTCAGAGGAAAAGAAGTTCTCCTGCATGGTGCAAAGACTATGTTATGTCGTAATAATTTTATGATTTCTATGTACAATCTTTAATTTAATTTTGATGTCTAAAAATTTTTAGTTTCAAGCGTAATTGTTCAATTCATCAAAAGATGAAATGTTTTTTAAAGTTTTCTTTAATGTTTTATTTCTTTTAAGTAGGGAGATGCGTGATGTCCTCGTGTATCCTCATGTCATACGCTCGTGTATGGAACTCGGAACGCTCGGAATGAAGAGTGTTCCGAGTGCTCCAATTATAGCGGTTGGCCCTGATTCAGAGAGACGTATCTTATCACTGCTCCTTATAATAAATAATCTTACAAACAATTCTTTGGATTACCTTCGTATTCTTAAAGGATTACTTCACAGTCAGACTAGAAATATCAATGAATACCTATGTTACTACAATGAAGTTCTTCAAGAAGAGATGTATATACCATACAATTACAAAAATAACTCATATTAGTAATCACCCTAAACTTAGTATCTGTGACATGAATTTGTAGGTTATTATAGATATGTCTTAGTTGTATACTTATATTTTATTATGGGATTAAATATTCTAAATGAACACCACAGTGTAATCCCCTTCTAAACTCTCTCTGCTATATCTGATGGACCGCTTGTTTGGTAACTTAACTGATCAACACAAAAAGAGCTTTCAGAAATACTATTGAGAGAGAGGCTTAGGTTCCACTCGCATGTTGGTTTCCTTGAGTACAAATTTGATTAGGCAGACGTTGTGTGCTTCCATTGAAAAGAAGTCCTTGTATTGCACATCTTGACTTGCGGGAAAGCTTATGCTTAGTACAGCAGAACTGAGCTGTGCGAATGATCAAGGCTATAGTCCTGATCTGTTTATCATGAAAAGAATTGCTAAAGCAGGAGGCCCAAAATATAGTTTGTGAAAAAACATATTAAAGCCAACAGGCATTTAAACCTGCAGAGAACTATAATGTTACAAGGAATCACACAGCGTAGGGTAGTAAGCAAGTGTTTTAGTGATGGTTACCCCCTCAGTCAAATCGTGGGAATATAAGATTTGCACTGTGACAATTCTTGTTATATCCTCTTAGTAGAGATAGGACTTTGCTTACCGAGCTGTAATTTAGTATACATTCGTAATTTTGACATTTGCAATTTTACTACTGTATGCCTGTATGCCTGATAACCATGGGCAAACTTACACTGAAAACAATAGGCTCGAGTTGATTATGACGACAAGCCAATCATAAATGCAATCTGCCCTGATTGGGCCACTGGGAAATGTCTAGTACCATAGGTCTGATCTGTTTATTATGGCAAAGGCATTACACCTACATTAGGTATTTTGGAATGCCAGAAACCGGTCCTAGGAAGCTTGTTTCCGGTCCAGGGAAGGCATGGCTTGGCAGTTCGGGCTGGACTGTTCCCATGAGGCACAGGGTCAGACTGATTTGCATATGACCATGTCTGAACTGGGGTGGCAGAGTGGGCTAAAGAACGGTGATGGAATAAACCCAGATCTTTTGACTGGGTGTGAGTGTTTGATTGGTTCAGATGCTCTGTCCATCACCACTCCCTTTTGTACCGCTTTGTTCGCCATAAGTTGGCAGGGTATGCTCAGACGTGAGTCCCTTGCTCACTTTGCCACTGCATTCAAACAAGCCTGGCTAAAGACGGCTGGAATGCCAGAAACCGGTCCTAGGAAGCTTGTTTCCGGTCCAGGGAAGGCATGGCTTGGCAGTTCGGGCTGGACTGTTCCCATGAGGCACAGGGTCAGACTGATTTCCATATGGCCATTTCTGAACAGGGGTGGCAGAGTGGGCTAAAGAACGGTGATGGAATAAACCCAGATCTTTTGACTGGGTGTGAGTGTTTGATTAGTTCAGATGCTCTGTCCGTCACCACCCCTTTTTGTACCGCCATGTTTCTAACAGTCTACATACTTTATCTGATCATCTAGACTTTCTCTTTTTATTGTCGACTAGCTAAGTATTTCGAAAACTTTTAAGAACCACAACCCACATTTATATGCAACAACCTTTAACAAACTTCAAACCTTCCTTTAATGGACATGAGGCAGGCAATTTTATAATGTAACTAAATCATCATGAAGTAGCAATAACTCGCCCCTCTGCCATGCACACTGTTTTCATAAATGTCATTTAAGATGTTATCAGTAATGTTATAAAAGATGTCCTTGAAAATGTCATGAGTCATGCAATATATGGATGTATGAGAAGTACAGAGTAACCTGTATGTCGAATAACAAAAGAAATATTAAACATTTAATGAAACTAAAACAAATTATATTTTTTCTTTAAAAACGTTTAATATTTAATACACTCCCTTCCCTAATCCCCAAAAATACCCAGCACCCCAAAACAAAAATCATATTATTTAAAAATATACATAAAAACAATATCTATCTATCTATCTATCTATCTATCTATCTATCTATCTATCTATCTATCTATCTATCTATCTATCTATCGATCTGTCTATCTATCTATCGATCTATATAGATATATATAGAGAGAGTTATATACATATAAAATATATAACAAGCAGATTTAGAAATACATAAACCCTTGTAACATTTAAAGAAATAATATAAAAAAATAAATGTACACATTAATAATACATTAAAAGCACCTAAATTCAATATTATTATACAGCGATATTTACATTTTAGATAAACTTAAATATTTCTGCATACCATAGAATAATGATAAACTTACCAGCGATATTACTTACCTCAATTTAATGGAATTGTTGATATTCTGTCTTCGATATTTAGTACCCCTGGTAATTAGGGGGAGCATTAAAAATGTCCTTACTAACTATGCCACAATTTCTCTATTGACTGAATCTAACATGATGTTGCTGTGCCTTTCCTGGTGTCTTAAGTTCAATGGCATGCACCTATCGCTGTCTATAGCATGTGCTGTTTTCAGGTCTGCGTCCCTCCACCTCTGCTCTTAAGAACTAGAGAAGTTACAGCATGGCGCATGTGTCTGTGTCTCAGGCGGATGTTTGTCTAAACAACTACTGCCTAAACCACGACTTCCAGAACCACGTAAGCTAAACAACGAGCTATTCTTAACCACTACCTTTTTTACAACGACTTCCTAAACCACAGTGGGCCCGATTCACAAAATGAACTTAAGACTCAATTCTAAACTTACTACTATTTTGGTATTCACAGAATGCACTTACTACTTTTGGCATTCACAGAATGAACTTACTACTTTTGGTATTCACAGAAGTTAGGATTTTGTCTTAAGTCTGTCTTAAGTTTGTTTTAAGACAAACTTAAGACAAACTTACGAAATGAAACACATCGTGATTGGCCAATAGATGGCACTATTGTAATAACAATACTTTATCAAAATATGTTTTTCATTGTTCATTACCCATTTTTTTGTTAATTTATTCTTGAATGGTGCCTGCTGTTCCTCTCATTTTGACTACAAATAACATGTGGGGTTCCACATTTCAACCTCTGTCCATTAAACTGAACATATTAATTCTTTGGCAATATTTTTTCTCAACCACCTTCATCATATGACTGTGACACGGCACATACGAGATCTGCGTCTGCATGTATTCTTAGAATGTAAATAATGTTCTATTTTTAAATTTATGATGCTGTCTACTCGGGCATCAGTAAAGCTTTTCATTTTCCTTTACACATAAGTCTGGTATTTGGATTTTTTCGGCCTTGTGTTCGGCACTGTGATGGACATCATACTCCAATCAATTTGCTGAGCTCAGGCTCACCAGGCCCTGAAACCCTGTGCACTGAAGCTGCACAGTCTGTCTGCCCAGACAAAAAAAAAGGTGGGAAAAAGATAATAAATCCGTGCACATAACCTAGTTCCAAAATCAGTAGGAGTGAACAGTTTGCAGTGGTGGTTAATGTCCTTTGCTAAGATCCTTTTGGCCAACCATAGCCATTTACTGTGGTTTACGTGTCATAGTTTTACACTTACCAGCATGCAGAACAGACATGCAGTCCTCAGAAAGTCAGAAGTGTAGGTTAGACTCTAACAGCCTTATTCATCATCGGGCCGTTTTGCGAGCCCCTAATAGCGATTCATAGCGAATCGCTATTAAGGACTCGCAAAACGGTATTCATGTAGGAATTGCTAAATAAATAGCGATTCCTACACATTCCTTATTTGCGAGTAGCAAATTGCTAATCGCAAATAAGGAATAACTCCCCATTCATTCCTATGGGTCAAAAGGCCCATAGGAATGAATGGGGAGTATTCCTTATTTGCGATTAGCAATTTGCTACTCGCAAATAAGATAGCGATTGAAAGGGTGCCAGGGGTGTCCAAAGGACACCCTGTAGCACCCCTTAAATGTAAATTGAAACTGGTGTTGCGCACACACATGTCCAAAGGACATGTGTGTGTGCAACATGCAACTTAGAAAAATGCTTTTAAAAGCATTTTTCTAAGTTTTTGCTATTTACCGAGAGATCTGACCTCTCGGTAAATAGCGGCCCGAAATTGCGAATTAGCAATTTAAAAATGGTTGATGAATTGCATTTAAGGAATCTCAAATAGAGATTCCTTAAATGTAATTCCTCGCAATTTAGCGAATTAGCAATTACCGAATTTTGCATTTGGGATGATGAATCCCAAATGCAAAAATTGCGCTCGCAATGGGCCAGATTCTCAGAATCTGGCCCTTTGCGAGCGCAATTCGGCTTGATGAATCAGACTGTAAGATGCAAGGTGACTAACCTAAGTGCTTGAGTCTCTCCCACTCATTGTAAAGGGATGAGCAGTTAAAATTCCTGAATGGGACATCCGTTGTGAGCTAGATAATGTCTGAGAAGCCATGCCTATTTGGTTAGAAAGTGGACACCTGGGTAATGGGGCACTGTGGTGATCTCCCAATGTAATGTGATAATCCCCTTCGGAACAAAAAGGGACTCTAAATCAATAGCCAAAGGTTACTGGGAGACTTGTTCCATGCTGTAGCTGCGGCCATTGAGAGCACTCTGTGATTCCAGCCTGAGCAGGAAAGTACGGCTTGAGCCAGAGATTCCAGCGCTTCTGCGGACGTAAATGACCTCTGTGAATACCAAAAGTCGTAAAGTTAGACTTTTATCTCAGATTGACTTTGTGAATCAGGCCCGATATATTTTGGTGAGAGCATTTTAAAACACTGAACAAACTATAGGTATGGTATGTCAAATATATAAGGATGCGCAGAAAATGCAAAAATTTAAATAAACTGACCTGTTTTTTTTTATTTGAGTAGTACTTTTCTAAGACAGAGGTTGGAATGAGAGTAGGCTTTCATGTAATTTATTATATATATATTGTATATATTATTCTGCAATCTCTGAATTATTTGTATGGCAGCACATCATTTTCTAAATGAAAACACAATTTTTGATATTAAAAACCATTGGCAAAGTTAATAGGTTTTGCTTTGCAGCTGATGGGATTTGACAATGTTTGTTGTCAATGCTGTGCAGTATCAGCAAAAAGGAATGTTGTTGGTGATGTCTTTGAGCAGCTGCAAAAAAAAAAGACAAAATAGCACAATGATGTGTATCGCATATGCAGATGTGTCATGACACTACGTTGACCTAGCATAATGACACATGCTTGCACATGCACTTGCACGCACCATGATGTGGTTGCTTTTTTTTTTTTGTCTACCATACCATGATGGTGGTAACTAAAAATAATTAATTTAAATGCACACGAAAGGGTGTTTCACAAATGGACTTGCAGCTGCCAGGAAACTTCAAAACATGTACATTTATAAAATATTATGTTTAAAGACCACGATGGGAGGGGTGGAGAGCAACAGTGGAGAGGGTGGAAGGAGCTGGAGGGGAGAAATAACCAAAAAAAGATATGCTGGGGGAAGCAATGGATGAGGTGGGAGTGCAGCACATGAAAGAAACAGCAAGAAGGCACATGCACTCTTGTTGAGTGCTGAAAGAAAAGGCAAACAAAATGTTCTGAATGGGAGATGTGGAAGGATACAAGTCATCAATTCAAAAGGATGGCATAGAAACTATTTGCAGGGAGGGATAAACACAAGGAAAGGAAGGAAAGCCATTGAAGAAAAATCATGCAAATGAGAGTGACAGGATACTCAACCAATGGTAAGGATTGGGCTAGCTCTGAGTCTACTTTCATCATGTTTTCATGAAAAAACAATGTGTTGAAGCTGAAAGGTCTTTGTGAGAAGCTGGCCTGGTATATGATGCCCACTAATGTAAGTCGGTACCTTGCACCAGTCCAGACAACCCTTGCGGTGATTTAAGAGGTCTCAGACAACCTTAGAAAGCTATCCAAGTGGTAGCCATGGAGAGCAGCCTTCAGTCGTAGTCTTGAAGGAGTGTAAAGCAGCTTGTTTTACCAGAATGCAATCTTATAGTATACATTAAATGAAAAAGAACCATTCAAAGTATTTATAAAAAGATGTATTTATTATATAACACTATCTAGAACCTTACAGTATCTCCCACACTGAGATAAACACAAAGCACACAATGCTTTAGCAAAGAAACCACAGTAAATAGCACTAACACACAGTGGGCCCCAGGGGGGGACCAAACCATCTACTAAGAAAGTGGTTTAAGAACAACAACTCAAGTCAGGACAATGTCGAGACAATGTAGAATTTCTGGGGACCCACAAAACCACCCAAGGTAAGTAGATAGGGACCCCACAGAGAGGGTGTGCAGTGTGTGATCATGACCGCTTGCTCCGTACAAGTCTATGTGAAAGTTGCGTTTGGATTTTTAAAGATTAGGGAGCCTTCCCAGTGGACCCTGAAGAAACCCAGTGGAAGCCAGAAGGTTGGCGAGCCAGCCCACCAGTGGATACTGTGGTACCTAAGCTACCTATCCCAGGGAAGCTGGGTGCATAGGTATGAAGTAGTGTCAAAAACTGCGGTTGAACCCAAATAGAGGGCTTCAGAAAAGTGCCACTGCTGGAAGAGGAGAAGATGTTTGGAGGAATCCAAACATGGCTTCTTGAAGAGGAGTACCTGAAAGCAGAGGGGACAGAGTCTATGTTACTCAGGAGTGACCACGAGCCCTGGAAGATGAATGCCCTCCGATTTTGGGAGCTTTAGGAAAGATGACGGTGGCCTTGACTCTGCAGCTGTGAGGACCAGGCCACACTGAAGATTACCAGGACCCGGGTACGAGCTGTCCCAGAAAGAAGTTAAGTGCTGAGAGGTTAGTGTCTGGTGGGAGCACCAACAAGCTTTGGCAAATGAAACCCACGGAGGAAGTCAAGAAGGTGCCACGTTGGAACCAGCAAGGTCCAGGAAACTCACCACAAGCAGGGGAGTCTGGATAGGCCCAGAGCAATCAGGGGAGCCCAAACAAAACAAAGGTGACCCTCAAATGGACCCGCAGGCCGGCGGCACAGGAGTCGCAAGAAGACCTCAAGCAGCTCTCCAAAAGATGCAGGCCATGATGCACATGTGGCCGAAGATTCTGGTCACTAGAGGTGCTCCACATTGGGGATACTTGGAGCCCAAAGATCTTCTTGCAAAGACGACAACAAGCCTTTGCAACTGTAAAGTGGATGCGGTTCTCAGGGGTTTGGTTATTGCAACCCCCACAGGGTCTACTGGCCTCAAACTTGGTGAGAGGGTAGAGCAGAGCTCGGGAGGTGAGGAAAACCACGACCTGTGATACAGAGCCCACAGAGTCTGGAGGAACTCAGGATCTGCAGACCAGTCATCTTAGTTGCGGTGCCTGCGAATGAAGGGGAGTGACTCCTTCACTCCAAGGGAGATTACTGTGGTTGTCTTTGATGCTTCACAGGCCTTGGAAGGTTCCCGTTTGATGCACAGGCACAGACAATGCAGCAGACTGGAAGGGAGATGAAGTCAGGCCCAACCGAAGACCAACGAAGTCCAGAGTGCCCAGACTGTAGAAGTGCAGTGGTTTCAGTTCTGAATCTTATCCCATGATGAATCTAGGGACCTACACCCAGGTAAGCCCTCACGTACCCTAAGGAAAGGGTTGGGACGATTCAGGGGGCCCTCAAAGGGGAGGGTCTAGACAGGGAGGAGGTTACTCCCTTGTCCTTTGTCCAGTTTCGCACCTGATCAGGAGCCAACGGCTCCCAGGACTGGTTTGAGCTGGACTATGCACAGAGACACCAAATGTGCCCCTCATGCAAACTTTCAGGCACTGGCAAGCGCACCTACTCAGCCCTAATACACTAAATCCTGTCTGGGAGGTCATCACACCTCCTTGTGACAGAATGCCTATTGTTCTACCTTCCCCTGCTTGAGCTTGGCTCAGCCATAGGAGGGCAGAAATGTGTCTCTGGTTGGCAGCAACCATTTTGTGCTGTCCAGGACTAGAAGGCTGGTACCGGGAACACAGAGAGCCTAACAGAGGGCTCTTTCAGTGCTTCAAATCATACCTCCCACACCGTTTGGTGTGGGAGGTATGATTCCAACATGTTTGATACCAAACATGATAGGATTCATTGCAGCCATTTTCGAGATGGTCATAGAGTGATAGCGCGTTGCCCCTCTATATAGTATATGGCTGCTTCACTGACAACCCAGGAGAATGGACTCTGTAGGCTACAGGGGTGTCCTTCTCATGCAGGGGCAACCTCTCACTTACAACCAAGCACCCTGCCCTCAGGATTGTAAAGGCTTACTGTAGGGGAGACGTATAGGGTTTAAGTGCAGTGACCTTTAAATATAGTAAATCTATATCTTCAGTAAGTGGTACATGCACCAACTTACACAGGCTACAATGGCAGGCCTGAAGTTCCATTTTGCATGGTCTCCCACGGGTGGCATAATGCATGCTTCAACCTATGGGAGACCTCTGGGGTACCTATGCCCTTGGTACCTAAGTACCATATACTAGTGACTGATAAGGGTACCCCAGTATCCAATCAGGAGTGCACCTAAGTACTCAACACAACAATTTAGAGAGAAAACAGATAGACTGGGGACTTATTTAGCAGGAACCCAGTCAGACCAGTCAAAAACAGAATAACATCAAGGAAAAAGTGGGGGTAACCATAAGAAGCAGATCCCACTTTCCTACAGCCTGATCAAAACATTTCCCCATAAATAAACTGCCAAGCTGTTTAACTTTGAATTGGGATTGCATATAGAACCAGCTGAGCAGATCTTATGAGTATTCCCACTGCAGCTGACATGGCATGGATTAGGCCTTCTGAGGCCAGCACTTTAAAAAACAATGAAGTGTTCTGGAGCATAGTTGATAGCCCTTTCCAGGTTGGAGATTCTGGACAGGCCCTTGACACACATATCACAGAGGATTAATGGTTTGGTCACTTTGAGGAAATGTTTTCCAGTCCAATAGAAGTCAGCACAGTGGATAGCAGTGGGGCGGGAAAGTCGACCCTTGTTATGTATGTCAAAGAGGTTAGAAAAGGCATTAAGGGGATTGTCTAGAAATAAAGCTCTAGGTCCCCACGGCATACCCCCAATCTTTTTATATCCAACCCGCAGTTGTGGGCTACTGTCCTTACCCCACGTACCAATGCAGCTATTCACAGTATATGTATCCTGGATGTGTTTCCCAATGAGGAGTTCCTTAAACGCGAATTTAGTGGTAGTGCAAGTTTATTCAGGCATGAATAAATAAAATATGTGGTGCTTTGCACCCTCTCGATGCAGGTTGTGCTAAAGAAAATAACTGGCAGCCATATCCATGCAGGTATTAATACGAGACCTTTGCCTCTGTGATGAAAAGAGCTCCTTCCGGCGTGCGCGCTGGAGACCTCGCCGAAGGAGCTCTGTTCATCACAGAGGTTATTTTCTTTAGCACAACCTGCAGTGTGAGGAGGATGCTTTTGACCTTCTTCAAAAAGAACTTGGCTAAATATTACATCCTGAGTCTGAAGGAGAGGGATTAGATGTAGTTTTTACTGGATTCAGTAGACTACCCACCAGATTAAACAACTCTTTAGATGCGTTAGCAGCATTGTCGATCTTTACAGCAAAATAGTTAACTCTTACCACCCTAATGACATAATGATTATTTTTTTGCTGCCTTCTTTTAAGTATTGTGATGTATTCCTATAGGTTCTGTATCGATCCCCCTATTCCTGACCCTGTTCTGGTTAACAAGTTAACTAGCAGCCATCCCATGATGCAGAAACCGTTATCTGATTAAGCCACACCACGGCACAGGAACGTGTTATCTGATTAGGTCATAACGCTTGCCATCTAATTAGACAAGCGATATTCCTCCAGCCCCTGATAAGGCATACGGAGTTCTCAAAACAAATCAAACCTATGACAACCTGGGAAAAACCCTGCGGCCATTGTTTTGATTTCATCGAGAACTTCAGCAAAAGAATGTGCTAACGACCAAGTCGTATGACATCCTTATTGACGTATCTATGTCCATCCTTACGTCAATCTCGGCACCTTACAGGTATAAATATTACCGATATTGCCTTAAGCAAACACACGCGGTGGTGACGAGATCGGAGCAGCCAGACTTGCCGAAGCCCAGAGCAGAGCAGACCCCGCTGGCGCAGCCCCGCCTTCCTGACGCGCTGAGAACGAGACGCTGCTTTCTCCAGCCGAGAAATCCAGCTCCGGCGCTTCCGGGTAGCCCTCGCAGGCAGCCTGGAATATCGGGACCAGAGACGAGAGATACCATCCCTCATTCATCCTAAATTCCAGGTACAGAACTGAATAACCCCTCGCAGAGAATTCTTGAGTCAGTCACTTGGCAAAACAAACTTAACTTAAACTGCTACTTTCTATTCCCGCCCACGTATTAGGCTTAGGTCAGGTACACCGGGGTAGGCGTAGTTAGAAACACCAGTTGAGTACGATTAGTCAAATGTACATGTATATATATATTTTATCCATTTTAAACCTGCATATGGCTTAGAAACTATATAAATGTTTTTACAGTATTATTTTATACTTCTGCTTTTATTGTATGCACTTTACTTAACCATAAGTATTGCGATAATATCGATCCACTTCTCTTGTATGAGAAAAGAGACTGATCAATAAATACCATCTTTTATTGAACACGCCCGTCTCTTCCTTTTCTCTACAATCTGGTGAGACTAAGAATGCACGTACTGACTGAGTAAAATAAGTTGTCTTTTGTTTTCACACGACTCTAGAGATACACTCTTGATTAGGGGAGAGCAAAGTTGTCATGTTCTATGGTTGTCAGAAACTAAATCCCTTCTTGTCTATCCAGGGAGGTTCAACTCCTCCTTGCCTATTCGAGAAAGTTTCTAGTGAACTCTGAGCTAGCTGGCAAACCCAAAACTTTAAGTCTAATATCGACAATAGAAGACCTAGTTAACGTCTGGTCTAGGCCTATACTATTGAAGGTATTATTCCAATGCGCAGAGCCTATTGGGATAATAGGAACTACACTACATGGCGCCCACGTGGGGCAAGGCGATAAAACTAACGCAAGACATTAGAGTAACTCAGTCGTGCTTTTTCACTCAGACCCCTTTTTTCCCATAATACTCCAAAGACGTCTGGAGTGGGTGAAAGGTTATATCCGCCAAACCTCGCAGGAGGAAACTCCTATGTATGGTTCTTGGTTTAGTCAACGTTGAAGGATACACTGTTCCAAAATATTGTGCATCTAATCTTTGCTCCCATAAGAAACCTGATCTGCAAACAAACAAAATAACCTTCCTGACAGTAGAATGTCAGATACTGAAGAAGAAAGAGAGATAGCTAGAGTAGCAGCTGAACTCGTAGCAGCTGATAATACTATGCAAGAAGCTGACCCTGATTTAATACTCATCGCGGTCAACATAAGGAAATCTATAACTTTAAAACTTATAGAAAATGGACTGACACCTAGAGGTGGCACAGTCATATTCGTAATAGAGGCACACGAATATCGGCAGACAGAGGTATTCTATTCATGGATAAACTTTCCAGCAGCAAACGCTGTAACAAAGGTCTTCCACCATTACAAAACAGAGGAACCTCCTGAAGAATACACTCCTTTCGAGGAGGTGGAAGTACCACTTAAATTTCAAGAGCACCTGCTCTTGTTTAATGGCGCCCTAAAACACAACAATCACATCACCAGGCTCGGTCCATTAGGTAGACCAGGAGCAACGTGGCCCGTCCTAGCCGGATACACACCACATCCAGACATCGAAAGAATTTCTGCAGCAGATGTTTTAGTACAGCTAAAACAATTAATAAAAATACATAGACAATTAGTCCAATATGTAATGCGGACTTCAACAATCCAACCAGCAATTAAAATTCCACAGCTGACCCCTCATCAGGGGAACACAAATAAAATTACACCACAGAACATACAGTCCTGCCTAGGTAAGGTACCAGCTAAAAGGGAACAAATACCATTCTGGTTAGCACAAAAAATCACCCAAATAGAGGCGGTGTTTCCAGACACCACTCCTGTGGATAAACACAGGATTCTGACTATCTGTCTTCCAATGGGAATCGCACCACACGTGGAGGACTGTGACACTTGGGGTACAGTCTTTGCTTCCATCTACACAAAAACGCATGGTGTTCCATCCATCTCGGTAATACCAGATGTGCTAAAACAAATTCAAGACGAATACGGTCCAGAACCCGCTTTAACTCTTGGTATGAAATTACTGAAAGACTTCAAGCAGGTCTCGGCTATATTACTAGCCAATATAAAGGGAGAAGCAGCAAACGTGGCGATCCGCCAGAGGTTAAAAGAAACAGATATAGCAGACCAACCAGCTGAAATTGCCAGAATCATAGAAAAATCCTATGAGGAACTAGGTAGAGATAGTTTAGGTGAAATACCAGTAAAACCCCAACTGATTTAAAGTCCTGAAAAACTATTTATTAAAAGTAATTTAACATCACAAAAGAAGAACTGGGATGGAAAGAAACAATCCAATCCGAAAGAAAAGAGATTCCAGTCCAGAGGAAGGTCTCCTCGGCGGAGAGAAAAATCTCCAAACCAAGGACACAGGTCTCCCCATAGTGAGCCCTCTGGGAAAAAATATAACCTTAGAAATAGGGATAATATAAAAAAAACGGATAGATATCAAGATTTTGATACACGTCCCTCTCAATCTTTTCAGACTTCCTCGCAGAAATCGGAAAGAAGAGGACGATCGGAACCCAGGGAAGGGCACGTCAAGTCCAAAGACAAGGAACCTGCTCCTCCAAATAAGAAATTACAATTTCCCAAAAAGAAGGTAGCCAGTATTAAAGTATTCAACAATGCCGAGAATACTGAGGACACAACTGAAAAACGGAGAGTGGGCTCAGACAATGCTAGACAGCGCAGCAGAAGTGAGCATAGCCCGCAAAGTCCTTATGAATCATCTGGAGACAGTGGACACGAATGAATACCTTCAAGTGGAAACTGCAGACACCAGAGTAAGCAAACCTCACAAAATATATGAAATAACATTACGTATAGAGGGGGATAAGACTAGGAAAATAAGGGGACTATTTTGGGATAATCTCTCCAAGGGCTATGACATCCTTCTAGCTGAAAAAGACTGGCCACCCGAGTTTGTCAGGGAGTGCCCTCATGGCGAAGAAATAATTATGCCTGCCTTCTCAAATCATATCCCAATTCATAAAAAATATACACTTGCAAGAAAGTGGGCAGTAGCTCAAGCTCCTGCTTTATATAAAAATCATGTAGGATGGGATGAGGACTCTCCTCCTCACAAAATCCAGTTAAAATCACAACCTACTGCACAAAGACAGTACCCAATTAAGCAAGAAGCTAAAAAACAGGTAAAAGAAATCCTAGACCAATTAGAATACCAGGGGGTGATTGAAACTTGCACCTCACAAATGAACAACCCTTTGTTTCCTGTCTCCAAACCAGACAATTCATATCGTCTAGTTTTGGATTACAGACACCTTAACTCATGTTGCAAAACTTTTGCAGTACAAAACTCGCATAGTGCAGCACTAATGAATAACATAGTGCGCAAAAAATACAAAACAACATTAGACATCTCTAATGGATTCTTCTGTCAAAATATAGCACCAGAGAGCAGATACTTGTCTGCGTTCTCAATAAATGGCACTCAAAAACAATTCTGTCGGTTACCCCAAGGGTTCAAGAACAGCCCAGGATTATTCTCAGCGAGAGTAACAGAATTATTACAAACATATGACGAAGAGGCATTATCTTATGTCGACGACATATACCTAACAGATGATGACTTGGATACTCACTTGAAGAGAGTGAACACCATAATACTTGGGTTCGCAGCAGAGGGTTACAAATTCAACTTTAAAAAATCCAGAATTGCCCATCTAACAGTCCTGTTCTTAGGATATGAATTATCAAGTGAAGGCAAATGCCTGGCTGACAATTTCCTAGAGAAATGTGCCGTACTCCAAGCACCTAGAACACTAAAAAACCTACAGTCAATTCTAGGCTTCCTAAATTTCGGAAGAACATACATTGCAAATTACGCAGAAAGGGTCAAACCCCTTTATGATCTAATAAAACCAGATTTTAAAAGAACCAATTGGACTCAAATACACACAGAAATTCTGAGATCCTTACAAACAGATATGTTAATTAAAACAAAATTAGAAACACGTGATAACACACGCAATCTTGTGATTCGAGTCATCCCAGGAAGATGCGGATTCACATACCTGACCTCTAACGAGGGAGAAAAGGTACCTATTGCATTCAAATCACACTTGTACACAGAAGCTGAAAAGAAATTCAGCATTAAAGAAAACATTGTTCATGCAGTTCAAACCGCAATAGCTAAAGAAAAAGATAAAGCTGACGGTAGACACATCACAGTCATAACAGCAGAATCAGCCTTTGAGGCATTAACAACCCCGTGTAATTTACCAACCACAGCATTGAATCCAAAGTGGATACAATGGGTGAATTCAATTACAACGGACAAAGTATACTACTACTTTGATCCAGAACTAAAGGAATTAAAAAATCTAGAATATGAAAGAATATTCCCTCTGCCAGCCGACATTCTGCCATTACGACAGTACGCTTGTGTAATCTATACAGACGGACATGCTCAACCCTCCGTTTGGGGAGAACAAGCATACAACCCCACATGTGAGATTACAAAAGAAGTGTGGCGCGGAGGTAAACTAAGACCTCTATTAACAAAAACACACTCAGTAGAAACTAATTCAGAACAACAGACTGAAATAATAGCATTGAAAATGGCGCTAGATAATGCGGATCACGAATTCCCGACACTTATAGTGTCCGATTCATATTACTGCGTCAAATCATATAGCAACGATTTGCAGAAATGGATTCAAAACGGTTACAAAGATGACACAGGTGCAACAATAAAGCAAAAACTGCTTTGGGAACAAATAGTTCTGTTACAAAAAGAACTACCAAAGACTCACGTGATACATACACTGAGTCATCAGCGTGATGGCGTTCACGTTGCAGGGAATTCATTGGCTGAGACAGCCACAGCGGTAGCAACTAAATCGGCTTCCGTAGCTAGGAAAAAGCGTACAATGAAATACATTGACGGTGAAACAGTGCTGGCGGTGAAAACGTCATCAAAAGGCGACTGCTCAGCGCTACCGATCAACTATCCACTCAATTATACATACATAATCGATGCAAACTCCGTCTCTTTTGCTCGAATCCCTGGAGTGTGGGATAGAGTAATTCCAAACATGGACAGGAGAACTTTGTTAATTGCAGACGCACATATGGGCGCGGGTCTCAGACACCTCAAACTAAAAGATTCTCTGGAAGAACTACAATCAGTGTACTGGTGGCCATGCATGAGCCTGCAGCATGACATTTTTGTAAAAAAATGCCCGGACTGCAACAGAGATCGCAGTGGCGAGAGAAACGGTATACTACCTTGGCGTTTCACTCCAGAAAGAATCGACAGTAAAAAGCAAAGCGTCCGATTAACATATACAGGCTAGTTTCCACTTATAATATAGATCCCCAGCACTCGGCTGACGTCTGGACTGTTATACAAAGATTTGCGAGTCTAAATGGCATATACGCTAGGAGCATGCTACGTTTGACCAATGTTTTCACTTTGGCCCTCAAGCCTGTGGGGAAACAAGGCCAAATGAGCATAGCATAGCGGGATTCTTCTCACTTCCTTCCTGAGGGATACGGGATGGTGTAAAGAAAAAACCAAGGCATAAAGCTATCTATAACGGAAAGGGTATTAGGTTCGGGAGCTGGGTGGGTCAAACATTTAATAAGTGTCCAACGTAGTCTAAATAACTTGCCAAGAAATTCTCTGAAGGGATTCAGTCCGTACGAATTATTGTTTGGAACTAGGATGTTAGTCTTAGATCTTGACAGTCAGACTTCAGTGGTGAAGGAAAAAAGCTTTGATATCAAAGATCGTTTGGCTATTTTACAGGACTTAAACAAAACAAGAAAAGACCTGAGCAACATAAAGTTGAAACAGCAGCCAACAACCACTGAAGAACCACCACCTGTCCCAGCAAGACCTGTCTGGATTCCAAAAGTCGGGGATCTAGTCAGAGAAAAGATCGCGGTAAAGAAGGAATTTGGGCCTTCTTACAGAAAAGCAGTTCCTGTCTTGTCTATCAACGGGACAAGATCAGTTGTACTACCGCCGCTTGCTGGTAAAAAGGAGAACCGAGTTGTATCCATCGACCTGGTAAAACCACAATCATGTGGCCGATAACAAACAGTAGGCCAAGTGGACTCCCGATAAGTAGCAGAACACCAAGGTTTGCTACAAATACAGAGGTCCAAACTAAGAGGCTAATCACATTCGAAACGCCTACAGAACAACAACAAGGACTATGCAACAATGCATTGGAACTCAGACCTCTAACAACCCAAATAAAAACATTTAGTAGAGACACACCAACCTACAATGAAGTAACAAACGAATATGCAAGAAACAGTAATCCTGAAGCAATTGGAACGATTGACAGAACTGCATCCGGCTACTTCATAAACTTCAATGATTCCTCTGAAGACCTAAGTGAATCAAAAACACAGCCATCATCAAAAACCTTTAAAGAAAAAGCTACAGAACGTTTGAAACAACTGAAAGAAACATATCTAATTTCTCCATGGATTGAATTTTGGGTGGGCTTCGGTGCATTTATCCTCATACTTTGGCTCATCATGATACTAACTTTGGGATGCTTCATTGAGGGAAACTATGCTAAAATGGACACAGCAAGTCAGAAAATCAACTTGATCCTCAAGCCACACACATCTTCACACGTCGAGAAAAGAGAACTTTCTTCAGTCAACTTCACAGCCAATCCTATACCAGGTGGGGTAGCATGGGACAATACTGACTACGAAATTTATGGTCCGGTTGAAATCCTGAAATATCCACACCAAATCAAGATCTCGTTAAGTGACTTTGTAAAACCAAGCTCATTTGCTGATGATTGGGACTTTGAAAACATAAATGATATGATGTCTGACTTAGTGATGTCTGCTAAATTTACCAAACATGATTATTTGCAGGGTTCGACTAATTATGATAGTATGTACTGTTACAACCACTATGGTAACCACTTTCTACATAAATCTGCACAACCTAGAAATGTTTTAAATTATAATCAATGGGAACATTGTGCGACCCCTCCAAAAGGAAGCTCAAGAACCTTTTACGACAAATATTCATACTTTTCAGGGTTCAACACAAGTAATGCTGAAACATTTTATTTCAAATTGTCAAATAAGACAGGGACAAAGACCATGCTAACAAACACGAAATTGATATATTCAGACTCATTTTTTGAACAAATGAATACTTTTGGGTTTGATTATTGGGACAAAAATGTTGAAGTAAAAAGTGTTTGGGGTACAAAAGAATGGCAAGTACAAGGTATAGAATCATTGTTTAGAGCCTGCATGATCCCAGAACAAATTATATTTTTGAATGACACTGTTCAACAAACCACCTGTCTTGGCTTAGCCAAAATCAAAGACTTAAATAAACCGTCTATTCCAAAGCCAACAATGGACAGCAATAGCTCTACAGATGAAGGGATAGACGTAAACTATGTATTAAACCAAAACAGAACACATCCTGATTGGAAACAATGGTTGATCTGGCCCACAGATACTAATAACTGTCAAGATAGATTCCTGAACAAAACACAGGGGTTCACATTGACCAGGCCAGACCCTAGATATTCCCAAAGACAACACCCAGGGATAATAACCACCTACAGTGTGGGCAAATTATGCCTTCAATGGCTACAAACTTCCACACTGACAGAAATTAAGCAACACCTAACTTTACTTACTGATGGTGCTGACTTGCGTGATTTCATTATGGGACCGCGCAAACAGCGTCAGAAACGTTTCATAGCAGCCTCTGTATATGCAGCTTACAACGAGGCCTGGAAGGTGACTCAAATTGAGACAGCAGAAAGTATACGGGAAATTGACTGTATTAATTTGGAAAAATCACTTTCTGTAGTGGACAATGGGTTAATGACTCTGTCCTCCAGAATTTTTTCTTTGGACAGCATTGTGTCTTCAGCAATCGACATTTTATCGCAAGACTTACTGTTGTTACAACACGGTCAATTGCGTTCTATTGTACAGCTTGGCTGGACGTTACAAAATCTGCGTTCAGGCTATGTGCCTTGGCGTTTAATCAACACAACGTCACTATTCAATATCTTTAACCTTACTGATAAACAAATCAGTATGGCACAAAAGGGTGCTGATTATACAATCCTGAGCATTGAGAAACTCGAGAGATTACCAGTGACAATGTCAGAACGACCTGTCAGTGAATGGATAATACATGGGATAATTAATATTCCAATATCAACCTTCAGGTTTCAATACTGCCAAAAATATATACAGGCTGGCATGTACGAAAAATTGGGAAAAGGGTACATTAAGACAACATGGAACTTGCCCTATTCACATGCATGTGTCAGTAATAAAGGACAGAAAGTGTTTCTTAGTGGCAATAATTGTGCGATGTCACTAAGCGGTACACTTCTGTGTAATGGAATTAGTTTGCATGGAGCCTGTGAAGGGAACTCGAATAACCTTTCATGTCACCAGCTAGGCACACCTGCAACAGAGATAGAACCATTTTTTCAAAGACTCTACAATGGGAGTTACATTCTAATTGTGGACCGCAGATGCTGTAGTCTTATGCCCGGGACTCCTTATCTCGTAACTACGACTGCGAAGGTCAAGTGCTGTGGACACTTATTGTTCCCCAGCTCCTTTCCAGACAGGGAGGCAAGGGCATGGCCCAACTTGAAAATTACTTCTATTCGAATAGACACTTTAAGCAGAATGAAAACAGTGCTTCTTCAGACGCCAACCAGGCTCACGTCATCAAAAGAAACGTATGATCTCCTAGTCGCAAGGACGACTGCAGAGATTCACTCATTGTTATCAACTAATTCCCCCATACATTTCGCAGAAATCCTGAATGAAATCTTAAATATTTCTGATACCAGTGGAGTCTCAAAAGTATTTAAGACAGTATTCTCAATGGCATTAACACCATTCAAAGCCATACTGGGTATTTTTCCAGACTTCGTCCATTCGATTTTTGGCGGACTTCCCCTCATTTTGGGACTAATTGCAGGAATCCTACTCTTGGTCCTAATATTTCGTTATGGCAAACCGTGTCACAGACAAAACACCTGCAACAAGGGAAGAAACAATCCGAGCCATTGGATACCGGGACCGGATATCAAAAATCCTGGGACTAACCCGGCTTAGAGACCTGAACATGACTTGGTTTCTTTCATTTCGACCAATGTGGCATCGATGTGTTTTACCTGTATTAAGGTGCATGCTGTGTGGAGAAGAATGCGTGTTGGACACCTGTCTGACGCTACAATCGGATGCGCCAATGGATGCAGAAACATTGTTGAGCCCAATAAAGGCTCATGCTTTGTGCTGCCCTCAACGGCTGCCAATCCTGATGACGGCATTCGTGGAGACTTCACCGCTACGATTAAGGGGTAGTGAAGTTCAAGATGAAAGCAGCATCGATCAGGTACGACCTTCTGTCAGCAATACTAATCAAAACGTCAATGGAGACAATCATGCACATGAATGCATGGTTACATCCTTTTCCGAGTTAGTGGAACTCTCACAGGAAGCTGTTGACAGCTTTTTCGACAGTCTAAATGATATGATGTTCTCTCCAGAGCAGAAATAGAGACTTTTGAGCAAGCTAGCACACGGCGTTCCCTGAATTTGGTCTTCAATTTTAATAACAAAATACCATGAACGATTTTCCCTCCAGTTCACGGACAGCAATTTTTTCAGCAGCCCCAAAATATTTTTTACGATTTTTCGGGACACTTATCTTCTGCTTAAAGTAAGAACTATTCTTAGAGAACTGAAATGTCTATTTTTAGATACTTTATAGACATTAGCTGCCCGCTGGTATATTCATAATTATTTTATTCTGTGATGGAATGGTCCCGAACTTTTTCTTCTGTATTAAGAGCCATTTCATGTGTAATTCTCATATTCGATTAGTAATAATGTATACATATGCTTGATTACTTTGGCATTATTCTACAGCTTGAGTGCATATAATACATGTGACTATTTTTTCGTATATTAGATAAATTCGAAATGCATTATATGTATTTTGGGGTGGTAAGGTATACACAATACTCTACAGTATGTTTTACTATGCCTAGATTCGTAAACATGGCCATAGTTAGCGTGGAGTGGGTGTGATGTATTCCTATAGGTTCTGTATCGATCCCCCTATTCCTGACCCTGTTCTGGTTAATAAGTTAACTAGCAGCCATCCCATGATGCAGAAACCGTTATCTGATTAAGCCACACCACGGCACAGGAACGTGTTATCTGATTAGGTCATAACGCTTGCCATCTAATTAGACAAGCGATATTCCTCCAGCCCCTGATAAGGCATACGGAGTTCTCAAAACAAATCAAACCTATGACAACCTGGGAAAAACCCTGCGGCCATTGTTTTGATTTCATCGAGAACTTCAGCAAAAGAATGTGCTAACGACCAAGTCGTATGACATCCTTATTGACGTATCTATGTCCATCCTTACGTCAATCTCGGCACCTTACAGGTATAAATATTACAGATATTGCCTTAAGCAAACACACGCGGTGGTGACGAGATCGGAGCAGCCAGACTTGCCGAAGCCCAGAGCAGAGCAGACCCCGCTGGCGCAGCCCCGCTTTCCTGACGCGCTGAGAACGAGACGCTGCTTTCTCCAGCCGAGAAATCCAGCTCCGGCGCTTCCGGGTAGCCCTCGCAGGCAGCCTGGAATATCGAGACCAGAGACGAGAGATACCATCCCTCATTCATCCTAAATTCCAGGTACAGAACTGAATAACCCCTCGCAGAGAATTCTTGAGTCAGTCACTTGGCAAAACAAACTTAACTTAAACTGCTACTTTCTATTCCCGCCCACGTATTAGGCTTAGGTCAGGTACACCGGGGTAGGCGTAGTTAGAAACACCAGTTGAGTACGATTAGTCAAATGTATATGTATATATATATTTTATCCATTTTAAACCTGCATATGGCTTAGAAACCATATAAATGTTTTTACAGTATTATTTTATACTTCTGCTTTTATTGTATGCACTTTACTTAACCATAAGTATTGCGATAATATCGATCCACTTCTCTTGTATGAGAAAAGAGACTGATCAATAAATACCATCTTTTATTGAACACGCCCGTCTCTTCCTTTTCTCTACAATCTGGTGAGACTAAGAATGCACGTACTGACTGAGTAAAATAAGTTGTCTTTTGTTTTCACACGACTCTAGAGATACACTCTTGATTAGGGGAGAGCAAAGTTGTCATGTTCTATGGTTGTCAGAAACTAAATCCCTTCTTGTCTATCCAGGGAAGTTCAACTCCTCCTTGCCTATTCGAGAAAGTTTCAAGTGAACTCTGAGCTAGCTGGCAAACCCAAAACTTTAAGTCTAATATCGACAATAGAAGACCTAGTTAACGTTTGGTCTAGGCCTATACTATTGAAGGTATTATTCCAATGCGCAGAGCCTATTGGGATAATAGGAACTACACTACAGTATCTTTACTAATTTCATTGTAGTTTTTTTCTCTAAACCTTTTTACGTTTTTTTTAAAATTCCTTTTTAAGTTTTACCAGCTCTGATGAAAACCATGGCACCCTTTCCCTGAGGCATTTGTGTTTCTGATCACTGGCTAGGCTGTGTTGGGTGACTGCTGAACTTTGTGTATTCCCTCTATATAGCCACCCGCAAAGGATAGGTAAGAATGTATTTGTTTATTATTAAAAATCATTACAATCAGCAAAATACATATGCAAAATAAAATTTAATTAAAAGAACGCCGCTACAGTGTGCATTTATAGCCAAGCAAAATCTACAACTAAGTCCTAACATAGATTATTTGGTTGCAAATGATCAGCAAGCAAAACTAAAGTGCATTGAGGCAGCAGCTATAATTTACAATATACAATACATTCCTCTAAGAGAAACTATAAGACAAGGGAAGTGCAAAGATAAAAAATGCCCAATACAGTATTATTTAGAACAATTTTAGCAATAAAGTGCAAATGTGCTAGTAAAGTTTTAGCGGTACAAAAGGGGGTGGTGATGGACGGAGCATACGAACCAATCAAACACTCACACCCAGTCAAAAGAATTGGGTTTGATCCATCACCGTTCTTTAACCCACTCTGCCACCCCAGTTCAGACATGGCTATATGCAAATCAGTCTGACCCTGTGCCTCATGGGAACAGTCCAACCCGAACTGCCAAGCCATGCCTTCCCTGGACCAGAAACAAGCTTCCGAGGACCGGTTTCTGGCATTCCAGCCGTCTTCAGCCCGGCTTGCTTGAATCCAGTGGCAAAGTGAGCAAGGGACTCACGTCTGAGCATACCCTGCCACACTTATGGCGGCCAAAGCGGTACAAAAGGGGGTGGTGAGGGACAGAGCATCCGAACCAATCAAACACTCATACCCAGACAAAAGATCTGGGTTTGATCCATCACCGTTCTTTAGCCCACTCTGCCACCCAGTTCAGACATGGCTGTATGCAAATCAGTCTGACCCTGTGCCTCATGGGAACTGTCCAGCCCGAACTGCCAAGCCATGCCTTCCCTCGACCGGAAACAAGCTTCCGAGGATCGGTTTCTGGCATTCCAGCCGTCTTCAGCCCGGGTTGCTTGAATCCAGTGGCAAAGTGAGCAAGGGACTCACGTCTGAGCATACCCTGCCACACTTATGGCGGCCAAAGCGGTACAAAAGGGGGTGGTGATGGCGGAGCATTCGAACCAATCAAACACTCACACCCAGTCAAAATATCTAGGTTTGATCCATCACCGTTCTTTAGCCCACTCTGCCACCCAGTTCAGACATGGCTGTATGCAAATCAGTCTGACCCTGTGCCTCATGGGAACTGTCCAGCCCGAACTGCCAAGCCATGCCTTCCCTGGACCGGAAACAAGCTTCCGAGGACCCGTTTCTGGCATTCCAGCCGTCTTCAGCCCGGCTTGCTTGAATCCAGTGGCAAAGTGAGCAAGGGACTCACGTCTGAGCACACCCTGCCACACTTATGGCGGCCAAAGCGGTACAAAAGGGGGTGGTGATGGACGGAGCATCCGAACCAATCAAACACTCACACCCAGTCAAAAGATCTGGGTTTGATCCATCACCGTTCTTTAGCCCACTCTGCCACCCCAGTTTATTTATTTATTTATTTATTTATTTATTTAAACATTTGTAAAGCGCTGCAAAGGCCCATGGGCATCTCGGCGCTGATATCTGCTAAATTCAGCCCTAAAGGAGGATCTACCTATTGGTCAAATAACCAAGTTTTGAGTTGTTTTCGAAAGGACCACAGGGAGGGACTGTTCTTTATGATTAGCGGCAAGGAGTTCCAGAGCTTGGGTGCTGAAACAAGAAATCTTCTGTCGCCCCATGAGACCAGTTTGGTACGGGGTACTTCCAACTGGAGGAGATCAGAGGATCGCAGGGACCTAGCGGGCCGGTAGGGGATAAGTTGTTGAGTCAGAAAGGCTGGTCCCTGGTTATGCAGTGCCTTGTAGACAATGCACAGAGCCTTAAACTTAGTTCTGTTCCTAATGGAGAGCCAATGCAACTCTCTGATAGTGCTCGAGACTGATTGGAATTTGGGGATGTTACCCAACAGTCGGGCAGCAGCATTTTGAATAGTCTGCAGCTTATTGAGGACTCTCTCTTGGGCATTCAGGAATAGAGCATTACAATAGTCCAAGGTGGATAAGACCAAGGACGTGATCAAAGTTTTGCCAGCTGAGGTAGGGAGAAAAGGGAGGATTTTTTTGATGATTCGTAGTTTATAAAATGCGGAGGAGGCGATCTGATTTGCATGAGGAAGAAAAGTGAGCCTGTCATCAACCATGACGCCCAGGTTTCTCACCTTGCTGACTGGGGTGGGCGGTGAACCCATGGACTATGGCCACCAGCGGGAGGACCAATCTGGGGATAAGTGTCCAAAGATGACCACCTCGGACTTATCCGAATTCAATTTGAGGCAGTTGGCGGCCATCCAACTTCCTATAGCCTGCATGCCCAGATTGAAGTTATCAGCCACTTTTTGCCCGTCATTTCTGATGGCCAAGACCAACTGGGTATCGTCAGCATAGGAAGTGAGGCTCATCCCATGAGCTCTGATGGTATTGGCAAGGTCCGACACGTATATATTGAAAAGTGTCGGACTCAGGGATGAGCCTTGGGGTACACCGCATGGCAGGGACAGGGTGGTAGACTGAAAAGGCCCTATGGTGACCACCTGAGTCCTTCCGGCAAGGAAGGATGCCAGTAGGGCCTTGGCCTTATGCTTAATCCCCAGATCTTCGACACGGTCGATCAAAATAGCATGATCGACCGTGTCGAATGCTGCTGAAAGATCCAACAATATCAAGACCGCAGTGCCACCCGCATCACGAATAATTCGGATATCCTCTGTGGCCTTGATCAGGGCCGTCTCCGTCCCATGATGTTGGCGAAAACCAAACTGAGAATCGTCCAATAAATGATGGAGTTCTATGAAGGCTGACAGTTGGGCGTTTAAGGCCTTTTCGACAACTTTGGCCAAGATGGGCAAATTGGCAATCGGTCGATAGTTCTTAAGCTCATTCCTGTCTAAGTTTGGTTTTTTTAGCAATGGCTTAAGTAATGTCTTTTTTAGGTCAGCGGGATAGACTCCTGTAGTAATCAGCGTATTACATATATTAGTAATGGCTGGGAGCAAAACTTCCAGAATTGGTAGCAATACTTTAAACGGGCATGGATCAAGGGCAGAGCCTGATTTAATAGGTGACAAAAAGTCCCTGACCTGAGTTATAGAGACCTCCTCAAACTGAGATAGAGAAGGACTGGTTGTAGAGGGACTCGCCTTCTCAGGGGTAGTATTTACAGGCGTTTTTGCGGAGCTGGCGAAGACAGCATAGATATCATTAACTTTGTCATAAAAGTAGTTGGCCAAAGCATCACAGAACAGTTGGGAAGGGGGAGGTTGAAGATTAGGTAGACAACCAGCCAATTGTTTAGTTGTCTCAAACAATGCTTTACTTGAATTTTTAGAAAGTTCAATTTTTTCCGAGAAGTACTTCTTCTTGGCGTCTAGGATCATATTTTTGTATATGATAACCGAGTGCATATAGCCAGTTCAGACATGGCTATATGCAAATCAGTCTGACCTTGTGCCTCATGGGAACAGTCCAGCCCGAACTGTCAAGCCATGCCTTCCCTGGACCGGAAACAAGCTTCCGAGGACCGGTTTCTGGCATTCCAGCCGTCTTCAGCCCGGCTTGCTTGAATCTAGTGGCAAAGTAAGCAAGGGACTCACGTCTGAGCATACCCTGCCACACTTATGGCGGCCAAAGCGGTACAAAGGGGGGTGGTGATGGACGGAGCATCCGAACCAATCAAACACTCACACCCAGTCAAAAGATCTGGGTTTGATCCATCACCGGTGATGGATTCAAACACCGGTGATGGTGTTTGTGAAGTGCCATACAGTAAATCAGTCTGACCCTGTGCCTCATGGGAACAGTCCAGCCCGAACTGCCAAGCCATACCTTCCCTTGACCAGAAACAAGCTTCCGAGGACCGGTTTCTGGCATTACAGCCCTCTTCAGCCCGGCTTGCTTGAATCCAGTGGCAAAGTGAGCAAGGGACTCACGTCTGAGCACACCCTGCCACACTTATGGCGGCCAAAGCGGTACAAAAGGGGGTGGGGATGGACGGATGTAATGCCACAAACCGGTCCTCGGAAGCTTGTTTCCGGTCCAGGGAAGGCATGGCTTGGCAGTTCGGGCTGGACTGTTCCCATGAGGCACAGGGTCAGACTGATTTGCATATAGCCGTGTCTGAAATTGGGTGGCAGAGTGGGCTAAAGAACGGTGATGGATTAAACCCAGATCTTTTGACTGGGTGTGAGTGTTTGATTGGTTCAGATGCTCCGTCCATCACCACCCCCTTTTGTACCGCTTTGGCCGCCATAAGTGTGGCAGGGTATGCTCAGACGTGAGTCCCTTGCTCACTTTGCCACTGGATTCAAGCAAGCCGGGCTGAAGACAGCTGTAATGCCAGAAACCGGTCCTCGAAAGCTTGTTTCCGGTCCAGGGAAGGCATGGCTTGGCAGTTTGGGCTGGACTGTTCCCATGAGGCACAGGGTCAGACTGATTTGCATATAGCCATGTCTGAACTGGGGTGGCAGAGTGGGCTAAAGAATGGTGATGGATTAAACCCAGATCTTTCGACTGGGTGTGAGTGTTTGATTGGTTCAGATGCTCCGTCCATCACCACCCCCTTGTTGTACCGCTTTGGCCGCCATAAGTGTGGCAGGGTATGCTCAGACGTGGGTCCCTTGCTTACTTTGCCACTGGAGTCAAGCAAGCCGGGCTGAAGACGGCTGTAATGCCAGAAACCGGTCCTCGGAAGCTTGTTTCCGGTCCAGGGAAGGCATGGCTTGGCAGTTCAGGCTGGACTGTTCCCATAAGGGACAGGGTCAGACTGATTTACTGTATGGCACTTCACAAACACCATCACCGGTGATTGAATTCATCACCGGTGATGGATCAAACCCAGATCTTTTAACTGGGTGTGAGTGTTTGATTGGTTCGGATGCTCCGTCCATCACCACCCACTTGTTGTACCGCTTTGGCCGCCATAAGTGTGGCTGGGTATGCTCAGACATGGGTCCCTTGCTCACTTTGCCACTGGAGTCAAGCAAGCCGGGCTGAAGACGGCTGTAATGCCAGAAACCGGTCCTCAGAAGCTTGTTTCCGGTCCAGGGAAGGCATGGCTTGGCAGTTCAGGCTGGACTGTTCCCATGAGGCACAGGGTCAGACTGATTTGCATATAGCCATGTCAGAACTGGGGTGGCAGAGTGGGCTAAAGAACGGTGATGGATTAAACTCAGATCTTTTGACTGGGTGTGAGTGTTTGATTGGTTCAGATGCTCTGTTCATCACCACCCCCTTTTGTACTGAGTAAAGTTTTAGCAGCAAGAACTAAGGTACCTTGTGTTAGCAGCTAAGGTTGTCAACATGCCCAAAAACTTTTAGAACAGTGAAGGATATATAAAGCATAAAGCCACCATAGTAAAATTGCATTAGCAACTAAATGTAACAAAAAGTGCATTTGTACTGGTAGGCTTTAACAAAAAATAAATTAAGATGAATTGCTTTGTGCTGGCATTGCTTTTAAATCAATGAAACAAATATATAATTTTTGTTTCCTATATTTGGCCCTATCGCCCAGTAATGTCAATAAAATCAAATTCGTGTTAGTCGATTCTCCTCTTCTAAGGGATCCTGGGTGTGACTTCATGCATCTTCCTGGGAGGTTGGGTGGGAGGTGCGGGGCAAAGGCTCACACTTACTCCTGAATAGGCTGTGTCCTGTTGACACACAAAGGACTAAGTATCCCCCTATAGTGAGTCTGGAGCCAGGACAGGAAGAAAGGACATCTGTGCACTTCAAAGACCCTTCTTTGAAGTCACCCCCAGTTCAAAGGCACAACTAGGTATAAGTACTGGACCTCTGACACTAACAACTCTGTACCCTTCTGGAACTGAGATCAATCTGCCAAGAAGAAGAACTGTTATTCTTAAGAATTGCCACTCTGCTGGACTGCTGCTCTGGAAGACTGCTGCCTTGCTGTGCTTCCCTGCTGCTCTCTTTGACTGGACTTTCATCACTTGAACCCAGAGCGACTCCAAGGGTTAGCTGACTAGCCTCCTGTTTTAAGACTCAGGAACATCAAAGTCTTCCATCCTTCTCCTGTGCTTGGGCCATTGGAAGTAAACCCAAATGCTTGCTCCAGCGGAATCGATACATTCTCTGCTGTGAGAGCAGAATCAATGTATTACCACTGTTGCAGGAACATAACCGACCCGTTGCACTTGGAACCAGCACATCGCCATTGGAGCCTCCGCATCGGCAACACCACATTGCCTCCACTGCAGAAAGATGATCAATGCATCCCCTTGACTGTGTGAAGAAAACCAGTGCATCAACTTTGGAAAAATCACATCTTGGAACCGGGGCTTCGTCTTTGGAACCAGCGCATTGCCATCACTGCAGGGAGAAAATCAACTAATCGACTGCGGAAGCGACACAGAAGCATTGCTCGGCTGTGCCCAGCATCTTGCTGTTTACAACCAGGATCAAGGTACTTTTGTTCAGCAGGCCTTGTGTCGCTCCTGTGTCTGGCCCACGCTCCATCATGGTTGGCCTGAACTCTTGACTTTGCCCCGGTCCAGCACGACCAAATAACCTCATAAGCGTATATTGCTTTTAAGTGCTCTTTACACTATTAATCTTTCAAAATTAATATCTTAACTACTTATTGGATTTTTGTTCTTTTGGTCTTAAATTAAGATATATTTTTCTAACTTGGTTTGAATTCTTTTTGTGTTTTTTACTTATTTACTGTTTGTTGTGTTGCACAAATACTTTACACATTGCCTCTTAAATTAAGCCTGACTGCTCAGTGCCAAACTGCCAGAGGGTGAGCACCAGATAATTTAGGGTGTGTTGTGACTAATCCTGACTAGGATTATGGTTCCTTCTTGGACAGGTGCATACCTATGATAAACAGAAACACAATTTCTAACATGGAAGGGACTTGTGTTTGTGAATTGCCATACAGTAATTAGTGTACACTAACAAACCATATTTAAAACCACTACGAGTTTAAATTCCTAAAAATTTTCCCAATTTTTTGTTGTGTCTGTGACATCACCTGCCAAGATGGAATATGAGCAGGCCAACCCAGACAGCTGTACTGTGTCCCAGCTCAAGGGATTTCGCCAGGAGAAGCGGTTGTTCACCAAAGGTAGCTCTAAGAAAGCAGAGGTCTGAACAGCATTGGGAACATGGGCAGAGGCCCACCAGACCCACACAGACAATGAGGAGAAGGGGTCAGAATTGGAGGAAGAATTGAAGCAGTACCTACCTGAAGGTCTTGACAAGCGACCTTCTGGTGAGGAGGGAAACATCATCCCAGGACTGGCAATCCTGCCAGGTGCAGGCAGCATTGTGTTATCCAGGAAACTTTCCCCAGAGGAACTGGAGTACAGGAAGGAGGAGGGAAAGCTAAGGTAGAGCTTGCCAAATTAGAGAAAGAGCAAAAGTGTGCAACACTGGGGAAGGGGCAAGCACCAGAAGAGAAGAGGCTGGCCATGGAGGAAAGGAGAATGGCCCAGGAGCTAAGCCTTAGAGAGCTAGAAATTAGAGCCATGCAAGTGGAGTCCAGCAGTAATGGTGGCAGTCTATGTGCAGTGTCCTCTGGAAAAGGGAAGAATTTGGCACCCAGTTTTGTCGTGGGGATGACATTGACAAGTGGTTCTCTGCCAATGAAGTGTCTCTAAGGATATATGAGGTTTCTGAGGAGTCCTGGGAGGGGTAGCTTGTGGAGATACATGCCCACAGTGAGGAGGGACACACTCCTGACACTAGAGGTAGAGAATCAGAAACAGTACACCCGCATGAAAGCCATTCTACTCAGTAAATTTGGGCTGACCCCTGAGACATATAGAAGGAAGTTCAGGGGTCGCCACAAAAGCTCTTCACAGACCTGCATGGAAGTCGTTGAGTATGCTTGCAAGGCACTATTGAGATGGGTGAGGGGCAGCCAGGTTGATCATTATTCTGGGCTGTACAATTTGATTTTGAATGAGCACATGCCAGACATCTGTTATCTGAGCTGGGCCAACACCTGGTTGATAGCAAGCTGACTGATCCTAGGAATCTTTCTGAGGAGGCAGACATCTGGGTCAGCACCAGAGTGTCCAACAAGGCATCTGAGGAGGACTCCTAAAAATGTGGCCAGGGTTCCCACCAGAAGAAAGAGGCGGGGAGGAAAGGAAGGAGTTCTCTCAAGGCCCCCAAAACAGTTCACAGGGAAAGGGGTCTGATTCCCTCGCTGGCCACGAGAAAAAGAACTTCCATGACAAGAGTCAGAACAAGACTTACAAGTGCTATAAGTGCTAGGAGGGGGTCCCAAATGCCCAAAAGGCGCAGTAAGACACCAGGGGTGGTGAGTGTAGGGCTGGGAGAGGGGTTTGTCCCAGTTAATGGGGGGAGCTCAATGAGGTTAGCCTAGTGTCCCTGGGTGACATGAAGATTGTTCCAAAAAACGTTATGCCCTCCAATAATGCACAGCATAGGCAGTGAGTTTCCATCAATGAATAAGGTGTTGAGGCTCTGAGAGAGATAGGTGCTAGCATGACTAAGGTAATCAGTTAGCTGGTGTCCCCTGAGCAGACTGTACCCAAAACATTCCACCAGGTTGTGGTAACAGACAACCGTGAGGGTCACTACCTTGTTCAATTTGAGTGGGTGGGATCTCAGGTCTTCTGAAAGTAACTGTGAGGGAGGACTTCTGTAAGGTGCATAGGGAGTGCCCAGCCTTGAAGGGCATGAGGCAAGAGGCCGAAGCCCAGTCAGCAAGTGATGCCTCTGGAAATCACCACATTTACTGGAAGGACAACATCCTTTATAGTGAGCCTAAGGCACCTGTACATGTGACAACAAGGGCAAAGGTCATTCCCCAATGCTACAATGCCTTCCTACTAGAGCTGGATCAAAAAATATCCCTTGCAGGACATCTGGGCCAGGACAAGACCTTTGTCGGGTTTGTCCCCCACTTTTATTGGCCCCGGATGAAGATTTCCTCTGATACATTCTTTAGGACTTGCCTGACTGCCAGCCCAGCGGGAAGACAGGGCAGAAGCTGAAAGCTCCCCTGAATGCCTTGCCCGTGTTGGCGCCCCCTTTGAAAGGTTGAGCATCGACATTGTAAGGATCATGCATCTCCAGACAGCCTCTGGCAACAAGTTTATCCTGGTTCTGGTGGATCAAGCCACATGGTACCCAAAGATCATCCCCCTGAGGACTGCAACTGCACCGGCTAAGGCCCTAATTTGATTTTTACCAGAGTGGGTTTCCCGAAGGAAGGGGTGTCTGACAGCGGCACCAACTTCGTGTCTGCTTATATGCAGTCAATGTGGAGAGTATGGAGTTAATTACAATCTATCCGCCCCCAATCATCCACAAACCAATGGGCTTGTTAAAAGATTCATCAAGGTATGGGATTGTTGAAAGATTCAACAAGACTGTTAAAGGCATGATTACAGGTTTGCCTCAGCCCAGGTGCAATATTTTCAATCATCGAAGTGATGGCGTTCTCCGACGACTAAAGATATTGCGACGGTGCTGAGACATCGAGGACCTTTCCCACCGAAGCCATTCTATCCATAATTTGAAGTGATGGCACTCTACGACGATTAAAAGGATTTCTCCGGTGCTGAGGCATCTAGATACTTTCCTACTGAAGTCATTCCATTCATGCTGAGAAGTGATGGCACTCTCCGACGATTGAAAGTATTGCACCAGTGCTTAGGTATCAAGGTACTTCCCTACCGAAGCCATTACATCCATGCTGAGTAGTGATAGCACTCGCAGACGATTTAAAGTACTGCGCCGGTGCTGAAACTTCGAGGTACCATCCTACTGAAGCCATTTCATTCATGCTGAGAAGTGATGGCACTCTCCGACGATTGAAAGTACTGCACCAGTGCGGAGTCATCAAGGTACTTTCCTACTGACGCCATTCTATCCATGCTGAAAGTATTGCACCAGTGCAGCGTCATCTTGGTACTCTCATACTGAAGCCATTTCATTAATGCTGAGAAGTGATGACACTCTCCGACGATTGAAAGTAATGCACCAGAGCTTTCCCACTGGATAATGATCAATACATACCACATACATGTTTCCTTAGCTTAATACATCATACAAAAATAAATTATTGCAATGAGGCTGAGAAATGACATCAGTCTCCAACCGAACAATCAACAGTATTGCACCCACCCTGAGAAGTGATGGTACCCTCCCATTGAAAGTAGTGCCTCCTGCTGATAAGTGCAGGTGCTCTACCCTGACAGTATTAGACCCGCCCTTAGAAGTGATGATACCCTCCCATTGAAAGCAATTCCCCATTAGGGTCAATAAAAAACCCATTCATAATACTTTAACCAAATACTGTTACTCCCCCACTGAAAGAAGTGCACCCTGATGACAAATGCTGGTGCTCTCCCCCTGACAGTATTATATCCACCCTAAGAAGTGATGGTACTGTCCCATTGGAAGAAGTGCTCCATGCTGACAATTACTGGTGCTCTAACCCTGATAGTATTACACCCACCCTGAGAAAACATGTACTCTCTTATTGGAAGTAGTGCCCCATGCTGGCAAGTGCGTGTGCACTCCCCTGACAGTATTACACCCACCCTTAGAAGTGATGGTACTCTCTCATTGAAATAAGTGCTCCATGCTGACAAGTGCTGGTGCTCTCCCCTGACAATATTACACCTGCCCTGAGCGGTGATGGTACTCTCCATTGAAAGGAATTCCCCTCGTTATTAGGGCCAATATGAACCCATTAATAATACTACAAACATGTACCGGTACTCCCCATTGAAAGAAGTGCACCAAGCTGACAAGTGCTGGTGCTCTCCCCCTGACAGTATTACTCCCGCCCTGAGAAGTGATGGTACTCTCCATTGAAAGAAGTGCACCAAGCTGACAAGTGCTGGTGCTCTCCCCCTGACAGTATTACACCCGCCCTGAGAAGTGATGGTACTCTCCATTGAAAGTAGTGCCCCATGCTGATAAGCACTGGTGCTCTCCCCTGACAGTGTGCTCTCCCCTGACAGTATTACATCCACCTTAGGAAGTGATGGTACTCTTCCATTGAAAGAAGTGCACCAGGCTGACAAGGGCTGGCGCTCTCCCACTGAGAGAATTACACCCAACCTGAGAAGTGATGGTACTCTCCAATTGAAAGAAGTGCACCAAGCTGAAAAGTGCTGGTGCTCTCTCCCTAACAGTATTACACCCACCCTGAGTAGTGATGGTACTCCCCCATTGAAAGAAGTGCACCAAGCTGACAAGTGCTGGTGCTCGCCCCCTGACAGTATTACACCCGCCCTAAGAAGTGATGGTACTCCCCCATTGAAAGAAGTGCACCAAGCTGACAAGTGCTGGTGCTCTACCCCAGACAGTATTACACCCGCTCTGAGAAGTGATGGTATTCCCCAATTGAAAGAAGTGCACCAAGCTGATAAGTGCTGGCGCTCTCCCCAAGACAGTATTACACCCGCCCTGGGAAGTGATGGTACTCCCCCATTGAAAGAAGTGCACCAAGCTGATAAGTGCTGGCGCTCTCCCCAAGACAGTATTACACCCGCCCTGGGAAGTGATGGTACTCCCCCATTGAAAGAAGTGCACCAAGCTGACAAGTGCTGGTGCTCTCCCTCTGACAGTATTACACCCACCCTGAGAAGTGATGGTACTCTCCATTGAAAGAAGTGCACCAAGCTGACAAGTGCTGGCGCTCTCCCCCTGACAGTATTACACCCACCCTGAGAAATGATGGTACTCTCAATGGAAAGAAGTGCACCAAGCTGACAAGTGCTGGTGCTCTCCCCCAGACAGTATTACAACCGCCCTGAGAAGTGATGGTACTCTCCATTGAAAGAAGTGCACCAAGCTGACAAGTGCTGGTGCTCTCCCCCTGACAGTATTACACCCGCCCTGAGAAGTGATGGTACTCTCCATTGAAAGAAGTGCACCAAACTGAAAAGTGCTGGTGCTCTCCCCCTGACAGTATTACACTTGCCCTGAGAAGTGATGGTACTCCCCCATTAAAAGAAGTGCACCAAGCTGACAAGTGCTGGTGGTCTCCCCCAGACAGTATTACACCCGCCCTGAGAAGTGATGGTACTCCCCCATTGAAAGAAGTGCACCAAGCTGACAAGTGCTGGTGGTCTCCCCCAGACAGTATTACACCCGCCCTGAGAAGTGATGGTACTCCCCCATTGAAAGAAGTGCACCAAGCTGACAAGTGCTGGTGGTCTCCCCCAGACAGTATTACACCCGCCCTGAGAAGTGATGGTACTCCCCCATTGAAAGAAGTGCACCAAGCTGACAAGTGCTTGCGCTCTCTCCCTGACAGTATTACGCCCGCTCTGAGAAGTGATTAGTACTCCCCCATTGAAAGAAGTGCACCAAGCTGACAAGTGCTTGCGCTCTCTCCCTGACAGTATTACGCCCGCTCTGAGAAGTGATTAGTACTCCTCCATTGAAAGAAGTGCACCAAGCTGACAAGTGCTGGTGCTCTCCCCCTGACAGTATTACACCCGCCCTGAGAAGTGATGGTACTCCCCCATTGAAAGAAGTGCACCAAGCTGACAAGTGCTGGTGCTCTCCCCCTGACAGTATTACACCCGCCCTGAGAAGTGATGGTACTCTCCATTGAAAGTAGTGCGTACACAAGAAATGCAATTATCTTCCACCTCCCATTGACAATACTTCGCCCACGGTGAGGGGTACTGGTACACTCCCAGAGAAAGAACTGCCCATTTCAAGCGCTGATTAGAACTGTCCTTTACTGTACAAGAAGTGGACTGCCCTACAGCGGCAGCTGGGCACTGCACAACAAGCCAGCGTCTCTGGGAGGCCGGTGGGGCTTGGAAAGAGCTCGCGCTAGTGCTGTGCCGGACGCTTTGTGTCTATGAGAGGCTGTTGGGGCTGGGTAAGAGTTCGGAAACAGCTTATCCTTGTGCTAAGCAGGACCATTTTTGGTTCTGTTTTGTATGCAGATGTGGGAGATTTATCTCTTTTTCACGCGGAAGAGGAAGGGGCGAAGCGAGGGTCGTTTATCATCTTTAACAAACTTCTTAGATCAGGCTTACCGAACATGGAGAGGACCCCGCAGCCCAGCCAGACGAGGAGCGAGAGGCCGATGTTCCCCGAGTTCTTCAGCACCCCCTTGGGGGAGATGAAGATGCCGCTGCCGATGATGGTGCCGATGGTGAGGGAGATGGCCCGCAGCAGCGTGATCTCCTTCTTCAGGTACACGGCCCCCTCGCTCGGCGCCTCGCCCGCGGCTCTGTCCCGGGTGTCCCCCATCGCAGCTCCTCTGGCGCGAGCCGTCCTCCTCGGCGCGGACAGCGCCCTCCTGTCTCGTTCGGAGGCCGGAATGTGACCGCACACATCTGCGCACAGACTCTCTTTCAGCTTGTTTACTCAGTCTCCAGAAACCCCTCAGCCACTTGTTGGCCCCCAAACTCCCCCCGCCCCCACCCCCTGGCTCAACAGGCATCACCGGAGCACACGGGGATAGTGTGGGGGAAACAAGAACGGCTCTCCGGGCCAGGCCTAATGAGAGTTTTTGGGAGGGAAAAAGGAGGGTGAGAAAGAGGAAGTGACACGTGGAAAGGTGGAAAAGGGCAAAAAGTAAAATAGAACAGCATTGGCAAAGCCAATAGGTCTCGCCTATGTGAGAGCTATTTGACTGCCAATATCTTTTAGCCATGCTGTACAGCAGTGTGGCTGCTCTTCAGCATGGCTGAAGGTTAGAGGGGAGGCCCTGGCTTGGCAGTTCGGGCTGGACTGTTCCCATTGGGCTCAGGGTAATGACTGATTTGCATATGGCTGGGTCCAATCTGGAATGGCATTTTGAGCAAAAAAACTATGGATTTAGGCCCAGATCTCCGTACTGGGGTGAATGTATGACATTGTTCTGCCTTCTGTCCATCGATTGTACTTTTTGCATTTGCGAAGGTTAGAGGGGTGGCGTACAGAACAGTGGCAGTGAGATGAGTGGAATAGAGTAGCGTAGAGTGGAGTGGTTACAGTGGTGTGGAGTGGAGTAACGTTTGTGTGGTGTAGATTGGAATGGCATAGAGTGGAGCAGCACAGGGTAGAGTGGTGTAAGAATGAAGTGACACACAGAAGAGTGGCATTGAGTAGAGTGGCATAGCCTGGAGTGGCGTAAAGTAGAATGACAAAGAGAGGAGGGGTGAAGAATGGCATAGAGAAGGGTTGGGTAGTGGTGAGTGGCTTAGAGCTTAGTGGTGAAGAGTGGAGTGAAGTGGTGTATAGTGGCATAGAATAGAGAGGTGAAGAGTAGAGTGCAGTGGGGTAGTGTAGCTTACGGCAGCATGCATCATTGTTGCTGTTTGCGAGTTCTTAATTGCGAAAATTAAGGAATCGCAATTAAGAAATCGCAAACGGCTATGCATCAAGAAATCACTTTTTTTTACGATTCCTTAAGTTTCCTTAATTGCGATTCACAATTTGCGAATCGCAATTAAGGAATCCCTTAAAAAGAGGCCCCTAGGAATGAATGGGAAGTCATTCTCAATTTGCGATTAGCATTTTGCGAATCGCAAATTGAGAATGCAATTTCAAGGGTGCAGGAGGGGGTCCAAAGGACCCCCCCTTGCACCCCTGAAATATAACTTTAAATGCATTTTTCACACACACATGCCCCAAGGGCATGTGTGTGTATAAAATGAAACTTTCAAAAATGCACTTTTGTGCATTTTTGATAGTTTTCGCAAATTACCATGAAGGTCAACTTCATGGTAATTTACCTCTCCCTATTTGCAAATTTGCAAATTTAAAATGTTCATGCATTGCATTTAAGAAATCTGAAATTGCGATTTCTTAAATGCAATCCCAATTTTAGAAATCGCAACATGATTGCGATTCCTAAAATTGCGAAAAACATGATGCATCCCAATTTTGTCAATTGCATTCGCAAACGGCCGAAAATTGCGATTCGCACCGTTTGCGAATGCAATTGACAATGATGCATGTGCCCGATAGAGTAATGTAATGTAGAAAGGAGTGGCATAGAGTGATGTAGAGTAGAGTGGAGTGGCATAGAGGAATGTAGTGTAGTTCCTATATTCCCAATAGGCTCTGCGCATTGGAATAATATATCCTATAGATTAGATGTAGGACTGAGGTCGACTAGGTCTCTATCGAATATACTAAACTTAATTGTGTGTGCCAGCTAGCTCAGAGGTCACTAGGAACGTTCTCAAATTCACAAGAAGGGATTAGTCTCTGACAACCACATAAACATGACAACTTTGTTTGCCCAAGATAAAACGTATCTTCAGAGTCGTGGAAACAATAGATAGACATTTCACTCAGTCAATCGTGCATGCTTCGTTTCACTAGAGGTGCAGAGAAAGTAGAAAGACGGGCGTTTTCAATAAAAGGATTTATTGAACAGTCTTCTTTCTCAAGCATAAGAAATGAACTGCTACAATAGTAAAACTGTTCGTAAAATATAATGCATACAGTATGAATAGTAGAACAAAATAATACTGTAAGAGCATTGTATGGTTCCTAAATCATATATAAATACATACATAAATAACAGAGGCTAAAAGTACTCAACTGGTGCTTCTAAAATACGCCTACCCCAGTGTACCTAACCGAAGCTTAGTACGAGGGAGGAAGTAAGTGAGGTGTAGCATAAATGTAGTATTCTTTTGCCAAAAATCTGCTCAAGATTTCTCTAAGGGTCTAATCAGCTCCGTACCTTAGTTTAGATTGAAGAAGGTCAGGTTCAGGACTCGATTTCCCAACAACCTGCAATGGTAGTTTGGAAACACTGGAGCTGGATTTCTCGGCAGGAGAAAAGACAGCATCTCTCTCAGTGCGTCTGCTGGAGAGTCGGCTTCCTTTGGCACTTGCTGTAGCAGGGCGCATCGGGTAAGTAGATAGTCGAACAGCTCCAAACCACTGTGTGTTTGCTTGGGTGAGGAAGGTGCCGAGTTTGACATACAGTTGGACATAATAACGTCATCAAAGAGTCTCAGTTCTATGAAAACTCCATGAGTTCTTGGACAAACCAATATTCAAGCAAGGGGAAGTCCCCGGCTGCTGAAGCTGAGTTTTCCAAGAAATCGTTGTGGATTTTCGGAACTGGTGGAAGTAGCCCTGCCGTATTTGGACTGCATGAGCAATGCATAAATATGGTTATGATTTCTATGCCTATATAAGGATATGTGATTTATACCTATATAAGGGCATACATCGGGAAACTTACAATAGGGTCCTAAAATGATACATAACAGGAGAGTGCCGTAGAGTGGAATGGTAAAGAGTGCCATAGAGGAGTGCAGGTGCATAGAGTTGAGTAAAATTGCAAAAAGGAGGACAAAATATGAGAGAAAGAGTACCATTTGTCTCTGTTACCTCAGTGACCACATCCAGATTTATACAGTCCAGCTGTATGTGCCTCTCCTGCTAGTATATCCCCTCTATGTATAAATAAGGCAACCAATGGTAAACTAACACCCATGGGCATATAGCAGTTTGTATGCCAATGAGTGCAGTTCAACGAGAACCAAAGACTGTAAATGTGGAAACTATTCAGCCTGCCCTTTCAATTGGTTCTTGACACCTCAATCTTATATGGTCTTCAGCTTAGCACTTGTTTACTCAGTTCTAGTTTCCATAATATTTCCCCAGAGTCACTCAAGATTCCTTGCTCAGCCTAAATCTCTTCAACATCAACATCATACTATTGGCAGAGGTCATCTGTGGACACAAAATTGGCATACCAACCGACGCCAACGAGACACATCTAATACTGTCGCTCTCAGAGAGAGCACTCAACACCAGAAACAACTTAAAATTGTGCATGACCAAAGTGGACATCTGGATGAAGTCCAACTGTCTTCTACTCAGTACGAACAAGAAGTGGTGCTTTATGGAAAATATGCCTTGCTGTGGGACTCCACCTAGTGGCCCATGGACCTCAGGCACACAAGCAAGAAACCTTGGAATCCTCATTGACAACAAGCTGGCCATGTCCTCCTGGGTCAATGCCATTGCCTCGGCCTGTTTCCACGCCCTGAGGATGCTGAAATAGATTTTCAAGTGGCTACCTAAGAACACCTTGAAAACTGTCACTCAAGTTCTCATCAACAGCAGATTGCACTATGCAAAAACCATTACCTGAGAATCACCATCTAACTCACAAAAATACTTCAAACTGTCCAGAATATAGCAACCTGGCTGGTCTTCAACCTCCTTTTCCTGACTCACATCGCCCTATGTATAGGGAGGTATACTGGCTCCCTAAACATAGGCACTCACAGCTCCTTATCTGCACATACACAGCACTACATTATTCAGACCCTGTCTACCTGAACGGCTGCCTGCATTTCCAGCAACTTACCAGGCAACTCCACTGACACAGACTGACACTTGCACACAAGTCATGCATATGCAGAAGCAGAGCAAGAGGATGTAAATTCTCACAGATCGCTCCTAAAACAGAGAATCACCCCCCCCCCCCCCACCACCACATAAGAGCCTTCTCTTCCCTTCCTGAATTCTGCAAGAATCTGAAAACCTGGCTCTTCAAATATGGCCCCTCGATGCCAGCACCAGACACCTGCTAAGTGCCAGGATACACTCATGGGTAATTAGGTGCTATAAAAATACACGTAACCTAGCATATCATAACATAGTATAATGTAACGCAACATAACATCATGTAACGTGTTTAACATAACATAATATAACATAAACAGACCTCTTATTAACAATTTGATATTTTTTTCTCCACAACCTTTTCTAAGAGTAACTTTCAGAGGATAATAACATTGCCAATGCCACCATGTCTGACTTGTTTTAAGAGTATGGGTTTTCTATGCAGGGAGATTCTAAAATGGTTCATACTTCTTTGGACTGCATACCAGGCTGATGAACAAATTGTTTGAAACTTGGTACTCTATGACCAGTAGGTTTCCGGCTTTCTCAGTATTTAAAAGCCACCTACTTGAAGTACAACCAAAGACCTGCCATGGTGTATTTTCCGATGGGATGTAAAGTGTATCAGGTGTTTGCAGTTTTAGTGGGAGGAGATTCCTTGATGTGGGGTCAAATATGAATTTGTTTTTGATGGAGTATGTCTTGTCAGTAAACTATCAAAAGGTATACATTGAGCAAGTGAGTTTGAGAGTATGGGTTATGGGTGAGAAACGGTATTGGCTATAATGTGCCTGAGCGGTTAGGACTTTCTGTTTTTTCGGATTAAGATGTATTAAGTTAATTTTTAAACTAGTTTCCTAAGCACCTAGATCCTTTTTTGTGAAGTTACTTCATGGTCTTTAATTTAGATCAAAATGAAATGAGTTAACAGGAATGTATGTAATGAAAATGAACCATCCTTTCCAATGCAAGGGGAAATCCATTAACCATAAGAAATGGTTAGAGAAAGTGTAGCAACATCATGCACCATAGTACAAGAGAAAAGAGCAGATCCTGAATAAGATCACACAGCATATCCTTCACCTGCACAAAAGCATGCAGAAGAGAATACCCAGAAAACAGACAACACCAACCTTCATGACAGGACAGGGTAAACACAAAGGATAAGAGGGGACTATTGAACAATCTATAAAGAATCGTCAATCACTTCCTTAGACAACTGCTTCACCTGGCAAGCTTGAGTGGCCAAAGAGAATTTGACTACCTCCAGGGGAGATTAATGCAAGACAGAAGTGTTACCTTTCTGACAGTTGTTGTTTGCCCCCACCAACACCTACCTCATAGTTGATGCACCATAAGAGATCAGGCGACTTAACACCTAAGTTCATCCATCTGGCTCTTTAGCGTTTGGAGTCAGAGGCTGTCGAGATGGCCCTATCATGCAAAGGGTGCCCATTCCCATCTTTTCCCTTGCTCAACTGCTGATACTTCTTGAATTTGGGCTTTGGCTTTTGTAGCCTAGCAGCCACAGGATTTCATTTCCTCACCTGGCATTAGCTTGGACCTCAGCACAAGATACTCACCAGTATTTCATCACAGTGATACGTCCACAGTACATTGCCATTATGGGAGGTGGAGGCCACCATTTCGGCAGAGACAGCAGAGGACCAAAAATGCCCAAAATAAGTGTAGAAGCATCTCCTTCATGTCACAATAACCACTATTGTAGGGGTTATCACAGTTATGTCAGGACTGGCTATCAATGCGCCAGCAAACATTCCCAGATGTCACCTGCAATCACAAATGCCACTTACTGCCAACAGGTGTACCATTATCCGTCAGGAGGACAGCCTCTAAGCAAAGAACATTAACTCAGTCAGTCATATTTCTACTGTAGGAAGCTGGCTCTGTATATAATATACCAAATTAAGGTATAGTGAGTAAGAATGCAGTGCATCCCCAAAGGTAGGCAGAAGCAAAAGTAGATAATACCTTACTCTCTATTTGTGGTACTGTGGGCGAGCAGTAAGGCTATATCAGAGGGTAGTGTTAAGCATTTATTGTACTCACTTAGGCAAGAAATGATTTCACACACTCAAAGACTGAACTTTGACCAATTAGTTTGTATAAAATAATAATTAGGTGTATTTTATTTCTAGAACCAAGCCAAGCCTGGTCCAGGTAAGTGTAATAGTACTTTGCAAGAATAATGCAGTTAAATACAGTTTGAATACAGATTCTAACAAAATGGATAGTGAGGTCCTTATTGCGCAATGTCTGACGGCTTAGATATCTTAAATTTAACAATTTATACTATGCTTCAAAGGGAATCCAAACAGCCACCACCCTATGCTGCCAGGTCGCAATTTGTTACAATTGCGTAATCTACTTCTTTTGGGTAAGAGTCCCTGAGCAAAAAATATTATTCATATGATATTACAAATTCAAGTAGAAGGATGATTTCAAACAATAAAAAATTCAAACAAAAGTCAGTGGTTTCTTTATTCTTCGTAATTCTTTCACTTTATCCACAAGGACTTGTTGAGCAAATTCTCCAGTTCATAAATCTCGAAGTCAAATTATAACAATACAGCCAAAGATACAGCCAACATGCAAGTTTCGTCTTTGGTTATTCTCCAAGAGCGAGTAAGACGCTAACTGACTCGCGGATTATTCATGCCGGGAGAATGATAAACCAAAGGGTACTACAATTGTGAAGAAATATGAATATGGTGCTGGGCTAATAGGCCATGTATCTTGGATTAAAGAGTTAGAAAACTGAACATAATAAGCTACGTCTACGCACCTAAATATATATTAAGAGTGCAGGTTTCTAGTTGTTGTAGCCCTGATGAAGTCTTTTTGGAGAATAACCAAAGACGAAACACACGGGTAAAATCAGGCTCCTCTGTTGACCCTTTTCCCCCTCGAGCCTGTACCAAGCTTATGCCTTTAATCACCAATGTTCTAACTCAAAATTTGAATATGTCCCTACAACAAGCTACGGTTCCTCTGAAATGGAAACAAGCTTATATTAAACCCATCCTTAAACAAGCATTAGAAATGCAATCGGGCTCGGATTTATTTGAGTTTGAGCTAATGGCATTGTAAATGCCAATGTATTGTTGCTATATGTTATGGAGTGTGTTCATGTGGTGTGTACTGCCAGTGATCTCCTTGTGAGTGTAAGAAGCTTGCACTGCTGCTGCCTGTGATGTCCTTCTTGTGAGTGGGAGAAGATTGCACCTCAGCTGCCTGTGGTCCCCTTGTGAGTGTAAGAAGCTTGCACAGCTGCTGCCTGTGATGTCCTACTCACTACTCTACTCTACTCTACTCACTACTCTGCACTCACTACTCACTACTCTACTCACTACTCTACTCACTACTCTGCACTCACTACTCTACTCCCTACTCTACTCACTACTCTACTCACTTCTCTACTCACTACTCTACTCATTACTCTACTCACTACTCACTACTCTACCCACTACTCACTACTCTACTCAACTCACTACTCTACTCACTACTCTACTCACTACTCTGCACTCACTACTCTGCACTCACTACTCACTACTCTACTCACTACTCTACTCACTACTCACTACTCTCTGCTCTACTCACTACTCACTACTCTACTCACTACTCACTACTCTACTCACTACTCACTACTCAACTCACTACTCTCTACTCACTACTCACTACTCACTACTCTCCACTCACTACTCTACTCACTACTCACTACTCTACTCACTACTCACTACTCTACTCACTACTCACTACTCACTACTTTCTACTCACTACTCTACTCACTACTCTACTCACTACTCTACTCACTACTCTACTCACTACTCACTAAAAAACATACGTCCTTAAAAGTGTGCAATGCAGAGTGGAACGACACAAGTACAGAGACAATGTTCCAGGACAGACACAAAATGGATAAGGCAAGCCACCGAATTTTAAGCAAAAAAAATAGCGTGGCAGGACCAATGATTAGCAGTGTGTGTGATTCAAGCCCAATATGTGCTTGGTAAGCCCACAATTTGTCTCGCAACAGACAATGCATGTACCGTCTAATAGGCACAACCAAAAAAGTATTCCCCAATAAATAGAAAACCATTGTGGTATGAAATAATTATCCCTATTTCATTCAGCTAAGAAGCATGCTCAATATATGTCACTGATCTGTCAGACAAAACTATTTGAGGGCTTTCAGTCCATCCTGTTGTTCTTTGACTGTATGTAAAACACATACATCCGAAGTGAGCAGAACACAACCAACACATACTAGCAAACACTTCAACCTCCCAATACCATCATCTGATTGTTTTAAATATGAGGATAGTGAAGTGACATAAGGCATCAGAAATCTATTGAGATAAATAAACATATTTTCTGTGATCCCGCTTTTATACTCACATTGGTACTGCCTCTTAGTTTCATCTGGTCTTATGTATGTTGGCTAAGACATATGTTGAGGGACCCTAGTTCTTCTGAACTTTGCGACTAGATAATGAATCTTCTAATGTATCAAACAGGAAAACACCTGAAACTAAAAGTAGTTGTTCCCCAACGTGAATTAACACACTCACAGCATTTACCGTTTGTCTATACCTTCCTCTTGTAGTAAAATCCACCTACAGTGGGCTGCAATAGACTGTTTTCTTTGCAGGTTTTCATAAGGAATGAATTCTCACTAATACACTTTACAGTGTGGTTTACTTAGTGCTGCCTACTTAATTATGTGCATAAAGCTGTATTCCTAATTTTTATTCAGTTTCGGGTTTACTTGATGTTTACCTCACAGGGACTTTAGAAGAATGTCTTTTGAACTAGAAACAGTCTGACAGAACGGTAATGTACATTACATGTTCATTACATACATGTCTCCCTAGGATCCACTTTAAGTTTCATGTCATGAGAGTTTGAAAAGAGATACAACTCGTGTATGATTGTTGCACTCTGGGCACCCTCTTGGAAACGACTGCTGCTTTGACAACACTGGGGTGTAAATATGAATCTGCATGAAGAGTGAAACTAAATCTGAATACGAGGTGGAAGGGTCAATATTGTCTTCCTTTTTAATTACATTTAAATCATGTTTAGGGCGATTGTTTTCAACTACAGGCAAAACACCTGCACACAGTCCATATTGGTAACTGTTTCACTCTGTGTTTTACAACTCTCGGAGAAGGAAACGAAGAGAGAAGAAAAACTGAGCGTGAAAATAAAATAAGTACATTGAAGAAGCTATGGCCACAGAAATATGTTTTTCCAGGGGCAGTGGGTGCTGCATGAATGGCAGTGCAAGTGTTTTTCCTATCAAAAGACATGTGTTGCATACATGATGAGCAGGAGACAGAGGCGGTAGATCAGGCCACAGCAATGCAAGCTTCTCTGACATAGAGAACAAATAGGACACTGGTATCAACAGTACAGGCTTCCTTCACACGGCACTGGCAGCCAGTTCAAGCTTCCCTCACACAAACAGAACCTTTATCCTATCAAAGCACATGCAAATCTGCACCCGCCTATCCAGTGCTTAATTTAAGCGGGTGGTTGCTGGTGGGGGGCTTTGGCACTTATGTTTGGGGACTACACTTATTTTTCCTCATCAAACTTTTACCACAGCAAGAGAGGGAAAAAACACAAACAGGAAAGAAAGAGGAAGAGAAAGGTGGGGGCGGGGGGGGGAGTCACAGAGGGACGTAGCAGGAACCAGAAAGAGTGAGTTAAAGGGGAGGGAGTGCCTGGCAGTGGATTAAAGAGTCGTGAGGTGGTTTGAAGACTACACAGCCTTGGTGTGTGGCCTGTCAACATTAAATAGCGCCGGCCGGGCTTCTGAGGGCGGCTTTGGGCACTAGCACTCATTCTTCTACAAATTAAGCACTGCTCCAGATGACTTATGGGACAGGTAGTTCCTTTGAAAGCTTTGCTATAGTCCAGAGAAAGGTCAATCTAACGCAGATGCGGCTGAGATGCAGTCACAGGCAGACTAGGTACAGGAAATATAGATAACTTTAGTGCCAGTACAAAGAACTGGTGCAGTACTGGCATCAGCGCCAGCTTCACACACAAGCACAAACACACACTAAAGTAGAGCTGACCCCCTGAGGACAACACGCAGCCAACGCTGCTTCGGATTAGATGCGCTGCTCGCATTTTAACGCCTGACAGTCGCGCTCCAGGGGGCATGCATCAGACCGGATCACTTCAAGCCAGTGGTGATGGAACAAGTTCCAGGGTGGATCAGCGTTGCAACTCCCAAGTCAAGGGGATTGTGTCTGTGAAACATCCAAGGTCACACAGGGAGCAAATGAACCACGCGGCCGCCGATCAGCAGGAGAGTGAGCGTAGATTACATGTGCCATGTGGCTGGCGGTGCATGTTGGAGCGCACTGTCACACGTGTATTAATAACGCACGGTGTGGTATGTACCGCACTGGCTTTTGCAGACAGCACATTTTCCATTGACAGGGCCACTAAATTTGAAAAGAAATGCAGTTTTCACAGGTGCACAGATAACACTGTGTGGAAATCGGGCAGGCAGGCAGGAAGACAGGGAGACATGCTAGCAGGGAGGGATGCAAACTGACAAGTCGATAAGCAAAATGTCATGGTGAGCACCTTTCAAACACTGTAGACATGCCATAATATGCAAGCATGCTGCAGAGAACGCTGCTGCTTTTTTGCGGAATTGACCATGTGCAACGGACTACCAACACCCCCCTCGCTACAGTAAATCCAAGAGGAGAGAGATATGTTACCTATAAGGACCCGGGCTTGGTGCGCGTCGATCCACATGTACAGAGAGTCCTCGTGCTGCCCGGCCTGGGAGGGCTCCGCCAGCCACAGGAGGGCCGTGCAGAGAAGGAGGGCAGCTGCCGGGGCCATGCTGCTGCAGCGCGCTCTGCCTGCGTCCTCTGCGCGGTGCCTGGTCCTTGTCTGGCTCCGGTACTTTGTTTGACTGTGTCTTCTTGGCGCTGTTGTCCGCCCGTCGGTTCATAGCCAAACGTGTTTGCGCGTGGAGCAAAGTAATTCACTTTATGCTAAAGGACACAGTCGCAGTGTGAATCTCTTCGCGCTTATGAAATCTGAAGCCTGTGTGCACGTGAGGAGGACGCGCGCCCGACAAACACACTGCTCTATGGTGAACGCGCGCACATCATCTGGAATGCATTACACGGCCACCCTGACAGCTCCTAATTAAGATTAATGCACTGCCGAGCACGTAACCGCAGGAAAAATGCCCAAAATGGCGCCCGAAAATTACAACTGCCCAATAGCATCAAGACTACTAAAAATACATCACCGCGAAGACCAATCACCTCCTAACTGACTCCTGAGGCGGAAAGCCGGGAGAGCCGATTTTATCTGTTTTTGTAATATTGTATTGTATTCCTACCTGTGTGCTTTAAACTTTAAACTTGACCGGCATTTGGAGCTCCCTGACAGCCGACTTGGGCGCTGCCTCGGGGAGTCCTCCCTCGCTGCCGCCATCCATCGCGGGCGAGTAAGCCCCGCCCATTTTGCTGGCCACGCCCCCTTTTACCGCTTAAAAGCCCGCGCTGATCACTAGCGCGCCCTCCTAACTGACTCCTGAGGCGGAAAGCCGGGAGAGCCGATTTTATCTGTTTTTTTAATATTGTATTGTATTCCTACCTGTGTGCTTTAAACTTTAAACTTGACCGGCATTTGGAGCTCCCTGACAGCCGACTTGGGCGCTGCCTCGGGGAGTCCTCCCTCGCTGCCGCCATCCATCGCGGGCGAGTAAGCCCCGCCCATTTTGTTGGCCACGCCCCCTTTTACCGCTTAAAAGCCCGCGCTGATCACTAGCGCGCCCTCCTAACTGACTCCTGAGGCGGAAAGCCGGGAGAGCCGATTTTATCTGTTTTTTTAATATTGTATTGTATTCCTACCTGTGTGCTTTAAACTTTAAACTTGACCGGCATTTGGAGCTCCCTGACAGACGACTTGGGCGCTGCCTCGGGGAGTCCTCCCTCGCTGCCGCCATCCATCGCGGGCGAGTAAGCCCCGCCCATTTTGCTGGCCACGCCCCCTTTTACCGCTTAAAAGCCCGCGCTGATCACTAGCGCGCCCTCCTAACTGACTCCTGAGGCGGAAAGCCGGGAGAGCCGATTTTATCTGTTTTTTTAATATTGTATTGTATTCCTACCTGTGTGCTTTAAACTTTAAACTTGACCGGCATTTGGAGCTCCCTGACAGCCGACTTGGGCGCTGCCTCGGGGAGTCCTCCCTCGCTGCCGCCATCCATCGCGGGCGAGTAAGCCCCGCCCATTTTGCTGGCCACGCCCCCTTTTCCTCCCCTTCTTCCCTTGGATCCCTGTATAAAAATATATGTTTTGGCCGGAGGCGCAGCGGACGGGCGCAGCGGGCGCGACGATGGCGCGCCGAAGGCAAGCCCGTCTGTGCCCGTCCGGGGCTAGGGGCATGTCACTCTGCCCCCCACATCGCCTATACCCCTGACCAGCTCTACCACCTCCAGGGACCATGGCCTATCCCAGCCCTTACTTATTCTTATATTTCCCGTCTTGGTCTTTGTCCAGCTTCTGCTCCTCTGATTTCCTCTTCTACAGTCGACCCCTTATATTCATCTGAAGATACGAATTCATCGACAGCTCCCAAACCCCTCACAGCACTTTACCTTAATACTAGATCTGCTGTCGCCCATGAGCATGAACTCTCGGTCCTGTTGGACCTTCATGCACCAGATCTCCTTTTTTTTAACGGAGACCTGGTTTGGCGATGACTCTCTCCCTGCCCTTCTAGCCACTCTACCGGCCCAATATTATGCCTTACGTGCAGACCGCTCTACTGGCAGAACCGGAGGCGGTGTAGCGGTCATCGCCCGTACTGACCTCCCTTTCCAAATCTTATCTCTGCCCGCCATTTCAACCTCCGAATATTTGGTCATTCGCACTACTGCCACTACTCCCTCTCTGACTTGTTTTCTTGTTTATCGTCCTCCCCAATCTCCCTTGTTGTTTCTTCACGATTTTTTGGAAGTGCTGGCCACTATCACTGTTAACAATTCCTCCGTTTTACTCCTTGGTGACCCTGCCGAATGCCTTTCTTCCAAGGAGTTCTCTGAAACCCTTCAATCCTTTAGTTTCATCTCACATGTTCATTCCCCCACCCACATTAAAGGTCACGTACTTGACCAGATTTGGTCCTTGAACTGCCCTGTGGACTCTCTCTTAATCTCCCCTTGCACTTGGTCCGACCATTATATCATTTCATTCTCCCTCCCTGTGCACTCCCCTGCCAAACCCCCTCGCCCTAAAAACATCTGGGTTCGAGCGTGGGGCCGAGCCAATCTGGATGATCTCTCCTCCTCACTCGCTGCCTCCCCCCCTTTATTAAAGGGCTTGTCTACCCTCTTACAGGTTAAGGCTATAGAACAGTGGCTGTCTTCAGGTTGTGACGCTGTGGCACCGCTCAAACGTATCACTTCTAAGCGCGACAAAGACGCTAACCGCTGGTTTAGTAAAGAGCTTAAGGCCACCAAGTTAGCGGTACGACGCGCCGAGAGAGCCTGGAGGAGAAACTATAGCCCCACTGTACGTTTGGAGTATGTTACCATCTTGACCAAGTACAAAAAAGACATCTTGGAGGCCAAAACCACCTACTTCTCCTCCAAAATATTGGCTGCTGAAAATCAGTCCAAAGAAATATTTGCCATTGTTCACAACCTGGCGTTCTCGGACAGGTCCACCCTTAAGCCTGCCCCATCCGAGGAACTCTGCTGTTCCCTCAATAATTATTTTATCCATAAAATTGTGACCATTAAGGCCAATATTCCCCCTCCTTCTCCCTCTTTTGTTGACCCCCTGTGTCCCCTTCCCAAGGGCGAACTCACTTCCTTTCCCCTCATGACTAGAGAAACCTTGTCCACCTTAGTTCCCTTGGTTAAATCTGGTTCTCCACGTGATCCCTGCCCCGCTCATGTTCTTCGTCACATCTTTACCTCCTGCCCCGACCCTCCACTTCATCTCCTAAACAGTTCACTTGCCCAAGGTGTGGTACCTGACCCTTTGAAATCTGCAGTGATTGTGCCCATCCTGAAAAAACCCGGTTCGGACCCCTCTGTGCCTGCCAATTTCCGTCCCATCTCCCTTTTGCCATTCCTGGCAAAGGTGCTCGAGCGCCACGTCACCTGCGCTATGAGCTCCTTTGTGGAGATGCATGGAGCCCTTGCCCCCCGTCAGGCCGGCTTTCGCCCCGCACACTCTACGGAGTCCGTTGTCATTTCTGTCTTAGACAGCCTCAGGGAGGGTATGGACACTAATCAACGCCAGGCCCTGGTGCTCCTCGACCTCTCAGCCGCTTTTGACACGGTGGATCACACCATCTTACTTTCCCGTGTCAGGGCGGCGGGGATCGGGGGGACGGCCTTGGTCTGGCTTTCCTCCTTCCTGAGGGATCGCACCCAGGCTGTTCGCCTGGGTGATTTTACAGCGGACGTCCGGAAAGTTCAGTGCGGGGTCCCACAGGGGTCCTCCCTTTCCCCCCTTTTATTTAATCTTTACATTGCTCCCCTTATTTTTTCTCTGCAACAAATGGAGGTCGCCGTGTTTAACTACGCGGACGATCTCCAGCTCGTGTTTGATCTGTCTTCTTCTCCCTCTTCCACTCTTAATTTTCAATCTATCATGCTTCACATCCGGGACTGGATGAACCACAACCACCTTAAACTCAACCCGGACAAGACAGAGTTGGTGTTGACAGGTGGTTCATCCAGCCCCTGGACTCCTTCATTTTGGCCCCCTTCTCTTGGTCCCTCTCCCACTCCTGCTACCTCAGTTAAAACCCTTGGCATCAAAATTAATTCCCAACTGTCCCTTCACTCCCAGGTTAGCTCTGTGGTTTCTGCCTCTTTTCTTGCACTGCGTACTATACGCAGGGTGTCCCGTTTTTTTTCCTTTTCTGCTCTCAAGCTTATCATTCTGGCCATGGTGGTGTCCCGCCTGGACTATGGTAACGCCCTATATGCGGGTATCCCTGCATACAGTTTACGGCGTCTCCAACTCATCCAGAACCAGGCGGCCCGCCTGGTCTTTAATCTTCCGAAATTTCATCACTCCACCCCCCTCCTGAAGTCTCTACACTGGTTGCCGGTACAAGCCCGAGTCCAATTTAAGATCGCTTCCATCGCCTTTCTTGCTCGTCTAGGCTTAGCTCCAGCTTTTATCTCTTCTGAGATTACCCATTATGCTCCATGTAGAGAGCTCCGTTCGTCCTCCCAGGCCCTTCTTATGGTTCCACGTTTCCGGAGAAAAAAGTGGGGAGGCTCTAAATTTGCCACCCTGGCCCCGTCCCTGTGGAACTCCCTCCCTTTGGAAATTCGATCCCTCACTTTGTACCCACAATTCCGGAAACAACTCAAGGCCCATCTATTCAAGAAATCTTTTGAATAACCCCTCACGGCCCCCTTCCTCTTTTTCCCTCAGTAGTTTGTTAGTGGTAGCGCCAAGAAACCGCTGGTGTATGTGCGCTTTTACAAATAATTTTAAATTCAAATTCAAATTCAAAAAAACTAAGGAATGTGTCTTTCCCGAGCCCTTAACACACTTTTTTTTCTTTCTGTACTAATAGGATCTCGGCGCTCCGCCCCGAGCCCTAAAAACCATTAGCAGATCCTAACCTTCCATCCAACTACCGTCCAATCTCTCTCCTGCCTTACTTTGGGAAGGTGTTAGACCACCCTATTAACAAACGGCTCACTGTCCATTTGGAGAAACACGGTCTACTCGACTCCTCACAATCTGGCTTTCGGGCCTCCGATAGTACAGAGACTGCGGTTATTGAGATCGTTGACAACATAAGACTTACCCTGGAGAAAAAGGAGTCGGCAATCCTGGTTCTTTTAGATCTGTCTGCCACCTTTGATACCATCTCCCACAGCATTTTGAAACATCGGCTGTGGGAGGCGGGTGTCAGAGGAAAAGCCTTTGCCTGGTTTGAGAGCTATCTATCTGACAGGTCTACCACTGTGGTTGCCGACTCAATGACCTCCTGTAACCCGGTAACTGTTAAGGTTCCACAGGGCTCAATACTCAGTCCCATGTTGTTTAACCTTTACCTTACCCCTCTAGCGGTATTATCAGAGCACACGGCTTTCAGACCGTGTTGTATGCTGACGATACCCAATTGTTGGTCACCTGTGACTCTGAACTCGTCAGTACCCAAGCCCGCTCTAAGAACTGTATGGTTCAAATTAACAAATGGATGAGTGCAAACAAGTTACAACTAAACAGTAGCAAATCAGAAATTATCTTGTTTGGAAAGGCCGAGGAATTCTGGTCGCCGGATTGGTGGCCCTCGGAACTAGGCACGTATCCTCTTCCCAAATCATCTGTACGTAATCTGGGGATCACTATTGACAATTCTTTGTCCTTGAAACCCCATGTCAATCAGGTGCTAGGGGTCTGTTATGGGATTCTGCGTACTCTTCGCAACATTTTCAAATGGCTATCCACGGAAGCAAGGAAACCACTGGTGCAAGGTCTTGTTATCAGCCGTTTAGACTACGGTAATGCCTTGCTCTTAGCTTTGAATGATGATCTGCTGACCAAGCTCCAGATTCTTCAGAATACGGCGGCAAGGCTGGTCCTTAATCTTCCCCGGAGAGCTCCATCTGCCCCTAATGTTCGGACCCTCCACTGGCTTCCAATTCGTCAAAGATGTCAATTTAAAATTCTAAGTCTTGTTCATAAGTCAATGTACGGGGCTGGTCGACATTAGCTTAAAAATAAACTTAAATGGTACTTACCCGGTAGAACTTTAAGGTCATGCTCCAAACCTTATCTTGTCTGGGCCCGTATTTGAACCTCACGTAATGGAGGTCACGCCTTCGCATACCTGGCCCCCTCACTATGGAACAAACTACCCAAACACTTTTCCTCCACAACTGACCACAAATGATTCCGCAAGAAACTCAAAACTTGGCTTTTTCCTTAGCAGCCTCTAGTCGCAGACTGCTGGCTGACCTACCGTCTTCGTTTGCTGCCAGCGCCATGAGACCTCACGGTGATTTGTGCGCTATATAAGAACGTTTGACATTTGACATTTGACAGCCAGGTGCAGGGTGCTGTTTTGGCATCGGGTGCCCTGTGACTTTCAATGGGGATTCTCTGGTTCAAACAAACACTTCAGGCTCAGGCACAAAGATCTTCTGGAGGCGACCACCGGTTGGAGAGGTAAGTTGGGGTGTCGTGGGATGCCAGGACACTGTCGGTCGGGCCACCCAAGGCTTCGGGTGCAGGGGTGCCTATTGGCGTCAGATTCTTCTTACTGGCTATGGTCGCGGTCAGGGGAATACGCCAGAGAGGGACTGCAGGTGTCTACAGGAGACTAGAGAGAGGTCAAGGATCATCAGATACCAGACCTCCTTGTGTTGAGTCACTCAAACTCGGGCCATGGGCGTTGGGTGCAGAGTGGTGCAGACTCGTGGATTTGGCAGGAGCTAGAGTTTGTTTGCGAGCAAATCTGGTACTCACAGGAAATATAGTCTGGTTGGGGAAGGGAGATCAGGTCTTCCGGGCTCTGGGGGGCTGCTAGCTGCATGACACACCGGGATTTCATTGGAGCAGGTCAAGGTCGGGACATGCCAGTAGGGAGTTGCCCCTAAATACTAACTTTAGGGGCATTTCAGATAGGTAAACGTTAGGACCAGTGGGTCCATCCTTGGGTTGGGTACACTTCCTATCATGCCATCCTCCAGTGGGAGAAGGGCATGATCCTCGCTCTGGTTGCCTGGGTCCCCCCATCTTCAAGATGGCAGGGACTGAGAGTTGTGCTTCCTCTCGCGTCCCCCATCTGAGGGGTGGGGTTGGAAGAGGTGAGCACCCCTCTCCTTCTATATTGGTTTTCCAGCCGATTCTCCTGCCCAAACTGGGGGTCGTAACCGGTGTGGGCATTTGCTGGGAGCAGCAAATGGCTGGGGCAGCTCACAAATGTGGCAAGCCTTTGAATCTTCCCCTTTGTTGACCCTGCCCATCAAGGGGGAGGAGACTTGGCACCTCTGCCCAGGATGTGCTTTGCTTCAGGACCCCTAGAGTGAGAGGCTCTCGATTCAGGGGTCCAGAAACATGTCTGGGGTGGCAGCTGGTGAGCAGTCAGTCAGCCAAAACACTAGAGTCCGGTCGTTTCTCAGGGGGCATCTCTAAGATGCCCTTTGAGTGCATTTTTTCAATAAATGCCACCTCGCATCAGTGTGGGTTTAATGTGCTGAGAAGTTTAATAACAAACTTCCCTGTTCTCAGTAATCCATTATGGAGCTGTGGAGTTCATAATGACAAACTCCCAGACCATATACTATTTTTGGCTGTACTGAACCCAAGAATAGACGCAGGCAGTGTAGGGGTACATGGCTCATGCCACTGTACCCCTCACCAATGGTAACGTGCACCGTGCAAGAGGGGTGGCTTACCTATACCAGAGGCAGTGGCTGTAGACCTGCTACACAGGGATATGTGCCATGTCGAATCTTCATTTTTCTCAGCACCAAAACATGCAGCCTGCAGTAGCAGTGTTTGTGTGTGTTACGGTACAGGGCCTCTAATGGTGGCACAGTATGTGCTGCAGCCCTGGAAGGCATTCACTGGTCACAGGGCACTTGGTACCTATGGTACCTTTTCTAAGGGACTTACATGTTGCTAGGGAGATGTCAATTTGGGAGTACAAAGTACAAATTTAGGGAAAGAACATAGTCCTTGGGTACCTGGGTGGCACTGCACACTCAGTCAAACTGCAAAAAGTGGGGGGGGCAACCATGCAAAAAGGGGCACTTACCTACACAACCCCCCGCCCCCACCAAACAAAGGAGGAGGAGACTATCCTTTCCCTAGAGAGTCTTCATTGTCTAAGAGGAAGAACCTGGCAAGCCCATCTGCATCAGCATAGGCTGTCCCAGGTCTATGTTCCACTGTAAAGTCCATTCCCTGTAGGGTGATGGACCACCTCAAAAGTTTAGGATTTTCACCTTTCATTTGCATTAGCCATTTGAGAGGTCAGTAGTCAGTTTGAACTATAAAGTGAACACCAAACAAGTATGATCTCAACTTTCTAAGGGTCCAAACCACAGCAAGGGCCTCCCTCTCAATGGCACTCCAATGCTGCTCCCTAGGGAGTACCCTCCTGTTTATAAAAGCAACAGGCTGGTCTTGGCCAACCTCCTGTAGTGCCCATTCAAGTCAAGGAATGCCCTGACTTGGGTCGGGTTGTTGGAGCCACCCAGTCCAGGATAGCTTGGATCTTGGCTTGTAGGGGTTGTACTTGGCCTCCAACAACAAAGTGGCCCAAGTACACAACTGTGGCCTGCCCTATCTGTCATTTGGTTTCCTTGATAATTAGGCCTGCAGTTTGCAGGGCTTTTAACACCTTCCCCGGGATTATTAGGAGATCCTGCCACGTGGAGCTAAAGAAGGCATTATCATCAAGATATGCTGCACTAAAGGCCTCCAATCCAGCATGATTCCCCAACTCGTGGAAGGTAACAGGGGCATTCTTTAAACCAAAGGGCCTAACAGTAAACTAATAATGCCCATCAGGTGTGGAGGTTACTGTTTTTTCTTTGGCTCCTGGGCCATGCCAATCTGCAAGTACTCTGCAGTTAAGTCAAAGGTACTAAGCAATGTGGCTGTACCAAGTTTATCTATCAACTCATCAGCTCTTGGTATGGGGGGAGCATCTGGTTTGGTGAGAAGAGACCTCTGTAGTCCACAGAAAACCTAATTTCTCTCTTTCCACCCCATGGATGAGGTTTGGAGACTAGGTCAAAGGTCAACATTTCTTTATTTCGGTTTAATTAAAACCATAAAAGATACATCACAAATGTTCACATGTTATTTAGGTACAACTGATACAGCTTCGCCTTCAATTAGTAACACTTCACCAAGGTAAAGGGCAATCGCAAGAATAGACAATAGAATATAGAATGACCTAGCCGCAATATAACAAATAAAATATATACTATAATAAATACATTAAAACTAGGCATTAGTTGTTTTAAAAAATCATTTGTATGGAGCGCTTGAATCAGTATCCATTACTCGATAATAACCTCATCCTCCATTATTTATACCTTTCAGTGGAATTTCTTACATGATCTTCTGAAAACGCTAAATACTTTTTTAGTGCAATTATAAAGTCACAAAGTTACCTTGTAACACCATTAAGTCATAAAGTGTGTGTGCATAGCTTACTAAAACCATAGGCTTAAGTGCACATATTTGTAAATCTTTGAAACTTCAGCCCAGCTTTAGCTCTTATGAAACTCACATTAAATAAATATCTGCTAACACTGAAAACAAGTTTTTAAGAGGTATCTGTTTTCAATATTCTTTCCGCCTCTAGACAAAACCTAGTATTCATGTTTCTACAAATGGGTTGGATCCATTTTCTAATGGGTTTATCATATGCGGGACAGAAAAATAATACATGTAAATCATTTTCTTTAATCTCATTTTGACATAATACACAGAACTCATTATTATTTCCATCATAATTACTAACCCATTTTGATGTGTTCACATTAATTTGTAGCACGCCATATCTACACTTCATGTATAAAGATTTGGCTAGTTGTGGGCGTGCTTCATCCAGAAAAGACTCAAAGCTTGCTACTTCTTTAAAAAGAAGGAACTTTGTTGTTAGTGTACCAAGTACCGAACTATGTGGCACACTATTTTGAATGTAAGCACAGAAGGTGGATTTTAGCAGTTTCCTTGAAAGTATTGTCAACTGAGAGACATGCTTGAGCCGCAGGATGCTCCTACTCTGATCAATCTTTAGGATCTCGTCTAAGCTTTCCTTATAGTGTGTCAGTTCTATAGTTGACCAGAGTCGCACCCAAATTAGTAGCGGCCTTAATATAGCGTGGTGGTCTGTTCGTTTAACATTTAGGTCCATACAATTGGAATTAAGGGTGTTCGTACAGGTAGGCTTAATAATCTTCTAAAAAAATTTGTTTTCTCCTAGTTCAAAACTCTTTTTACAGCAGGGCCCCCAAATTTAAGCCCCATAAAGAGAGGCTGATTGTGCTCTATGTTTAAATACCTCCAAGGCGGAGGACACCGCTTTCGTGTCTCTTTATTATCGGCAATGAATTTTGAAGCAATGTAATCTTGTTTTTTTCCAAATGTGGTTTCCAAGATAATTTTGTGTCTAGGGTTATACCCAAATAATTAAAACTTTGCACATACTCTAACCTTTGGTTGTTAATCACATAGGGCCTGATTCACACAATGAACTTAAGACTCAATCCTAAACTTACTACTATTTTGGTATTCACAGAATGTACTTACTACTTTTGGCATTCACGGAATGAACTTACTACTTTTGGTATTCACAGAAGTTAGGATTTTGTCTTAAATTTGTCTTAAGACAGACTTAAGACAGACTTAAGACAGATTTAAGACAAACTTAAGACAGACTTAAGACAGACTTAAGACAGTCTTAAGACTAACTTAAGACAGACTTAAGACAGACTTAAGACAGACTTAAGACAAAATCCTACCTTAAGTCTGTCTTAAGTCTGTCTTAAGTTTGTCTTAAGACAGACTTAAGACAGACTTAAGACAGACTTAAGACAAACTTAAGACAGACTTAAGACAGACTTAAGACTAACTTAAGACAAAATCCTAACTTCTGTGAATACCAAAAGTAGTAAGTGCATTCTGTGAATACCAAAATAGTAGTAAGTTTAGGATTGAGTCTTAAGTTCATTCTGTGAATGCGAAAAGTAGTAAGTGCATTCTGTGAATACCAAAATACTAGTAAGTTTAGGACTGAGTCTTAAGTTCATTCTGTGAATCGGGCCCTAAGGGCCTCATTTATGAGAAATGACGCCTTGCTGCGTGAAAGCAGCGATGCGCCACTTCTCAGTGTGTACTCCTTGCGACATACCTGATGCGTCATATTTAATGTATGATGCATCAAATCGCAAGGAGTTACAGATACGTCAGTATTTCTGACGTATCTGTAAGCGCAAAAATGACGCATTGTTGGAGTGTAAATTGCAAAAAACACAGTTGATGGACAGAATGTACAACAATGTCATACATTCACCCCAGTACAAGGATCTGGGCCTAAATCCATCGTTTTTTTGCACTCCACACCACCCTGGGTTAGACACTGGCTATATGCAAATCAGCTCTGACCCTGTGCCTCATGGAAACAGTCCAGCCCGAACTACCAAGCCATGTCTTTCCCAGACCGGAATCAAGCATCCAAGGACCGGTTTCTGGCTATCAGCCTTCATCAGCCTGGATAGCTTGACTCCAGTGGTGTGGAGAGCCTGGGACTCACGTCTGAGCATACCCAGCCCACTCGGGGTGAAAATTGCAAAAAACACAGTTGATGGACAGAATGTAGAACAATGTCATACATTCACCCCAGTACAAGGATCTGGGCCTAAATCCATCGTTTTTTTGCACTCCACACCACCCTGGGTTAGACACTGGCTATATGCAAATCAGCTCTGACCCTGTGCCTCATGGGAACAGTCCAGTCCGAACTACCAAGCCATGTCTTTCCCAGACCGGAATCAAGCATCCAAGGACCGGTTTCTGGCTATCAGCCTTCATCAGCCTGGATAGCTTGACTCCAGTGGTGTGGAGAGCCTGGGACTCACGTCTGAGCATACCCAGCCCACTCGGGGTGAAAATTGCAAAAAACACAGTTGATGGACAGAATGTAGAACAATGTCATACATTCACCCCAGTACAAGGATCTGGGCCTAAATCCATCGTTTTTTTGCACTCCACACCACCCTGGGTTAGACACTGGCTATATGCAAATCAGCTCTGACCCTGTGCCTCAAGGGAACAGTCCAGTCCGATCTACCAAGCCATGTCTTTCCCAGACCGGAATCAAGCATCCGAGGACCGGTTTCTGGCTATCAGCCTTCATCAGCCTGGATAGCTTGACTCCAGTGGTGTGGAGAGCCTGGGACTCACGTCTGAGCATACCCAGCCCACTCGGGGTGAAAATTGCAAAAAACACAGTTGATGGACAGAATGTAGAACAATGTCATACATTCACCCCAGTACAAGGATCTGGGCCTAAATCCATCGTTTTTTTGCACTCCACACCACCCTGGGTTAGACACTGGCTATATGCAAATCAGCTCTGACCCTGTGCCTCAAGGGAACAGTCCAGTCCGATCTACCAAGCCATGTCTTTCCCAGACCGGAATCAAGCATCCGAGGACCGGTTTCTGGCTATCAGCCTTCATCAGCCTGGATAGCTTGACTCCAGTGGTGTGGAGAGCCTGGGACTCACGTCTGAGCATACCCAGCCCACTCGGGGTGAAAATTGCAAAAAACACAGTTGATGGACAGAATGTAGAACAATGTCATACATTCACCCCAGTACAAAGATCTGGGCCTAAATCCATCGTTTTTTTGCACTCCACACCACCCTGGGTTAGACACTGGCTATATGCAAATCAGCTCTGACCCTGTGCCTCATGGGAACAGTCCAGTCCGAACTACCAAGCCATGTCTTTCCCAGACCGGAATCAAGCATCCAAGGACCAGTTTCTGGCTATCAGCCTTCATCAGCCTGGATAGCTTGACTCCAGTGGTGTGGAGAGCAAGGGACTCACGTCTGAGCATACCCAGCCCACTCGGGGTGAAAATTGCAAAAAACACAGTTGATGGACAGAATGTAGAACAATGTCATACATTCACCCCAGTACAAGGATCTGGGCCTAAATCAATCGTTTTTTTGCACTCCACACCACCCTGGGTTAGACACTGGCTATATGCAAATCAGCTCTGACCCTGTGCCTCATGGGAACAGTCCAGTCCGAACTACCAAGCCATGTCTTTCCCAGACCGGAATCAAGCATCCAAGTACCGGTTTCTGGCTATCAGCCTTCATCAGCCTGGATAGCTTGACTCCAGTGGTGTGGAGAGCCTGGGACTCACGTCTGAGCATACCCAGCCCACTCGGGTGAAAATTGCAAAAAACACAGTTGATGGACAGAATGTAGAACAATGTCATACATTCACCCCAGTACAAGGATCTGGGCCTAAATCCATCGTTTTTTTGCACTCCACACCACCCTGGGTTAGACACTGGCTATATGCAAATCAGCTCTGACCCTGTGCCTCATGGGAACAGTCCAGTCCGAACTACCAAGCCATGTCTCTCCCAGACCGGAATCAAGCATCCAAGGACCGGTTTCTGGCTATCAGCCTTCATCAGCCTGGATAGCTTGACTCCAGTGGTGTGGAGAGCCTGGGACTCACGTCTGAGCATACCCAGCCCACTCGGGGTGAAAATTGCAAAAAACACAGTTGATGGACAGAATGTAGAACAATGTCATACATTCACCCCAGTACAAGGATCTGGGCCTAAATCCATCGTTTTTTTGCACTCCACACCACCCTGGGTTAGACACTGGCTATATGCAAATCAGCTCTGACCCTGTGCCTCATGGGAACAGTCCAGTCCGAACTACCAAGCCATGTCTTTCCCAGACCGGAATCAAGCATCCAAGGACCGGTTTCTGGCTATCAGCCTTCATCAGCCTGGATAGCTTGACTCCAGTGGTGTGGAGAGCCTGGGACTCACGTCTGAGCATACCCAGCCCACTCGGGGTGAAAATTGCAAAAAACACAGTTGATGGACAGAATGTAGAACAATGTCATACATTCACCCCAGTACAAGGATCTGGGCCTAAATCCATCGTTTTTTTGCACTCCACACCACCCTGGGTTAGACACTGGCTATATGCAAATCAGCTCTGACCCTGTGCCTCATGGGAACAGTCCAGTCCGAACTACCAAGCCATGTCTTTCCCAGACCGGAATCAAGCATCCAAGGACCGGTTTCTGGCTATCAGCCTTCATCAGCCTGGATAGCTTGACTCCAGTGGTGTGGAGAGCCTGGGACTCACGTCTGAGCATACCCAGCCCACTCGGGGTGAAAATTGCAAAAAACACAGTTGATGGACAGAATGTAGAACAATGTCATACATTCACCCCAGTACAAGGATCTGGGCCTAAATCCATCGTTTTTTTGCACTCCACACCACCCTGGGTTAGACACTGGCTATATGCAAATCAGCTCTGACCCTGTGCCTCATGGGAACAGTCCAGTCCGAACTACCAAGCCATGTCTTTCCCAGACCGGAATCAAGCATCCAAGGACCGGTTTCTGGCTATCAGCCTTCATCAGCCTGGATAGCTTGACTCCAGTGGTGTGGAGAGCCTGGGACTCACGTCTGAGCATACCCAGCCCACTCGGGGTGAAAATTGCAAAAAACACAGTTGATGGACAGAATGTAGAACAATGTCATACATTCACCCCAGTACAAGGATCTGGGCCTAAATCCATCATTTTTTTGCACTCCACACCACCCTGGGTTAGACACTGGCTATATGCAAATCAGCTCTGACCCTGTGCCTCATGGGAACAGTCCAGTCCGAACTACCAAGCCATGTCTTTCCCAGACCGGAATCAAGCATCCAAGGACCGGTTTCTGGCTATCAGCCTTCATCAGCCTGGATAGCTTGACTCCAGTGGTGTGGAGAGCCTGGGACTCACGTCTGAGCATACCCAGCCCACTCGGGGTGAAAATTGCAAAAAACCCAGTTGAAGAACAGAATGTAGAACAATGTCATACATTCACCCCAGTACAAGGATCTGGGCCTAAATCCATCATTTTTTTGTACTCCACACCACCCTGGGTTAGACACTGGCTATATGCAAATCAGCTCTGACCCTGTGCCTCATGGGAACAGTCCAGTCCGAACTACTAAGCCATGTCTTTCCCAGACCGGAATCAAGCATCCAAGGACCGGTTTCTGGCTATCAGCCTTCATCAGCCTGGATAGCTTGACTCCAGTGGTGTGGAGAGCCTGGGACTCACGTCTGAGCATACCCAGCCCACTCGGGGTCAAAATTGCAAAAAACACAGTTGATGGACAGAATGTAGAACAATGTCATACATTCACCCCAGTACAAGGATCTGGGCCTAAATCCATCGTTTTTTTGCACTCCACACCACCCTGGGTTAGACACTGGCTATATGCAAATCAGCTCTGACCCTGTGCCTCATGGGAACAGTCCAGTCCGAACTACCAAGCCATGTCTTTCCCAGACCGGAATCAAGCATCCAAGGACCGGTTTCTGGCTATCAGCCTTCATCAGCCTGGATAGCTTGACTCCAGTGGTGTGGAGAGCCTGGGACTCACGTCTGAGCATACCCAGCCCACTCGGGGTGAAAATTGCAAAAAACACAGTTGATGGACAGAATGTAGAACAATGTCATACATTCACCCCAGTACAAGGATCTGGGCCTAAATCCATCGTTTTTTTGCACTCCACACCACCCTGGGTTAGACACTGGCTATATGCAAATCAGCTCTGACCCTGTGCCTCATGGGAACAGTCCAGTCCGAACTACCAAGCCATGTCTTTCCCAGACCGGAATCAAGCATCCAAGGACCGGTTTCTGGCTATCAGCCTTCATCAGCCTGGATAGCTTGACTCCAGTGGTGTGGAGAGCCTGGGACTCACGTCTGAGCATACCCAGCCCACTCGGGGTGAAAATTGCAAAAAACACAGTTGATGGACAGAATGTAGAACAATGTCATACATTCACCCCAGTACAAGGATCTGGGCCTAAATCCATCGTTTTTTTGCACTCCACACCACCCTGGGTTAGACACTGGCTATATGCAAATCAGCTCTGACCCAGTGACTCATGGGAACAGTCCAGTCCGAACTACCAAGCCATGTCTTTCCCAGACCGGAATCAAGCATCCAAGGACCGGTTTCTGGCTATCAGCCTTCATCAGCCTGGATAGCTTGACTCCAGTGGTGTGGAGAGCCTGGGACTCACGTCTGAGCATACCCAGCCCACTCGGGGTGAAAATTGCAAAAAACCCAGTTGAAGAACAGAATGTAGAACAATGTCATACATTCACCCCAGTACAAGGATCTGGGCCTAAATCCATCGTTTCTTTGCACTCCACACCACCCTGGGTTAGACACTGGCTATATGCAAATCAGCTCTGACCCTGTGCCTCATGGGAACAGTCCAGTCCGAACTACCAAGCCATGTCTTTCCCAGACCGGAATCAAGCATCCAAGGACCGGTTTCTGGCTATCAGCCTTCATCAGCCTGGATAGCTTGACTCCAGTGGTGTGGAGAGCCTGGGACTCACGTCTGAGCATACCCAGCCCACTCGGGGTGAAAATTGCAAAAAACACAGTTGATGGACAGAATGTAGAACAATGTCATACATTCACCCCAGTACAAGGATCTGGGCCTAAATCCATCATTTTTTTGCACTCCACACCACCCTGGGTTAGACACTGGCTATATGCAAATCAGCTCTGACCCTGTGCCTCATTTGAACAGTCCAGTCCGAACTACCAAGCCATGTCTTTCCCAGACCGGAATCAAGCATCCAAGGACCGGTTTCTGGCTATCAGCCTTCATCAGCCTGGATAGCTTGACTCCAGTGGTGTGGAGAGCCTGGGACTCACGTCTGAGCATACCCAGCCCACTCGGGGTGAAAATTGCAAAAAACACAGTTGATGGACAGAATGTAGAACAATGTCATACATTCACCCCAGTACAAGGATCTGGGCCTAAATCCATCGTTTTTTTGCACTCCACACCACCCTGGGTTAGACACTGGCTATATGCAAATCAGCTCTGACCCTGTGCCTCATGGGAACAGTCCAGTCCGAACTACCAAGCCATGTCTTTTCCAGACCGGAATCAAGCATCCAAGGACCGGTTTCTGGCTATCAGCCTTCATCAGCCTGGATAGCTTGACTCCAGTGGTGTGGAGAGCCTGGGACTCACGTCTGAGCATACCCAGCCCACTCGGGGTGAAAATTGCAAAAAACACAGTTGATGGACAGAATGTAGAACAATGTCATACATTCACCCCAGTACAAGGATCTGGGCCTAAATCCATCGTTTTTTTGCACTCCACACCACCCTGGGTTAGACACTGGCTATATGCAAATCAGCTCTGACCCTGTGACTCATGGGAACAGTCCAGTCCGAACTACCAAGCCATGTCTTTCCCAGACCGGAATCAAGCATCCAAGGACCGGTTTCTGGCTATCAGCCTTCATCAGCCTGGATAGCTTGATTCCAGTGGTGTGGAGAGCCTGGGACTCACGTCTGAGCATACCCAGCCCACTCGGGGTGAAAATTGCAAAAAACCCAGTTGAAGAACAGAATGTAGAACAATGTCATACATTCACCCCAGTACAAGGATCTGGGCCTAAATCCATCGTTTTTTTGCACTCCACACCACCCTGGGTAAGACACTGGCTATATGCAAATCAGCTCTGACCCTGTGCCTCATGGGAACAGTCCAGTCCGAACTACCAAGCCATGTCTTTCCCAGACCGGAATCAAGCATCCAAGGACCGGTTTCTGGCTATCAGCCTTCATCAGCCTGGATAGCTTGACTCCAGTGGTGTGGAGAGCCTGGGACTCACGTCTGAGCATACCCAGCCCACTCGGGGTGAAAATTGCAAAAAACACAGTTGATGGACAGAATGTAGAACAATGTCATACATTCACCCCAGTACAAGGATCTGGGCCTAAATCCATCGTTTTTTTGCACTCCACACCACCCTGGGTTAGACACTGGCTATATGCAAATCAGCTCTGACCCTGTGCCTCATGGGAACAGTCCAGTCCGAACTACCAAGCCATGTGTTTCCCAGACCGGAATCAAGCATCCTAGGACCGGTTTCTGGCTATCAGCCTTCATCAGCCTGGATAGCTTGACTCCAGTGGTGTGGAGAGCCTGGGACTCACGTCTGAGCATACCCAGCCCACTCGGGGTGAAAATTGCAAAAAACACAGTTGATGGACAGAATGTAGAACAATGTCATACATTCACCCCAGTACAAGGATCTGGGCCTAAATCCATCATTTGTTTGCACTCCACACCACCCTGGGTTAGACACTGGCTATATGCAAATCAGCTCTGACCCTGTGCCTCATGGGAACAGTCCAGTCCGAACTACCAAGCCATGTCTTTCCCAGACCGGAATCAAGCATCCAAGGACCGGTTTCTGGCTATCAGCCTTCATCAGCCTGGATAGCTTGACTCCAGTGGTGTGGAGAGCCTGGGACTCACGTCTGAGCATACCCAGCCCACTCGGGGTGAAAATTGCAAAAAACACAGTTGATGGACAGAATGTAGAACAATGTCACACATTCACCCCAGTACAAGGATCTGGGCCTAAATCCATCGTTTTTTTGCACTCCACACCACCCTGGGTTAGACACTGGCTATATGCAAATCAGCTCTGACCCTGTGCCTCATGGGAACAGTCCAGTCCGAACTACCAAGCCATGTCTTTCCCAGACCGGAATCAAGCATCCAAGGACCGGTTTCTGGCTATCAGCCTTCATCAGCCTGGATAGCTTGACTCCAGTGGTGTGGAGAGCCTGGGACTCACGTCTGAGCATACCAAGCCCACTTGGGGTGAAAATTGCAAAAAACACAGTTGATGGACAGAATGTAGAACAATGTCATACATTCACCCCAGTACAAGGATCTGGGCCTAAATCCATCGTTTTTTTGCACTCCACACCACCCTGGGTTAGACACTGGCTATATGCAAATCAGCTCTGACCCTGTGCCTCATGGGAACAGTCCAGTCCGAACTACCAAGCCATGTCTTTCCCAGACCGGAATCAAGCATCCAAGGACCGCTTTCTGGCTATCAGCCTTCATCAGCCTGGATAGCTTGACTCCAGTGGTGTGGAGAGCATGGGACTCACGTCTGAGCATACCCAGCCCACTCGGGGTGAAAATTGCAAAAAACACAGTTGATGGACAGAATGTAGAACAATGTCATACATTCACCCCAGTACAAGGATCTGGGCCTAAATCCATTGTTTTTTTGCACTCCACACCACCCTGGGTTAGACACTGGCTATATGCAAATCAGCTCTGACCCTGTGCCTCATGGGAACAGTCCAGTCCAAACTACCAAGCCATGTCTTTCCCAGACCGGAATCAAGCATCCAAGGACCGGTTTCTGGCTATCAGCCTTCATCAGCCTGGATAGCTTGACTCCAGTGGTGTGGAGAGCCTGGGACTCACGTCTGAGCATACCCAGCCCACTCGGGGTGAAAATTGCAAAAAACACAGTTGATGGACAGAATGTAGAACAATGTCATTCTGATAGCCAGAAACCGGTCCTTGGATGCTTGATTCCGGTCTGGGAAAGACATGGCTTGGTAGTTCGGACTGGACTGTTCCCATGAGGCACAGGGTCAGAGCTGATTTGCATATAGCCAGTGTCTAACCTAGGGTGGTGTGGAGTGCAAAAAAACGATGGATTTAGGCCCAGATCTTTGTACTGGGGTGAATGTATGACATTGTTCTACATTCTGTCCATCAACTGTGTTTTTTGCAATTTTCACCCCGAGTGGGCTGGGTATGCTCAGACGTGAGTCCCAGGCTCTCCACACCACTGGAGTCAAGCTATCCAGGCTGATGAAGGCTGATAGCCAGAAACCGGTCCTTGGATGCTTGATTCCGGTCTGGGAAAGACATGGCTTGGTAGTTCGGACTGGACTGTTCCCATGAGGCACAGGGTCAGAGCTGATTTGCATATAGCCAGTGTCTAACCTAGGGTGGTGTGGAGTGCAAAAAAACGATGGATTTAGGCCCAGATCTTTGTACTGGGGTGAATGTATGACATTGTTCTACATTCTGTCCATCAACTGTGTTTTTTGCAATTTTCACCCCGAGTGGGCTGGGTATGCTCAGACGTGAGTCCCAGGCTCTCCACACCACTGGAGTCAAGCTATCCAGGCTGATGAAGGCTGATAGCCAGAAACCGGTCCTTGGATGCTTGATTCCGGTCTGGGAAAGACATGGCTTGGTAGTTCGGACTGGACTGTTCCCATGAGGCACAGGGTCAGAGCTGATTTGCATATAGCCAGTGTCTAACCTAGGGTGGTGTGGAGTGCAAAAAAACGATGGATTTAGGCCCAGATCTTTGTACTGGGGTGAATGTATGACATTGTTCTACATTCTGTCCATCAACTGTGTTTTTTGCAATTTTCACCCCGAGTGGGCTGGGTATGCTCAGACGTGAGTCCCAGGCTCTCCACACCACTGGAGTCAAGCTATCCAGGCTGATGAAGGCTGATAGCCAGAAACCGGTCCTTGGATGCTTGATTCCGGTCTGGGAAAGACATGGCTTGGTAGTTCGGACTGGACTGTTCCCATGAGGCACAGGGTCAGAGCTGATTTGCATATAGCCAGTGTCTAACCTAGGGTGGTGTGGAGTGCAAAAAAACGATGGATTTAGGCCCAGATCTTTGTACTGGGGTGAATGTATGACATTGTTCTACATTCTGTCCATCAACTGTTTTTTTGCAATTTTCACCCCGAGTGGGCTGGGTATGCTCAGACGTGAGTCCCAGGCTCTCCACACCACTGGAGTCAAGCTATCCAGGCTGATGAAGGCTGATAGCCAGAAACCGGTCCTTGGATGCTTGATTCCGTTCTGGGAAAGACATGGCTTGGTAGTTCGGACTGGACTGTTCCCATGAGGCACAGGGTCAGAGCTGATTTGCATATAGCCAGTGTCTAACCTAGGGTGGTGTGGAGTGCAAAAAAACGATGGATTTAGGCCCAGATCTTTGTACTGGGGTGAATGTATGACATTGTTCTACATTCTGTCCATCAACTGTGTTTTTTGCAATTTTCACCCCGAGTGGGCTGGGTATGCTCAGACGTGAGTCCCAGGCTCTCCACACCACTGGAGTCAAGCTATCCAGGCTGATGAAGGCTGATAGACAGAAACCGGTCCTTGGATGCTTGATTCCGGTCTGGGAAAGACATGGCTTGGTAGTTCGGACTGGACTGTTCCCATGAGGCACAGGGTCAGAGCTGATTTGCATATAGCCAGTGTCTAACCTAGGGTGGTGTGGAGTGCAAAAAAACGATGGATTTAGGCCCAGATCTTTGTACTGGGGTGAATGTATGACATTGTTCTACATTCTGTCCATCAACTGTGTTTTTTGCAATTTTCACCCCGAGTGGGCTGGGTATGCTCAGACGTGAGTCCCAGGCTCTCCACACCACTGGAGTCAAGCTATCCAGGCTGATGAAGGCTGATAGCCAGAAACCGGTCCTTGGATGCTTGATTCCGGTCTGGGAAAGACATGGCTTGGTAGTTCGGACTGGACTGTTCCCATGAGGCACAGGGTCAGAGCTGATTTGCATATAGCCAGTGTCTAGCCTAGGGTGGTGTGGAGTGCAAGAAAACGATGGATTTAGGCCCAGATCTTTGTACTGGGGTGAATGTATGACATTGTTCTACATTCTGTCCATCAACTGTGTTTTTTGCAATTTTCACCCCGAGTGGGCTGGGTATGCTCAGACGTGAGTCCCAGGCTCTCCACACCACTGGAGTCAAGCTATCCAGGCTGATGAAGGCTGATAGCCAGAAACCGGTCCTTGGATGTTTGATTCACTCGCTGCTTCCGCCCTGAGTGATCGCTCCCCTCGCTGCTCCTCACAGCGTGGTATCGTATTGCTGCATTGTAACCAAGTAGTGATATCTGCATAGCGCATTGTAACCAAGTTGTGATATTTGCATAGCTCCTATTTTTAGTAAGCTTCGTAATTTCATAGCTCTATTATCCCACAGCGCTTACATTGCTTTGATTGCATTGTTGTGTGTGATTTCCCCCGGCGCCCTGCTCTGACCTCCCCTCCATTTTGATACTGCTGTTGTTGTGTTCCCCTGAGCCCGCCACGCCTCCCAGCTGAGCCTCCCTCCCACAAGCACTCAAAAGCATTCCCCAAACCTCGCAGCGCTGTGATTCACTCGCTGCTTCCGCCCTGAGTGATCGCTCCCCTCGCTGCTCCTCACAGCGTGGTATCGTATTGCTGCATTGTAACCAAGTAGTGATATCTGCATAGCGCATTGTAACCAAGTTGTGATATTTGCATAGCTCCTATTTTTAGTAAGCTTCGTAATTTCATAGCGCTATTATCCCACAGCGCTTACATTGCTTTGATTGCATTGTTGTGTGTGATTTCCCCCGGCGCCCTGCTCTGACCTCCCCTCCATTTTGATACTGCTGTTGTTGTGTTCCCCTGAGCCCGCCACGCCTCCCAGCTGAGCCGCCCTCGCCCCTCCCCCTCCACTATCCATATATGACAGTAGTTCCCGCGCGCAGCGTTCACGCGCAGCGTCCGCGCCCAATCCGCGCCGAAGGTGCGCCAAAGGTAAGCCCGTCTACGCCCGTCCGCGCCTGGACCGCGCCCAGTGCCAGACCCCCTGCTCCTCGCGCTGCCCAGCCCCCCCGCACTACCTACGATGCCGCCACCCTCCTAGCCCTTAACCCTGGTCGCGCCCCCAACTGCGTCCAAGCCGCTCCTGGACGCACCCATGGACCGTTCTCCTGCTTCTCCTGCAAATTTAGCGGCACCTACAACATCTCCGCTACGACCACACCACAGATTCCCGACCCCAACCACCTACAATGCATCCTTCTCAACACCCGCTCGGTCCACAGGCACGCCATTGACCTTTGGAACCTCCTAGACACCATCTCTCCTGACGTCGCCTTCCTAACGGAAACATGGATGAACGCTTCCTCCGCCCCTGACATCGCCATCGCTATCCCAGATGACTATAAGATCACACGCAAGGACCGCACCGACCATACAGGAGGTGGAATCGCTATCGTCCATAAGAAATCCATCCGCATCTCTACCAGCTCCGACGCCAACCTCGCTAACTCCGAACACCTTCACTTCCAGATCCACATCGACCCCAAGACAACTCTCAGAGGCACCCTCCTCTACAGACCACCAGGACCCCGCGCTAAATTCAGTGAAGACTTCACGGACTTCATCACCCCACACGCGCTCCCCTCCAAAGACTACATCCTTCTGGGAGACCTCAACTTCCACCTCGAAAAGATCAACGACCGCAACACCGCCACCCTCTTAGACAACCTCGCCAACCTCGGACTTAAACAACTGGTCACTTCCCCCACCCACATCGCAGGTCACACACTCGACCCCATCTTCACCTCCAGCAACCATGTCTCCTTCAGCCACACTACGGATCTCATCTGGACTGACCACAGCTGCGTTCACTTCACCTACAACAAGCCGAAACCCATCATCCACCTCCAACCAACTCTACAAAGAAACTGGAACAAAATCACCACGGATCAGATCTCCACATCGCTCCTTCGAACCTCCCCAGCCCTCTCTTCTAACGCCAACGAAGCCGCCTCCAACCTCACCCTTTGGTTATCCAACACCGCCGACACCTTAGCACCACTGAAAAAACGTCAACACAAACTTGGCAACAAGAAGGCCTCATGGTTCAACGATGATCTCAAGAAGTCCAAGAAACTATGCCGCTCCCTTGAAAAGGCCTGGAAAAAAGACCCATCCACCAGCAACAAGGACGCCTTCAAAAGCGCCACCCGTACTCACCACCAACTGATCCGAAAAGCCAAGAAAACAGCATTCAAGGATCGACTTGACAACAACGCCCACAACAGCAAGGAACTTTTCAACATCGTCAAGGAATTTTCCAACCCCTCGGCCAACTCCAACGACATCACCCCCTCTCAAACCCTCTGCGACTCCCTAGCCTCTTTTTTCCACAACAAGATTGCTGACATCCACAACAGCTTTGACAACCAACCCGGAAGCCAACCCACCCTACCATCTGCTGACCATCTTCCCCCCGTAAACACCCTTAACGCCTGGAACCCAATCTCCACTGAGGACACCATCCGCCTGATGAATTCCATCCACTCTGGATCCCCCACAGACCCATGCCCTCACCACATCTTCAACAAAGCAGACTCCGTCATAGCTCCGCACCTCCGAGACGTCATCAACTGCTCCTTCAACTCCGCTACCTTCCCAGAAGACTGGAAACACGCTGAACTCACCGCCCTTCTGAAAAAACCAACAGCAGACCCCACCGAACTCAAAAACTACCGCCCCATCTCGCTCCTTCCATTCCCGGCCAAAGTCATCGAGAAAGCCGTCAACAACCAGCTCGCCGCCTTCCTCGAAGCCAACAAATCACTCGACCCCTCACAATCTGGCTTCCGAGCCAAACACAGCACTGAGACCGCCCTCATCGCAGCAACAGACGACATTCGAACTCTACTGGACAATGGAGACACAGTCGCCCTCATCCTCCTCGACCTCTCTGCAGCCTTCGACACAGTCTGCCACAGCACCCTTTTACAACGCCTCAGAAGCATCGGAATCCAAGGAAAAGCACTGGAATGGATCACCTCGTTCCTCACCGGAAGAACCCAGAGAGTCCACCTCCCACCATTCAAGTCCGAGGCCTCTGAAATCATCTGCGGCGTACCTCAAGGATCCTCACTCAGTCCCACCCTCTTCAACGTATACATGAGCCCCCTCGCGGCCATCGCCCGCCAACACAACCTCAACATCATCTCTTACGCGGACGACACTCAACTGATCCTTTCTCTCACCAAGGACCCCAGCACCGCCAAAACTAACCTACACGAAGGAATGAAAGAAGTCGCCGAATGGATGAAACAAAGCCGTTTGAAACTGAATTCAGACAAAACAGAAGTCCTCATCTTAGGTACATCCCCCTCTGCATGGGACGACTCCTGGTGGCCGGAAGCCCTCGGAAAAGCACCCATCCCGACAGACCACGCACGGAACCTTGGCGTCATCCTGGATTCTTCACTCTCCATGAACAGACAAGTCAACGCCGTATCCTCTTCCTGCTTTAACATTCTTCGCATGCTCAGAAAAACATTTCGCTGGATCCCCTCCGAAACAAGGAAAACAGTCACCCACGCTCTAGTCACGAGCCGACTGGACTACGGAAACACCCTCTACGCAGGCACCACCGCTAAACTCCAGAAGAAACTACAACGAATCCAAAACGCCTCAGCCAGGCTCATACTAGACATCGCACGCAACGAACACATCTCTGGTCACCTTAAAGACCTCCACTGGCTACCCGTCAATAAGAGGATCACTTTCCGACTGCTTACCCACGCACACAAATCACTCTACGACATCGGACCAGATTGCCTCAACTCTCGACTGTCCTTCTACACCCCCTCCCGCCAACTTCGCTCTTCCAGCCAAGCCTTCGCCACTGTACCTCGCATCAACAAGACCACCATGGGAGGCAGATCCTTTTCATACCTGGCTGCCAAAACATGGAACTCACTCCCCGCTTACCTTCGCCTCACCCAGAATCACCTAGCGTTCAGAAAGCAGCTTAAAACGTGGATATTTGACAAATAATCCTCCTCCCCTTCCTAAGCGCCTTGAAACCCTCTGGGTATGTAGTGCGCTATACAAATTTTATGACTTGACTTGACATTCCGGTCTGGGAAAGACATGGCTTGGTAGTTCGGACTGGACTGTTCCCATGAGGCACAGGGTCAGAGCTGATTTGCATATAGCCAGTGTCTAACCTAGGGTGGTGTGGAGTGCAAAAAAACGATGGATTTAGGCCCAGATCTTTGTACTGGGGTGAATGTATGACATTGTTCTACATTCTGTCCATCAACTGTGTTTTTTGCAATTTTCACCCCGAGTGGGCTGGGTATGCTCAGACGTGAGTCCCAGGCTCTCCACACCACTGGAGTCAAGCTATCCAGGCTGATGAAGGCTGATAGCCAGAAACCGGTCCTTGGATGCTTGATTCCGGTCTGGGAAAGACATGGCTTGGTAGTTCGGACTGGACTGTTCCCATGAGGCACAGGGTCAGAGCTGATTTGAATATAGCCAGTGTCTAACCTAGGGTGGTGTGGAGTGCAAAAAAAACGATGGATTTAGGCCCAGATCTTTGTACTGGGGTGAATGTATGACATTGTTCTACATTCTGTCCATCAACTGTGTTTGTTGCAATTTTCACCCCGAGTGGGCTGGGTATGCTCAGACGTGAGTCCCAGGCTCTCCACACCACTGGAGTCAAGCTATCCAGGCTGATGAAGGCTGATAGCCAGAAACCGGTCCTTGGATGCTTGATTCCGGTCTGGGAAAGACATGGCTTGGTAGTTCGGACTGGACTGTTCCCATGAGGCACAGGGTCAGAGCTGATTTGCATATAGCCAGTGTCTAACCTAGGGTGGTGTGGAGTGCAAAAAAACGATGGATTTAGGCCCAGATCTTTGTACTGGGGTGAATGTATGACATTGTTCTACATTCTGTCCATCAACTGTGTTTTTTGCAATTTTCACCCCGAGTGGGCTGGGTATGCTCAGGCGTGAGTCCCAGGCTCTCCACACCACTGGAGTCAAGCTATCCAGGCTGATGAAGGCTGATAGCCAGAAACCGGTCCTTGGATGCTTGATTCCGGTCTGGGAAAGACATGGCTTGGTAGTTCGGACTGGACTGTTCCCATGAGGCACAGGGTCAGAGCTGATTTGCATATAGCCAGTGTCTAACCTAGGGTGGTGTGGAGTGCAAAAAAACGATGGATTTAGGCCCAGATCTTTGTACTGGGGTGAATGTATGACATTGTTCTACATTCTGTCCATCAACTGTGTTTTTTGCAATTTTCACCCCGAGTGGGCTGGGTATGCTCAGACGTGAGTCCCAGGCTCTCCACACCACTGGAGTCAAGCTATCCAGGCTGATGAAGGCTGATAGCCAGAAACCGGTCCTTGGATGCTTGATTCCGGTCTGGGAAAGACATGGCTTGGTAGTTCGGACTGGACTGTTCCAATGAGGCACAGGGTCAGAGCTGATTTGCATATATCCAGTGTCTAACCTAGGGTGGTGTGGAGTGCAAAAAAACGATGGATTTAGGCCCAGATCTTTGTACTGGGGTGAATGTATGACATTGTTCTACATTCTGTCCATCAACTGTGTTTTTTGCAATTTTCACCCCGAGTGGGCTGGGTATGCTCAGACGTGAGTCCCAGGCTCTCCACACCACTGGAGTCAAGCTATCCAGGCTGATGAAGGCTGATAGCCAGAAACCGGTCCTTGGATGCTTGATTCCGGTCTGGGAAAGACATGGCTTGGTAGTTCGGACTGGACTGTTCCAATGAGGCACAGGGTCAGAGCTGATTTGCATATATCCAGTGTCTAACCTAGGGTGGTGTGGAGTGCAAAAAAACGATGGATTTAGGCCCAGATCTTTGTACTGGGGTGAATGTATGACATTGTTCTACATTCTGTCCATCAACTGTGTTTTTTGCAATTTTCACCCCGAGTGGGCTGGGTATGCTCAGACGTGAGTCCCAGGCTCTCCACACCACTGGAGTCAAGCTATCCAGGCTGATGAAGGCTGATAGCCAGAAACCGGTCCTTGGATGCTTGATTCCGGTCTGGGAAAGACATGGCTTGGTAGTTCGGACTGGACTGTTCCCATGAGGCACAGGGTCAGAGCTGATTTGCATATAGCCAGTGTCTAACCTAGGGTGGTGTGGAGTGCAAACAAACGATGGATTTAGGCCCAGATCTTTGTACTGGGGTGAATGTATGACATTGTTCTACATTCTGTCCATCAACTGTGTTTTTTGCAATTTTCACCCCGAGTGGGCTGGGTATGCTCAGACGTGAGTCCCAGGCTCTCCACACCACTGGAGTCAAGCTATCCAGGCTGATGAAGGCTGATAGCCAGAAACCGGTCCTTGGATGCTTGATTCCGGTCTGGGAAAGACATGGCTTGGTAGTTCGGACTGGACTGTTCCCATGAGGCACAGGGTCAGAGCTGATTTGCATATAGCCAGTGTCTAGCCTAGGGTGGTGTGGAGTGCAAGAAAACGATGGATTTAGGCCCAGATCTTTGTACTGGGGTGAATGTATGACATTGTTCTACATTCTGTCCATCAACTGTGTTTTTTGCAATTTTCACCCCGAGTGGGCTGGGTATGCTCAGACATGAGTCCCAGGCTCTCCACACCACTGGAGTCAAGCTATCCAGGCTGATGAAGGCTGATAGCCAGAAACCGGTCCTTGGATGTTTGATTCCGGTCTGGGAAAGACATGGCTTGGTAATTCGGACTGGACTGTTCCCATGAGGCACAGGGTCAGAGCTGATTTGCATATAGCCAGTGTCTAACCTAGGGTGGTGTGGAGTGCAAAAAAACGATGGATTTAGGCCCAGATCTTTGTACTGGGGTGAATGTATGACATTGTTCTACATTCTGTCCATCAACTGTGTTTTTTGCAATTTTCACCCCGAGTGGGCTGGGTATGCTCAGACGTGAGTCCCAGGCTCTCCACACCACTGGAGTCAAGCTATCCAGGCTGATGAAGGCTGATAGCCAGAAACCGGTCCTTGGATGCTTGATTCCGGTCTGGGAAAGACATGGCTTGGTAGTTCGGACTGGACTGTTCCCATGAGGCACAGGGTCAGAGCTGATTTGAATATAGCCAGTGTCTAACCTAGGGTGGTGTGGAGTGCAAAAAAAACGATGGATTTAGGCCCAGATCTTTGTACTGGGGTGAATGTATGACATTGTTCTACATTCTGTCCATCAACTGTGTTTGTTGCAATTTTCACCCCGAGTGGGCTGGGTATGCTCAGACGTGAGTCCCAGGCTCTCCACACCACTGGAGTCAAGCTATCCAGGCTGATGAAGGCTGATAGCCAGAAACCGGTCCTTGGATGCTTGATTCCGGTCTGGGAAAGACATGGCTTGGTAGTTCGGACTGGACTGTTCCCATGAGGCACAGGGTCAGAGCTGATTTGCATATAGCCAGTGTCTAACCTAGGGTGGTGTGGAGTGCAAAAAAACGATGGATTTAGGCCCAGATCTTTGTACTGGGGTGAATGTATGACATTGTTCTACATTCTGTCCATCAACTGTGTTTTTTGCAATTTTCACCCCGAGTGGGCTGGGTATGCTCAGGCGTGAGTCCCAGGCTCTCCACACCACTGGAGTCAAGCTATCCAGGCTGATGAAGGCTGATAGCCAGAAACCGGTCCTTGGATGCTTGATTCCGGTCTGGGAAAGACATGGCTTGGTAGTTCGGACTGGACTGTTCCCATGAGGCACAGGGTCAGAGCTGATTTGCATATAGCCAGTGTCTATCCTAGGGTGGTGTGGAGTGCAAAAAAACGATGGATTTAGGCCCAGATCTTTGTACTGGGGTGAATGTATGACATTGTTCTACATTCTGTCCATCAACTGTGTTTTTTGCAATTTTCACCCCGAGTGGGCTGGGTATGCTCAGACGTGAGTCCCAGGCTCTCCACACCACTGGAGTCAAGCTATCCAGGCTGATGAAGGCTGATAGCCAGAAACCGGTCCTTGGATGCTTGATTCCGGTCTGGGAAAGACATGGCTTGGTAGTTCGGACTGGACTGTTCCAATGAGGCACAGGGTCAGAGCTGATTTGCATATATCCAGTGTCTAACCTAGGGTGGTGTGGAGTGCAAAAAAACGATGGATTTAGGCCCAGTTCTTTGTACTGGGGTGAATGTATGACATTGTTCTACATTCTGTCCATCAACTGTGTTTTTTGCAATTTTCACCCCGAGTGGGCTGGGTATGCTCAGACGTGAGTCCCAGGCTCTCCACACCACTGGAGTCAAGCTATCCAGGCTGATGAAGGCTGATAGCCAGAAACCGGTCCTTGGATGCTTGATTCCGGTCTGGGAAAGACATGGCTTGGTAGTTCGGACTGGACTGTTCCCATGAGGCACAGGGTCAGAGCTGATTTGCATATAGCCAGTGTCTAACCTAGGGTGGTGTGGAGTGCAAAAAAACGACGGATTTAGGCCCAGATCTTTGTACTGGGGTGAATGTATGACATTGTTCTACATTCTGTCCATCAACTGTGTTTTTTGCAATTTTCACCCCGAGTGGGCTGGGTATGCTCAGACGTGAGTCCCAGGCTCTCCACACCACTGGAATCAAGCTATCCAGGCTGATGAAGGCTGATAGCCAGAAACCGGTCCTTGGATGCTTGATTCCGGTCTGGGAAAGACATGGCTTGGTAGTTCGGACTGGACTGTTCCCATGAGGCACAGGGTCAGAGCTGATTTGCATATAGCCAGTGTCTAACCTAGGGTGGTGTGGAGTGCAAACAAACGATGGATTTAGGCCCAGATCTTTGTACTGGGGTGAATGTATGACATTGTTCTACATTCTGTCCATCAACTGTGTTTTTTGCAATTTTCACCCCGAGTGGGCTGGGTATGCTCAGACGTGAGTCCCAGGCTCTCCACACCACTGGAGTCAAGCTATCCAGGCTGATGAAGGCTGATAGCCAGAAACCGGTCCTTGGATGCTTGATTCCGGTCTGGGAAAGACATGGCTTGGTAGTTCGGACTGGACTGTTCCAATGAGGCACAGGGTCAGAGCTGATTTGCATATAGCCAGTGTCTAACCTAGGGTGGTGTGGGGTGCAAAAAATATGATGGATTTAGGCCCAGATCTTTGTACTGGGGTGAATGTATGACATTGTTCTACATTCTGTCCATCAACTGTGTTTTTTGCAATTTTCACCCCGAGTGGGCTGGGTATGCTCAGACGTGAGTCCCAGGCTCTCCACACCACTGGAGTCAAGCTATCCAGGCTGATGAAGGCTGATAGCCAGAAACCGGTCCTTGGATGCTTGATTCCGGTCTGGGAAAGACATGGCTTGGTAGTTCGGACTGGACTGTTCCCATGAGGCACAGGGTCAGAGCTGATTTGCATATAGCCAGTGTCTAACCTAGGGTGGTGTGGAGTGCAAAAAAAACGATGGATTTAGGCCCAGATCTTTGTACTGGGGTGAATGTATGACATTGTTCTACATTCTGTCCATCAACTGTGTTTTTTGCAATTTTCACCCGAGTGGGCTGGGTATGCTCAGACGTGAGTCCCAGGCTCTCCACACCACTGGAGTCAAGCTATCCAGGCTGATGAAGGCTGATAGCCAGAAACCGGTCCTTGGATGCTTGATTCCGGTCTGGGAAAGACATGGCTTGGTAGTTCGGACTGGACTGTTCCCATGAGGCACAGGGTCAGAGCTGATTTGCATATAGCCAGTGTCTAACCTAGGGTGGTGTGGAGTGCAAAAAAACGATGGATTTAGGCCCAGATCTTTGTACTGGGGTGAATGTATGACATTGTTCTACATTCTGTCCATCAACTGTGTTTTTTGCAATTTTCACCCCGAGTGGGCTGGGTATGCTCAGACGTGAGTCCCAGGCTCTCCACACCACTGGAGTCAAGCTATCCAGGCTGATGAAGGCTGATAGCCAGAAACCGGTCCTTGGATGCTTGATTCCGGTCTGGGAAAGACATGGCTTGGTAGTTCGGACTGGACTGTTCCCATGAGGCACAGGGTCAGAGCTGATTTGCATATAGCCAGTGTCTAACCTAGGGTGGTGTGGAGTGCAAAAAAACGATGGATTTAGGCCCAGATCTTTGTACTGGGGTGAATGTATGACATTGTTCTACATTCTGTCCATCAACTGTGTTTTTTGCAATTTTCACCCCGAGTGGGCTGGGTATGCTCAGACGTGAGTCCCAGGCTCTCTACACCACTGGAGTCAAGCTATCCAGGCTGATGAAGGCTGATAGCCAGAAACCGGTCCTTGGATGCTTGATTCCGGTCTGGGAAAGACATGGCTTGGTAGTTCGGACTGGACTGTTCCCATGAGGCACAGGGTCAGAGCTGATTTGCATATAGCCAGTGTCTAACCTAGGGTGGTGTGGAGTGCAAAAAAACGATGGATTTAGGCCCAGATCTTTGTACTGGGGTGAATGTATGACATTGTTCTACATTCTGTCCATCAACTGTTTTTTTGCAATTTTCACCCCGAGTGGGCTGGGTATGCTCAGACGTGAGTCCCAGGCTCTCCACACCACTGGAGTCAAGCTATCCAGGCTGATGAAGGCTGATAGCCAGAAACCGGTCCTTGGATGCTTGATTCCGTTCTGGGAAAGACATGGCTTGGTAGTTCGGACTGGACTGTTCCCATGAGGCACAGGGTCAGAGCTGATTTGCATATAGCCAGTGTCTAACCTAGGGTGGTGTGGAGTGCAAAAAAACGATGGATTTAGGCCCAGATCTTTGTACTGGGGTGAATGTATGACATTGTTCTACATTCTGTCCATCAACTGTGTTTTTTGCAATTTTCACCCCGAGTGGGCTGGGTATGCTCAGACGTGAGTCCCAGGCTCTCCACACCACTGGAGTCAAGCTATCCAGGCTGATGAAGGCTGATAGACAGAAACCGGTCCTTGGATGCTTGATTCCGGTCTGGGAAAGACATGGCTTGGTAGTTCGGACTGGACTGTTCCCATGAGGCACAGGGTCAGAGCTGATTTGCATATAGCCAGTGTCTAACCTAGGGTGGTGTGGAGTGCAAAAAAACGATGGATTTAGGCCCAGATCTTTGTACTGGGGTGAATGTATGACATTGTTCTACATTCTGTCCATCAACTGTGTTTTTTGCAATTTTCACCCCGAGTGGGCTGGGTATGCTCAGACGTGAGTCCCAGGCTCTCCACACCACTGGAGTCAAGCTATCCAGGCTGATGAAGGCTGATAGCCAGAAACCGGTCCTTGGATACTTGATTCCGGTCTGGGAAAGACATGGCTTGGTAGTTCGGACTGGACTGTTCCCATGAGGCACAGGGTCAGAGCTGATTTGCATATAGCCAGTGTCTAGCCTAGGGTGGTGTGGAGTGCAAGAAAACGATGGATTTAGGCCCAGATCTTTGTACTGGGGTGAATGTATGACATTGTTCTACATTCTGTCCATCAACTGTGTTTTTTGCAATTTTCACCCCGAGTGGGCTGGGTATGCTCAGACGTGAGTCCCAGGCTCTCCACACCACTGGAGTCAAGCTATCCAGGCTGATGAAGGCTGATAGCCAGAAACCGGTCCTTGGATGTTTGATTCCGGTCTGGGAAAGACATGGCTTGGTAGTTCGGACTGGACTGTTCCCATGAGGCACAGGGTCAGAGCTGATTTGCATATAGCCAGTGTCTAACCTAGGGTGGTGTGGAGTGCAAAAAAACGATGGATTTAGGCCCAGATCTTTGTACTGGGGTGAATGTATGACATTGTTCTACATTCTGTCCATCAACTGTGTTTTTTGCAATTTTCACCCCGAGTGGGCTGGGTATGCTCAGACGTGAGTCCCAGGCTCTCCACACCACTGGAGTCAAGCTATCCAGGCTGATGAAGGCTGATAGCCAGAAACCGGTCCTTGGATGCTTGATTCCGGTCTGGGAAAGACATGGCTTGGTAGTTCGGACTGGACTGTTCCCATGAGGCACAGGGTCAGAGCTGATTTGAATATAGCCAGTGTCTAACCTAGGGTGGTGTGGAGTGCAAAAAAAACGATGGATTTAGGCCCAGATCTTTGTACTGGGGTGAATGTATGACATTGTTCTACATTCTGTCCATCAACTGTGTTTGTTGCAATTTTCACCCCGAGTGGGCTGGGTATGCTCAGACGTGAGTCCCAGGCTCTCCACACCACTGGAGTCAAGCTATCCAGGCTGATGAAGGCTGATAGCCAGAAACCGGTCCTTGGATGCTTGATTCCGGTCTGGGAAAGACATGGCTTGGTAGTTCGGACTGGACTGTTCCCATGAGGCACAGGGTCAGAGCTGATTTGCATATAGCCAGTGTCTAACCTAGGGTGGTGTGGAGTGCAAAAAAACGATGGATTTAGGCCCAGATCTTTGTACTGGGGTGAATGTATGACATTGTTCTACATTCTGTCCATCAACTGTGTTTTTTGCAATTTTCACCCCGAGTGGGCTGGGTATGCTCAGGCGTGAGTCCCAGGCTCTCCACACCACTGGAGTCAAGCTATCCAGGCTGATGAAGGCTGATAGCCAGAAACCGGTCCTTGGATGCTTGATTCCGGTCTGGGAAAGACATGGCTTGGTAGTTCGGACTGGACTGTTCCCATGAGGCACAGGGTCAGAGCTGATTTGCATATAGCCAGTGTCTAACCTAGGGTGGTGTGGAGTGCAAAAAAACGATGGATTTAGGCCCAGATCTTTGTACTGGGGTGAATGTATGACATTGTTCTACATTCTGTCCATCAACTGTGTTTTTTGCAATTTTCACCCCGAGTGGGCTGGGTATGCTCAGACGTGAGTCCCAGGCTCTCCACACCACTGGAGTCAAGCTATCCAGGCTGATGAAGGCTGATAGCCAGAAACCGGTCCTTGGATGCTTGATTCCGGTCTGGGAAAGACATGGCTTGGTAGTTCGGACTGGACTGTTCCAATGAGGCACAGGGTCAGAGCTGATTTGCATATATCCAGTGTCTAACCTAGGGTGGTGTGGAGTGCAAAAAAACGATGGATTTAGGCCCAGATCTTTGTACTGGGGTGAATGTATGACATTGTTCTACATTCTGTCCATCAACTGTGTTTTTTGCAATTTTCACCCCGAGTGGGCTGGGTATGCTCAGACGTGAGTCCCAGGCTCTCCACACCACTGGAGTCAAGCTATCCAGGCTGATGAAGGCTGATAGCCAGAAACCGGTACTTGGATGCTTGATTCCGGTCTGGGAAAGACATGGCTTGGTAGTTCGGACTGGACTGTTCCAATGAGGCACAGGGTCAGAGCTGATTTGCATATATCCAGTGTCTAACCTAGGGTGGTGTGGAGTGCAAAAAAACGATGGATTTAGGCCCAGATCTTTGTACTGGGGTGAATGTATGACATTGTTCTACATTCTGTCCATCAACTGTGTTTTTTGCAATTTTCACCCCGAGTGGGCTGGGTATGCTCAGACGTGAGTCCCAGGCTCTCCACACCACTGGAGTCAAGCTATCCAGGCTGATGAAGGCTGATAGCCAGAAACCGGTCCTTGGATGCTTGATTCCGGTCTGGGAAAGACATGGCTTGGTAGTTCGGACTGGACTGTTCCCATGAGGCACAGGGTCAGAGCTGATTTGCATATAGCCAGTGTCTAACCTAGGGTGGTGTGGAGTGCAAAAAAACGACGGATTTAGGCCCAGATCTTTGTACTGGGGTGAATGTATGACATTGTTCTACATTCTGTCCATCAACTGTGTTTTTTGCAATTTTCACCCCGAGTGGGCTGGGTATGCTCAGACGTGAGTCCCAGGCTCTCCACACCACTGGAGTCAAGCTATCCAGGCTGATGAAGGCTGATAGCCAGAAACCGGTCCTTGGATGCTTGATTCCGGTCTGGGAAAGACATGGCTTGGTAGTTCGGACTGGACTGTTCCCATGAGGCACAGGGTCAGAGCTGATTTGCATATAGCCAGTGTCTAACCTAGGGTGGTGTGGAGTGCAAACAAACGATGGATTTAGGCCCAGATCTTTGTACTGGGGTGAATGTATGACATTGTTCTACATTCTGTCCATCAACTGTGTTTTTTGCAATTTTCACCCCGAGTGGGCTGGGTATGCTCAGACGTGAGTCCCAGGCTCTCCACACCACTGGAGTCAAGCTATCCAGGCTGATGAAGGCTGATAGCCAGAAACCGGTCCTTGGATGCTTGATTCCGGTCTGGGAAAGACATGGCTTGGTATTTCGGACTGGACTGTTCCCATGAGGCACAGGGTCAGAGCTGATTTGCATATAGCCAGTGTCTAACCTAGGGTGGTGTGGAGTGCAAAAAAACGATGGATTTAGGCCCAGATCTTTGTACTGGGGTGAATGTATGACATTGTTCTACATTCTGTCCATCAACTGTGTTTTTTGCAATTTTCACCCCGAGTGGGCTGGGTATGCTCAGACGTGAGTCCCAGGCTCTCTACACCACTGGAGTCAAGCTATCCAGGCTGATGAAGGCTGATAGCCAGAAACCGGTCCTTGGATGCTTGATTCCGGTCTGGGAAAGACATGGCTTGGTAGTTCGGACTGGACTGTTCCCATGAGGCACAGGGTCAGAGCTGATTTGCATATAGCCAGTGTCTAACCTAGGGTGGTGTGGAGTGCAAAAAAACGATGGATTTAGGCCCAGATCTTTGTACTGGGGTGAATGTATGACATTGTTCTACATTCTGTCCATCAACTGTTTTTTTGCAATTTTCACCCCGAGTGGGCTGGGTATGCTCAGACGTGAGTCCCAGGCTCTCCACACCACTGGAGTCAAGCTATCCAGGCTGATGAAGGCTGATAGCCAGAAACCGGTCCTTGGATGCTTGATTCCGTTCTGGGAAAGACATGGCTTGGTAGTTCGGACTGGACTGTTCCCATGAGGCACAGGGTCAGAGCTGATTTGCATATAGCCAGTGTCTAACCTAGGGTGGTGTGGAGTGCAAAAAAACGATGGATTTAGGCCCAGATCTTTGTACTGGGGTGAATGTATGACATTGTTCTACATTCTGTCCATCAACTGTGTTTTTTGCAATTTTCACCCCGAGTGGGCTGGGTATGCTCAGACGTGAGTCCCAGGCTCTCCACACCACTGGAGTCAAGCTATCCAGGCTGATGAAGGCTGATAGACAGAAACCGGTCCTTGGATGCTTGATTCCGGTCTGGGAAAGACATGGCTTGGTAGTTCGGACTGGACTGTTCCCATGAGGCACAGGGTCAGAGCTGATTTGCATATAGCCAGTGTCTAACCTAGGGTGGTGTGGAGTGCAAAAAAACGATGGATTTAGGCCCAGATCTTTGTACTGGGGTGAATGTATGACATTGTTCTACATTCTGTCCATCAACTGTGTTTTTTGCAATTTTCACCCCGAGTGGGCTGGGTATGCTCAGACGTGAGTCCCAGGCTCTCCACACCACTGGAGTCAAGCTATCCAGGCTGATGAAGGCTGATAGCCAGAAACCGGTCCTTGGATACTTGATTCCGGTCTGGGAAAGACATGGCTTGGTAGTTCGGACTGGACTGTTCCCATGAGGCACAGGGTCAGAGCTGATTTGCATATAGCCAGTGTCTAGCCTAGGGTGGTGTGGAGTGCAAGAAAACGATGGATTTAGGCCCAGATCTTTGTACTGGGGTGAATGTATGACATTGTTCTACATTCTGTCCATCAACTGTGTTTTTTGCAATTTTCACCCCGAGTGGGCTGGGTATGCTCAGACGTGAGTCCCAGGCTCTCCACACCACTGGAGTCAAGCTATCCAGGCTGATGAAGGCTGATAGCCAGAAACCGGTCCTTGGATGTTTGATTCCGGTCTGGGAAAGACATGGCTTGGTAGTTCGGACTGGACTGTTCCCATGAGGCACAGGGTCAGAGCTGATTTGCATATAGCCAGTGTCTAACCTAGGGTGGTGTGGAGTGCAAAAAAACGATGGATTTAGGCCCAGATCTTTGTACTGGGGTGAATGTATGACATTGTTCTACATTCTGTCCATCAACTGTGTTTTTTGCAATTTTCACCCCGAGTGGGCTGGGTATGCTCAGACGTGAGTCCCAGGCTCTCCACACCACTGGAGTCAAGCTATCCAGGCTGATGAAGGCTGATAGCCAGAAACCGGTCCTTGGATGCTTGATTCCGGTCTGGGAAAGACATGGCTTGGTAGTTCGGACTGGACTGTTCCCATGAGGCACAGGGTCAGAGCTGATTTGAATATAGCCAGTGTCTAACCTAGGGTGGTGTGGAGTGCAAAAAAAACGATGGATTTAGGCCCAGATCTTTGTACTGGGGTGAATGTATGACATTGTTCTACATTCTGTCCATCAACTGTGTTTGTTGCAATTTTCACCCCGAGTGGGCTGGGTATGCTCAGACGTGAGTCCCAGGCTCTCCACACCACTGGAGTCAAGCTATCCAGGCTGATGAAGGCTGATAGCCAGAAACCGGTCCTTGGATGCTTGATTCCGGTCTGGGAAAGACATGGCTTGGTAGTTCGGACTGGACTGTTCCCATGAGGCACAGGGTCAGAGCTGATTTGCATATAGCCAGTGTCTAACCTAGGGTGGTGTGGAGTGCAAAAAAACGATGGATTTAGGCCCAGATCTTTGTACTGGGGTGAATGTATGACATTGTTCTACATTCTGTCCATCAACTGTGTTTTTTGCAATTTTCACCCCGAGTGGGCTGGGTATGCTCAGGCGTGAGTCCCAGGCTCTCCACACCACTGGAGTCAAGCTATCCAGGCTGATGAAGGCTGATAGCCAGAAACCGGTCCTTGGATGCTTGATTCCGGTCTGGGAAAGACATGGCTTGGTAGTTCGGACTGGACTGTTCCCATGAGGCACAGGGTCAGAGCTGATTTGCATATAGCCAGTGTCTAACCTAGGGTGGTGTGGAGTGCAAAAAAACGATGGATTTAGGCCCAGATCTTTGTACTGGGGTGAATGTATGACATTGTTCTACATTCTGTCCATCAACTGTGTTTTTTGCAATTTTCACCCCGAGTGGGCTGGGTATGCTCAGACGTGAGTCCCAGGCTCTCCACACCACTGGAGTCAAGCTATCCAGGCTGATGAAGGCTGATAGCCAGAAACCGGTCCTTGGATGCTTGATTCCGGTCTGGGAAAGACATGGCTTGGTAGTTCGGACTGGACTGTTCCAATGAGGCACAGGGTCAGAGCTGATTTGCATATATCCAGTGTCTAACCTAGGGTGGTGTGGAGTGCAAAAAAACGATGGATTTAGGCCCAGATCTTTGTACTGGGGTGAATGTATGACATTGTTCTACATTCTGTCCATCAACTGTGTTTTTTGCAATTTTCACCCCGAGTGGGCTGGGTATGCTCAGACGTGAGTCCCAGGCTCTCCACACCACTGGAGTCAAGCTATCCAGGCTGATGAAGGCTGATAGCCAGAAACCGGTACTTGGATGCTTGATTCCGGTCTGGGAAAGACATGGCTTGGTAGTTCGGACTGGACTGTTCCAATGAGGCACAGGGTCAGAGCTGATTTGCATATATCCAGTGTCTAACCTAGGGTGGTGTGGAGTGCAAAAAAACGATGGATTTAGGCCCAGATCTTTGTACTGGGGTGAATGTATGACATTGTTCTACATTCTGTCCATCAACTGTGTTTTTTGCAATTTTCACCCCGAGTGGGCTGGGTATGCTCAGACGTGAGTCCCAGGCTCTCCACACCACTGGAGTCAAGCTATCCAGGCTGATGAAGGCTGATAGCCAGAAACCGGTCCTTGGATGCTTGATTCCGGTCTGGGAAAGACATGGCTTGGTAGTTCGGACTGGACTGTTCCCATGAGGCACAGGGTCAGAGCTGATTTGCATATAGCCAGTGTCTAACCTAGGGTGGTGTGGAGTGCAAAAAAACGACGGATTTAGGCCCAGATCTTTGTACTGGGGTGAATGTATGACATTGTTCTACATTCTGTCCATCAACTGTGTTTTTTGCAATTTTCACCCCGAGTGGGCTGGGTATGCTCAGACGTGAGTCCCAGGCTCTCCACACCACTGGAGTCAAGCTATCCAGGCTGATGAAGGCTGATAGCCAGAAACCGGTCCTTGGATGCTTGATTCCGGTCTGGGAAAGACATGGCTTGGTAGTTCGGACTGGACTGTTCCCATGAGGCACAGGGTCAGAGCTGATTTGCATATAGCCAGTGTCTAACCTAGGGTGGTGTGGAGTGCAAACAAACGATGGATTTAGGCCCAGATCTTTGTACTGGGGTGAATGTATGACATTGTTCTACATTCTGTCCATCAACTGTGTTTTTTGCAATTTTCACCCCGAGTGGGCTGGGTATGCTCAGACGTGAGTCCCAGGCTCTCCACACCACTGGAGTCAAGCTATCCAGGCTGATGAAGGCTGATAGCCAGAAACCGGTCCTTGGATGCTTGATTCCGGTCTGGGAAAGACATGGCTTGGTATTTCGGACTGGACTGTTCCCATGAGGCACAGGGTCAGAGCTGATTTGCATATAGCCAGTGTCTAGCCTAGGGTGGTGTGGAGTGCAAGAAAACGATGGATTTAGGCCCAGATCTTTGTACTGGGGTGAATGTATGACATTGTTCTACATTCTGTCCATCAACTGTGTTTTTTGCAATTTTCACCCCGAGTGGGCTGGGTATGCTCAGACGTGAGTCCCAGGCTCTCCACACCACTGGAGTCAAGCTATCCAGGCTGATGAAGGCTGATAGCCAGAAACCGGTCCTTGGATGTTTGATTCCGGTCTGGGAAAGACATGGCTTGGTAGTTCGGACTGGACTGTTCCCATGAGGCACAGGGTCAGAGCTGATTTGCATATAGCCAGTGTCTAACCTAGGGTGGTGTGGAGTGCAAAAAAACGATGGATTTAGGCCCAGATCTTTGTACTGGGGTGAATGTATGACATTGTTCTACATTCTGTCCATCAACTGTGTTTTTTGCAATTTTCACCCCGAGTGGGCTGGGTATGCTCAGACGTGAGTCCCAGGCTCTCCACACCACTGGAGTCAAGCTATCCAGGCTGATGAAGGCTGATAGCCAGAAACCGGTCCTTGGATGCTTGATTCCGGTCTGGGAAAGACATGGCTTGGTATTTCGGACTGGACTGTTCCCATGAGGCACAGGGTCAGAGCTGATTTGCATATAGCCAGTGTCTAGCCTAGGGTGGTGTGGAGTGCAAGAAAACGATGGATTTAGGCCCATATCTTTGTACTGGGGTGAATGTATGACATTGTTCTACATTCTGTCCATCAACTGTGTTTTTTGCAATTTTCACCCCGAGTGGGCTGGGTATGCTCAGACGTGAGTCCCAGGCTCTCCACACCACTGGAGTCAAGCTATCCAGGCTGATGAAGGCTGATAGCCAGAAACCGGTCCTTGGATGTTTGATTCCGGTCTGGGAAAGACATGGCTTGGTAGTTCGGACTGGACTGTTCCCATGAGGCACAGGGTCAGAGCTGATTTGCATATAGCCAGTGTCTAACCTAGGGTGGTGTGGAGTGCAAAAAAACGATGGATTTAGGCCCAGATCTTTGTACTGGGGTGAATGTATGACATTGTTCTACATTCTGTCCATCAACTGTGTTTTTTGCAATTTTCACCCCGAGTGGGCTGGGTATGCTCAGACGTGAGTCCCAGGCTCTCCACACCACTGGAGTCAAGCTATCCAGGCTGATGAAGGCTGATAGCCAGAAACCGGTCCTTGGATGCTTGATTCCGGTCTGGGAAAGACATGGCTTGGTAGTTCGGACTGGACTGTTCCCATGAGGCACAGGGTCAGAGCTGATTTGCATATAGCCAGTGTCTAACCTAGGGTGGTGTGGAGTGCAAAAAAACGATGGATTTAGGCCCAGATCTTTGTACTGGGGTGAATGTATGACATTGTTCTACATTCTGTCCATCAACTGTGTTTTTTGCAATTTTCACCCCGAGTGGGCTGGGTATGCTCAGACGTGAGTCCCAGGCTCTCCACACCACTGGAGTCAAGCTATCCAGGCTGATGAAGGCTGATAGCCAGAAACCGGTCCTTGGATGCTTGATTCCGGTCTGGGAAAGACATGGCTTGGTAGTTCGGACTGGACTGTTCCCATGAGGCACAGGGTCAGAGCTGATTTGCATATAGCCAGTGTCTAACCTAGGGTGGTGTGGAGTGCAAAAAAACGATGGATTTAGGCCCAGATCTTTGTACTGGGGTGAATGTATGACATTGTTCTACATTCTGTCCATCAACTGTGTTTTTTGCAATTTTCACCCCGAGTGGGCTGGGTATGCTCAGACGTGAGTCCCAGGCTCTCCACACCACTGGAGTCAAGCTATCCAGGCTGATGAAGGCTGATAGCCAGAAACCGGTCCTTGGATGCTTGATTCCGGTCTGGGAAAGACATGGCTTGGTAGTTCGGACTGGACTGTTCCCATGAGGCACAGGGTCAGAGCTGATTTGCATATAGCCAGTGTCTAACCTAGGGTGGTGTGGAGTGCAGAAAAACGATGGATTTAGGCCCAGATCTTTGTACTGGGGTGAATGTATGACATTGTTCTACATTCTGTCCATCAACTGTGTTTTTTGCAATTTTCACCCCGAGTGGGCTGGGTATGCTCAGACGTGAGTCCCAGACTCTCCACACCACTGGAGTCAAGCTATCCAGGCTGATGAAGGCTGATAGCCAGAATCCGGTCCTTGGATGCTTGATTCCGGTCTGGGAAAGACATGGCTTGGTAGTTTGGACTGGACTGTTCCCATGAGGCACAGGGTCAGAGCTGATTTGCATATAGCCAGTGTCTAACCTAGGGTGGTGTGGAGTGCAAAAAAACAATGGATTTAGGCCCAGATCTTTGTACTGGGGTGAATGTATGACATTGTTCTACATTCTGTCCATCAACTGTGTTTTTTGCAATTTTCACCCCGAGTGGGCTGGGTATGCTCAGACGTGAGTCCCAGGCTCTCCACACCACTGGAGTCAAGCTATCCAGGCTGATGAAGGCTGATAGCCAGAAACCGGTCCTTGGATGCTTGATTCCGGTCTGGGAAAGACATGGCTTGGTAGTTCGGACTGGACTGTTCCCATGAGGCACAGGGTCAGAGCTGATTTGCATATAGCCAGTGTCTAACCTAGGGTGGTGTGGAGTGCAAAAAAACGATGGATTTAGGCCCAGATCTTTGTACTGGGGTGAATGTATGACATTGTTCTACATTCTGTCCATCAACTGTGTTTTTTGCAATTTTCACCCCGAGTGGGCTGGGTATGCTCAGACGTGAGTCCCAGGCTCTCCACACCACTGGAGTCAAGCTATCCAGGCTGATGAAGGCTGATAGCCAGAAACCGGTCCTTGGATGCTTGATTCCGGTCTGGGAAAGACATGGCTTGGTAGTTCGGACTGGACTGTTCCCATGAGGCACAGGGTCCGAGCTGGTTTGCATATAGCCAGTGTCTAACCTAGGGTGGTGTGGAGTGCAAAAAAAACGATGGATTTAGGCCCAGATCTTTGTACTGGGGTGAATGTATGACATTGTTCTACATTCTGTCCATCAACTGTGTTTTTTGCAATTTTCACCCCGAGTGGGCTGGGTATGCTCAGACGTGAGTCCCAGGCTCTCCACACCACTGGAGTCAAGCTATCCAGGCTGATGAAGGCTGATAGCCAGAAACCGGTCCTTGTATGCTTGATTCCGGTCTGGGAAAGCATGGCTTGGTAGTTCGGACTGGCCTGTTCCCATGAGGCACAGGGTCAGAGCTGATTTGCATATAGCCAGTGTCTAACCTAGGGTGGTGTGGAGTGCAAAAAAACGATGGATTTAGGCACAGATCTTTGTACTGGGGTGAATGTATGATATTGTTCTACATTCTGTCCATCAACTGTGTTTTTTGCAATTTTCACCCCGAGTGGGCTGGGTATGCTCAGACGTGAGTCCCAGGCTCTCCACACCAATGGAGTCAAGCTATCCAGGCCGATGAAGGCTGATAGCCAGAAACCGGTCCTTGGATGCTTGATTCCGGTCTGGGAAAGACATGGCTTGGTAGTTCGGACTGGACTGTTCCCATGAGGCACAGGGTCAGAGCTAATTTTCATATAGCCAGTGTCTAACCTAGGGTGGTGTGGAGTGCAAAAAAATGATGGATTTAGGCCCAGATCTTTGTACTGGGGTGAATGTATGACATTGTTCTACATTCTGTCCATCAACTGTGTTTTTTGCAATTTTCACCCCGAGTGGGCTGGGTATGCTCAGACGTGAGTCCCAGGCTCTCCACACCACTGGAGTCAAGCTATCCAGGCTGATGAAGGCTGATAGCCAGAAACCGGTCCTTTGATGCTTGATTCCGGTCTGGGAAAGACATGGCTTGGTAGTTCGCACTGGACTGTTCCCATGAGGCACAGGGTCAGAGCTGATTTGCATATAGCCAGTGTCTAACCTAGGGTGGTGTGGAGTGCAAAAAAACGACGGATTTAGGCCCAGATCTTTGTACTGGGGTGAATGTATGACATTGTTCTACATTCTGTCCATCAACTGTGTTTTTTGCAATTTTCACCCCGAGTGGGCTGGGTATGCTCAGACGTGAGTCCCAGGCTCTCCACACCACTGGAGTCAAGCTATCCAGGCTGATGAAGGCTGATAGCCAGAAACCGGTCCTTGGATGCTTGATTCCGGTCTGGGAAAGACATGGCTTGGTAGTTCGGACTGGACTGTTCCCATGAGGCACAGGGTCAGAGCTGATTTGCATATAGCCAGTGTCTAACCTAGGGTGGTGTGGAGTGCAAACAAACGATGGATTTAGGCCCAGATCTTTGTACTGGGGTGAATGTATGACATTGTTCTACATTCTGTCCATCAACTGTGTTTTTTGCAATTTTCACCCCGAGTGGGCTGGGTATGCTCAGACGTGAGTCCCAGGCTCTCCACACCACTGGAGTCAAGCTATCCAGGCTGATGAAGGCTGATAGCCAGAAACCGGTCCTTGGATGCTTGATTCCGGTCTGGGAAAGACATGGCTTGGTATTTCGGACTGGACTGTTCCCATGAGGCACAGGGTCAGAGCTGATTTGCATATAGCCAGTGTCTAGCCTAGGGTGGTGTGGAGTGCAAGAAAACGATGGATTTAGGCCCATATCTTTGTACTGGGGTGAATGTATGACATTGTTCTACATTCTGTCCATCAACTGTGTTTTTTGCAATTTTCACCCCGAGTGGGCTGGGTATGCTCAGACGTGAGTCCCAGGCTCTCCACACCACTGGAGTCAAGCTATCCAGGCTGATGAAGGCTGATAGCCAGAAACCGGTCCTTGGATGTTTGATTCCGGTCTGGGAAAGACATGGCTTGGTAGTTCGGACTGGACTGTTCCCATGAGGCACAGGGTCAGAGCTGATTTGCATATAGCCAGTGTCTAACCTAGGGTGGTGTGGAGTGCAAAAAAACGATGGATTTAGGCCCAGATCTTTGTACTGGGGTGAATGTATGACATTGTTCTACATTCTGTCCATCAACTGTGTTTTTTGCAATTTTCACCCCGAGTGGGCTGGGTATGCTCAGACGTGAGTCCCAGGCTCTCCACACCACTGGAGTCAAGCTATCCAGGCTGATGAAGGCTGATAGCCAGAAACCGGTCCTTGGATGCTTGATTCCGGTCTGGGAAAGACATGGCTTGGTAGTTCGGACTGGACTGTTCCCATGAGGCACAGGGTCAGAGCTGATTTGAATATAGCCAGTGTCTAACCTAGGGTGGTGTGGAGTGCAAAAAAAACGATGGATTTAGGCCCAGATCTTTGTACTGGGGTGAATGTATGACATTGTTCTACATTCTGTCCATCAACTGTGTTTGTTGCAATTTTCACCCCGAGTGGGCTGGGTATGCTCAGACGTGAGTCCCAGGCTCTCCACACCACTGGAGTCAAGCTATCCAGGCTGATGAAGGCTGATAGCCAGAAACCGGTCCTTGGATGCTTGATTCCGGTCTGGGAAAGACATGGCTTGGTAGTTCGGACTGGACTGTTCCCATGAGGCACAGGGTCAGAGCTGATTTGCATATAGCCAGTGTCTAACCTAGGGTGGTGTGGAGTGCAAAAAAACGATGGATTTAGGCCCAGATCTTTGTACTGGGGTGAATGTATGACATTGTTCTACATTCTGTCCATCAACTGTGTTTTTTGCAATTTTCACCCCGAGTGGGCTGGGTATGCTCAGGCGTGAGTCCCAGGCTCTCCACACCACTGGAGTCAAGCTATCCAGGCTGATGAAGGCTGATAGCCAGAAACCGGTCCTTGGATGCTTGATTCCGGTCTGGGAAAGACATGGCTTGGTAGTTCGGACTGGACTGTTCCCATGAGGCACAGGGTCAGAGCTAATTTGCATATAGCCAGTGTCTAACCTAGGGTGGTGTGGAGTGCAAAAAAACGATGGATTTAGGCCCAGATCTTTGTACTGGGGTGAATGTATGACATTGTTCTACATTCTGTCCATCAACTGTGTTTTTTGCAATTTTCACCCCGAGTGGGCTGGGTATGCTCAGGCGTGAGTCCCAGGCTCTCCACACCACTGGAGTCAAGCTATCCAGGCTGATGAAGGCTGATAGCCAGAAACCGGTCCTTGGATGCTTGATTCCGGTCTGGGAAAGACATGGCTTGGTAGTTCGGACTGGACTGTTCCCATGAGGCACAGGGTCAGAGCTGATTTGCATATAGCCAGTGTCTAACCTAGGGTGGTGTGGAGTGCAAAAAAACGATGGATTTAGGCCCAGATCTTTGTACTGGGGTGAATGTATGACATTGTTCTACATTCTGTCCATCAACTGTGTTTTTTGCAATTTTCACCCCGAGTGGGCTGGGTATGCTCAGACGTGAGTCCCAGGCTCTCCACACCACTGGAGTCAAGCTATCCAGGCTGATGAAGGCTGATAGCCAGAAACCGGTCCTTGGATGCTTGATTCCGGTCTGGGAAAGACATGGCTTGGTAGTTCGGACTGGACTGTTCCCATGAGGCACAGGGTCAGAGCTGATTTGCATATAGCCAGTGTCTAACCTAGGGTGGTGTGGAGTGCAAAAAAACGATGGATTTAGGCCCAGATCTTTGTACTGGGGTGAATGTATGACATTGTTCTACATTCTGTCCATCAACTGTGTTTTTTGCAATTTTCACCCCGAGTGGGCTGGGTATGCTCAGACGTGAGTCCCAGGCTCTCCACACCACTGGAGTCAAGCTATCCAGGCTGATGAAGGCTGATAGCCAGAAACCGGTCCTTGGATGCTTGATTCCGGTCTGGGAAAGACATGGCTTGGTAGTTCGGACTGGACTGTTCCCATGAGGCACAGGGTCCGAGCTGGTTTGCATATAGCCAGTGTCTAACCTAGGGTGGTGTGGAGTGCAAAAAAAACGATGGATTTAGGCCCAGATCTTTGTACTGGGGTGAATGTATGACATTGTTCTACATTCTGTCCATCAACTGTGTTTTTTGCAATTTTCACCCCGAGTGGGCTGGGTATGCTCAGACGTGAGTCCCAGGCTCTCCACACCACTGGAGTCAAGCTATCCAGGCTGATGAAGGCTGATAGCCAGAAACCGGTCCTTGTATGCTTGATTCCGGTCTGGGAAAGCATGGCTTGGTAGTTCGGACTGGACTGTTCCCATGAGGCACAGGGTCAGAGCTGATTTGCATATAGCCAGTGTCTAACCTAGGGTGGTGTGGAGTGCAAAAAAACGATGGATTTAGGCACAGATCTTTGTACTGGGGTGAATGTATGACATTGTTCTACATTCTGTCCATCAACTGTGTTTTTTGCAATTTTCACCCCGAGTGGGCTGGGTATGCTCAGACGTGAGTCCCAGGCTCTCCACACCAATGGAGTCAAGCTATCCAGGCCGATGAAGGCTGATAGCCAGAAACCGGTCCTTGGATGCTTGATTCCGGTCTGGGAAAGACATGGCTTGGTAGTTCGGACTGGACTGTTCCCATGAGGCACAGGGTCAGAGCTAATTTTCATATAGCCAGTGTCTAACCTAGGGTGGTGTGGAGTGCAAAAAAATGATGGATTTAGGCCCAGATCTTTGTACTGGGGTGAATGTATGACATTGTTCTACATTCTGTCCATCAACTGTGTTTTTTGCAATTTTCACCCCGAGTGGGCTGGGTATGCTCAGACGTGAGTCCCAGGCTCTCCACACCACTGGAGTCAAGCTATCCAGGCTGATGAAGGCTGATAGCCAGAAACCGGTCCTTTGATGCTTGATTCCGGTCTGGGAAAGACATGGCTTGGTAGTTCGCACTGGACTGTTCCCATGAGGCACAGGGTCAGAGCTGATTTGCATATAGCCAGTGTCTAACCTAGGGTGGTGTGGAGTGCAAAAAAACGACGGATTTAGGCCCAGATCTTTGTACTGGGGTGAATGTATGACATTGTTCTACAATCTGTCCATCAACTGTGTTTTTTGCAATTTTCACCCCGAGTGGGCTGGGTATGCTCAGACGTGAGTCCCAGGCTCTCCACACCACTGGAGTCAAGCTATCCAGGCTGATGAAGGCTGATAGCCAGAAACCGGTCCTTGGATGCTTGATTCCGGTCTGGGAAAGACATGGCTTGGTAGTTCGGACTGGACTGTTCCCATGAGGCACAGGGTCAGAGCTGATTTGCATATAGCCAGTGTCTAACCTAGGGTGGTGTGGAGTGCAAACAAACGATGGATTTAGGCCCAGATCTTTGTACTGGGGTGAATGTATGACATTGTTCTACATTCTGTCCATCAACTGTGTTTTTTGCAATTTTCACCCCGAGTGGGCTGGGTATGCTCAGACGTGAGTCCCAGGCTCTCCACACCACTGGAGTCAAGCTATCCAGGCTGATGAAGGCTGATAGCCAGAAACCGGTCCTTGGATGCTTGATTCCGGTCTGGGAAAGACATGGCTTGGTATTTCGGACTGGACTGTTCCCATGAGGCACAGGGTCAGAGCTGATTTGCATATAGCCAGTGTCTAGCCTAGGGTGGTGTGGAGTGCAAGAAAACGATGGATTTAGGCCCATATCTTTGTACTGGGGTGAATGTATGACATTGTTCTACATTCTGTCCATCAACTGTGTTTTTTGCAATTTTCACCCCGAGTGGGCTGGGTATGCTCAGACGTGAGTCCCAGGCTCTCCACACCACTGGAGTCAAGCTATCCAGGCTGATGAAGGCTGATAGCCAGAAACCGGTCCTTGGATGTTTGATTCCGGTCTGGGAAAGACATGGCTTGGTAGTTCGGACTGGACTGTTCCCATGAGGCACAGGGTCAGAGCTGATTTGCATATAGCCAGTGTCTAACCTAGGGTGGTGTGGAGTGCAAAAAAACGATGGATTTAGGCCCAGATCTTTGTACTGGGGTGAATGTATGACATTGTTCTACATTCTGTCCATCAACTGTGTTTTTTGCAATTTTCACCCCGAGTGGGCTGGGTATGCTCAGACGTGAGTCCCAGGCTCTCCACACCACTGGAGTCAAGCTATCCAGGCTGATGAAGGCTGATAGCCAGAAACCGGTCCTTGGATGCTTGATTCCGGTCTGGGAAAGACATGGCTTGGTAGTTCGGACTGGACTGTTCCCATGAGGCACAGGGTCAGAGCTGATTTGAATATAGCCAGTGTCTAACCTAGGGTGGTGTGGAGTGCAAAAAAAACGATGGATTTAGGCCCAGATCTTTGTACTGGGGTGAATGTATGACATTGTTCTACATTCTGTCCATCAACTGTGTTTGTTGCAATTTTCACCCCGAGTGGGCTGGGTATGCTCAGACGTGAGTCCCAGGCTCTCCACACCACTGGAGTCAAGCTATCCAGGCTGATGAAGGCTGATAGCCAGAAACCGGTCCTTGGATGCTTGATTCCGGTCTGGGAAAGACATGGCTTGGTAGTTCGGACTGGACTGTTCCCATGAGGCACAGGGTCAGAGCTGATTTGCATATAGCCAGTGTCTAACCTAGGGTGGTGTGGAGTGCAAAAAAACGATGGATTTAGGCCCAGATCTTTGTACTGGGGTGAATGTATGACATTGTTCTACATTCTGTCCATCAACTGTGTTTTTTGCAATTTTCACCCCGAGTGGGCTGGGTATGCTCAGGCGTGAGTCCCAGGCTCTCCACACCACTGGAGTCAAGCTATCCAGGCTGATGAAGGCTGATAGCCAGAAACCGGTCCTTGGATGCTTGATTCCGGTCTGGGAAAGACATGGCTTGGTAGTTCGGACTGGACTGTTCCCATGAGGCACAGGGTCAGAGCTGATTTGCATATAGCCAGTGTCTAACCTAGGGTGGTGTGGAGTGCAAAAAAACGATGGATTTAGGCCCAGATCTTTGTACTGGGGTGAATGTATGACATTGTTCTACATTCTGTCCATCAACTGTGTTTTTTGCAATTTTCACCCCGAGTGGGCTGGGTATGCTCAGACGTGAGTCCCAGGCTCTCCACACCACTGGAGTCAAGGTATCCAGGCTGATGAAGGCTGATAGCCAGAAACCGGTCCTTGGATGCTTGATTCCGGTCTGGGAAAGACATGGCTTGGTAGTTCGGACTGGACTGTTCCAATGAGGCACAGGGTCAGAGCTGATTTGCATATATCCAGTGTCTAACCTAGGGTGGTGTGGAGTGCAAAAAAACGATGGATTTAGGCCCAGATCTTTGTACTGGGGTGAATGTATGACATTGTTCTACATTCTGTCCATCAACTGTGTTTTTTGCAATTTTCACCCCGAGTGGGCTGGGTATGCTCAGACGTGAGTCCCAGGCTCTCCACACCACTGGAGTCAAGCTATCCAGGCTGATGAAGGCTGATAGCCAGAAACCGGTCCTTGGATGCTTGATTCCGGTCTGGGAAAGACATGGCTTGGTAGTTCGGACTGGACTGTTCCAATGAGGCACAGGGTCAGAGCTGATTTGCATATATCCAGTGTCTAACCTAGGGTGGTGTGGAGTGCAAAAAAACGATGGATTTAGGCCCAGATCTTTGTACTGGGGTGAATGTATGACATTGTTCTACATTCTGTCCATCAACTGTGTTTTTTGCAATTTTCACCCCGAGTGGGCTGGGTATGCTCAGACGTGAGTCCCAGGCTCTCCACACCACTGGAGTCAAGCTATCCAGGCTGATGAAGGCTGATAGCCAGAAACCGGTCCTTGGATGCTTGATTCCGGTCTGGGAAAGACATGGCTTGGTAGTTCGGACTGGACTGTTCCCATGAGGCACAGGGTCAGAGCTGATTTGCATATAGCCAGTGTCTAACCTAGGGTGGTGTGGAGTGCAAAAAAACGACGGATTTAGGCCCAGATCTTTGTACTGGGGTGAATGTATGACATTGTTCTACATTCTGTCCATCAACTGTGTTTTTTGCAATTTTCACCCCGAGTGGGCTGGGTATGCTCAGACGTGAGTCCCAGGCTCTCCACACCACTGGAGTCAAGCTATCCAGGCTGATGAAGGCTGATAGCCAGAAACCGGTCCTTGGATGCTTGATTCCGGTCTGGGAAAGACATGGCTTGGTAGTTCGGACTGGACTGTTCCCATGAGGCACAGGGTCAGAGCTGATTTGCATATAGCCAGTGTCTAACCTAGGGTGGTGTGGAGTGCAAACAAACGATGGATTTAGGCCCAGATCTTTGTACTGGGGTGAATGTATGACATTGTTCTACATTCTGTCCATCAACTGTGTTTTTTGCAATTTTCACCCCGAGTGGGCTGGGTATGCTCAGACGTGAGTCCCAGGCTCTCCACACCACTGGAGTCAAGCTATCCAGGCTGATGAAGGCTGATAGCCAGAAACCGGTCCTTGGATGCTTGATTCCGGTCTGGGAAAGACATGGCTTGGTAGTTCGGACTGGACTGTTCCAATGAGGCACAGGGTCAGAGCTGATTTGCATATAGCCAGTGTCTAACCTAGGGTGGTGTGGAGTGCAAAAAATATGATGGATTTAGGCCCAGATCTTTGTACTGGGGTGAATGTATGACATTGTTCTACATTCTGTCCATCAACTGTGTTTTTTGCAATTTTCACCCCGAGTGGGCTGGGTATGCTCAGACGTGAGTCCCAGGCTCTCCACACCACTGGAGTCAAGCTATCCAGGCTGATGAAGGCTGATAGCCAGAAACCGGTCCTTGGATGCTTGATTCCGGTCTGGGAAAGACATGGCTTGGTAGTTCGGACTGGACTGTTCCCATGAGGCACAGGGTCAGAGCTGATTTGCATATAGCCAGTGTCTAACCTAGGGTGGTGTGGAGTGCAAAAAAAACGATGGATTTAGGCCCAGATCTTTGTACTGGGGTGAATGTATGACATTGTTCTACATTCTGTCCATCAACTGTGTTTTTTGCAATTTTCACCCCGAGTGGGCTGGGTATGCTCAGACGTGAGTCCCAGGCTCTCCACACCACTGGAGTCAAGCTATCCAGGCTGATGAAGGCTGATAGCCAGAAACCGGTCCTTGGATGCTTGATTCCGGTCTGGGAAAGACATGGCTTGGTAGTTCGGACTGGACTGTTCCCATGAGGCACAGGGTCAGAGCTGATTTGCATATAGCCAGTGTCTAACCTAGGGTGGTGTGGAGTGCAAAAAAACGATGGATTTAGGCCCAGATCTTTGTACTGGGGTGAATGTATGACATTGTTCTACATTCTGTCCATCAACTGTGTTTTTTGCAATTTTCACCCCGAGTGGGCTGGGTATGCTCAGACGTGAGTCCCAGGCTCTCCACACCACTGGAGTCAAGCTATCCAGGCTGATGAAGGCTGATAGCCAGAAACCGGTCCTTGGATGCTTGATTCCGGTCTGGGAAAGACATGGCTTGGTAGTTCGGACTGGACTGTTCCCATGAGGCACAGGGTCAGAGCTGATTTGCATATAGCCAGTGTCTAACCTAGGGTGGTGTGGAGTGCAAAAAAACGATGGATTTAGGCCCAGATCTTTGTACTGGGGTGAATGTATGACATTGTTCTACATTCTGTCCATCAACTGTGTTTTTTGCAATTTTCACCCCGAGTGGGCTGGGTATGCTCAGACGTGAGTCCCAGGCTCTCCACACCACTGGAGTCAAGCTATCCAGGCTGATGAAGGCTGATAGCCAGAAACCGGTCCTTGGATGCTTGATTCCGGTCTGGGAAAGACATGGCTTGGTAGTTCGGACTGGACTGTTCCCATGAGGCACAGGGTCCGAGCTGGTTTGCATATAGCCAGTGTCTAACCTAGGGTGGTGTGGAGTGCAAAAAAAACGATGGATTTAGGCCCAGATCTTTGTACTGGGGTGAATGTATGACATTGTTCTACATTCTGTCCATCAACTGTGTTTTTTGCAATTTTCACCCCGAGTGGGCTGGGTATGCTCAGACGTGAGTCCCAGGCTCTCCACACCACTGGAGTCAAGCTATCCAGGCTGATGAAGGCTGATAGCCAGAAACCGGTCCTTGTATGCTTGATTCCGGTCTGGGAAAGCATGGCTTGGTAGTTCGGACTGGACTGTTCCCATGAGGCACAGGGTCAGAGCTGATTTGCATATAGCCAGTGTCTAACCTAGGGTGGTGTGGAGTGCAAAAAAACGATGGATTTAGGCCCAGATCTTTGTACTGGGGTGAATGTATGACATTGTTCTACATTCTGTCCATCAACTGTGTTTTTTGCAATTTTCACCCCGAGTGGGCTGGGTATGCTCAGACGTGAGTCCCAGGCTCTCCACACCAATGGAGTCAAGCTATCCAGGCCGATGAAGGCTGATAGCCAGAAACCGGTCCTTGGATGCTTGATTCCGGTCTGGGAAAGACATGGCTTGGTAGTTCGGACTGGACTGTTCCCATGAGGCACAGGGTCAGAGCTAATTTGCATATAGCCAGTGTCTAACCTAGGGTGGTGTGGAGTGCAAAAAAATGATGGATTTAGGCCCAGATCTTTGTACTGGGGTGAATGTATGACATTGTTCTACATTCTGTCCATCAACTGTGTTTTTTGCAATTTTCACCCCGAGTGGGCTGGGTATGCTCAGACGTGAGTCCCAGGCTCTCCACACCACTGGAGTCAAGCTATCCAGGCTGATGAAGGCTGATAGCCAGAAACCGGTCCTTTGATGCTTGATTCCGGTCTGGGAAAGACATGGCTTGGTAGTTCGCACTGGACTGTTCCCATGAGGCACAGGGTCAGAGCTGATTTGCATATAGCCAGTGTCTAACCTAGGGTGGTGTGGAGTGCAAAAAAACGATGGATTTAGGCCCAGATCTTTGTACTGGGGTGAATGTATGACATTGTTCTACATTCTGTCCATCAACTGTGTTTTTTGCAATTTTCACCCCGAGTGGGCTGGGTATGCTCAGACGTGAGTCCCAGGCTCTCCACACCACTGGAGTCAAGCTATCCAGACTGATGAAGGCTGATAGCCAGAAACCGGTCCTTGGATGCTTGATTCCGGTCTGGGAAAGACATGGCTTGGTAGTTCGGACTGGACTGTTCCCATGAGGCACAGGGTCAGAGCTGATTTGCATATAGCCAGTGTCTAACCTAGGGTGGTGTGGAGTGCAAAAAAATGATGGATTTAGGCCCAGATCTTTGTACTGGGGTGAATGTATGACATTGTTCTACATTCTGTCCATCAACTGTGTTTTTTGCAATTTTCACCCCGAGTGGGCTGGGTATGCTCAGACGTGAGTCCCAGGCTCTCCACACCACTGGAGTCAAGCTATCCAGGCTGATGAAGGCTGATAGCCAGAAACCGGTCCTTGGATGCTTGATTCCGGTCTGGGAAAGACATGGCTTGGTAGTTCGGACTGGACTGTTCCCATGAGGCACAGGGTCAGAGCTGATTTGCATATAGCCAGTGTCTAACCTAGGGTGGTGTGGAGTGCAAAAAAAGATGGATTTAGGCCCAGATCTTTGTACTGGGGTGAATGTATGACATTGTTCTACATTCTGTCCATCAACTGTGTTTTTTGCAATTTTCACCCCGAGTGGGCTGGGTATGCTCAGACGTGAGTCCCAGGCTCTCCACACCACTGGAGTCAAGCTATCCAGGCTGATGAAGGCGGATAGCCAGAAACCGGTCCTTGAATGCTTGATTCCGGTCTGGGAAAGACATGGTTTGGTAGTTCGGACTGGACTGTTCCCATGAGGCACAGGGTCAGAGCTGATTTGCATATAGCGAGTGTCTAACCTAGGGTGGTGTGGAGTGCAAAAAAACGATGGATATAGGCCCAGATCTTTGTACTGGGGTGAATGTATGACATTGTTCTACATTCTGTCCATCAACTGTGTTTTTTGCAATTTTCACCCCGAGTGGGCTGGGTATGCTCAGACGTGAGTCCCAGGCTCTCCACACCACTGGAGTCAAGCTATCCAGGCTGATGAAGGCTGATAGCCAGAAACCGGTCCTTGGATGCTTGATTCCGGTCTGGGAAAGACATGGCTTGGTAGGTCGGACTGGACTGTTCCCATGAGGCACAGGGTCAGAGCTGATTTGCATATAGCCAGTGTCTAACCTAGGGTGGTGTGGAGTGCAAAAAAAGATGGATTTAGGCCCAGATCTTTGTACTGGGGTGAATGTATGACACTGTTCTACATTCTGTCCATCAACTGTGTTTTTTGCAATTTTCACCCCGAGTGGGCTGGGTATGCTCAGACGTGAGTCCCAGGCTCTCCACACCACTGGAGTCAAGCTATCCAGGCTAATGAAGGCTGATAGCCAGAAACCGGTCCTTGGATGCTTGATTCCGGTCTGGGAAAGACATGGCTTGGTAGTTCGGACTGGACTGTTCCCATGAGGCACAGGGTCAGAGCTGATTTGCATATAGCCAGTGTCTAACCTAGGGTAGTGTGGAGTGCAAAAAAACGATGGATTTAGGCCCAGATCTTTGTACTGGGGTGAATGTATGACATTGTTCTACATTCTGTCCATCAACTGTGTTTTTTGCAATTTTCACCCCGAGTGGGCTGGGTATGCTCAGACGTGAGTCCCAGGCTCTCCACACCACTAGAGTCAAGCTATCCAGGCTGATGAAGGCTGATAGCCAGAAACCGGTCCTTGGATGCTTGATTCCGGTCTGGGAAAGACATGGCTTGGTAGTTCGGACTGGACTGTTCCCATGAGGCACAGGGTCAGAGCTGATTTGCATATAGCCAGTGTCTAACCTAGGGTGGTGTGGAGTGCAAAAAAACGATGGATTTAGGCCCAGACCTTTGTACTGGGGTGAATGTATGACATTGTTCTACATTCTGTCCATCAACTGTGTTTTTTGCAATTTTCACCCCGAGTGGGCTGGGTATGCTCAGACGTGAGTCCCAGGCTCTCCACACCACTGGAGTCAAGCTATCCAGGCTGATGAAGGCTGATAGCCAGAAACTGGTCCTTGGATGCTTGATTCCGGTCTGGGAAAGACATGGCTTGGTAGTTCGGACTGGACTGTTCCCATGAGGCACAGGGTCAGAGCTGATTTGCATATAGCCAGTGTCTAACCTAGGGTGGTGTGGAGTGCAAAAAAAGATGGATTTAGGCCCAGATCTTTGTACTGGGGTGAAAGTATGACATTGTTCTACATTCTGTCCATCAACTGTGTTTTTTGCAATTTTCACCCCGAGTGGGCTGGGTATGCTCAGACGTGAGTCCCAGGCTCTCCACACCACTGGAGTCAAGCTATCCAGGCTGATGAAGGCGGATAGCCAGAAACCGGTCCTTGGATGCTTGATTCTGGTCTGGGAAAGACATGGTTTGGTAGTTCGGACTGGACTGTTCCCATGAGGCACAGGGTCAGAGCTGATTTGCATATAGCCAGTGTCTAACCTAGGGTGGTGTGAAGTGCAAAAAAACGATGGATTTAGGCCCAGATCTTTGTACTGGGGTGAATGTATGACATTGTTCTACATTCTGTCCATCAACTGTGGTTTTTGCAATTTTCACCCCGAGTGAGCTGGGTATGCTCAGACGTGAGTCCCAGGCTCTCCACACCACTGGAGTCAAGCTATCCAGGCTGATGAAGGCGGATAGCCAGAAACCGGTCCTTGAATGCTTGATTCCGGTCTGGGAAAGACATGGTTTGGTAGTTCGGACTGGACTGTTCCCATGAGGCACAGGGTCAGAGCTGATTTGCATATAGCGAGTGTCTAACCTAGGGTGGTGTGGAGTGCAAAAAAATGATGGATATAGGCCCAGATCTTTGTACTGGGGTGAATGTATGACATTGTTCTACATTCTGTCCATCAACTGTGTTTTTTGCAATTTTCACCCCGAGTGGGCTGGGTATGCTCAGACGTGAGTCCCAGGCTCTCCACACCACTGGAGTCAAGCTATCCAGGCTGATGAAGGCTGATAGCCAGAAACCGGTCCTTGGATGCTTGATTCCGGTCTGGGAAAGACATGGCTTGGTAGGTCGGACTGGACTGTTCCCATGAGGCACAGGGTCAGAGCTGATTTGCATATAGCCAGTGTCTAACCTAGGGTGGTGTGGAGTGCAAAAAAACGATGGATTTAGGCCCAGATCTTTGTACTGGGGTGAATGTATGACATTGTTCTACATTCTGTCCATCAACTGTGTTTTTTGCAATTTTCACCCCGAGTGGGCTGGGTATGCTCAGACGTGAGTCCCAGGCTCTCCACACCACTGGAGTCAAGCTATCCAGGCTGATGAAGGCTGATAGCCAGAAACCGGTCCTTGGATGCTTGATTCCGGTCTGGGAAAGACATGGCTTGGTAGTTCGGACTGGACTGTTCCCATGAGGCACAGGGTCAGAGCTGATTTGCATATAGCCAGTGTCTAACCTAGGGTGGTGTGGAGTGCAAAAAAACGATGGATTTAGGCCCAGACCTTTGTACTGGGGTGAATGTATGACATTGTTCTACATTCTGTCCATCAACTGTGTTTTTTGCAATTTTCACCCCGAGTGGGCTGGGTATGCTCAGACGTGAGTCCCAGGCTCTCCACACCACTGGAGTCAAGCTATCCAGGCTGATGAAGGCTGATAGCCAGAAACCGGTCCTTGGATGCTTGATTCCGGTCTGGGAAAGACATGGCTTGGTAGTTTGGACTGGACTGTTCCCATGAGGCACAGGGTCAGAGCTGATTTGCATATAGCCAGTGTCTATCCTAGGGTGGTGTGGAATGCAAAAAAACGATGGATTTAGGCCCAGATATTTGTACTGGGGTGAATGTATGACATTGTTCTACATTCTGTCCATCAACTGTGTTTTTTGCAATTTTCATCCCGAGTGGGCTGGGTATGCTCAGACGTGAGTCCCAGGCTCTCCACACCACTGGAGTCAAGCTATCCAGGCTGATGAAGGCTGATAGCCAGAAACCGGTCCTTGGATGCTTGATTCCGGTCTGGGAAAGACATGGCTTGGTAGTTCGGACTGGACTGTTCCCATGAGGCACAGGGTCAGAGCTGATTTGCATATAGCCAGTGTCTAACCTAGGGTGGTGTGGAGTGCAAAAAAAGATGGATTTAGGCCCAGATCTTTGTACTGGGGTGAAAGTATGACATTGTTCTACATTCTGTCCATCAACTGTGTTTTTTGCAATTTTCACCCCGAGTGGGCTGGGTATGCTCAGACGTGAGTCCCAGGCTCTCCACACCACTGGAGTCAAGCTATCCAGGCTGATGAAGGCGGATAGCCAGAAACCGGTCCTTGGATGCTTGATTCTGGTCTGGGAAAGACATGGTTTGGTAGTTCGGACTGGACTGTTCCCATGAGGCACAGGGTCAGAGCTGATTTGCATATAGCGAGTGTCTAACCTAGGGTGGTGTGGAGTGCAAAAAAACGATGGATATAGGCCCAGATCTTCGTACTGGGGTGAATGTATGACATTGTTCTACATTCTGTCCATCAACTGTGTTTTTTGCAATTTTCACCCCGAGTGGGCTGGGTATGCTCAGACGTGAGTCCCAGGCTCTCCACACCACTGGAGTCAAGCTATCCAGGCTGATGAAGGCTGATAGCCAGAAACCGGTCCTTGGATGCTTGATTCCGGTCTGGGAAAGACATGGCTTGGTAGTTTGGACTGGACTGTTCCCATGAGGCACAGGGTCAGAGCTGATTTGCATATAGCCAGTGTCTAACCTAGGGTGGTGTGGAATGCAAAAAAACGATGGATTTAGGCCCAGATATTTGTACTGGGGTGAATGTATGACATTGTTCTACATTCTGTCCATCAACTGTGTTTTTTGCAATTTTCATCCCGAGTGGGCTGGGTATGCTCAGACGTGAGTCCCAGGCTCTCCACACCACTGGAGTCAAGCTATCCAGGCTGATGAAGGCGGATAGCCAGAAACCGGTCCTTGGATGCTTGATTCTGGTCTGGGAAAGACATGGTTTGGTAGTTCGGACTGGACTGTTCCCATGAGGCACAGGGTCAGAGCTGATTTGCATATAGCGAGTGTCTAACCTAGGGTGGTGTGGAGTGCAAAAAAACGATGGATATAGGCCCAGATCTTTGTACTGGGGTGAATGTATGACATTGTTCTACATTCTGTCCATCAACTGTGTTTTTTGCAATTTTCACCCCGAGTGGGCTGGGTATGCTCAGACGTGAGTCCCAGGCTCTCCACACCACTGGAGTCAAGCTATCCAGGCTGATGAAGGCTGATAGCCAGAAACCGGTCCTTGGATGCTTGATTCCGGTCTGGGAAAGACATGGCTTGGTAGTTCGGACTGGACTGTTCCCATGAGGCACAGGGTCAGAGCTGATTTGCATATAGCCAGTGTCTAACCTAGGGTGGTGTGGAGCGCAAAAAAATGATGGATTTAGGCTCAGATCTTTGTACTGGGGTGAATGTATGACATTGTTCTACATTCTGTCCATCAACTGTGTTTTTTGCAATTTTCACCCCGAGTGGGCTGGGTATGCTCAGACGTGAGTCCCAGGCTCTCCACACCACTGGAGTCAAGCTATCCAGGCTGATGAAGGCTGATAGCCAGAAACCGGTCCTTGGATGCTTGATTCCGGTCTGGGATAGACATGGCTTGGTAGTTCGGACTGGACTGTTCCCATGAGGCACAGGGTCAGAGCTGATTTGCATATAGCCAGTGTCTAACCTAGGGTGGTGTGGAGTGCAAAAAAACGATGGATTTAGGCCCAGATCTTTGTACTGGGGTGAATGTATGACATTGTTCTACATTCTGTCCATCAACTGTGGTTTTTGCAATTTTCACCCCGAGTGAGCTGGGTATGCTCAGACGTGAGTCCCAGGCTCTCCACACCACTGGAGTCAAGCTATCCAGGCTGATGAAGGCTGATAGCCAGAAACCGGTCCTTGGATGCTTGATTCCGGTCTGGGAAAGACATGGCTTGGTAGTTCGGACTGGACTGTTCCCATGAGGCACAGGGTCAGAGCTGATTTGCATATAGCCAGTTTCTAACCTAGGGTGGTGTGGAGTGCAAAAAAACGATGGATTTAGGCCCAGATCTTTGTACTGGGGTGAATGTATGACATTGTTCTACATTCTGTCCATCAACTGTGTTTTTTGCAATTTTCACCCCGAGTGGGCTGGGTATGCTCAGACGTGAGTCCCAGGCTCTCCACACCACTGGAGTCAAGCTATCCAGGCTGATGAAGGCTGATAGCCAGAAACCGGTCCTTGGATGCTTGATTCCGGTCTGGGAAAGGCATGGCTTGGTAGTTCGGACTGGACTGTTCCCATGAGGCACAGGGTCAGAGCTGATTTGCATATAGCCAGTGTCTAACCTAGGGTGGTGTGGAGTGCAAAAAAACGATGGATTTAGCCCCAGATCTTTGTACTGGGGTGAATGTATGACATTGTTCTACATTCTGTCCATCAACTGTGTTTTTTGCAATTTTCACCCCGAGTGGGCTGGGTATGCTCAGACGTGAATCCCAGGCTCTCCACACCACTGGAGTTAAGCTATCCAGGCTGATGAAGGCTGATAGCCAGAAACCGGTCCTTGGATGCTTGATTCCGGTCTGGGAAAGACATGGCTTGGTAGTTCGGACTAGACTGTTCCCATGAGGCACAGGGTCAGAGCTGATTTGCATATAGCCAGTGTCTAACCTAGGGTGGTGTGGAGTGCAAAAAAACGATGGATTTAGGCCCAGATCTTTGTACTGGGGTGAATGTATGACATTGTTCTACATTCTGTCCATCAACTGTGTTTTTTGCAATTTTCACCCCGAGTGGGCTGGGTATGCTCAGACGTGAGTCCCAGGCTCTCCACACCACTGGAGTCAAGCTATCCAGGCTGATGAAGGCTGATAGCCAGAAACCGGTCCTTGGATGCTTGATTCCGGTCTGGGAAAGACATGGCTTGGTAGTTCGGACTGGACTGTTCCCATGAGGCACAGGGTCAGAGCTGATTTGCATATAGCCAGTGTCTAACCTAGGGTGGTGTGGAGTGCAAAAAAACGATGGATTTAGGCCCAGACCTTTGTACTGGGGTGAATGTATGACATTGTTCTACATTCTGTCCATCAACTGTGTTTTTTGCAATTTTCACCCCGAGTGGGCTGGGTATGCTCAGACGTGAGTCCCAGGCTCTCCACACCACTGGAGTCAAGCTATCCAGGTTGATGAAGGCTGATAGCCAGAAACCGGTCCTTGGATGCTTGATTCCGGTCTGGGAAAGACATGGCTTGGTAGTTCGGACTGGACTGTTCCCATGAGGCACAGGGTCAGAGCTGATTTGCATATAGCCAGTGTCTAACCTAGGGTGGTGTGGAGTGCAAAAAAAGATGGATTTAGGCCCAGATCTTTGTACTGGGGTGAATGTATGACATTGTTCTACATTCTGTCCATCAACTGTGTTTTTTGCAATTTTCACCCCGAGTGGGCTGGGTATGCTCAGACGTGAGTCCCAGGCTCTCCACACCACTGGAGTCAAGCTATCCAGGCTGATGAAGGCGGATAGCCAGAAACCGGTCCTTGGATGCTTGATTCCGGTCTGGGAAAGACATGGTTTGGTAGTTCGGACTGGACTGTTTGCATGAGGCACAGGGTCAGAGCTGATTTGCATATAGCGAGTGTCTAACCTAGGGTGGTGTGGAGTGCAAAAAAACGATGGATATAGGCCCAGATCTTTGTACTGGGGTGAATGTATGACATTGTTCTACATTCTGTCCATCAACTGTGGTTTTTGCAATTTTCACCCCGAGTGAGCTGGGTATGCTCAGACGTGAGTCCCAGGCTCTCCACACCACTGGAGTCAAGCTATCCAGGCTGATGAAGGCTGATAGCCAGAAACCGGTCCTTGGATGCTTGATTCCGGTCTGGGAAAGACATGGCTTGGTAGTTCGGACTGGACTGTTCCCATGAGGCACAGGGTCAGAGCTGATTTGCATATAGCCAGTGTCTAACCTAGGGTGGTGTGGAGTACAAAAAAACGATGGATTTAGGCCCAGATCTTTGTACTGGGGTGAATGTATGACATTGTTCTACATTCTGTCCATCAACTGTGGTTTTTGCAATTTTCACCCCGAGTGAGCTGGGTATGCTCAGACGTGAGTCCCAGGCTCTCCACACCACTGGAGTCAAGCTATCCAGGCTGATGAAGGCTGATAGCCAGAAACCGGTCCTTGGATGCTTGATTCCGGTCTGGGAAAGACATGGCTTGGTAGTTCGGACTGGACTGTTCCCATGAGGCACAGGGTCAGAGCTGATTTGCATATAGCCAGTTTCTAACCTAGGGTGGTGTGGAGTGCAAAAAAACGATGGATTTAGGCCCAGATCTTTGTACTGGGGTGAATGTATGACATTGTTCTACATTCTGTCGATCAACTGTGTTTTTTGCAATTTTCACCCCGAGTGGGCTGGGTATGCTCAGACGTGAGTCCCAGGCTCTCCACACCACTGGAGTCAAGCTATCCAGGCTGATGAAGGCTGATAGCCAGAAACCGGTCCTTGGATGCTTGATTCCGGTCTGGGAAAGACATGGCTTGGTAGTTCGGACTGGACTGTTCCCATGAGGCACAGGGTCAGAGCTGATTTGCATATAGCCAGTGTCTAACCTAGGGTGGTGTGGAGTGCAAAAAAACGACGGATTTAGGCCCAGATCTTTGTACTGGGGTGAATGTATGACATTGTTCTACATTCTGTCCATCAACTGTGTTTTTTGCAATTTTCACCCCGAGTGGGCTGGGTATGCTCAGACGTGAGTCCCAGGCTCTCCACACCACTGGAGTCAAGCTATCCAGGCTGATGAAGGCTGATAGCCAGAAACCGGTCCTTGGATGCTTGATTCCGGTCTGGGAAAGACATGGCTTGGTAGTTCGGACTGGACTGTTCCCATGAGGCACAGGGTCAGAGCTGATTTGCATATAGCCAGTGTCTAACCTAGGGTGGTGTGGAGTGCAAACAAACGATGGATTTAGGCCCAGATCTTTGTACTGGGGTGAATGTATGACATTGTTCTACATTCTGTCCATCAACTGTGTTTTTTGCAATTTTCACCCCGAGTGGGCTGGGTATGCTCAGACGTGAGTCCCAGGCTCTCCACACCACTGGAGTCAAGCTATCCAGGCTGATGAAGGCTGATAGCCAGAAACCGGTCCTTGGATGCTTGATTCCGGTCTGGGAAAGACATGGCTTGGTAGTTCGGACTGGACTGTTCCAATGAGGCACAGGGTCAGAGCTGATTTGCATATAGCCAGTGTCTAACCTAGGGTGGTGTGGGGTGCAAAAAATATGATGGATTTAGGCCCAGATCTTTGTACTGGGGTGAATGTATGACATTGTTCTACATTCTGTCCATCAACTGTGTTTTTTGCAATTTTCACCCCGAGTGGGCTGGGTATGCTCAGACGTGAGTCCCAAGCTCTCCACACCACTGGAGTCAAGCTATCCAGGCTGATGAAGGCTGATAGCCAGAAACCGGTCCTTGGATGCTTGATTCCGGTCTGGGAAAGGCATGGCTTGGTAGTTCGGACTGGACTGTTCCCATGAGGCACAGGGTCAGAGCTGATTTGCATATAGCCAGTGTCTAACCTAGGGTGGTGTGGAGTGCAAAAAAACGATGCATTTAGGCCCAGATCTTTGTACTGGGGTGAATGTATGACATTGTTCTACATTCTGTCCATCAACTGTGTTTTTTGCAATTTTCACCCCGAGTGGGCTGGGTATGCTCAGACGTGAATCCCAGGCTCTCCACACCACTGGAGTTAAGCTATCCAGGCTGATGAAGGCTGATAGCCAGAAACCGGTCCTTGGATGCTTGATTCCGGTCTGGGAAAGACATGGCTTGGTAGTTCGGACTGGACTGTTCCCATGAGGCACAGGGTCAGAGCTGATTTGCATATAGCCAGTGTCTAACCTAGGGTGGTGTGGAGTGCAAAAAAATGATGGATTTAGGCCCATATCTTTGTACTGGGGTGAATGTATGACATTGTTCTACATTCTGTCCATCAACTGTGTTTTTTGCAATTTTCACCCCGAGTGGGCTGGGTATGCTCAGACGTGAGTCCCAGGCTCTCCACACCACTGGAGTCAAGCTATCCAGGCTGATGAAGGCTGATAGCCAGAAACCGGTCCTTGGATGCTTGATTCCGGTCTGGGAAAGACATGGCTTGGTAGTTCGGACTGGACTGTTCCCATGAGGCACAGGGTCAGAGCTGATTTGCATATAGCCAGTGTCTAACCTAGGGTGGTATGGAGTGCAAAAAAACGATGGATTTAGGCCCAGATCTTTGTACTGGGGTGAATGTAGGACATTGTTCTACATTCTGTCCATCAACTGTGTTTTTTGCAATTTTCACCCCGAGTGGGCTGGGTATGCTCAGACGTGAGTCCCAGGCTCTCCACACCACTGGAGTCAAGCTATCTAGGCTGATGAAGGCTGATAGCCAGAAACCGGTCCTTGGATGCTTGATTCCGGTCTGGGAAAGACATGGCTTGGTAGTTCGGACTGGACTGTTCCCATGAGGCACAGGGTCAGAGCTGATTTGCATATAGCCAGTGTCTAACCTAGGGTGGTGTGGAGTGCAAAAAACCGATGGATTTAGGCCCAGATCTTTGTACTGGGGTGAATGTATGACATTGTTCTACATTCTGTCCATCAACTGTGTTTTTTGCAATTTTCACCCCGAGTGGGCTGGGTATGCTCAGACGTGAGTCCCAGGCTCTCCACACCACTGGAGTCAAGCTATCCAGGCTGATGAAGGCTGATAGCCAGAAACCAGTCCTTGGATGCTTGATTCCGGTATGGGAAAGACATGGCTTGGTAGTTCGGACTGGACTGTTCCCATGAGGCACAGGGTCAGAGCTGATTTGCATATAGCCAGTGTCTAACCTAGGGTGGTGTGGAGTGCAAAAAAACGATGGATTTAGGCCCAGATCTTTGTACTGGGGTGAATGTATGACATTGTTCTACATTCTGTCCATCAACTGTGTTTTTTGCAATTTTCACCCCGAGTGGGCTGGGTATGCTCAGACGTGAATCCCAGGCTCTCCACACCACTGGAGTTAAGCTATCCAGGCTGATGAAGGCTGATAGCCAGAAACCGGTCCTTGGATGCTTGATTCCGGTCTGGGAAAGACATGGCTTGGTAGTTCGGACTGGACTGTTCCCATGAGGCACAGGGTCAGAGCTGATTTGCATATAGCCAGTGTCTAACCTAGGGTGGTGTGGAGTGCAAAAAAATGATGGATTTAGGCCCAGATCTTTGTACTGGGGTGAATGTATGACATTGTTCTACATTCTGTCCATCAACTGTGTTTTTTGCAATTTTCACCCCGAGTGGGCTGGGTATGCTCAGACGTGAGTCCCAGGCTCTCCACACCACTGGAGTCAAGCTATCCAGGCTGATGAAGGCTGATAGCCAGAAACCGGTCCTTGGATGCTTGATTCCCGTCTGGGAAAGACATGGCTTGGTAGTTCGGACTGGACTGTTCCCATGAGGCACAGGGTCAGAGCTGATTTGCATATAGCCAGTGTCTAACCTAGGGTGGTGTGGAGTGCAAAAAAACGATGGATTTAGGCCCAGATCTTTGTACTGGGGTGAATGTATGACATTGTTCTACATTCTGTCCATCAACTGTGTTTTTTGCAATTTTCACCCCGAGTGGGCTGGGTATGCTCAGACGTGAGTCCCAGGCTCTCCACACCACTGGAGTCAAGCTATCCAGGCTGATGAAGGCTGATAGCCAGAAACCGGTCCTTGGATGCTTGATTCCGGTCTGGGAAAGACATGGCTTGGTAGTTCGGACTGGACTGTTCCCATGAGGCACAGGGTCAGAGCTGATTTGCATATAGCCAGTGTCTAACCTAGGGTGGTGTGGAGTGCAAAAAAACGATGGATTTAGGCCCAGACCTTTGTACTGGGGTGAATGTATGACATTGTTCTACATTCTGTCCATCAACTGTGTTTTTTGCAATTTTCACCCCGAGTGGGCTGGGTATGCTCAGACGTGAGTCCCAGGCTCTCCACACCACTGGAGTCAAGCTATCCAGGCTGATGAAGGCTGATAGCCAGAAACCGGTCCTTGGATGCTTGATTCCGGTCTGGGAAAGACATGGCTTGGTAGTTCGGACTGGACTGTTCCCATGAGGCACAGGGTCAGAGCTGATTTGCATATAGCCAGTGTCTAACCTAGGGTGGTGTGGAGTGCAAAAAAACGATGGATTTAGGCCCAGATCTTTGTACTGGGGTGAATGTATGACATTGTTCTACATTCTGTCCATCAACTGTGGTTTTTGCAATTTTCACCCCGAGTGAGCTGGGTATGCTCAGACGTGAGTCCCAGGCTCTCCACACCACTGGAGTCAAGCTATCCAGGCTGATGAAGGCTGATAGCCAGAAACCGGTCCTTGTATGCTTGATTCCGGTCTGGGAAAGCATGGCTTGGTAGTTCGGACTGGACTGTTCCCATGAGGCACAGGGTCAGAGCTGATTTGCATATAGCCAGTGTCTAACCTAGGGTGGTGTGGAGTGCAAAAAAACGATGGATTTAGGCCCAGATCTTTGTACTGGGGTGAATGTATGACATTGTTCTACATTCTGTCCATCAACTGTGTTTTTTGCAATTTTCACCCCGAGTGGGCTGGGTATGCTCAGACGTGAGTCCCAGGCTCTCCACACCAATGGAGTCAAGCTATCCAGGCCGATGAAGGCTGATAGCCAGAAACCGGTCCTTGGATGCTTGATTCCGGTCTGGGAAAGACATGGCTTGGTAGTTCGGACTGGACTGTTCCCATGAGGCACAGGGTCAGAGCTAATTTGCATATAGCCAGTGTCTAACCTAGGGTGGTGTGGAGTGCAAAAAAATGATGGATTTAGGCCCAGATCTTTGTACTGGGGTGAATGTATGACATTGTTCTACATTCTGTCCATCAACTGTGTTTTTTGCAATTTTCACCCCGAGTGGGCTGGGTATGCTCAGACGTGAGTCCCAGGCTCTCCACACCACTGGAGTCAAGCTATCCAGGCTGATGAAGGCTGATAGCCAGAAACCGGTCCTTGGATGCTTGATTCCGGTCTGGGAAAGACATGGCTTGGTAGTTCGGACTGGACTGTTCCAATGAGGCACAGGGTCAGAGCTGATTTGCATATAGCCAGTGTCTAACCTAGGGTGGTGTGGGGTGCAAAAAATATGATGGATTTAGGCCCAGATCTTTGTACTGGGGTGAATGTATGACATTGTTCTACATTCTGTCCATCAACTGTGTTTTTTGCAATTTTCACCCCGAGTGGGCTGGGTATGCTCAGACGTGAGTCCCAAGCTCTCCACACCACTGGAGTCAAGCTATCCAGGCTGATGAAGGCTGATAGCCAGAAACCGGTCCTTGGATGCTTGATTCCGGTCTGGGAAAGGCATGGCTTGGTAGTTCGGACTGGACTGTTCCCATGAGGCACAGGGTCAGAGCTGATTTGCATATAGCCAGTGTCTAACCTAGGGTGGTGTGGAGTGCAAAAAAACGATGCATTTAGGCCCAGATCTTTGTACTGGGGTGAATGTATGACATTGTTCTACATTCTGTCCATCAACTGTGTTTTTTGCAATTTTCACCCCGAGTGGGCTGGGTATGCTCAGACGTGAATCCCAGGCTCTCCACACCACTGGAGTTAAGCTATCCAGGCTGATGAAGGCTGATAGCCAGAAACCGGTCCTTGGATGCTTGATTCCGGTCTGGGAAAGACATGGCTTGGTAGTTCGGACTGGACTGTTCCCATGAGGCACAGGGTCAGAGCTGATTTGCATATAGCCAGTGTCTAACCTAGGGTGGTGTGGAGTGCAAAAAAATGATGGATTTAGGCCCATATCTTTGTACTGGGGTGAATGTATGACATTGTTCTACATTCTGTCCATCAACTGTGTTTTTTGCAATTTTCACCCCGAGTGGGCTGGGTATGCTCAGACGTGAGTCCCAGGCTCTCCACACCACTGGAGTCAAGCTATCCAGGCTGATGAAGGCTGATAGCCAGAAACCGGTCCTTGGATGCTTGATTCCGGTCTGGGAAAGACATGGCTTGGTAGTTCGGACTGGACTGTTCCCATGAGGCACAGGGTCAGAGCTGATTTGCATATAGCCAGTGTCTAACCTAGGGTGGTATGGAGTGCAAAAAAACGATGGATTTAGGCCCAGATCTTTGTACTGGGGTGAATGTAGGACATTGTTCTACATTCTGTCCATCAACTGTGTTTTTTGCAATTTTCACCCCGAGTGGGCTGGGTATGCTCAGACGTGAGTCCCAGGCTCTCCACACCACTGGAGTCAAGCTATCTAGGCTGATGAAGGCTGATAGCCAGAAACCGGTCCTTGGATGCTTGATTCCGGTCTGGGAAAGACATGGCTTGGTAGTTCGGACTGGACTGTTCCCATGAGGCACAGGGTCAGAGCTGATTTGCATATAGCCAGTGTCTAACCTAGGGTGGTGTGGAGTGCAAAAAACCGATGGATTTAGGCCCAGATCTTTGTACTGGGGTGAATGTATGACATTGTTCTACATTCTGTCCATCAACTGTGTTTTTTGCAATTTTCACCCCGAGTGGGCTGGGTATGCTCAGACGTGAGTCCCAGGCTCTCCACACCACTGGAGTCAAGCTATCCAGGCTGATGAAGGCTGATAGCCAGAAACCAGTCCTTGGATGCTTGATTCCGGTATGGGAAAGACATGGCTTGGTAGTTCGGACTGGACTGTTCCCATGAGGCACAGGGTCAGAGCTGATTTGCATATAGCCAGTGTCTAACCTAGGGTGGTGTGGAGTGCAAAAAAACGATGGATTTAGGCCCAGATCTTTGTACTGGGGTGAATGTATGACATTGTTCTACATTCTGTCCATCAACTGTGTTTTTTGCAATTTTCACCCCGAGTGGGCTGGGTATGCTCAGACGTGAATCCCAGGCTCTCCACACCACTGGAGTTAAGCTATCCAGGCTGATGAAGGCTGATAGCCAGAAACCGGTCCTTGGATGCTTGATTCCGGTCTGGGAAAGACATGGCTTGGTAGTTCGGACTGGACTGTTCCCATGAGGCACAGGGTCAGAGCTGATTTGCATATAGCCAGTGTCTAACCTAGGGTGGTGTGGAGTGCAAAAAAATGATGGATTTAGGCCCAGATCTTTGTACTGGGGTGAATGTATGACATTGTTCTACATTCTGTCCATCAACTGTGTTTTTTGCAATTTTCACCCCGAGTGGGCTGGGTATGCTCAGACGTGAGTCCCAGGCTCTCCACACCACTGGAGTCAAGCTATCCAGGCTGATGAAGGCTGATAGCCAGAAACCGGTCCTTGGATGCTTGATTCCCGTCTGGGAAAGACATGGCTTGGTAGTTCGGACTGGACTGTTCCCATGAGGCACAGGGTCAGAGCTGATTTGCATATAGCCAGTGTCTAACCTAGGGTGGTGTGGAGTGCAAAAAAACGATGGATTTAGGCCCAGATCTTTGTACTGGGGTGAATGTATGACATTGTTCTACATTCTGTCCATCAACTGTGTTTTTTGCAATTTTCACCCCGAGTGGGCTGGGTATGCTCAGACGTGAGTCCCAGGCTCTCCACACCACTGGAGTCAAGCTATCCAGGCTGATGAAGGCTGATAGCCAGAAACCGGTCCTTGGATGCTTGATTCCGGTCTGGGAAAGACATGGCTTGGTAGTTCGGACTGGACTGTTCCCATGAGGCACAGGGTCAGAGCTGATTTGCATATAGCCAGTGTCTAACCTAGGGTGGTGTGGAGTGCAAAAAAACGATGGATTTAGGCCCAGACCTTTGTACTGGGGTGAATGTATGACATTGTTCTACATTCTGTCCATCAACTGTGTTTTTTGCAATTTTCACCCCGAGTGGGCTGGGTATGCTCAGACGTGAGCCCCAGGCTCTCCACACCACTGGAGTCAAGCTATCCAGGCTGATGAAGGCTGATAGCCAGAAACCGGTCCTTGGATGCTTGATTCCGGTCTGGGAAAGACATGGCTTGGTAGTTCGGACTGGACTGTTCCCATGAGGCACAGGGTCAGAGCTGATTTGCATATAGCCAGTGTCTAACCTAGGGTGGTGTGGAGTGCAAAAAAACGATGGATTTAGGCCCAGATCTTTGTACTGGGGTGAATGTATGACATTGTTCTACATTCTGTCCATCAACTGTGGTTTTTGCAATTTTCACCCCGAGTGAGCTGGGTATGCTCAGACGTGAGTCCCAGGCTCTCCACACCACTGGAGTCAAGCTATCCAGGCTGATGAAGGCTGATAGCCAGAAACCGGTCCTTGTATGCTTGATTCCGGTCTGGGAAAGCATGGCTTGGTAGTTCGGACTGGACTGTTCCCATGAGGCACAGGGTCAGAGCTGATTTGCATATAGCCAGTGTCTAACCTAGGGTGGTGTGGAGTGCAAAAAAACGATGGATTTAGGCCCAGATCTTTGTACTGGGGTGAATGTATGACATTGTTCTACATTCTGTCCATCAACTGTGTTTTTTGCAATTTTCACCCCGAGTGGGCTGGGTATGCTCAGACGTGAGTCCCAGGCTCTCCACACCAATGGAGTCAAGCTATCCAGGCCGATGAAGGCTGATAGCCAGAAACCGGTCCTTGGATGCTTGATTCCGGTCTGGGAAAGACATGGCTTGGTAGTTCGGACTGGACTGTTCCCATGAGGCACAGGGTCAGAGCTAATTTGCATATAGCCAGTGTCTAACCTAGGGTGGTGTGGAGTGCAAAAAAATGATGGATTTAGGCCCAGATCTTTGTACTGGGGTGAATGTATGACATTGTTCTACATTCTGTCCATCAACTGTGTTTTTTGCAATTTTCACCCCGAGTGGGCTGGGTATGCTCAGACGTGAGTCCCAGGCTCTCCACACCACTGGAGTCAAGCTATCCAGGCTGATGAAGGCTGATAGCCAGAAACCGGTCCTTTGATGCTTGATTCCGGTCTGGGAAAGACATGGCTTGGTAGTTCGCACTGGACTGTTCCCATGAGGCACAGGGTCAGAGCTGATTTGCATATAGCCAGTGTCTAACCTAGGGTGGTGTGGAGTGCAAAAAAACGATGGATTTAGGCCCAGATCTTTGTACTGGGGTGAATGTATGACATTGTTCTACATTCTGTCCATCAACTGTGTTTTTTGCAATTTTCACCCCGAGTGGGCTGGGTATGCTCAGACGTGAGTCCCAGGCTCTCCACACCACTGGAGTCAAGCTATCCAGACTGATGAAGGCTGATAGCCAGAAACCGGTCCTTGGATGCTTGATTCCGGTCTGGGAAAGACATGGCTTGGTAGTTCGGACTGGACTGTTCCCATGAGGCACAGGGTCAGAGCTGATTTGCATATAGCCAGTGTCTAACCTAGGGTGGTGTGGAGTGCAAAAAAATGATGGATTTAGGCCCAGATCTTTGTACTGGGGTGAATGTATGACATTGTTCTACAATCTGTCCATCAACTGTGTTTTTTGCAATTTTCACCCCGAGTGGGCTGGGTATGCTCAGACGTGAGTCCCAGGCTCTCCACACCACTGGAGTCAAGCTATCCAGGCTGATGAAGGCTGATAGCCAGAAACCGGTCCTTGGATGCTTGATTCCGGTCTGGGAAAGACATGGCTTGGTAGTTCGGACTGGACTGTTCCCATGAGGCACAGGGTCAGAGCTGATTTGCATATAGCCAGTGTCTAACCTAGGGTGGTGTGGAGTGCAAAAAAAGATGGATTTAGGCCCAGATCTTTGTACTGGGGTGAATGTATGACATTGTTCTACATTCTGTCCATCAACTGTGTTTTTTGCAATTTTCACCCCGAGTGGGCTGGGTATGCTCAGACGTGAGTCCCAGGCTCTCCACACCACTGGAGTCAAGCTATCCAGGCTGATGAAGGCGGATAGCCAGAAACCGGTCCTTGAATGCTTGATTCCGGTCTGGGAAAGACATGGTTTGGTAGTTCGGACTGGACTGTTCCCATGAGGCACAGGGTCAGAGCTGATTTGCATATAGCGAGTGTCTAACCTAGGGTGGTGTGGAGTGCAAAAAAACGATGGATATAGGCCCAGATCTTTGTACTGGGGTGAATGTATGACATTGTTCTACATTCTGTCCATCAACTGTGTTTTTTGCAATTTTCACCCCGAGTGGGCTGGGTATGCTCAGACGTGAGTCCCAGGCTCTCCACACCACTGGAGTCAAGCTATCCAGGCTGATGAAGGCTGATAGCCAGAAACCGGTCCTTGGATGCTTGATTCCGGTCTGGGAAAGACATGGCTTGGTAGTTCGGACTGGACTGTTCCCATGAGGCACAGGGTCAGAGCTGATTTGCATATAGCCAGTGTCTAACCTAGGGTGGTGTGGAGTGCAAAAAACCGATGGATTTAGGCCCAGATCTTTGTACTGGGGTGAATGTATGACATTGTTCTACATTCTGTCCATCAACTGTGTTTTTTGCAATTTTCACCCCGAGTGGGCTGGGTATGCTCAGACGTGAGTCCCAGGCTCTCCACACCACTGGAGTCAAGCTATCCAGGCTGATGAAGGCTGATAGCCAGAAACCAGTCCTTGGATGCTTGATTCCGGTATGGGAAAGACATGGCTTGGTAGTTCGGACTGGACTGTTCCCATGAGGCACAGGGTCAGAGCTGATTTGCATATAGCCAGTGTCTAACCTAGGGTGGTGTGGAGTGCAAAAAAACGATGGATTTAGGCCCAGATCTTTGTACTGGGGTGAATGTATGACATTGTTCTACATTCTGTCCATCAACTGTGTTTTTTGCAATTTTCACCCCGAGTGGGCTGGGTATGCTCAGACGTGAATCCCAGGCTCTCCACACCACTGGAGTTAAGCTATCCAGGCTGATGAAGGCTGATAGCCAGAAACCGGTCCTTGGATGCTTGATTCCGGTCTGGGAAAGACATGGCTTGGTAGTTCGGACTGGACTGTTCCCATGAGGCACAGGGTCAGAGCTGATTTGCATATAGCCAGTGTCTAACCTAGGGTGGTGTGGAGTGCAAAAAAATGATGGATTTAGGCCCAGATCTTTGTACTGGGGTGAATGTATGACATTGTTCTACATTCTGTCCATCAACTGTGTTTTTTGCAATTTTCACCCCGAGTGGGCTGGGTATGCTCAGACGTGAGTCCCAGGCTCTCCACACCACTGGAGTCAAGCTATCCAGGCTGATGAAGGCTGATAGCCAGAAACCGGTCCTTGGATGCTTGATTCCCGTCTGGGAAAGACATGGCTTGGTAGTTCGGACTGGACTGTTCCCATGAGGCACAGGGTCAGAGCTGATTTGCATATAGCCAGTGTCTAACCTAGGGTGGTGTGGAGTGCAAAAAAACGATGGATTTAGGCCCAGATCTTTGTACTGGGGTGAATGTATGACATTGTTCTACATTCTGTCCATCAACTGTGTTTTTTGCAATTTTCACCCCGAGTGGGCTGGGTATGCTCAGACGTGAGTCCCAGGCTCTCCACACCACTGGAGTCAAGCTATCCAGGCTGATGAAGGCTGATAGCCAGAAACCGGTCCTTGGATGCTTGATTCCGGTCTGGGAAAGACATGGCTTGGTAGTTCGGACTGGACTGTTCCCATGAGGCACAGGGTCAGAGCTGATTTGCATATAGCCAGTGTCTAACCTAGGGTGGTGTGGAGTGCAAAAAAACGATGGATTTAGTCCCAGACCTTTGTACTGGGGTGAATGTATGACATTGTTCTACATTCTGTCCATCAACTGTGTTTTTTGCAATTTTCACCCCGAGTGGGCTGGGTATGTTCAGACGTGAGTCCCAGGCTCTCCACACCACTGGAGTCAAGCTATCCAGGCTGATGAAGGCTGATAGCCAGAAACCGGTCCTTGGATGCTTGATTCCGGTCTGGGAAAGACATGGCTTGGTAGTTCGGACTGGACTGTTCCCATGAGGCACAGGGTCAGAGCTGATTTGCATATAGCCAGTGTCTAACCTAGGGTGGTGTGGAGTGCAAAAAAACGATGGATTTAGGCCCAGATCTTTGTACTGGGGTGAATGTATGACATTGTTCTACATTCTGTCCATCAACTGTGGTTTTTGCAATTTTCACCCCGAGTGAGCTGGGTATGCTCAGACGTGAGTCCCAGGCTCTCCACACCACTGGAGTCAAGCTATCCAGGCTGATGAAGGCTGATAGCCAGAAACCGGTCCTTGTATGCTTGATTCCGGTCTGGGAAAGCATGGCTTGGTAGTTCGGACTGGACTGTTCCCATGAGGCACAGGGTCAGAGCTGATTTGCATATAGCCAGTGTCTAACCTAGGGTGGTGTGGAGTGCAAAAAAACGATGGATTTAGGCCCAGATCTTTGTACTGGGGTGAATGTATGACATTGTTCTACATTCTGTCCATCAACTGTGTTTTTTGCAATTTTCACCCCGAGTGGGCTGGGTATGCTCAGACGTGAGTCCCAGGCTCTCCACACCAATGGAGTCAAGCTATCCAGGCCGATGAAGGCTGATAGCCAGAAACCGGTCCTTGGATGCTTGATTCCGGTCTGGGAAAGACATGGCTTGGTAGTTCGGACTGGACTGTTCCCATGAGGCACAGGGTCAGAGCTAATTTGCATATAGCCAGTGTCTAACCTAGGGTGGTGTGGAGTGCAAAAAAATGATGGATTTAGGCCCAGATCTTTGTACTGGGGTGAATGTATGACATTGTTCTACATTCTGTCCATCAACTGTGTTTTTTGCAATTTTCACCCCGAGTGGGCTGGGTATGCTCAGACGTGAGTCCCAGGCTCTCCACACCACTGGAGTCAAGCTATCCAGGCTGATGAAGGCTGATAGCCAGAAACCGGTCCTTTGATGCTTGATTCCGGTCTGGGAAAGACATGGCTTGGTAGTTCGCACTGGACTGTTCCCATGAGGCACAGGGTCAGAGCTGATTTGCATATAGCCAGTGTCTAACCTAGGGTGGTGTGGAGTGCAAAAAAACGATGGATTTAGGCCCAGATCTTTGTACTGGGGTGAATGTATGACATTGTTCTACATTCTGTCCATCAACTGTGTTTTTTGCAATTTTCACCCCGAGTGGGCTGGGTATGCTCAGACGTGAGTCCCAGGCTCTCCACACCACTGGAGTCAAGCTATCCAGACTGATGAAGGCTGATAGCCAGAAACCGGTCCTTGGATGCTTGATTCCGGTCTGGGAAAGACATGGCTTGGTAGTTCGGACTGGACTGTTCCCATGAGGCACAGGGTCAGAGCTGATTTGCATATAGCCAGTGTCTAACCTAGGGTGGTGTGGAGTGCAAAAAAATGATGGATTTAGGCCCAGATCTTTGTACTGGGGTGAATGTATGACATTGTTCTACAATCTGTCCATCAACTGTGTTTTTTGCAATTTTCACCCCGAGTGGGCTGGGTATGCTCAGACGTGAGTCCCAGGCTCTCCACACCACTGGAGTCAAGCTATCCAGGCTGATGAAGGCTGATAGCCAGAAACCGGTCCTTGGATGCTTGATTCCGGTCTGGGAAAGACATGGCTTGGTAGTTCGCCAGTGTCTAACCTAGGGTGGTGTGGAGTGCAAAAAAAGATGGATTTAGGCCCAGATCTTTGTACTGGGGTGAATGTATGACATTGTTCTACATTCTGTCCATCAACTGTGTTTTTTGCAATTTTCACCCCGAGTGGGCTGGGTATGCTCAGACGTGAGTCCCAGGCTCTCCACACCACTGGAGTCAAGCTATCCAGGCTGATGAAGGCGGATAGCCAGAAACCGGTCCTTGAATGCTTGATTCCGGTCTGGGAAAGACATGGTTTGGTAGTTCGGACTGGACTGTTCCCATGAGGCACAGGGTCAGAGCTGATTTGCATATAGCGAGTGTCTAACCTAGGGTGGTGTGGAGTGCAAAAAAACGATGGATATAGGCCCAGATCTTTGTACTGGGGTGAATGTATGACATTGTTCTACATTCTGTCCATCAACTGTGTTTTTTGCAATTTTCACCCCGAGTGGGCTGGGTATGCTCAGACGTGAGTCCCAGGCTCTCCACACCACTGGAGTCAAGCTATCCAGGCTGATGAAGGCTGATAGCCAGAAACCGGTCCTTGGATGCTTGATTCCGGTCTGGGAAAGACATGGCTTGGTAGGTCGGACTGGACTGTTCCCATGAGGCACAGGGTCAGAGCTGATTTGCATATAGCCAGTGTCTAACCTAGGGTGGTGTGGAGTGCAAAAAAAGATGGATTTAGGCCCAGATCTTTGTACTGGGGTGAATGTATGACACTGTTCTACATTCTGTCCATCAACTGTGTTTTTTGCAATTTTCACCCCGAGTGGGCTGGGTATGCTCAGACGTGGGTCCCAGGCTCTCCACACCACTGGAGTCAAGCTATCCAGGCTAATGAAGGCTGATAGCCAGAAACCGGTCCTTGGATGCTTGATTCCGGTCTGGGAAAGACATGGCTTGGTAGTTCGGACTGGACTGTTCCCATGAGGCACAGGGTCAGAGCTGATTTGCATATAGCCAGTGTCTAACCTAGGGTGGTGTGGAGTGCAAAAAAACGATGGATTTAGGCCCAGATCTTTGTACTGGGGTGAATGTATGACATTGTTCTACATTCTGTCCATCAACTGTGTTTTTTGCAATTTTCACCCCGAGTGGGCTGGGTATGCTCAGACGTGAGTCCCAGGCTCTCCACACCACTAGAGTCAAGCTATCCAGGCTGATGAAGGCTGATAGCCAGAAACCGGTCCTTGGATGCTTGATTCCGGTCTGGGAAAGACATGGCTTGGTAGTTCGGACTGGACTGTTCCCATGAGGCACAGGGTCAGAGCTGATTTGCATATAGCCAGTGTCTAACCTAGGGTGGAGTGGAGTGCAAAAAAACGATGGATTTAGGCCCAGACCTTTGTACTGGGGTGAATGTATGACATTGTTCTACATTCTGTCCATCAACTGTGTTTTTTTGCAATTTTCACCCCGAGTGGGCTGGGTATGCTCAGACGTGAGTCCCAGGCTCTCCACACCACTGGAGTCAAGCTATCCAGGCTGATGAAGGCTGATAGCCAGAAACCGGTCCTTGGATGCTTGATTCCGGTCTGGGAAAGACATGGCTTGGTAGTTTGGACTGGACTGTTCCCATGAGGCACAGGGTCAGAGCTGATTTGCATATAGCCAGTGTCTAACCTAGGGTGGTGTGGAATGCAAAAAAACGATGGATTTAGGCCCAGATCTTTGTACTGGGGTGAATGTATGACATTGTGCTACATTCTGTCCATCAACTGTGTTTTTTGCAATTTTCACCCCGAGTGGGCTGGGTATGCTCAGACGTGAGTCCCAGGCTCTCCACACCACTGGAGTCAAGCTATCCAGGCTGATGAAGGCTGATAGCCAGAAACTGGTCCTTGGATGCTTGATTCCGGTCTGGGAAAGACATGGCTTGGTAGTTCGGACTGGACTGTTCCCATGAGGCACAGGGTCAGAGCTGATTTGCATATAGCCAGTGTCTAACCTAGGGTGGCGTGGAGTGCAAAAAAAGATGGATTTAGGCCCAGATCTTTGTACTGGGGTGAAAGTATGACATTGTTCTACATTCTGTCCATCAACTGTGTTTTTTGCAATTTTCACCCCGAGTGGGCTGGGTATGCTCAGACGTGAGTCCCAGGCTCTCCACACCACTGGAGTCAAGCTATCCAGGCTGATGAAGGCGGATAGCCAGAAACCGGTCCTTGGATGCTTGATTCTGGTCTGGGAAAGACATGGTTTGGTAGTTCGGACTGGACTGTTCCCATGAGGCACAGGGTCAGAGCTGATTTGCATATAGCCAGTGTCTAACCTAGGGTGGTGTGGAGTGCAAAAAAACGATGGATTTAGGCCCAGATCTTTGTACTGGGGTGAATGTATGACATTGTTCTACATTCTGTCCATCAACTGTGGTTTTTGCAATTTTCACCCCGAGTGAGCTGGGTATGCTCAGACGTAAGTCCCAGGCTCTCCACACCACTGGAGTCAAGCTATCCAGGCTGATGAAGGCGGATAGCCAGAAACCGGTCCTTGAATGATTGATTCCGGTCTGGGAAAGACATGGTTTGGTAGTTCGGACTGGACTGTTCCCATGAGGCACAGGGTCAGAGCTGATTTGCATATAGCGAGTGTCTAACCTAGGGTGGTGTGGAGTGCAAAAAACGATGGATATAGGCCCAGATCTTTGTACTGGGGTGAATGTATGACATTGTTCTACATTCTGTCCATCAACTGTGTTTTTTGCAATTTTCACCCCGAGTGGGCTGGGTATGCTCAGACGTGAGTCCCAGGCTCTCCACACCACTGGAGTCAAGCTATCCAGGCTGATGAAGGCTGATAGCCAGAAACCGGTCCTTGGATGCTTGATTCCGGTCTGGGAAAGACATGGCTTGGTAGTTCGGACTGGACTGTTCCCATGAGGCACAGGGTCAGAGCTGATTTGCATATAGCCAGTGTCTAACCTAGGGTGGTGTGGAGTGCAAAAAAACGATGGATTTAGGCCCAGACCTTTGTACTGGGGTGAATGTATGACATTGTTCTACATTCTGTCCATCAACTGTGTATTTTTGCAATTTTCACCCCGAGTGGGCTGGGTATGCTCAGACGTGAGTCCCAGGCTCTCCACACCACTGGAGTCAAGCTATCCAGGCTGATGAAGGCTGATAGCCAGAAACCGGTCCTTGGATGCTTGATTCCGGTCTGGGAAAGACATGGCTTGGTAGTTTGGACTGGACTGTTCCCATGAGGCACAGGGTCAGAGCTGATTTGCATATAGCCAGTGTCTAACCTAGGGTGGTGTGGAATGCAAAAAAACGATGGATTTAGGCCCAGATCTTTGTACTGGGGTGAATGTATGACATTGTTCTACATTCTGTCCATCAACTGTGTTTTTTGCAATTTTCATCCCGAGTGGGCTGGGTATGCTCAGACGTGAGTCCCAGGCTCTCCACACCACTGGAGTCAAGCTATCCAGGCTGATGAAGGCTGATAGCCAGAAACCGGTCCTTGGATGCTTGATTCCGGTCTGGGAAAGACATGGCTTGGTAGTTCGGACTGGACTGTTCCCATGAGGCACAGGGTCAGAGCTGATTTGCATATAGCCAGTGTCTAACCTAGGGTGGTGTGGAGTGCAAAAAAAGATGGATTTAGGCCCAGATCTTTGTACTGGGGTGAAAGTATGACATTGTTCTACATTCTGTCCATCAACTGTGTTTTTTGCAATTTTCACCCCGAGTGGGCTGGGTATGCTCAGACGTGAGTCCCAGGCTCTCCACACCACTGGAGTCAAGCTATCCAGGCTGATGAAGGCGGATAGCCAGAAACCGGTCCTTGGATGCTTGATTCTGGTCTGGGAAAGACATGGTTTGGTAGTTCGGACTGGACTGTTCCCATGAGGCACAGGGTCAGAGCTGATTTGCATATAGCGAGTGTCTAACCTAGGGTGGTGTGGAGTGCAAAAAAACGATGGATATAGGCCCAGATCTTTGTACTGGGGTGAATGTATGACATTGTTCTACATTCTGTCCATCAACTGTGTTTTTTGCAATTTTCACCCCTAGTGGGCTGGGTATGCTCAGACGTGAGTCCCAGGCTCTCCACACCACTGGAGTCAAGCTATCCAGGCTGATGAAGGCTGATAGCCAGAAACCGGTCCTTGGATGCTTGATTCCGGTCTGGGAAAGACATGGCTTGGTAGTTCGGACTGGACTGTTCCCATGAGGCACAGGGTCAGAGCTGATTTGCATATAGCCAGTGTCTAACCTAGGGTGGTGTGGAGCGCAAAAAAACGATGGATTTAGGCCCAGATCTTTGTACTGGGGTGAATGTATGACATTGTTCTACATTCTGTCCATCAACTGTGTTTTTTGCAATTTTCACCCCGAGTGGGCTGGGTATGCTCAGACGTGAGTCCCAGGCTCTCCACACCACTGGAGTCAAGCTATCCAGGCTGATGAAGGCTGATAGCCAGAAACCGGTCCTTGGATGCTTGATTCCGGTCTGGGATAGACATGGCTTGGTAGTTCGGACTGGACTGTTCCCATGAGGCACAGGGTCAGAGCTGATTTGCATATAGCCAGTGTCTAACCTAGGGTGGTGTGGAGTGCAAAAAAACGATGGATTTAGGCCCAGATCTTTGTACTGGGGTGAATGTATGACATTGTTCTACATTCTGTCCATCAACTGTGGTTTTTGCAATTTTCACCCCGAGTGAGCTGGGTATGCTCAGACGTGAGTCCCAGGCTCTCCACACCACTGGAGTCAAGCTATCCAGGCTGATGAAGGCTGATAGCCAGAAACCGGTCCTTGGATGCTTGATTCCGGTCTGGGAAAGACATGGCTTGGTAGTTCGGACTGGACTGTTCCCATGAGGCACAGGGTCAGAGCTGATTTGCATATAGCCAGTGTCTAACCTAGGGTGGTGTGGAGTGCAAAAAAATGATGGATTTAGGCCCAGATCTTTGTACTGGGGTGAATGTATGACATTGTTCTACAATCTGTCCATCAACTGTGTTTTTTGCAATTTTCACCCCGAGTGGGCTGGGTATGCTCAGACGTGAGTCCCAGGCTCTCCACACCACTGGAGTCAAGCTATCCAGGCTGATGAAGGCTGATAGCCAGAAACCGGTCCTTGGATGCTTGATTCCGGTCTGGGAAAGACATGGCTTGGTAGTTCGCCAGTGTCTAACCTAGGGTGGTGTGGAGTGCAAAAAAAGATGGATTTAGGCCCAGATCTTTGTACTGGGGTGAATGTATGACATTGTTCTACATTCTGTCCATCAACTGTGTTTTTTGCAATTTTCACCCCGAGTGGGCTGGGTATGCTCAGACGTGAGTCCCAGGCTCTCCACACCACTGGAGTCAAGCTATCCAGGCTGATGAAGGCGGATAGCCAGAAACCGGTCCTTGAATGCTTGATTCCGGTCTGGGAAAGACATGGTTTGGTAGTTCGGACTGGACTGTTCCCATGAGGCACAGGGTCAGAGCTGATTTGCATATAGCGAGTGTCTAACCTAGGGTGGTGTGGAGTGCAAAAAAACGATGGATATAGGCCCAGATCTTTGTACTGGGGTGAATGTATGACATTGTTCTACATTCTGTCCATCAACTGTGTTTTTTGCAATTTTCACCCCGAGTGGGCTGGGTATGCTCAGACGTGAGTCCCAGGCTCTCCACACCACTGGAGTCAAGCTATCCAGGCTGATGAAGGCTGATAGCCAGAAACCGGTCCTTGGATGCTTGATTCCGGTCTGGGAAAGACATGGCTTGGTAGGTCGGACTGGACTGTTCCCATGAGGCACAGGGTCAGAGCTGATTTGCATATAGCCAGTGTCTAACCTAGGGTGGTGTGGAGTGCAAAAAAAGATGGATTTAGGCCCAGATCTTTGTACTGGGGTGAATGTATGACACTGTTCTACATTCTGTCCATCAACTGTGTTTTTTGCAATTTTCACCCCGAGTGGGCTGGGTATGCTCAGACGTGGGTCCCAGGCTCTCCACACCACTGGAGTCAAGCTATCCAGGCTAATGAAGGCTGATAGCCAGAAACCGGTCCTTGGATGCTTGATTCCGGTCTGGGAAAGACATGGCTTGGTAGTTCGGACTGGACTGTTCCCATGAGGCACAGGGTCAGAGCTGATTTGCATATAGCCAGTGTCTAACCTAGGGTGGTGTGGAGTGCAAAAAAACGATGGATTTAGGCCCAGATCTTTGTACTGGGGTGAATGTATGACATTGTTCTACATTCTGTCCATCAACTGTGTTTTTTGCAATTTTCACCCCGAGTGGGCTGGGTATGCTCAGACGTGAGTCCCAGGCTCTCCACACCACTAGAGTCAAGCTATCCAGGCTGATGAAGGCTGATAGCCAGAAACCGGTCCTTGGATGCTTGATTCCGGTCTGGGAAAGACATGGCTTGGTAGTTCGGACTGGACTGTTCCCATGAGGCACAGGGTCAGAGCTGATTTGCATATAGCCAGTGTCTAACCTAGGGTGGAGTGGAGTGCAAAAAAACGATGGATTTAGGCCCAGACCTTTGTACTGGGGTGAATGTATGACATTGTTCTACATTCTGTCCATCAACTGTGTTTTTTTGCAATTTTCACCCCGAGTGGGCTGGGTATGCTCAGACGTGAGTCCCAGGCTCTCCACACCACTGGAGTCAAGCTATCCAGGCTGATGAAGGCTGATAGCCAGAAACCGGTCCTTGGATGCTTGATTCCGGTCTGGGAAAGACATGGCTTGGTAGTTTGGACTGGACTGTTCCCATGAGGCACAGGGTCAGAGCTGATTTGCATATAGCCAGTGTCTAACCTAGGGTGGTGTGGAATGCAAAAAAACGATGGATTTAGGCCCAGATCTTTGTACTGGGGTGAATGTATGACATTGTGCTACATTCTGTCCATCAACTGTGTTTTTTGCAATTTTCACCCCGAGTGGGCTGGGTATGCTCAGACGTGAGTCCCAGGCTCTCCACACCACTGGAGTCAAGCTATCCAGGCTGATGAAGGCTGATAGCCAGAAACTGGTCCTTGGATGCTTGATTCCGGTCTGGGAAAGACATGGCTTGGTAGTTCGGACTGGACTGTTCCCATGAGGCACAGGGTCAGAGCTGATTTGCATATAGCCAGTGTCTAACCTAGGGTGGCGTGGAGTGCAAAAAAAGATGGATTTAGGCCCAGATCTTTGTACTGGGGTGAAAGTATGACATTGTTCTACATTCTGTCCATCAACTGTGTTTTTTGCAATTTTCACCCCGAGTGGGCTGGGTATGCTCAGACGTGAGTCCCAGGCTCTCCACACCACTGGAGTCAAGCTATCCAGGCTGATGAAGGCGGATAGCCAGAAACCGGTCCTTGGATGCTTGATTCTGGTCTGGGAAAGACATGGTTTGGTAGTTCGGACTGGACTGTTCCCATGAGGCACAGGGTCAGAGCTGATTTGCATATAGCCAGTGTCTAACCTAGGGTGGTGTGGAGTGCAAAAAAACGATGGATTTAGGCCCAGATCTTTGTACTGGGGTGAATGTATGACATTGTTCTACATTCTGTCCATCAACTGTGGTTTTTGCAATTTTCACCCCGAGTGAGCTGGGTATGCTCAGACGTAAGTCCCAGGCTCTCCACACCACTGGAGTCAAGCTATCCAGGCTGATGAAGGCGGATAGCCAGAAACCGGTCCTTGAATGATTGATTCCGGTCTGGGAAAGACATGGTTTGGTAGTTCGGACTGGACTGTTCCCATGAGGCACAGGGTCAGAGCTGATTTGCATATAGCGAGTGTCTAACCTAGGGTGGTGTGGAGTGCAAAAAACGATGGATATAGGCCCAGATCTTTGTACTGGGGTGAATGTATGACATTGTTCTACATTCTGTCCATCAACTGTGTTTTTTGCAATTTTCACCCCGAGTGGGCTGGGTATGCTCAGACGTGAGTCCCAGGCTCTCCACACCACTGGAGTCAAGCTATCCAGGCTGATGAAGGCTGATAGCCAGAAACCGGTCCTTGGATGCTTGATTCCGGTCTGGGAAAGACATGGCTTGGTAGTTCGGACTGGACTGTTCCCATGAGGCACAGGGTCAGAGCTGATTTGCATATAGCCAGTGTCTAACCTAGGGTGGTGTGGAGTGCAAAAAAACGATGGATTTAGGCCCAGACCTTTGTACTGGGGTGAATGTATGACATTGTTCTACATTCTGTCCATCAACTGTGTATTTTTGCAATTTTCACCCCGAGTGGGCTGGGTATGCTCAGACGTGAGTCCCAGGCTCTCCACACCACTGGAGTCAAGCTATCCAGGCTGATGAAGGCTGATAGCCAGAAACCGGTCCTTGGATGCTTGATTCCGGTCTGGGAAAGACATGGCTTGGTAGTTTGGACTGGACTGTTCCCATGAGGCACAGGGTCAGAGCTGATTTGCATATAGCCAGTGTCTAACCTAGGGTGGTGTGGAATGCAAAAAAACGATGGATTTAGGCCCAGATCTTTGTACTGGGGTGAATGTATGACATTGTTCTACATTCTGTCCATCAACTGTGTTTTTTGCAATTTTCATCCCGAGTGGGCTGGGTATGCTCAGACGTGAGTCCCAGGCTCTCCACACCACTGGAGTCAAGCTATCCAGGCTGATGAAGGCTGATAGCCAGAAACCGGTCCTTGGATGCTTGATTCCGGTCTGGGAAAGACATGGCTTGGTAGTTCGGACTGGACTGTTCCCATGAGGCACAGGGTCAGAGCTGATTTGCATATAGCCAGTGTCTAACCTAGGGTGGTGTGGAGTGCAAAAAAAGATGGATTTAGGCCCAGATCTTTGTACTGGGGTGAAAGTATGACATTGTTCTACATTCTGTCCATCAACTGTGTTTTTTGCAATTTTCACCCCGAGTGGGCTGGGTATGCTCAGACGTGAGTCCCAGGCTCTCCACACCACTGGAGTCAAGCTATCCAGGCTGATGAAGGCGGATAGCCAGAAACCGGTCCTTGGATGCTTGATTCTGGTCTGGGAAAGACATGGTTTGGTAGTTCGGACTGGACTGTTCCCATGAGGCACAGGGTCAGAGCTGATTTGCATATAGCGAGTGTCTAACCTAGGGTGGTGTGGAGTGCAAAAAAACGATGGATATAGGCCCAGATCTTTGTACTGGGGTGAATGTATGACATTGTTCTACATTCTGTCCATCAACTGTGTTTTTTGCAATTTTCACCCCTAGTGGGCTGGGTATGCTCAGACGTGAGTCCCAGGCTCTCCACACCACTGGAGTCAAGCTATCCAGGCTGATGAAGGCTGATAGCCAGAAACCGGTCCTTGGATGCTTGATTCCGGTCTGGGAAAGACATGGCTTGGTAGTTCGGACTGGACTGTTCCCATGAGGCACAGGGTCAGAGCTGATTTGCATATAGCCAGTGTCTAACCTAGGGTGGTGTGGAGCGCAAAAAAACGATGGATTTAGGCCCAGATCTTTGTACTGGGGTGAATGTATGACATTGTTCTACATTCTGTCCATCAACTGTGTTTTTTGCAATTTTCACCCCGAGTGGGCTGGGTATGCTCAGACGTGAGTCCCAGGCTCTCCACACCACTGGAGTCAAGCTATCCAGGCTGATGAAGGCTGATAGCCAGAAACCGGTCCTTGGATGCTTGATTCCGGTCTGGGATAGACATGGCTTGGTAGTTCGGACTGGACTGTTCCCATGAGGCACAGGGTCAGAGCTGATTTGCATATAGCCAGTGTCTAACCTAGGGTGGTGTGGAGTGCAAAAAAACGATGGATTTAGGCCCAGATCTTTGTACTGGGGTGAATGTATGACATTGTTCTACATTCTGTCCATCAACTGTGGTTTTTGCAATTTTCACCCCGAGTGAGCTGGGTATGCTCAGACGTGAGTCCCAGGCTCTCCACACCACTGGAGTCAAGCTATCCAGGCTGATGAAGGCTGATAGCCAGAAACCGGTCCTTGGATGCTTGATTCCGGTCTGGGAAAGACATGGCTTGGTAGTTCGGACTGGACTGTTCCCATGAGGCACAGGGTCAGAGCTGATTTGCATATAGCCAGTTTCTAACCTAGGGTGGTGTGGAGTGCAAAAAAACGATGGATTTAGGCCCAGATCTTTGTACTGGGGTGAATGTATGACATTGTTCTACATTCTGTCCATCAACTGTGTTTTTTGCAATTTTCACCCCGAGTGGGCTGGGTATGCTCAGACGTGAGTCCCAGGCTCTCCACACCACTGGAGTCAAGCTATCCAGGCTGATGAAGGCTGATAGCCAGAAACCGGTCCTTGGATGCTTGATTCCGGTCTGGGAAAGGCATGGCTTGGTAGTTCGGACTGGACTGTTCCCATGAGGCACAGGGTCAGAGCTGATTTGCATATAGCCAGTGTCTAACCTAGGGTGGTGTGGAGTGCAAAAAAACGATGGATTTAGCCCCAGATCTTTGTACTGGGGTGAATGTATGACATTGTTCTACATTCTGTCCATCAACTGTGTTTTTTGCAATTTTCACCCCGAGTGGGCTGGGTATGCTCAGACGTGAATCCCAGGCTCTCCACACCACTGGAGTTAAGCTATCCAGGCTGATGAAGGCTGATAGCCAGAAACCGGTCCTTGGATGCTTGATTCCGGTCTGGGAAAGACATGGCTTGGTAGTTCGGACTGGACTGTTCCCATGAGGCACAGGGTCAGAGCTGATTTGCATATAGCCAGTGTCTAACCTAGGGTGGTGTGGAGTGCAAAAAAACGATGGATTTAGGCCCAGATCTTTGTACTGGGGTGAATGTATGACATTGTTCTACATTCTGTCCATCAACTGTGGTTTTTGCAATTTTCACCCCGAGTGAGCTGGGTATGCTCAGACGTAAGTCCCAGGCTCTCCACACCACTGGAGTCAAGCTATCCAGGCTGATGAAGGCGGATAGCCAGAAACCGGTCCTTGAATGCTTGATTCCGGTCTGGGAAAGACATGGTTTGGTAGTTCGGACTGGACTGTTCCCATGAGGCACAGGGTCAGAGCTGATTTGCATATAGCGAGTGTCTAACCTAGGGTGGTGTGGAGTGCAAAAAAACGATGGATATAGGCCCAGATCTTTGTACTGGGGTGAATGTATGACATTGTTCTACATTCTGTCCATCAACTGTGTTTTTTGCAATTTTCACCCCGAGTGGGCTGGGTATGCTCAGACGTGAGTCCCAGGCTCTCCACACCACTGGAGTCAAGCTATCCAGGCTGATGAAGGCTGATAGCCAGAAACCGGTCCTTGGATGCTTGATTCCGGTCTGGGAAAGACATGGCTTGGTAGTTCGGACTGGACTGTTCCCATGAGGCACAGGGTCAGAGCTGATTTGCATATAGCCAGTGTCTAACCTAGGGTGGTGTGGAGTGCAAAAAAACGATGGATTTAGGCCCAGACCTTTGTACTGGGGTGAATGTATGACATTGTTCTACATTCTGTCCATCAACTGTGTATTTTTGCAATTTTCACCCCGAGTGGGCTGGGTATGCTCAGACGTGAGTCCCAGGCTCTCCACACCACTGGAGTCAAGCTATCCAGGCTGATGAAGGCTGATAGCCAGAAACCGGTCCTTGGATGCTTGATTCCGGTCTGGGAAAGACATGGCTTGGTAGTTTGGACTGGACTGTTCCCATGAGGCACAGGGTCAGAGCTGATTTGCATATAGCCAGTGTCTAACCTAGGGTGGTGTGGAATGCAAAAAAACGATGGATTTAGGCCCAGATCTTTGTACTGGGGTGAATGTATGACATTGTTCTACATTCTGTCCATCAACTGTGTTTTTTGCAATTTTCATCCCGAGTGGGCTGGGTATGCTCAGACGTGAGTCCCAGGCTCTCCACACCACTGGAGTCAAGCTATCCAGGCTGATGAAGGCTGATAGCCAGAAACCGGTCCTTGGATGCTTGATTCCGGTCTGGGAAAGACATGGCTTGGTAGTTCGGACTGGACTGTTCCCATGAGGCACAGGGTCAGAGCTGATTTGCATATAGCCAGTGTCTAACCTAGGGTGGTGTGGAGTGCAAAAAAAGATGGATTTAGGCCCAGATCTTTGTACTGGGGTGAAAGTATGACATTGTTCTACATTCTGTCCATCAACTGTGTTTTTTGCAATTTTCACCCCGAGTGGGCTGGGTATGCTCAGACGTGAGTCCCAGGCTCTCCACACCACTGGAGTCAAGCTATCCAGGCTGATGAAGGCGGATAGCCAGAAACCGGTCCTTGGATGCTTGATTCTGGTCTGGGAAAGACATGGTTTGGTAGTTCGGACTGGACTGTTCCCATGAGGCACAGGGTCAGAGCTGATTTGCATATAGCGAGTGTCTAACCTAGGGTGGTGTGGAGTGCAAAAAAACGATGGATATAGGCCCAGATCTTTGTACTGGGGTGAATGTATGACATTGTTCTACATTCTGTCCATCAACTGTGTTTTTTGCAATTTTCACCCCTAGTGGGCTGGGTATGCTCAGACGTGAGTCCCAGGCTCTCCACACCACTGGAGTCAAGCTATCCAGGCTGATGAAGGCTGATAGCCAGAAACCGGTCCTTGGATGCTTGATTCCGGTCTGGGAAAGACATGGCTTGGTAGTTCGGACTGGACTGTTCCCATGAGGCACAGGGTCAGAGCTGATTTGCATATAGCCAGTGTCTAACCTAGGGTGGTGTGGAGCGCAAAAAAACGATGGATTTAGGCCCAGATCTTTGTACTGGGGTGAATGTATGACATTGTTCTACATTCTGTCCATCAACTGTGTTTTTTGCAATTTTCACCCCGAGTGGGCTGGGTATGCTCAGACGTGAGTCCCAGGCTCTCCACACCACTGGAGTCAAGCTATCCAGGCTGATGAAGGCTGATAGCCAGAAACCGGTCCTTGGATGCTTGATTCCGGTCTGGGATAGACATGGCTTGGTAGTTCAGACTGGACTGTTCCCATGAGGCACAGGGTCAGAGCTGATTTGCATATAGCCAGTGTCTAACCTAGGGTGGTGTGGAGTGCAAAAAAACGATGGATTTAGGCCCAGATCTTTGTACTGGGGTGAATGTATGACATTGTTCTACATTCTGTCCATCAACTGTGGTTTTTGCAATTTTCACCCCGAGTGAGCTGGGTATGCTCAGACGTGAGTCCCAGGCTCTCCACACCACTGGAGTCAAGCTATCCAGGCTGATGAAGGCTGATAGCCAGAAACCGGTCCTTGGATGCTTGATTCCGGTCTGGGAAAGACATGGCTTGGTAGTTCGGACTGGACTGTTCCCATGAGGCACAGGGTCAGAGCTGATTTGCATATAGCCAGTTTCTAACCTAGGGTGGTGTGGAGTGCAAAAAAACGATGGATTTAGGCCCAGATCTTTGTACTGGGGTGAATGTATGACATTGTTCTACATTCTGTCCATCAACTGTGTTTTTTGCAATTTTCACCCCGAGTGGGCTGGGTATGCTCAGACGTGAGTCCCAGGCTCTCCACACCACTGGAGTCAAGCTATCCAGGCTGATGAAGGCTGATAGCCAGAAACCGGTCCTTGGATGCTTGATTCCGGTCTGGGAAAGGCATGGCTTGGTAGTTCGGACTGGACTGTTCCCATGAGGCACAGGGTCAGAGCTGATTTGCATATAGCCAGTGTCTAACCTAGGGTGGTGTGGAGTGCAAAAAAACGATGGATTTAGCCCCAGATCTTTGTACTGGGGTGAATGTATGACATTGTTCTACATTCTGTCCATCAACTGTGTTTTTTGCAATTTTCACCCCGAGTGGGCTGGGTATGCTCAGACGTGAATCCCAGGCTCTCCACACCACTGGAGTTAAGCTATCCAGGCTGATGAAGGCTGATAGCCAGAAACCGGTCCTTGGATGCTTGATTCCGGTCTGGGAAAGACATGGCTTGGTAGTTCGGACTGGACTGTTCCCATGAGGCACAGGGTCAGAGCTGATTTGCATATAGCCAGTGTCTAACCTAGGGTGGTGTGGAGTGCAAAAAAATGATGGATTTAGGCCCAGATCTTTGTACTGGGGTGAATGTATGACATTGTTCTACATTCTGTCCATCAACTGTGTTTTTTGCAATTTTCACCCCGAGTGGGCTGGGTATGCTCAGACGTGAGTCCCAGGCTCTCCACACCACTGGAGTCAAGCTATCCAGGCTGATGAAGGCTGATAGCCAGAAACCGGTCCTTGGATGCTTGATTCCGGTCTGGGAAAGACATGGCTTGGTAGTTCGGACTGGACTGCTCCCATGAGGCACAGGGTCAGAGCTGATTTGCATATAGCCAGTGTCTAACCTAGGGTGGTGTGGAGTGCAAAAAAACGATGGATTTAGGCCCAGATCTTTGTACTGGGGTGAATGTATGACATTGTTCTACATTCTGTCCATCAACTGTGTTTTTTGCAATTTTCACCCCGAGTGGGCTGGGTATGCTCAGACGTGAGTCCCAGGCTCTCCACACCACTGGAGTCAAGCTATCCAGGCTGATGAAGTCTGATAGCCAGAAACCGGTCCTTGGATGCTTGATTCCGGTCTGGGAAAGACATGGCTTGGTAGTTCGGACTGGACTGTTCCCATGAGGCACAGGGTCAGAGCTGATTTGCATATAGCCAGTGTCTAACCTAGGGTGGTGTGGAGTGCAAAAAAACGATGGATTTAGGCCCAGACGTTTGTACTGGGGTGAATGTATGACATTGTTCTACATTCTGTCCATCAACTGTGTTTTTTGCAATTTTCACCCCGAGTGGGCTGGGTATGCTCAGACGTGAGTCCCAGGCTCTCCACACCACTGGAGTCAAGCTATCCAGGCTGATGAAGGCTGATAGCCAGAAACCGGTCCTTGGATGCTTGATTCCGGTCTGGGAAAGACATGGCTTGGTAGTTCGGACTGGACTGTTCCCATGAGGCACAGGGTCAGAGCTGATTTGCATATAGCCAGTGTCTAACCTAGGGTGGTGTGGAGTGCAAAAAAAGATGGATTTAGGCCCAGATCTTTGTACTGGGGTGAATGTATGACATTGTTCTACATTCTGTCCATCAACTGTGTTTTTTGCAATTTTCACCCCGAGTGGGCTGGGTATGCTCAGACGTGAGTCCCAGGCTCTCCACACCACTGGAGTCAAGCTATCCAGGCTGATGAAGGCGGATAGCCAGAAACCGGTCCTTGGATGCTTGATTCCGGTCTGGGAAAGACATGGTTTGGTAGTTCGGACTGGACTGTTTGCATGAGGCACAGGGTCAGAGCTGATTTGCATATAGCGAGTGTCTAACCTAGGGTGGTGTGGAGTGCAAAAAAACGATGGATATAGGCCCAGATCTTTGTACTGGGGTGAATGTATGACATTGTTCTACATTCTGTCCATCAACTGTGTTTTTTGCAATTTTCACCCCGAGTGGGCTGGGTATGCTCAGACGTGAGTCCCAGGCTCTCCACACCACTGGAGTCAAGCTATCCAGGCTGATGAAGGCTGATAGCCAGAAACCGGTCCTTGGATGCTTGATTCCGGTCTGGGAAAGACATGGCTTGGTAGTTCGGACTGGACTGTTCCCATGAGGCACAGGGTCAGAGCTGATTTGCATATAGCCAGTGTCTAACCTAGGGTGGTGTGGAGTGCAAAAAAACGATGGATTTAGGCCCAGATCTTTGTACTGGGGTGAATGTATGACATTGTTCTACATTCTGTCCATCAACTGTGTTTTTTGCAATTTTCACCCCGAGTGGGCTGGGTATGCTCAGACGTGAGTCCCAGGCTCTCCACACCACTGGAGTCAAGCTATCCAGGCTGATGAAGGCTGATAGCCAGAAACCGGTCCTTGGATGCTTGATTCCGGTCTGGGAAAGACATGGCTTGGTAGTTCGGACTGGACTGTTCCCATGAGGCACAGGGTCAGAGCTGATTTGCATATAGCCAGTGTCTAACCTAGGGTGGTGTGGAGTGCAAAAAAACGATGGATTTAGGCCCAGACCTTTGTACTGGGGTGAATGTATGACATTGTTCTACATTCTGTCCATCAACTGTGTATTTTTGCAATTTTCACCCCGAGTGGGCTGGGTATGCTCAGACGTGAGTCCCAGGCTCTCCACACCACTGGAGTCAAGCTATCCAGGCTGATGAAGGCTGATAGCCAGAAACCGGTCCTTGGATGCTTGATTCCGGTCTGGGAAAGACATGGCTTGGTAGTTTGGACTGGACTGTTCCCATGAGGCACAGGGTCAGAGCTGATTTGCATATAGCCAGTGTCTAACCTAGGGTGGTGTGGAATGCAAAAAAACGATGGATTTAGGCCCAGATCTTTGTACTGGGGTGAATGTATGACATTGTTCTACATTCTGTCCATCAACTGTGTTTTTTGCAATTTTCATCCCGAGTGGGCTGGGTATGCTCAGACGTGAGTCCCAGGCTCTCCACACCACTGGAGTCAAGCTATCCAGGCTGATGAAGGCTGATAGCCAGAAACCGGTCCTTGGATGCTTGATTCCGGTCTGGGAAAGACATGGCTTGGTAGTTCGGACTGGACTGTTCCCATGAGGCACAGGGTCAGAGCTGATTTGCATATAGCCAGTGTCTAACCTAGGGTGGTGTGGAGTGCAAAAAAAGATGGATTTAGGCCCAGATCTTTGTACTGGGGTGAAAGTATGACATTGTTCTACATTCTGTCCATCAACTGTGTTTTTTGCAATTTTCACCCCGAGTGGGCTGGGTATGCTCAGACGTGAGTCCCAGGCTCTCCACACCACTGGAGTCAAGCTATCCAGGCTGATGAAGGCGGATAGCCAGAAACCGGTCCTTGGATGCTTGATTCTGGTCTGGGAAAGACATGGTTTGGTAGTTCGGACTGGACTGTTCCCATGAGGCACAGGGTCAGAGCTGATTTGCATATAGCGAGTGTCTAACCTAGGGTGGTGTGGAGTGCAAAAAAACGATGGATATAGGCCCAGATCTTTGTACTGGGGTGAATGTATGACATTGTTCTACATTCTGTCCATCAACTGTGTTTTTTGCAATTTTCACCCCTAGTGGGCTGGGTATGCTCAGACGTGAGTCCCAGGCTCTCCACACCACTGGAGTCAAGCTATCCAGGCTGATGAAGGCTGATAGCCAGAAACCGGTCCTTGGATGCTTGATTCCGGTCTGGGAAAGACATGGCTTGGTAGTTCGGACTGGACTGTTCCCATGAGGCACAGGGTCAGAGCTGATTTGCATATAGCCAGTGTCTAACCTAGGGTGGTGTGGAGCGCAAAAAAACGATGGATTTAGGCCCAGATCTTTGTACTGGGGTGAATGTATGACATTGTTCTACATTCTGTCCATCAACTGTGTTTTTTGCAATTTTCACCCCGAGTGGGCTGGGTATGCTCAGACGTGAGTCCCAGGCTCTCCACACCACTGGAGTCAAGCTATCCAGGCTGATGAAGGCTGATAGCCAGAAACCGGTCCTTGGATGCTTGATTCCGGTCTGGGATAGACATGGCTTGGTAGTTCGGACTGGACTGTTCCCATGAGGCACAGGGTCAGAGCTGATTTGCATATAGCCAGTGTCTAACCTAGGGTGGTGTGGAGTGCAAAAAAACGATGGATTTAGGCCCAGATCTTTGTACTGGGGTGAATGTATGACATTGTTCTACATTCTGTCCATCAACTGTGGTTTTTGCAATTTTCACCCCGAGTGAGCTGGGTATGCTCAGACGTGAGTCCCAGGCTCTCCACACCACTGGAGTCAAGCTATCCAGGCTGATGAAGGCTGATAGCCAGAAACCGGTCCTTGGATGCTTGATTCCGGTCTGGGAAAGACATGGCTTGGTAGTTCGGACTGGACTGTTCCCATGAGGCACAGGGTCAGAGCTGATTTGCATATAGCCAGTTTCTAACCTAGGGTGGTGTGGAGTGCAAAAAAACGATGGATTTAGGCCCAGATCTTTGTACTGGGGTGAATGTATGACATTGTTCTACATTCTGTCCATCAACTGTGTTTTTTGCAATTTTCACCCCGAGTGGGCTGGGTATGCTCAGACGTGAGTCCCAGGCTCTCCACACCACTGGAGTCAAGCTATCCAGGCTGATGAAGGCTGATAGCCAGAAACCGGTCCTTGGATGCTTGATTCCGGTCTGGGAAAGGCATGGCTTGGTAGTTCGGACTGGACTGTTCCCATGAGGCACAGGGTCAGAGCTGATTTGCATATAGCCAGTGTCTAACCTAGGGTGGTGTGGAGTGCAAAAAAACGATGGATTTAGCCCCAGATCTTTGTACTGGGGTGAATGTATGACATTGTTCTACATTCTGTCCATCAACTGTGTTTTTTGCAATTTTTACCCCGAGTGGGCTGGGTATGCTCAGACGTGAATCCCAGGCTCTCCACACCACTGGAGTTAAGCTATCCAGGCTGATGAAGGCTGATAGCCAGAAACCGGTCCTTGGATGCTTGATTCCGGTCTGGGAAAGACATGGCTTGGTAGTTCGGACTGGACTGTTCCCATGAGGCACAGGGTCAGAGCTGATTTGCATATAGCCAGTGTCTAACCTAGGGTGGTGTGGAGTGCAAAAAAACGATGGATTTAGGCCCAGATCTTTGTACTGGGGTGAATGTATGACATTGTTCTACATTCTGTCCATCAACTGTGGTTTTTGCAATTTTCACCCCGAGTGAGCTGGGTATGCTCAGACGTAAGTCCCAGGCTCTCCACACCACTGGAGTCAAGCTATCCAGGCTGATGAAGGCGGATAGCCAGAAACCGGTCCTTGAATGCTTGATTCCGGTCTGGGAAAGACATGGTTTGGTAGTTCGGACTGGACTGTTCCCATGAGGCACAGGGTCAGAGCTGATTTGCATATAGCGAGTGTCTAACCTAGGGTGGTGTGGAGTGCAAAAAAACGATGGATATAGGCCCAGATCTTTGTACTGGGGTGAATGTATGACATTGTTCTACATTCTGTCCATCAACTGTGTTTTTTGCAATTTTCACCCCGAGTGGGCTGGGTATGCTCAGACGTGAGTCCCAGGCTCTCCACACCACTGGAGTCAAGCTATCCAGGCTGATGAAGGCTGATAGCCAGAAACCGGTCCTTGGATGCTTGATTCCGGTCTGGGAAAGACATGGCTTGGTAGTTCGGACTGGACTGTTCCCATGAGGCACAGGGTCAGAGCTGATTTGCATATAGCCAGTGTCTAACCTAGGGTGGTGTGGAGTGCAAAAAAACGATGGATTTAGGCCCAGACCTTTGTACTGGGGTGAATGTATGACATTGTTCTACATTCTGTCCATCAACTGTGTATTTTTGCAATTTTCACCCCGAGTGGGCTGGGTATGCTCAGACGTGAGTCCCAGGCTCTCCACACCACTGGAGTCAAGCTATCCAGGCTGATGAAGGCTGATAGCCAGAAACCGGTCCTTGGATGCTTGATTCCGGTCTGGGAAAGACATGGCTTGGTAGTTTGGACTGGACTGTTCCCATGAGGCACAGGGTCAGAGCTGATTTGCATATAGCCAGTGTCTAACCTAGGGTGGTGTGGAATGCAAAAAAACGATGGATTTAGGCCCAGATCTTTGTACTGGGGTGAATGTATGACATTGTTCTACATTCTGTCCATCAACTGTGTTTTTTGCAATTTTCATCCCGAGTGGGCTGGGTATGCTCAGACGTGAGTCCCAGGCTCTCCACACCACTGGAGTCAAGCTATCCAGGCTGATGAAGGCTGATAGCCAGAAACCGGTCCTTGGATGCTTGATTCCGGTCTGGGAAAGACATGGCTTGGTAGTTCGGACTGGACTGTTCCCATGAGGCACAGGGTCAGAGCTGATTTGCATATAGCCAGTGTCTAACCTAGGGTGGTGTGGAGTGCAAAAAAAGATGGATTTAGGCCCAGATCTTTGTACTGGGGTGAAAGTATGACATTGTTCTACATTCTGTCCATCAACTGTGTTTTTTGCAATTTTCACCCCGAGTGGGCTGGGTATGCTCAGACGTGAGTCCCAGGCTCTCCACACCACTGGAGTCAAGCTATCCAGGCTGATGAAGGCGGATAGCCAGAAACCGGTCCTTGGATGCTTGATTCTGGTCTGGGAAAGACATGGTTTGGTAGTTCGGACTGGACTGTTCCCATGAGGCACAGGGTCAGAGCTGATTTGCATATAGCGAGTGTCTAACCTAGGGTGGTGTGGAGTGCAAAAAAACGATGGATATAGGCCCAGATCTTTGTACTGGGGTGAATGTATGACATTGTTCTACATTCTGTCCATCAACTGTGTTTTTTGCAATTTTCACCCCTAGTGGGCTGGGTATGCTCAGACGTGAGTCCCAGGCTCTCCACACCACTGGAGTCAAGCTATCCAGGCTGATGAAGGCTGATAGCCAGAAACCGGTCCTTGGATGCTTGATTCCGGTCTGGGAAAGACATGGCTTGGTAGTTCGGACTGGACTGTTCCCATGAGGCACAGGGTCAGAGCTGATTTGCATATAGCCAGTTTCTAACCTAGGGTGGTGTGGAGCGCAAAAAAACGATGGATTTAGGCCCAGATCTTTGTACTGGGGTGAATGTATGACATTGTTCTACATTCTGTCCATCAACTGTGTTTTTTGCAATTTTCACCCCGAGTGGGCTGGGTATGCTCAGACGTGAGTCCCAGGCTCTCCACACCACTGGAGTCAAGCTATCCAGGCTGATGAAGGCTGATAGCCAGAAACCGGTCCTTGGATGCTTGATTCCGGTCTGGGATAGACATGGCTTGGTAGTTCGGACTGGACTGTTCCCATGAGGCACAGGGTCAGAGCTGATTTGCATATAGCCAGTGTCTAACCTAGGGTGGTGTGGAGTGCAAAAAAACGATGGATTTAGGCCCAGATCTTTGTACTGGGGTGAATGTATGACATTGTTCTACATTCTGTCCATCAACTGTGGTTTTTGCAATTTTCACCCCGAGTGAGCTGGGTATGCTCAGACGTGAGTCCCAGGCTCTCCACACCACTGGAGTCAAGCTATCCAGGCTGATGAAGGCTGATAGCCAGAAACCGGTCCTTGGATGCTTGATTCCGGTCTGGGAAAGACATGGCTTGGTAGTTCGGACTGGACTGTTCCCATGAGGCACAGGGTCAGAGCTGATTTGCATATAGCCAGTTTCTAACCTAGGGTGGTGTGGAGTGCAAAAAAACGATGGATTTAGGCCCAGATCTTTGTACTGGGGTGAATGTATGACATTGTTCTACATTCTGTCCATCAACTGTGTTTTTTGCAATTTTCACCCCGAGTGGGCTGGGTATGCTCAGACGTGAGTCCCAGGCTCTCCACACCACTGGAGTCAAGCTATCCAGGCTGATGAAGGCTGATAGCCAGAAACCGGTCCTTGGATGCTTGATTCCGGTCTGGGAAAGGCATGGCTTGGTAGTTCGGACTGGACTGTTCCCATGAGGCACAGGGTCAGAGCTGATTTGCATATAGCCAGTGTCTAACCTAGGGTGGTGTGGAGTGCAAAAAAACGATGGATTTAGCCCCAGATCTTTGTACTGGGGTGAATGTATGACATTGTTCTACATTCTGTCCATCAACTGTGTTTTTTGCAATTTTCACCCCGAGTGGGCTGGGTATGCTCAGACGTGAATCCCAGGCTCTCCACACCACTGGAGTTAAGCTATCCAGGCTGATGAAGGCTGATAGCCAGAAACCGGTCCTTGGATGCTTGATTCCGGTCTGGGAAAGACATGGCTTGGTAGTTCGGACTGGACTGTTCCCATGAGGCACAGGTCAGAGCTGATTTGCATATAGCCAGTGTCTAACCTAGGGTGGTGTGGAGTGCAAAAAAATGATGGATTTAGGCCCAGATCTTTGTACTGGGGTGAATGTATGACATTGTTCTACATTCTGTCCATCAACTGTGTTTTTTGCAATTTTCACCCCGAGTGGGCTGGGTATGCTCAGACGTGAGTCCCAGGCTCTCCACACCACTGGAGTCAAGCTATCCAGGCTGATGAAGGCTGATAGCCAGAAACCGGTCCTTGGATGCTTGATTCCGGTCTGGGAAAGACATGGCTTGGTAGTTCGGACTGGACTGCTCCCATGAGGCACAGGGTCAGAGCTGATTTGCATATAGCCAGTGTCTAACCTAGGGTGGTGTGGAGTGCAAAAAAACGATGGATTTAGGCCCAGATCTTTGTACTGGGGTGAATGTATGACATTGTTCTACATTCTGTCCATCAACTGTGTTTTTTGCAATTTTCACCCCGAGTGGGCTGGGTATGCTCAGACGTGAGTCCCAGGCTCTCCACACCACTGGAGTCAAGCTATCCAGGCTGATGAAGTCTGATAGCCAGAAACCGGTCCTTGGATGCTTGATTCCGGTCTGGGAAAGACATGGCTTGGTAGTTCGGACTGGACTGTTCCCATGAGGCACAGGGTCAGAGCTGATTTGCATATAGCCAGTGTCTAACCTAGGGTGGTGTGGAGTGCAAAAAAACGATGGATTTAGGCCCAGACGTTTGTACTGGGGTGAATGTATGACATTGTTCTACATTCTGTCCATCAACTGTGTTTTTTGCAATTTTCACCCCGAGTGGGCTGGGTATGCTCAGACGTGAGTCCCAGGCTCTCCACACCACTGGAGTCAAGCTATCCAGGCTGATGAAGGCTGATAGCCAGAAACCGGTCCTTGGATGCTTGATTCTGGTCTGGGAAAGACATGGCTTGGTAGTTCGGACTGGACTGTTCCCATGAGGCACAGGGTCAGAGCTGATTTGCATATAGCCAGTGTCTAACCTAGGGTGGTGTGGAGTGCAAAAAAAGATGGATTTAGGCCCAGATCTTTGTACTGGGGTGAATGTATGACATTGTTCTACATTCTGTCCATCAACTGTGTTTTTTGCAATTTTCACCCCGAGTGGGCTGGGTATGCTCAGACGTGAGTCCCAGGCTCTCCACACCACTGGAGTCAAGCTATCCAGGCTGATGAAGGCGGATAGCCAGAAACCGGTCCTTGGATGCTTGATTCCGGTCTGGGAAAGACATGGTTTGGTAGTTCGGACTGGACTGTTTGCATGAGGCACAGGGTCAGAGCTGATTTGCATATAGCGAGTGTCTAACCTAGGGTGGTGTGGAGTGCAAAAAAACGATGGATATAGGCCCAGATCTTTGTACTGGGGTGAATGTATGACATTGTTCTACATTCTGTCCATCAACTGTGTTTTTTGCAATTTTCACCCCGAGTGGGCTGGGTATGCTCAGACGTGAGTCCCAGGCTCTCCACACCACTGGAGTCAAGCTATCCAGGCTGATGAAGGCTGATAGCCAGAAACCGGTCCTTGGATGCTTGATTCCGGTCTGGGAAAGACATGGCTTGGTAGTTCGGACTGGACTGTTCCCATGAGGCACAGGGTCAGAGCTGATTTGCATATAGCCAGTGTCTAACCTAGGGTGGTGTGGAGTGCAAAAAAACGATGGATTTAGGCCCAGATCTTTGTACTGGGGTGAATGTATGACATTGTTCTACATTCTGTCCATCAACTGTGTTTTTTGCAATTTTCACCCCGAGTGGGCTGGGTATGCTCAGACGTGAGTCCCAGGCTCTCCACACCACTGGAGTCAAGCTATCCAGGCTGATGAAGGCTGATAGCCAGAAACCGGTCCTTGGATGCTTGATTCCGGTCTGGGATAGACATGGCTTGGTAGTTCGGACTGGACTGTTCCCATGAGGCACAGGGTCAGAGCTGATTTGCATATAGCCAGTGTCTAACCTAGGGTGGTGTGGAGTGCAAAAAAACGATGGATTTAGGCCCAGATCTTTGTACTGGGGTGAATGTATGACATTGTTCTACATTCTGTCCATCAACTGTGGTTTTTGCAATTTTCACCCCGAGTGAGCTGGGTATGCTCAGACGTGAGTCCCAGGCTCTCCACACCACTGGAGTCAAGCTATCCAGGCTGATGAAGGCTGATAGCCAGAAACCGGTCCTTGGATGCTTGATTCCGGTCTGGGAAAGACATGGCTTGGTAGTTCGGACTGGACTGTTCCCATGAGGCACAGGGTCAGAGCTGATTTGCATATAGCCAGTTTCTAACCTAGGGTGGTGTGGAGTGCAAAAAAACGATGGATTTAGGCCCAGATCTTTGTACTGGGGTGAATGTATGACATTGTTCTACATTCTGTCCATCAACTGTGTTTTTTGCAATTTTCACCCCGAGTGGGCTGGGTATGCTCAGACGTGAGTCCCAAGCTCTCCACACCACTGGAGTCAAGCTATCCAGGCTGATGAAGGCTGATAGCCAGAAACCGGTCCTTGGATGCTTGATTCCGGTCTGGGAAAGGCATGGCTTGGTAGTTCGGACTGGACTGTTCCCATGAGGCACAGGGTCAGAGCTGATTTGCATATAGCCAGTGTCTAACCTAGGGTGGTGTGGAGTGCAAAAAAACGATGCATTTAGGCCCAGATCTTTGTACTGGGGTGAATGTATGACATTGTTCTACATTTTGTCCATCAACTGTGTTTTTTGCAATTTTCACCCCGAGTGGGCTGGGTATGCTCAGACGTGAATCCCAGGCTCTCCACACCACTGGAGTTAAGCTATCCAGGCTGATGAAGGCTGATAGCCAGAAACCGGTCCTTGGATGCTTGATTCCGGTCTGGGAAAGACATGGCTTGGTAGTTCGGACTGGACTGTTCCCATGAGGCACAGGGTCAGAGCTGATTTGCATATAGCCAGTGTCTAACCTAGGGTGGTGTGGAGTGCAAAAAAATGATGGATTTAGGCCCATATCTTTGTACTGGGGTGAATGTATGACATTGTTCTACATTCTGTCCATCAACTGTGTTTTTTGCAATTTTCACCCCGAGTGGGCTGGGTATGCTCAGACGTGAGTCCCAGGCTCTCCACACCACTGGAGTCAAGCTATCCAGGCTGATGAAGGCTGATAGCCAGAAACCGGTCCTTGGATGCTTGATTCCGGTCTGGGAAAGACATGGCTTGGTAGTTCGGACTGGACTGTTCCCATGAGGCACAGGGTCAGAGCTGATTTGCATATAGCCAGTGTCTAACCTAGGGTGGTATGGAGTGCAAAAAAACGATGGATTTAGGCCCAGATCTTTGTACTGGGGTTAATGTAGGACATTGTTCTACATTCTGGCCATCAACTGTGTTTTTTGCAATTTTCACCCCGAGTGGGCTGGGTATGCTCAGACTTGAGTCCCAGGCTCTCCACACCACTGGAGTCAAGCTATCCAGGCTGATGAAGGCTGATAGCCAGAAACCGGTCCTTGGATGCTTGATTCCGGTCTGGGAAAGACATGGCTTGGTAGTTCGGACTGGACTGTTCCCATGAGGCACAGGGTCAGAGCTGATTTGCATATAGCCAGTGTCTAACCTAGGGTGGTGTGGAGTGCAAAAAACCGATGGATTTAGGCCCAGATCTTTGTACTGGGGTGAATGTATGACATTGTTCTACATTCTGTCCATCAACTGTGTTTTTTGCAATTTTCACCCCGAGTGGGCTGGGTATGCTCAGACGTGAGTCCCAGGCTCTCCACACCACTGGAGTCAAGCTATCCAGGCTGATGAAGGCTGATAGCCAGAAACCGGTCCTTGGATGCTTGATTCCGGTCTGGGAAAGACATGGCTTGGTAGTTCGGACTGGACTGTTCCCATGAGGCACAGGGTCAGAGCTGATTTGCATATAGCCAGTGTCTAACCTAGGGTGGTGTGGAGTGCAAAAAAACGATGGATTTAGGCCCAGATCTTTGTACTGGGGTGAATGTATGACATTGTTCTACATTCTGTCCATCAACTGTGTTTTTTGCAATTTTCACCCCGAGTGGGCTGGGTATGCTCAGACGTGAATCCCAGGCTCTCCACACCACTGGAGTTAAGCTATCCAGGCTGATGAAGGCTGATAGCCAGAAACCGGTCCTTGGATGCTTGATTCCGGTCTGGGAAAGACATGGCTTGGTAGTTCGGACTGGACTGTTCCCATGAGGCACAGGGTCAGAGCTGATTTGCATATAGCCAGTGTCTAACCTAGGGTGGTGTGGAGTGCAAAAAAATGATGGATTTAGGCCCAGATCTTTGTACTGGGGTGAATGTATGACATTGTTCTACATTCTGTCCATCAACTGTGTTTTTTGCAAATTTCACCCCGAGTGGGCTGGGTATGCTCAGACGTGAGTCCCAGGCTCTCCACACCACTGGAGTCAAGCTATCCAGGCTGATGAAGGCTGATAGCCAGAAACCGGTCCTTGGATGCTTGATTCCCGTCTGGGAAAGACATGGCTTGGTAGTTCAGACTGGACTGTTCCCATGAGGCACAGGGTCAGAGCTGATTTGCATATAGCCAGTGTCTAACCTAGGGTGGTGTGGAGTGCAAAAAAACGATGGATTTAGGCCCAGATCTTTGTACTGGGGTGAATGTATGACATTGTTCTACATTCTGTCCATCAACTGTGTTTTTTGCAATTTTCACCCCGAGTGGGCTGGGTATGCTCAGACGTGAGTCCCAGGCTCTCCACACCACTGGAGTCAAGCTATCCAGGCTGATGAAGGCTGATAGCCAGAAACCGGTCCTTGGATGCTTGATTCCGGTCTGGGAAAGACATGGCTTGGTAGTTCGGACTGGACTGTTCCCATGAGGCACAGGGTCAGAGCTGATTTGCATATAGCCAGTGTCTAACCTAGGGTGGTGTGGAGTGCAAAAAAACGATGGATTTAGGCCCAGACCTTTGTACTGGGGTGAATGTATGACATTGTTCTACATTCTGTCCATCAACTGTGTTTTTTGCAATTTTCACCCCGAGTGGGCTGGGTATGCTCAGACGTGAGTCCCAGGCTCTCCACACCACTGGAGTCAAGCTATCCAGGCTGATGAAGGCTGATAGCCAGAAACCGGTCCTTGGATGCTTGATTCCGGTCTGGGAAAGACATGGCTTGGTAGTTCGGACTGGACTGTTCCCATGAGGCACAGGGTCAGAGCTGATTTGCATATAGCCAGTGTCTAACCTAGGGTGGTGTGGAGTGCAAAAAAAGATGGATTTAGGCCCAGATCTTTGTACTGGGGTGAATGTATGACATTGTTCTACATTCTGTCCATCAACTGTGTTTTTTGCAATTTTCACCCCGAGTGGGCTGGGTATGCTCAGACGTGAGTCCCAGGCTCTCCACACCACTGGAGTCAAGCTATCCAGGCTGATGAAGGCGGATAGCCAGAAACCGGTCCTTGGATGCTTGATTCCGGTCTGGGAAAGACATGGTTTGGTAGTTCGGACTGGACTGTTTGCATGAGGCACAGGGTCAGAGCTGATTTGCATATAGCGAGTGTCTAACCTAGGGTGGTGTGGAGTGCAAAAAAACGATGGATATAGGCCCAGATCTTTGTACTGGGGTGAATGTATGACATTGTTCTACATTCTGTCCATCAACTGTGTTTTTTGCAATTTTCACCCCGAGTGGGCTGGGTATGCTCAGACGTGAGTCCCAGGCTCTCCACACCACTGGAGTCAAGCTATCCAGGCTGATGAAGGCTGATAGCCAGAAACCGGTCCTTGGATGCTTGATTCCGGTCTGGGAAAGACATGGCTTGGTAGTTCGGACTGGACTGTTCCCATGAGGCACAGGGTCAGAGCTGATTTGCATATAGCCAGTGTCTAACCTAGGGTGGTGTGGAGTGCAAAAAAACGATGGATTTAGGCCCAGATCTTTGTACTGGGGTGAATGTATGACATTGTTCTACATTCTGTCCATCAACTGTGTTTTTTGCAATTTTCACCCCGAGTGGGCTGGGTATGCTCAGACGTGAGTCCCAGGCTCTCCACACCACTGGAGTCAAGCTATCCAGGCTGATGAAGGCTGATAGCCAGAAACCGGTCCTTGGATGCTTGATTCCGGTCTGGGATAGACATGGCTTGGTAGTTCGGACTGGACTGTTCCCATGAGGCACAGGGTCAGAGCTGATTTGCATATAGCCAGTGTCTAACCTAGGGTGGTGTGGAGTGCAAAAAAACGATGGATTTAGGCCCAGATCTTTGTACTGGGGTGAATGTATGACATTGTTCTACATTCTGTCCATCAACTGTGGTTTTTGCAATTTTCACCCCGAGTGAGCTGGGTATGCTCAGACGTGAGTCCCAGGCTCTCCACACCACTGGAGTCAAGCTATCCAGGCTGATGAAGGCTGATAGCCAGAAACCGGTCCTTGGATGCTTGATTCCGGTCTGGGAAAGACATGGCTTGGTAGTTCGGACTGGACTGTTCCCATGAGGCACAGGGTCAGAGCTGATTTGCATATAGCCAGTTTCTAACCTAGGGTGGTGTGGAGTGCAAAAAAACGATGGATTTAGGCCCAGATCTTTGTACTGGGGTGAATGTATGACATTGTTCTACATTCTGTCCATCAACTGTGTTTTTTGCAATTTTCACCCCGAGTGGGCTGGGTATGCTCAGACGTGAGTCCCAAGCTCTCCACACCACTGGAGTCAAGCTATCCAGGCTGATGAAGGCTGATAGCCAGAAACCGGTCCTTGGATGCTTGATTCCGGTCTGGGAAAGGCATGGCTTGGTAGTTCGGACTGGACTGTTCCCATGAGGCACAGGGTCAGAGCTGATTTGCATATAGCCAGTGTCTAACCTAGGGTGGTGTGGAGTGCAAAAAAACGATGCATTTAGGCCCAGATCTTTGTACTGGGGTGAATGTATGACATTGTTCTACATTTTGTCCATCAACTGTGTTTTTTGCAATTTTCACCCCGAGTGGGCTGGGTATGCTCAGACGTGAATCCCAGGCTCTCCACACCACTGGAGTTAAGCTATCCAGGCTGATGAAGGCTGATAGCCAGAAACCGGTCCTTGGATGCTTGATTCCGGTCTGGGAAAGACATGGCTTGGTAGTTCGGACTGGACTGTTCCCATGAGGCACAGGGTCAGAGCTGATTTGCATATAGCCAGTGTCTAACCTAGGGTGGTGTGGAGTGCAAAAAAATGATGGATTTAGGCCCATATCTTTGTACTGGTGTGAATGTATGACATTGTTCTACATTCTGTCCATCAACTGTGTTTTTTGCAATTTTCACCCCGAGTGGGCTGGGTATGCTCAGACGTGAGTCCCAGGCTCTCCACACCACTGGAGTCAAGCTATCCAGGCTGATGAAGGCTGATAGCCAGAAACCGGTCCTTGGATGCTTGGTTCCGGTCTGGGAAAGACATGGCTTGGTAGTTCGGACTGGACTGTTCCCATGAGGCACAGGGTCAGAGCTGATTTGCATATAGCCAGTGTCTAACCTAGGGTGGTATGGAGTGCAAAAAAACGATGGATTTAGGCCCAGATCTTTGTACTGGGGTGAATGTAGGACATTGTTCTACATTCTGGCCATCAACTGTGTTTTTTGCAATTTTCACCCCGAGTGGGCTGGGTATGCTCAGACGTGAGTCCCAGGCTCTCCACACCACTGGAGTCAAGCTATCCAGGCTGATGAAGGCTGATAGCCAGAAACCGGTCCTTGGATGCTTGATTCCGGTCTGGGAAAGACATGGCTTGGTAGTTCGGACTGGACTGTTCCCATGAGGCACAGGGTCAGAGCTGATTTGCATATAGCCAGTGTCTAACCTAGGGTGGTGTGGAGTGCAAAAAACCGATGGATTTAGGCCCAGATCTTTGTACTGGGGTGAATGTATGACATTGTTCTACATTCTGTCCATCAACTGTGTTTTTTGCAATTTTCACCCCGAGTGGGCTGGGTATGCTCAGACGTGAGTCCCAGGCTCTCCACACCACTGGAGTCAAGCTATCCAGGCTGATGAAGGCTGATAGCCAGAAACCGGTCCTTGGATGCTTGATTCCGGTCTGGGAAAGACATGGCTTGGTAGTTCGGACTGGACTGTTCCCATGAGGCACAGGGTCAGAGCTGATTTGCATATAGCCAGTGTCTAACCTAGGGTGGTGTGGAGTGCAAAAAAACGATGGATTTAGGCCCAGATCTTTGTACTGGGGTGAATGTATGACATTGTTCTACATTCTGTCCATCAACTGTGTTTTTTGCAATTTTCACCCCGAGTGGGCTGGGTATGCTCAGACGTGAATCCCAGGCTCTCCACACCACTGGAGTTAAGCTATCCAGGCTGATGAAGGCTGATAGCCAGAAACCGGTCCTTGGATGCTTGATTCCGGTCTGGGAAAGACATGGCTTGGTAGTTCGGACTGGACTGTTCCCATGAGGCACAGGGTCAGAGCTGATTTGCATATAGCCAGTGTCTAACCTAGGGTGGTGTGGAGTGCAAAAAAATGATGGATTTAGGCCCAGATCTTTGTACTGGGGTGAATGTATGACATTGTTCTACATTCTGTCCATCAACTGTGTTTTTTGCAATTTTCACCCCGAGTGGGCTGGGTATGCTCAGACGTGAGTCCCAGGCTCTCCACACCACTGGAGTCAAGCTATCCAGGCTGATGAAGGCTGATAGCCAGAAACCGGTCCTTGGATGCTTGATTCCCGTCTGGGAAAGACATGGCTTGGTAGTTCGGACTGGACTGTTCCCATGAGGCACAGGGTCAGAGCTGATTTGCATATAGCCAGTGTCTAACCTAGGGTGGTGTGGAGTGCAAAAAAACGATGGATTTAGGCCCAGATCTTTGTACTGGGGTGAATGTATGACATTGTTCTACATTCTGTCCATCAACTGTGTTTTTTGCAATTTTCACCCCGAGTGGGCTGGGTATGCTCAGACGTGAGTCCCAGGCTCTCCACACCACTGGAGTCAAGCTATCCAGGCTGATGAAGGCTGATAGCCAGAAACCGGTCCTTGGATGCTTGATTCCGGTCTGGGAAAGACATGGCTTGGTAGTTCGGACTGGACTGTTCCCATGAGGCACAGGGTCAGAGCTGATTTGCATATAGCCAGTGTCTAACCTAGGGTGGTGTGGAGTGCAAAAAAACGATGGATTTAGGCCCAGACCTTTGTACTGGGGTGAATGTATGACATTGTTCTACATTCTGTCCATCAACTGTGTTTTTTGCAATTTTCACCCCGAGTGGGCTGGGTATGCTCAGACGTGAGTCCCAGGCTCTCCACACCACTGGAGTCAAGCTATCCAGGCTGATGAAGGCTGATAGCCAGAAACCGGTCCTTGGATGCTTGATTCCGGTCTGGGAAAGACATGGCTTGGTAGTTCGGACTGGACTGTTCCCATGAGGCACAGGGTCAGAGCTGATTTGCATATAGCCAGTGTCTAACCTAGGGTGGTGTGGAGTGCAAAAAAAGATGGATTTAGGCCCAGATCTTTGTACTGGGGTGAATGTATGACATTGTTCTACATTCTGTCCATCAACTGTGTTTTTTGCAATTTTCACCCCGAGTGGGCTGGGTATGCTCAGACGTGAGTCCCAGGCTCTCCACACCACTGGAGTCAAGCTATCCAGGCTGATGAAGGCGGATAGCCAGAAACCGGTCCTTGGATGCTTGATTCCGGTCTGGGAAAGACATGGTTTGGTAGTTCGGACTGGACTGTTTGCATGAGGCACAGGGTCAGAGCTGATTTGCATATAGCGAGTGTCTAACCTAGGGTGGTGTGGAGTGCAAAAAAACGATGGATATAGGCCCAGATCTTTGTACTGGGGTGAATGTATGACATTGTTCTACATTCTGTCCATCAACTGTGTTTTTTGCAATTTTCACCCCGAGTGGGCTGGGTATGCTCAGACGTGAGTCCCAGGCTCTCCACACCACTGGAGTCAAGCTATCCAGGCTGATGAAGGCTGATAGCCAGAAACCGGTCCTTGGATGCTTGATTCCGGTCTGGGAAAGACATGGCTTGGTAGTTCGGACTGGACTGTTCCCATGAGGCACAGGGTCAGAGCTGATTTGCATATAGCCAGTGTCTAACCTAGGGTGGTGTGGAGTGCAAAAAAACGATGGATTTAGGCCCAGATCTTTGTACTGGGGTGAATGTATGACATTGTTCTACATTCTGTCCATCAACTGTGTTTTTTGCAATTTTCACCCCGAGTGGGCTGGGTATGCTCAGACGTGAGTCCCAGGCTCTCCACACCACTGGAGTCAAGCTATCCAGGCTGATGAAGGCTGATAGCCAGAAACCGGTCCTTGGATGCTTGATTCCGGTCTGGGATAGACATGGCTTGGTAGTTCGGACTGGACTGTTCCCATGAGGCACAGGGTCAGAGCTGATTTGCATATAGCCAGTGTCTAACCTAGGGTGGTGTGGAGTGCAAAAAAACGATGGATTTAGGCCCAGATCTTTGTACTGGGGTGAATGTATGACATTGTTCTACATTCTGTCCATCAACTGTGGTTTTTGCAATTTTCACCCCGAGTGAGCTGGGTATGCTCAGACGTGAGTCCCAGGCTCTCCACACCACTGGAGTCAAGCTATCCAGGCTGATGAAGGCTGATAGCCAGAAACCGGTCCTTGGATGCTTGATTCCGGTCTGGGAAAGACATGGCTTGGTAGTTCGGACTGGACTGTTCCCATGAGGCACAGGGTCAGAGCTGATTTGCATATAGCCAGTTTCTAACCTAGGGTGGTGTGGAGTGCAAAAAAACGATGGATTTAGGCCCAGATCTTTGTACTGGGGTGAATGTATGACATTGTTCTACATTCTGTCCATCAACTGTGTTTTTTGCAATTTTCACCCCGAGTGGGCTGGGTATGCTCAGACGTGAGTCCCAAGCTCTCCACACCACTGGAGTCAAGCTATCCAGGCTGATGAAGGCTGATAGCCAGAAACCGGTCCTTGGATGCTTGATTCCGGTCTGGGAAAGGCATGGCTTGGTAGTTCGGACTGGACTGTTCCCATGAGGCACAGGGTCAGAGCTGATTTGCATATAGCCAGTGTCTAACCTAGGGTGGTGTGGAGTGCAAAAAAACGATGGATTTAGGCCCAGATCTTTGTACTGGGGTGAATGTATGACATTGTTCTACATTCTGTCCATCAACTGTGTTTTTTGCAATTTTCACCCCGAGTGGGCTGGGTATGCTCAGACGTGAATCCCAGGCTCTCCACACCACTGGAGTTAAGCTATCCAGGCTGATGAAGGCTGATAGCCAGAAACCGGTCCTTGGATGCTTGATTCCGGTCTGGGAAAGACATGGCTTGGTAGTTCGGACTGGACTGTTCCCATGAGGCACAGGGTCAGAGCTGATTTGCATATAGCCAGTGTCTAACCTAGGGTGGTGTGGAGTGCAAAAAAATGATGGATTTAGGCCCATATCTTTGTACTGGGGTGAATGTATGACATTGTTCTACATTCTGTCCATCAACTGTGTTTTTTGCAATTTTCACCCCGAGTGGGCTGGGTATGCTCAGACGTGAGTCCCAGGCTCTCCACACCACTGGAGTCAAGCTATCCAGGCTGATGAAGGCTGATAGCCAGAAACCGGTCCTTGGATGCTTGATTCCGGTCTGGGAAAGACATGGCTTGGTAGTTCGGACTGGACTGTTCCCATGAGGCACAGGGTCAGAGCTGATTTGCATATAGCCAGTGTCTAACCTAGGGTGGGGTGGAGTGCAAAAAAACGATGGATTTAGGCCCAGATCTTTGTACTGGGGTGAATGTATGACATTGTTCTACATTCTGTCCATCAACTGTGGTTTTTGCAATTTTCACCCCGAGTGAGCTGGGTATGCTCAGACGTGAGTCCCAGGCTCTCCACACCACTGGAGTCAAGCTATCCAGGCTGATGAAGGCTGATAGCCAGAAACCGGTCCTTGGATGCTTGATTCCGGTCTGGGAAAGACATGGCTTGGTAGTTCGGACTGGACTGTTCCCATGAGGCACAGGGTCAGAGCTGATTTGCATATAGCCAGTGTCTAACCTAGGGTGGTGTGGAGTGCAAAAAAACGATGGATTTAGGCCCAGATCTTTGTACTGGGGTGAATGTATGACATTGTTCTACATTCTGTCCATCAACTGTGTTTTTTGCAATTTTCACCCCGAGTGGGCTGGGTATGCTCAGACGTGAGTCCCAGGCTCTCCACACCACTGGAGTCAAGCTATCCAGGCTGATGAAGGCTGATAGCCAGAAACCGGTCCTTGGATGCTTGATTCCGGTCTGGGAAAGACATGGCTTGGTAGTTCGGACTGGACTGTTCCCATGAGGCACAGGGTCAGAGCTGATTTGCATATAGCCAGTGTCTAACCTAGGGTGGTGTGGAGTGCAAAAAAACGATGGATTTAGGCCCAGATCTTTGTACTGGGGTGAATGTATGACATTGTTCTACATTCTGTCCATCAACTGTGTTTTTTGCAATTTTCACCCCGAGTGGGCTGGGTATGCTCAGACGTGAGTCCCAGGCTCTCCACACCACTGGAGTCAAGCTATCGAGGCTGATGAAGGCTGATAGCCAGAAACCGGTCCTTGGATGCTTGATTCCGGTCTGGGATAGACATGGCTTGGTAGTTCGGACTGGACTGTTCCCATGAGGCACAGGGTCAGAGCTGATTTGCATATAGCCAGTGTCTAACCTAGGGTGGTGTGGAGTGCAAAAAAACGATGGATTTAGGCCCAGATCTTTGTACTGGGGTGAATGTATGACATTGTTCTACATTCTGTCCATCAACTGTGGTTTTTGCAATTTTCACCCCGAATGAGCTGGGTATGCTCAGACGTGAGTCCCAGGCTCTCCACACCACTGGAGTCAAGCTATCCAGGCTGATGAAGGCTGATAGCCAGAAACCGGTCCTTGGATGCTTGATTCCGGTCTGGGAAAGACATGGCTTGGTAGTTCGGACTGGACTGTTCCCATGAGGCACGGGGTCAGAGCTGATTTGCATATAGCCAGTTTCTAACCTAGGGTGGTGTGGAGTGCAAAAAAACGATGGATTTAGGCCCAGATCTTTGTACTGGGGTGAATGTATGACATTGTTCTACATTCTGTCCATCAACTGTGTTTTTTGCAATTTTCACCCCGAGTGGGCTGGGTATGCTCAGACGTGAGTCCCAAGCTCTCCACACCACTGGAGTCAAGCTATCCAGGCTGATGAAGGCTGATAGCCAGAAACCGGTCCTTGGATGCTTGATTCCGGTCTGGGAAAGGCATGGCTTGGTAGTTCGGACTGGACTGTTCCCATGAGGCACAGGGTCAGAGCTGATTTGCATATAGCCAGTGTCTAACCTAGGGTGGTGTGGAGTGCAAAAAAACGATGGATTTAGGCCCAGATCTTTGTACTGGGGTGAATGTATGACATTGTTCTACATTCTGTCCATCAACTTTGTTTTTTGCAATTTTCACCCCGAGTGGGCTGGGTATGCTCAGACGTGAGTCCCAGGCTCTCCACACCACTGGAGTCAAGCTATCCAGGCTGATGAAGGCTGATAGCCAGAAACCGGTCCTTGGATGCTTGATTCCGGTCTGGGAAAGACATGGCTTGGTAGTTCGGACTGGACTGTTCCCATGAGGCACAGGGTCAGAGCTGATTTGCATATAGCCAGTGTCTAACCTAGGGTGGTATGGAGTGCAAAAAAACGATGGATTTAGGCCCAGATCTTTGTACTGGGGTGAATGTATGACATTGTTCTACATTCTGTCCATCAACTGTGTTTTTTGCAATTTTCACCCCGAGTGGGCTGGGTATGCTCAGACGTGAGTCCCAGGCTCTCCACACCACTGGAGTCAAGCTATCCAGGCTGATGAAGGCTGATAGCCAGAAACCGGTCCTTGGATGCTTGATTCCGGTCTGGGAAAGACATGGCTTGGTATTTCGGACTGGACTGTTCCCATGAGGCACAGGGTCAGAGCTGATTTGCATATAGCCAGTGTCTAACCTAGGGTGGTGTGGAGTGCAAAAAACCGATGGATTTAGGCCCAGATCTTTGTACTGGGGTGAATGTATGACATTGTTCTACATTCTGTCCATCAACTGTGTTTTTTGCAATTTTCACCCCGAGTGGGCTGGGTATGCTCAGACGTGAGTCCCAGGCTCTCCACACCACTGGAGTCAAGCTATCCAGGCTGATGAAGGCTGATAGCCAGAAACCGGTCCTTGGATGCTTGATTCCGGTCTGGGAAAGACATGGCTTGGTAGTTCGGACTGGACTGTTCCCATGAGGCACAGGGTCAGAGCTGATTTGCATATAGCCAGTGTCTAACCTAGAGTGGTGTGGAGTGCACAAAAACGATGGATTTAGGCCCAGATCTTTGTACTGGGGTGAATGTATGACATTGTTCTACATTCTGTCCATCAACTGTGTTTTTTGCAATTTTCACCCCGAGTGGGCTGGGTATGCTCAGACGTGAGTCCCAGGCTCTCCACACCACTGGAGTCAAGCTATCCAGGCTGATGAAGGCTGATAGCCAGAAACCGGTCCTTGGATGCTTGATTCCGGTCTGGGAAAGACATGGCTTGGTAGTTTGGACTGGACTGTTCCCATGAGGCACAGGGTCAGAGCTGATTTGCATATAGCCAGTGTCTAACCTAGGGTGGTGTGGAGTGCAAAAAAATGATGGATTTAGGCCCAGATCTTTGTACTGGGGTGAATGTATGACATTGTTCTACATTCTGTCCATCAACTGTGTTTTTTGCAATTTTCACCCCGAGTGGGCTGGGTATGCTCAGACGTGAGTCCCAGGCTCTCCACACCACTGGAGTCAAGCTATCCAGGCTGATGAAGGCTGATAGCCAGAAACCGGTCCTTGGATGCTTGATTCCCGTCTGGGAAAGACATGGCTTGGTAGTTCGGACTGGACTGTTCCCATGAGGCACAGGTTCAGAGCTGATTTGCATATAGCCAGTGTCTAACCTAGGGTGGTGTGGAGTGCAAAAAAACGATGGATTTAGGCCCAGATCTTTGTACTGGGGTGAATGTATGACATTGTTCTACATTCTGTCCATCAACTGTGTTTTTTGCAATTTTCACCCCGAGTGGGCTGGGTATGCTCAGACGTGAGTCCCAGGCTCTCCACACCACTGGAGTCAAGCTATCCAGGCTGATGAAGGCTGATAGCCAGAAACCGGTCCTTGGATGCTTGATTCCGGTCTGGGAAAGACATGGCTTGGTAGTTCGGACTGGACTGTTCCCATGAGGCACAGGGTCAGAGCTGATTTGCATATAGCCAGTGTCTAACCTAGGGTGGTGTGGAGTGCAAAAAAACGATGGATTTAGGCCCAGATCTTTGTACTGGGGTGAATGTATGACATTGTTCTACATTCTGTCCATCAACTGTGTTTTTTGCAATTTTCACCCCGAGTGGGCTGGGTATGCTCAGACGTGAGTCCCAGGCTCTCCACACCACTGGAGTCAAGCTATCCAGGCTGATGAAGGCTGATAGCCAGAAACCGGTCCTTGGATGCTTGATTCCGGTCTGGGAAAGACATGGCTTGGTAGTTCGGACTGGACTGTTCCCATGAGGCACAGGGTCAGAGCTGATTTGCATATAGCCAGTGTCTAACCTAGGGTGGTGTGGAGTGCAAAAAAACGATGGATTTAGGCCCAGACCTTTGTACTGGGGTGAATGTATGACATTGTTCTACATTCTGTCCATCAACTGTGTTTTTTGCAATTTTCACCCCGAGTGGGCTGGGTATGCTCAGACGTGAGTCCCAGGCTCTCCACACCACTGGAGTCAAGCTATACAGGCTGATGAAGGCTGATAGCCAGAAACCGGTCCTTGGATGCTTGATTCCGGTCTGGGAAAGACATGGCTTGGTAGTTCGGACTGGACTGTTCCCATGAGGCACAGGGTCAGAGCTGATTTGCATATAGCCAGTGTCTAACCTAGGGTGGTGTGGAGTGCAAAAAAAGATGGATTTAGGCCCAGATCTTTGTACTGGGGTGAATGTATGACATTGTTCTACATTCTGTCCATCAACTGTGTTTTTTGCAATTTTCACCCCGAGTGGGCTGGGTATGCTCAGACGTGAGTCCCAGGCTCTCCACACCACTGGAGTCAAGCTATCCAGGCTGATGAAGGCGGATAGCCAGAAACCGGTCCTTGGATGCTTGATTCCGGTCTGGGAAAGACATGGTTTGGTAGTTCGGACTGGACTGTTTGCATGAGGCACAGGGTCAGAGCTGATTTGCATATAGCGAGTGTCTAACCTAGGGTGGTGTGGAGTGCAAAAAAACGATGGATATAGGCCCAGATCTTTGTACTGGGGTGAATGTATGACATTGTTCTACATTCTGTCCATCAACTGTGTTTTTTGCAATTTTCACCCCGAGTGGGCTGGGTATGCTCAGACGTGAGTCCCAGGCTCTCCACACCACTGGAGTCAAGCTATCCAGGCTGATGAAGGCTGATAGCCAGAAACCGGTCCTTGGATGCTTGATTCCGGTCTGGGAAAGACATGGCTTGGTAGTTCGGACTGGACTGTTCCCATGAGGCACAGGGTCAGAGCTGATTTGCATATAGCCAGTGTCTAACCTAGGGTGGTGTGGAGTGCAAAAAAACGATGGATTTAGGCCCAGATCTTTGTACTGGGGTGAATGTATGACATTGTTCTACATTCTGTCCATCAACTGTGTTTTTTGCAATTTTCACCCCGAGTGGGCTGGGTATGCTCAGACGTGAGTCCCAGGCTCTCCACACCACTGGAGTCAAGCTATCCAGGCTGATGAAGGCTGATAGCCAGAAACCGGTCCTTGGATGCTTGATTCCGGTCTGGGATAGACATGGCTTGGTAGTTCGGACTGGACTGTTCCCATGAGGCACAGGGTCAGAGCTGATTTGCATATAGCCAGTGTCTAACCTAGGGTGGTGTGGAGTGCAAAAAAACGATGGATTTAGGCCCAGATCTTTGTACTGGGGTGAATGTATGACATTGTTCTACATTCTGTCCATCAACTGTGGTTTTTGCAATTTTCACCCCGAGTGAGCTGGGTATGCTCAGACGTGAGTCCCAGGCTCTCCACACCACTGGAGTCAAGCTATCCAGGCTGATGAAGGCTGATAGCCAGAAACCGGTCCTTGGATGCTTGATTCCGGTCTGGGAAAGACATGGCTTGGTAGTTCGGACTGGACTGTTCCCATGAGGCACAGGGTCAGAGCTGATTTGCATATAGCCAGTTTCTAACCTAGGGTGGTGTGGAGTGCAAAAAAACGATGGATTTAGGCCCAGATCTTTGTACTGGGGTGAATGTATGACATTGTTCTACATTCTGTCCATCAACTGTGTTTTTTGCAATTTTCACCCCGAGTGGGCTGGGTATGCTCAGACGTGAGTCCCAAGCTCTCCACACCACTGGAGTCAAGCTATCCAGGCTGATGAAGGCTGATAGCCAGAAACCGGTCCTTGGATGCTTGATTCCGGTCTGGGAAAGGCATGGCTTGGTAGTTCGGACTGGACTGTTCCCATGAGGCACAGGGTCAGAGCTGATTTGCATATAGCCAGTGTCTAACCTAGGGTGGTGTGGAGTGCAAAAAAACGATGGATTTAGGCCCAGATCTTTGTACTGGGGTGAATGTATGACATTGTTCTACATTCTGTCCATCAACTGTGTTTTTTGCAATTTTCACCCCGAGTGGGCTGGGTATGCTCAGACGTGAATCCCAGGCTCTCCACACCACTGGAGTTAAGCTATCCAGGCTGATGAAGGCTGATAGCCAGAAACCGGTCCTTGGATGCTTGATTCCGGTCTGGGAAAGACATGGCTTGGTAGTTCGGACTGGACTGTTCCCATGAGGCACAGGGTCAGAGCTGATTTGCATATAGCCAGTGTCTAACCTAGGGTGGTGTGGAGTGCAAAAAAATGATGGATTTAGGCCCATATCTTTGTACTGGGGTGAATGTATGACATTGTTCTACATTCTGTCCATCAACTGTGTTTTTTGCAATTTTCACCCCGAGTGGGCTGGGTATGCTCAGACGTGAGTCCCAGGCTCTCCACACCACTGGAGTCAAGCTATCCAGGCTGATGAAGGCTGATAGCCAGAAACCGGTCCTTGGATGCTTGATTCCGGTCTGGGAAAGGCATGGCTTGGTAGTTCGGACTGGACTGTTCCCATGAGGCACAGGGTCAGAGCTGATTTGCATATAGCCAGTGTCTAACCTAGGGTGGTGTGGAGTGCAAAAAAACGATGGATTTAGCCCCAGATCTTTGTACTGGGGTGAATGTATGACATTGTTCTACATTCTGTCCATCAACTGTGTTTTTTGCAATTTTCACCCCGAGTGGGCTGGGTATGCTCAGACGTGAATCCCAGGCTCTCCACACCACTGGAGTTAAGCTATCCAGGCTGATGAAGGCTGATAGCCAGAAACCGGTCCTTGGATGCTTGATTCCGGTCTGGGAAAGACATGGCTTGGTAGTTCGGACTGGACTGTTCCCATGAGGCACAGGGTCAGAGCTGATTTGCATATAGCCAGTGTCTAACCTAGGGTGGTGTGGAGTGCAAAAAAACGATGGATTTAGGCCCAGATCTTTGTACTGGGGTGAATGTATGACATTGTTCTACATTCTGTCCATCAACTGTGGTTTTTGCAATTTTCACCCCGAGTGAGCTGGGTATGCTCAGACGTAAGTCCCAGGCTCTCCACACCACTGGAGTCAAGCTATCCAGGCTGATGAAGGCGGATAGCCAGAAACCGGTCCTTGAATGCTTGATTCCGGTCTGGGAAAGACATGGTTTGGTAGTTCGGACTGGACTGTTCCCATGAGGCACAGGGTCAGAGCTGATTTGCATATAGCGAGTGTCTAACCTAGGGTGGTGTGGAGTGCAAAAAAACGATGGATATAGGCCCAGATCTTTGTACTGGGGTGAATGTATGACATTGTTCTACATTCTGTCCATCAACTGTGTTTTTTGCAATTTTCACCCCGAGTGGGCTGGGTATGCTCAGACGTGAGTCCCAGGCTCTCCACACCACTGGAGTCAAGCTATCCAGGCTGATGAAGGCTGATAGCCAGAAACCGGTCCTTGGATGCTTGATTCCGGTCTGGGAAAGACATGGCTTGGTAGTTCGGACTGGACTGTTCCCATGAGGCACAGGGTCAGAGCTGATTTGCATATAGCCAGTGTCTAACCTAGGGTGGTGTGGAGTGCAAAAAAACGATGGATTTAGGCCCAGACCTTTGTACTGGGGTGAATGTATGACATTGTTCTACATTCTGTCCATCAACTGTGTATTTTTGCAATTTTCACCCCGAGTGGGCTGGGTATGCTCAGACGTGAGTCCCAGGCTCTCCACACCACTGGAGTCAAGCTATCCAGGCTGATGAAGGCTGATAGCCAGAAACCGGTCCTTGGATGCTTGATTCCGGTCTGGGAAAGACATGGCTTGGTAGTTTGGACTGGACTGTTCCCATGAGGCACAGGGTCAGAGCTGATTTGCATATAGCCAGTGTCTAACCTAGGGTGGTGTGGAATGCAAAAAAACGATGGATTTAGGCCCAGATCTTTGTACTGGGGTGAATGTATGACATTGTTCTACATTCTGTCCATCAACTGTGTTTTTTGCAATTTTCATCCCGAGTGGGCTGGGTATGCTCAGACGTGAGTCCCAGGCTCTCCACACCACTGGAGTCAAGCTATCCAGGCTGATGAAGGCTGATAGCCAGAAACCGGTCCTTGGATGCTTGATTCCGGTCTGGGAAAGACATGGCTTGGTAGTTCGGACTGGACTGTTCCCATGAGGCACAGGGTCAGAGCTGATTTGCATATAGCCAGTGTCTAACCTAGGGTGGTGTGGAGTGCAAAAAAAGATGGATTTAGGCCCAGATCTTTGTACTGGGGTGAAAGTATGACATTGTTCTACATTCTGTCCATCAACTGTGTTTTTTGCAATTTTCACCCCGAGTGGGCTGGGTATGCTCAGACGTGAGTCCCAGGCTCTCCACACCACTGGAGTCAAGCTATCCAGGCTGATGAAGGCGGATAGCCAGAAACCGGTCCTTGGATGCTTGATTCTGGTCTGGGAAAGACATGGTTTGGTAGTTCGGACTGGACTGTTCCCATGAGGCACAGGGTCAGAGCTGATTTGCATATAGCGAGTGTCTAACCTAGGGTGGTGTGGAGTGCAAAAAAACGATGGATATAGGCCCAGATCTTTGTACTGGGGTGAATGTATGACATTGTTCTACATTCTGTCCATCAACTGTGTTTTTTGCAATTTTCACCCCTAGTGGGCTGGGTATGCTCAGACGTGAGTCCCAGGCTCTCCACACCACTGGAGTCAAGCTATCCAGGCTGATGAAGGCTGATAGCCAGAAACCGGTCCTTGGATGCTTGATTCCGGTCTGGGAAAGACATGGCTTGGTAGTTCGGACTGGACTGTTCCCATGAGGCACAGGGTCAGAGCTGATTTGCATATAGCCAGTTTCTAACCTAGGGTGGTGTGGAGCGCAAAAAAACGATGGATTTAGGCCCAGATCTTTGTACTGGGGTGAATGTATGACATTGTTCTACATTCTGTCCATCAACTGTGTTTTTTGCAATTTTCACCCCGAGTGGGCTGGGTATGCTCAGACGTGAGTCCCAGGCTCTCCACACCACTGGAGTCAAGCTATCCAGGCTGATGAAGGCTGATAGCCAGAAACCGGTCCTTGGATGCTTGATTCCGGTCTGGGATAGACATGGCTTGGTAGTTCGGACTGGACTGTTCCCATGAGGCACAGGGTCAGAGCTGATTTGCATATAGCCAGTGTCTAACCTAGGGTGGTGTGGAGTGCAAAAAAACGATGGATTTAGGCCCAGATCTTTGTACTGGGGTGAATGTATGACATTGTTCTACATTCTGTCCATCAACTGTGGTTTTTGCAATTTTCACCCCGAGTGAGCTGGGTATGCTCAGACGTGAGTCCCAGGCTCTCCACACCACTGGAGTCAAGCTATCCAGGCTGATGAAGGCTGATAGCCAGAAACCGGTCCTTGGATGCTTGATTCCGGTCTGGGAAAGACATGGCTTGGTAGTTCGGACTGGACTGTTCCCATGAGGCACAGGGTCAGAGCTGATTTGCATATAGCCAGTTTCTAACCTAGGGTGGTGTGGAGTGCAAAAAAACGATGGATTTAGGCCCAGATCTTTGTACTGGGGTGAATGTATGACATTGTTCTACATTCTGTCCATCAACTGTGTTTTTTGCAATTTTCACCCCGAGTGGGCTGGGTATGCTCAGACGTGAGTCCCAGGCTCTCCACACCACTGGAGTCAAGCTATCCAGGCTGATGAAGGCTGATAGCCAGAAACCGGTCCTTGGATGCTTGATTCCGGTCTGGGAAAGGCATGGCTTGGTAGTTCGGACTGGACTGTTCCCATGAGGCACAGGGTCAGAGCTGATTTGCATATAGCCAGTGTCTAACCTAGGGTGGTGTGGAGTGCAAAAAAACGATGGATTTAGCCCCAGATCTTTGTACTGGGGTGAATGTATGACATTGTTCTACATTCTGTCCATCAACTGTGTTTTTTGCAATTTTCACCCCGAGTGGGCTGGGTATGCTCAGACGTGAATCCCAGGCTCTCCACACCACTGGAGTTAAGCTATCCAGGCTGATGAAGGCTGATAGCCAGAAACCGGTCCTTGGATGCTTGATTCCGGTCTGGGAAAGACATGGCTTGGTAGTTCGGACTGGACTGTTCCCATGAGGCACAGGTCAGAGCTGATTTGCATATAGCCAGTGTCTAACCTAGGGTGGTGTGGAGTGCAAAAAAATGATGGATTTAGGCCCAGATCTTTGTACTGGGGTGAATGTATGACATTGTTCTACATTCTGTCCATCAACTGTGTTTTTTGCAATTTTCACCCCGAGTGGGCTGGGTATGCTCAGACGTGAGTCCCAGGCTCTCCACACCACTGGAGTCAAGCTATCCAGGCTGATGAAGGCTGATAGCCAGAAACCGGTCCTTGGATGCTTGATTCCGGTCTGGGAAAGACATGGCTTGGTAGTTCGGACTGGACTGCTCCCATGAGGCACAGGGTCAGAGCTGATTTGCATATAGCCAGTGTCTAACCTAGGGTGGTGTGGAGTGCAAAAAAACGATGGATTTAGGCCCAGATCTTTGTACTGGGGTGAATGTATGACATTGTTCTACATTCTGTCCATCAACTGTGTTTTTTGCAATTTTCACCCCGAGTGGGCTGGGTATGCTCAGACGTGAGTCCCAGGCTCTCCACACCACTGGAGTCAAGCTATCCAGGCTGATGAAGTCTGATAGCCAGAAACCGGTCCTTGGATGCTTGATTCCGGTCTGGGAAAGACATGGCTTGGTAGTTCGGACTGGACTGTTCCCATGAGGCACAGGGTCAGAGCTGATTTGCATATAGCCAGTGTCTAACCTAGGGTGGTGTGGAGTGCAAAAAAACGATGGATTTAGGCCCAGACGTTTGTACTGGGGTGAATGTATGACATTGTTCTACATTCTGTCCATCAACTGTGTTTTTTGCAATTTTCACCCCGAGTGGGCTGGGTATGCTCAGACGTGAGTCCCAGGCTCTCCACACCACTGGAGTCAAGCTATCCAGGCTGATGAAGGCTGATAGCCAGAAACCGGTCCTTGGATGCTTGATTCTGGTCTGGGAAAGACATGGCTTGGTAGTTCGGACTGGACTGTTCCCATGAGGCACAGGGTCAGAGCTGATTTGCATATAGCCAGTGTCTAACCTAGGGTGGTGTGGAGTGCAAAAAAAGATGGATTTAGGCCCAGATCTTTGTACTGGGGTGAATGTATGACATTGTTCTACATTCTGTCCATCAACTGTGTTTTTTGCAATTTTCACCCCGAGTGGGCTGGGTATGCTCAGACGTGAGTCCCAGGCTCTCCACACCACTGGAGTCAAGCTATCCAGGCTGATGAAGGCGGATAGCCAGAAACCGGTCCTTGGATGCTTGATTCCGGTCTGGGAAAGACATGGTTTGGTAGTTCGGACTGGACTGTTTGCATGAGGCACAGGGTCAGAGCTGATTTGCATATAGCGAGTGTCTAACCTAGGGTGGTGTGGAGTGCAAAAAAACGATGGATATAGGCCCAGATCTTTGTACTGGGGTGAATGTATGACATTGTTCTACATTCTGTCCATCAACTGTGTTTTTTGCAATTTTCACCCCGAGTGGGCTGGGTATGCTCAGACGTGAGTCCCAGGCTCTCCACACCACTGGAGTCAAGCTATCCAGGCTGATGAAGGCTGATAGCCAGAAACCGGTCCTTGGATGCTTGATTCCGGTCTGGGAAAGACATGGCTTGGTAGTTCGGACTGGACTGTTCCCATGAGGCACAGGGTCAGAGCTGATTTGCATATAGCCAGTGTCTAACCTAGGGTGGTGTGGAGTGCAAAAAAACGATGGATTTAGGCCCAGATCTTTGTACTGGGGTGAATGTATGACATTGTTCTACATTCTGTCCATCAACTGTGTTTTTTGCAATTTTCACCCCGAGTGGGCTGGGTATGCTCAGACGTGAGTCCCAGGCTCTCCACACCACTGGAGTCAAGCTATCCAGGCTGATGAAGGCTGATAGCCAGAAACCGGTCCTTGGATGCTTGATTCCGGTCTGGGATAGACATGGCTTGGTAGTTCGGACTGGACTGTTCCCATGAGGCACAGGGTCAGAGCTGATTTGCATATAGCCAGTGTCTAACCTAGGGTGGTGTGGAGTGCAAAAAAACGATGGATTTAGGCCCAGATCTTTGTACTGGGGTGAATGTATGACATTGTTCTACATTCTGTCCATCAACTGTGGTTTTTGCAATTTTCACCCCGAGTGAGCTGGGTATGCTCAGACGTGAGTCCCAGGCTCTCCACACCACTGGAGTCAAGCTATCCAGGCTGATGAAGGCTGATAGCCAGAAACCGGTCCTTGGATGCTTGATTCCGGTCTGGGAAAGACATGGCTTGGTAGTTCGGACTGGACTGTTCCCATGAGGCACAGGGTCAGAGCTGATTTGCATATAGCCAGTTTCTAACCTAGGGTGGTGTGGAGTGCAAAAAAACGATGGATTTAGGCCCAGATCTTTGTACTGGGGTGAATGTATGACATTGTTCTACATTCTGTCCATCAACTGTGTTTTTTGCAATTTTCACCCCGAGTGGGCTGGGTATGCTCAGACGTGAGTCCCAAGCTCTCCACACCACTGGAGTCAAGCTATCCAGGCTGATGAAGGCTGATAGCCAGAAACCGGTCCTTGGATGCTTGATTCCGGTCTGGGAAAGGCATGGCTTGGTAGTTCGGACTGGACTGTTCCCATGAGGCACAGGGTCAGAGCTGATTTGCATATAGCCAGTGTCTAACCTAGGGTGGTGTGGAGTGCAAAAAAACGATGCATTTAGGCCCAGATCTTTGTACTGGGGTGAATGTATGACATTGTTCTACATTTTGTCCATCAACTGTGTTTTTTGCAATTTTCACCCCGAGTGGGCTGGGTATGCTCAGACGTGAATCCCAGGCTCTCCACACCACTGGAGTTAAGCTATCCAGGCTGATGAAGGCTGATAGCCAGAAACCGGTCCTTGGATGCTTGATTCCGGTCTGGGAAAGACATGGCTTGGTAGTTCGGACTGGACTGTTCCCATGAGGCACAGGGTCAGAGCTGATTTGCATATAGCCAGTGTCTAACCTAGGGTGGTGTGGAGTGCAAAAAAATGATGGATTTAGGCCCATATCTTTGTACTGGGGTGAATGTATGACATTGTTCTACATTCTGTCCATCAACTGTGTTTTTTGCAATTTTCACCCCGAGTGGGCTGGGTATGCTCAGACGTGAGTCCCAGGCTCTCCACACCACTGGAGTCAAGCTATCCAGGCTGATGAAGGCTGATAGCCAGAAACCGGTCCTTGGATGCTTGATTCCGGTCTGGGAAAGACATGGCTTGGTAGTTCGGACTGGACTGTTCCCATGAGGCACAGGGTCAGAGCTGATTTGCATATAGCCAGTGTCTAACCTAGGGTGGTATGGAGTGCAAAAAAACGATGGATTTAGGCCCAGATCTTTGTACTGGGGTTAATGTAGGACATTGTTCTACATTCTGGCCATCAACTGTGTTTTTTGCAATTTTCACCCCGAGTGGGCTGGGTATGCTCAGACTTGAGTCCCAGGCTCTCCACACCACTGGAGTCAAGCTATCCAGGCTGATGAAGGCTGATAGCCAGAAACCGGTCCTTGGATGCTTGATTCCGGTCTGGGAAAGACATGGCTTGGTAGTTCGGACTGGACTGTTCCCATGAGGCACAGGGTCAGAGCTGATTTGCATATAGCCAGTGTCTAACCTAGGGTGGTGTGGAGTGCAAAAAACCGATGGATTTAGGCCCAGATCTTTGTACTGGGGTGAATGTATGACATTGTTCTACATTCTGTCCATCAACTGTGTTTTTTGCAATTTTCACCCCGAGTGGGCTGGGTATGCTCAGACGTGAGTCCCAGGCTCTCCACACCACTGGAGTCAAGCTATCCAGGCTGATGAAGGCTGATAGCCAGAAACCGGTCCTTGGATGCTTGATTCCGGTCTGGGAAAGACATGGCTTGGTAGTTCGGACTGGACTGTTCCCATGAGGCACAGGGTCAGAGCTGATTTGCATATAGCCAGTGTCTAACCTAGGGTGGTGTGGAGTGCAAAAAAACGATGGATTTAGGCCCAGATCTTTGTACTGGGGTGAATGTATGACATTGTTCTACATTCTGTCCATCAACTGTGTTTTTTGCAATTTTCACCCCGAGTGGGCTGGGTATGCTCAGACGTGAATCCCAGGCTCTCCACACCACTGGAGTTAAGCTATCCAGGCTGATGAAGGCTGATAGCCAGAAACCGGTCCTTGGATGCTTGATTCCGGTCTGGGAAAGACATGGCTTGGTAGTTCGGACTGGACTGTTCCCATGAGGCACAGGGTCAGAGCTGATTTGCATATAGCCAGTGTCTAACCTAGGGTGGTGTGGAGTGCAAAAAAATGATGGATTTAGGCCCAGATCTTTGTACTGGGGTGAATGTATGACATTGTTCTACATTCTGTCCATCAACTGTGTTTTTTGCAAATTTCACCCCGAGTGGGCTGGGTATGCTCAGACGTGAGTCCCAGGCTCTCCACACCACTGGAGTCAAGCTATCCAGGCTGATGAAGGCTGATAGCCAGAAACCGGTCCTTGGATGCTTGATTCCCGTCTGGGAAAGACATGGCTTGGTAGTTCAGACTGGACTGTTCCCATGAGGCACAGGGTCAGAGCTGATTTGCATATAGCCAGTGTCTAACCTAGGGTGGTGTGGAGTGCAAAAAAACGATGGATTTAGGCCCAGATCTTTGTACTGGGGTGAATGTATGACATTGTTCTACATTCTGTCCATCAACTGTGTTTTTTGCAATTTTCACCCCGAGTGGGCTGGGTATGCTCAGACGTGAGTCCCAGGCTCTCCACACCACTGGAGTCAAGCTATCCAGGCTGATGAAGGCTGATAGCCAGAAACCGGTCCTTGGATGCTTGATTCCGGTCTGGGAAAGACATGGCTTGGTAGTTCGGACTGGACTGTTCCCATGAGGCACAGGGTCAGAGCTGATTTGCATATAGCCAGTGTCTAACCTAGGGTGGTGTGGAGTGCAAAAAAACGATGGATTTAGGCCCAGACCTTTGTACTGGGGTGAATGTATGACATTGTTCTACATTCTGTCCATCAACTGTGTTTTTTGCAATTTTCACCCCGAGTGGGCTGGGTATGCTCAGACGTGAGTCCCAGGCTCTCCACACCACTGGAGTCAAGCTATCCAGGCTGATGAAGGCTGATAGCCAGAAACCGGTCCTTGGATGCTTGATTCCGGTCTGGGAAAGACATGGCTTGGTAGTTCGGACTGGACTGTTCCCATGAGGCACAGGGTCAGAGCTGATTTGCATATAGCCAGTGTCTAACCTAGGGTGGTGTGGAGTGCAAAAAAAGATGGATTTAGGCCCAGATCTTTGTACTGGGGTGAATGTATGACATTGTTCTACATTCTGTCCATCAACTGTGTTTTTTGCAATTTTCACCCCGAGTGGGCTGGGTATGCTCAGACGTGAGTCCCAGGCTCTCCACACCACTGGAGTCAAGCTATCCAGGCTGATGAAGGCGGATAGCCAGAAACCGGTCCTTGGATGCTTGATTCCGGTCTGGGAAAGACATGGTTTGGTAGTTCGGACTGGACTGTTTGCATGAGGCACAGGGTCAGAGCTGATTTGCATATAGCGAGTGTCTAACCTAGGGTGGTGTGGAGTGCAAAAAAACGATGGATATAGGCCCAGATCTTTGTACTGGGGTGAATGTATGACATTGTTCTACATTCTGTCCATCAACTGTGTTTTTTGCAATTTTCACCCCGAGTGGGCTGGGTATGCTCAGACGTGAGTCCCAGGCTCTCCACACCACTGGAGTCAAGCTATCCAGGCTGATGAAGGCTGATAGCCAGAAACCGGTCCTTGGATGCTTGATTCCGGTCTGGGAAAGACATGGCTTGGTAGTTCGGACTGGACTGTTCCCATGAGGCACAGGGTCAGAGCTGATTTGCATATAGCCAGTGTCTAACCTAGGGTGGTGTGGAGTGCAAAAAAACGATGGATTTAGGCCCAGATCTTTGTACTGGGGTGAATGTATGACATTGTTCTACATTCTGTCCATCAACTGTGTTTTTTGCAATTTTCACCCCGAGTGGGCTGGGTATGCTCAGACGTGAGTCCCAGGCTCTCCACACCACTGGAGTCAAGCTATCCAGGCTGATGAAGGCTGATAGCCAGAAACCGGTCCTTGGATGCTTGATTCCGGTCTGGGATAGACATGGCTTGGTAGTTCGGACTGGACTGTTCCCATGAGGCACAGGGTCAGAGCTGATTTGCATATAGCCAGTGTCTAACCTAGGGTGGTGTGGAGTGCAAAAAAACGATGGATTTAGGCCCAGATCTTTGTACTGGGGTGAATGTATGACATTGTTCTACATTCTGTCCATCAACTGTGGTTTTTGCAATTTTCACCCCGAGTGAGCTGGGTATGCTCAGACGTGAGTCCCAGGCTCTCCACACCACTGGAGTCAAGCTATCCAGGCTGATGAAGGCTGATAGCCAGAAACCGGTCCTTGGATGCTTGATTCCGGTCTGGGAAAGACATGGCTTGGTAGTTCGGACTGGACTGTTCCCATGAGGCACAGGGTCAGAGCTGATTTGCATATAGCCAGTTTCTAACCTAGGGTGGTGTGGAGTGCAAAAAAACGATGGATTTAGGCCCAGATCTTTGTACTGGGGTGAATGTATGACATTGTTCTACATTCTGTCCATCAACTGTGTTTTTTGCAATTTTCACCCCGAGTGGGCTGGGTATGCTCAGACGTGAGTCCCAAGCTCTCCACACCACTGGAGTCAAGCTATCCAGGCTGATGAAGGCTGATAGCCAGAAACCGGTCCTTGGATGCTTGATTCCGGTCTGGGAAAGGCATGGCTTGGTAGTTCGGACTGGACTGTTCCCATGAGGCACAGGGTCAGAGCTGATTTGCATATAGCCAGTGTCTAACCTAGGGTGGTGTGGAGTGCAAAAAAATGATGGATTTAGGCCCATATCTTTGTACTGGTGTGAATGTATGACATTGTTCTACATTCTGTCCATCAACTGTGTTTTTTGCAATTTTCACCCCGAGTGGGCTGGGTATGCTCAGACGTGAGTCCCAGGCTCTCCACACCACTGGAGTCAAGCTATCCAGGCTGATGAAGGCTGATAGCCAGAAACCGGTCCTTGGATGCTTGGTTCCGGTCTGGGAAAGACATGGCTTGGTAGTTCGGACTGGACTGTTCCCATGAGGCACAGGGTCAGAGCTGATTTGCATATAGCCAGTGTCTAACCTAGGGTGGTATGGAGTGCAAAAAAACGATGGATTTAGGCCCAGATCTTTGTACTGGGGTGAATGTAGGACATTGTTCTACATTCTGGCCATCAACTGTGTTTTTTGCAATTTTCACCCCGAGTGGGCTGGGTATGCTCAGACGTGAGTCCCAGGCTCTCCACACCACTGGAGTCAAGCTATCCAGGCTGATGAAGGCTGATAGCCAGAAACCGGTCCTTGGATGCTTGATTCCGGTCTGGGAAAGACATGGCTTGGTAGTTCGGACTGGACTGTTCCCATGAGGCACAGGGTCAGAGCTGATTTGCATATAGCCAGTGTCTAACCTAGGGTGGTGTGGAGTGCAAAAAACCGATGGATTTAGGCCCAGATCTTTGTACTGGGGTGAATGTATGACATTGTTCTACATTCTGTCCATCAACTGTGTTTTTTGCAATTTTCACCCCGAGTGGGCTGGGTATGCTCAGACGTGAGTCCCAGGCTCTCCACACCACTGGAGTCAAGCTATCCAGGCTGATGAAGGCTGATAGCCAGAAACCGGTCCTTGGATGCTTGATTCCGGTCTGGGAAAGACATGGCTTGGTAGTTCGGACTGGACTGTTCCCATGAGGCACAGGGTCAGAGCTGATTTGCATATAGCCAGTGTCTAACCTAGGGTGGTGTGGAGTGCAAAAAAACGATGGATTTAGGCCCAGATCTTTGTACTGGGGTGAATGTATGACATTGTTCTACATTCTGTCCATCAACTGTGTTTTTTGCAATTTTCACCCCGAGTGGGCTGGGTATGCTCAGACGTGAATCCCAGGCTCTCCACACCACTGGAGTTAAGCTATCCAGGCTGATGAAGGCTGATAGCCAGAAACCGGTCCTTGGATGCTTGATTCCGGTCTGGGAAAGACATGGCTTGGTAGTTCGGACTGGACTGTTCCCATGAGGCACAGGGTCAGAGCTGATTTGCATATAGCCAGTGTCTAACCTAGGGTGGTGTGGAGTGCAAAAAAATGATGGATTTAGGCCCAGATCTTTGTACTGGGGTGAATGTATGACATTGTTCTACATTCTGTCCATCAACTGTGTTTTTTGCAATTTTCACCCCGAGTGGGCTGGGTATGCTCAGACGTGAGTCCCAGGCTCTCCACACCACTGGAGTCAAGCTATCCAGGCTGATGAAGGCTGATAGCCAGAAACCGGTCCTTGGATGCTTGATTCCCGTCTGGGAAAGACATGGCTTGGTAGTTCGGACTGGACTGTTCCCATGAGGCACAGGGTCAGAGCTGATTTGCATATAGCCAGTGTCTAACCTAGGGTGGTGTGGAGTGCAAAAAAACGATGGATTTAGGCCCAGATCTTTGTACTGGGGTGAATGTATGACATTGTTCTACATTCTGTCCATCAACTGTGTTTTTTGCAATTTTCACCCCGAGTGGGCTGGGTATGCTCAGACGTGAGTCCCAGGCTCTCCACACCACTGGAGTCAAGCTATCCAGGCTGATGAAGGCTGATAGCCAGAAACCGGTCCTTGGATGCTTGATTCCGGTCTGGGAAAGACATGGCTTGGTAGTTCGGACTGGACTGTTCCCATGAGGCACAGGGTCAGAGCTGATTTGCATATAGCCAGTGTCTAACCTAGGGTGGTGTGGAGTGCAAAAAAACGATGGATTTAGGCCCAGACCTTTGTACTGGGGTGAATGTATGACATTGTTCTACATTCTGTCCATCAACTGTGTTTTTTGCAATTTTCACCCCGAGTGGGCTGGGTATGCTCAGACGTGAGTCCCAGGCTCTCCACACCACTGGAGTCAAGCTATCCAGGCTGATGAAGGCTGATAGCCAGAAACCGGTCCTTGGATGCTTGATTCCGGTCTGGGAAAGACATGGCTTGGTAGTTCGGACTGGACTGTTCCCATGAGGCACAGGGTCAGAGCTGATTTGCATATAGCCAGTGTCTAACCTAGGGTGGTGTGGAGTGCAAAAAAAGATGGATTTAGGCCCAGATCTTTGTACTGGGGTGAATGTATGACATTGTTCTACATTCTGTCCATCAACTGTGTTTTTTGCAATTTTCACCCCGAGTGGGCTGGGTATGCTCAGACGTGAGTCCCAGGCTCTCCACACCACTGGAGTCAAGCTATCCAGGCTGATGAAGGCGGATAGCCAGAAACCGGTCCTTGGATGCTTGATTCCGGTCTGGGAAAGACATGGTTTGGTAGTTCGGACTGGACTGTTTGCATGAGGCACAGGGTCAGAGCTGATTTGCATATAGCGAGTGTCTAACCTAGGGTGGTGTGGAGTGCAAAAAAACGATGGATATAGGCCCAGATCTTTGTACTGGGGTGAATGTATGACATTGTTCTACATTCTGTCCATCAACTGTGTTTTTTGCAATTTTCACCCCGAGTGGGCTGGGTATGCTCAGACGTGAGTCCCAGGCTCTCCACACCACTGGAGTCAAGCTATCCAGGCTGATGAAGGCTGATAGCCAGAAACCGGTCCTTGGATGCTTGATTCCGGTCTGGGAAAGACATGGCTTGGTAGTTCGGACTGGACTGTTCCCATGAGGCACAGGGTCAGAGCTGATTTGCATATAGCCAGTGTCTAACCTAGGGTGGTGTGGAGTGCAAAAAAACGATGGATTTAGGCCCAGATCTTTGTACTGGGGTGAATGTATGACATTGTTCTACATTCTGTCCATCAACTGTGTTTTTTGCAATTTTCACCCCGAGTGGGCTGGGTATGCTCAGACGTGAGTCCCAGGCTCTCCACACCACTGGAGTCAAGCTATCCAGGCTGATGAAGGCTGATAGCCAGAAACCGGTCCTTGGATGCTTGATTCCGGTCTGGGATAGACATGGCTTGGTAGTTCGGACTGGACTGTTCCCATGAGGCACAGGGTCAGAGCTGATTTGCATATAGCCAGTGTCTAACCTAGGGTGGTGTGGAGTGCAAAAAAACGATGGATTTAGGCCCAGATCTTTGTACTGGGGTGAATGTATGACATTGTTCTACATTCTGTCCATCAACTGTGGTTTTTGCAATTTTCACCCCGAGTGAGCTGGGTATGCTCAGACGTGAGTCCCAGGCTCTCCACACCACTGGAGTCAAGCTATCCAGGCTGATGAAGGCTGATAGCCAGAAACCGGTCCTTGGATGCTTGATTCCGGTCTGGGAAAGACATGGCTTGGTAGTTCGGACTGGACTGTTCCCATGAGGCACAGGGTCAGAGCTGATTTGCATATAGCCAGTTTCTAACCTAGGGTGGTGTGGAGTGCAAAAAAACGATGGATTTAGGCCCAGATCTTTGTACTGGGGTGAATGTATGACATTGTTCTACATTCTGTCCATCAACTGTGTTTTTTGCAATTTTCACCCCGAGTGGGCTGGGTATGCTCAGACGTGAGTCCCAAGCTCTCCACACCACTGGAGTCAAGCTATCCAGGCTGATGAAGGCTGATAGCCAGAAACCGGTCCTTGGATGCTTGATTCCGGTCTGGGAAAGGCATGGCTTGGTAGTTCGGACTGGACTGTTCCCATGAGGCACAGGGTCAGAGCTGATTTGCATATAGCCAGTGTCTAACCTAGGGTGGTGTGGAGTGCAAAAAAACGATGGATTTAGGCCCAGATCTTTGTACTGGGGTGAATGTATGACATTGTTCTACATTCTGTCCATCAACTGTGTTTTTTGCAATTTTCACCCCGAGTGGGCTGGGTATGCTCAGACGTGAATCCCAGGCTCTCCACACCACTGGAGTTAAGCTATCCAGGCTGATGAAGGCTGATAGCCAGAAACCGGTCCTTGGATGCTTGATTCCGGTCTGGGAAAGACATGGCTTGGTAGTTCGGACTGGACTGTTCCCATGAGGCACAGGGTCAGAGCTGATTTGCATATAGCCAGTGTCTAACCTAGGGTGGTGTGGAGTGCAAAAAAATGATGGATTTAGGCCCATATCTTTGTACTGGGGTGAATGTATGACATTGTTCTACATTCTGTCCATCAACTGTGTTTTTTGCAATTTTCACCCCGAGTGGGCTGGGTATGCTCAGACGTGAGTCCCAGGCTCTCCACACCACTGGAGTCAAGCTATCCAGGCTGATGAAGGCTGATAGCCAGAAACCGGTCCTTGGATGCTTGATTCCGGTCTGGGAAAGACATGGCTTGGTAGTTCGGACTGGACTGTTCCCATGAGGCACAGGGTCAGAGCTGATTTGCATATAGCCAGTGTCTAACCTAGGGTGGGGTGGAGTGCAAAAAAACGATGGATTTAGGCCCAGATCTTTGTACTGGGGTGAATGTATGACATTGTTCTACATTCTGTCCATCAACTGTGGTTTTTGCAATTTTCACCCCGAGTGAGCTGGGTATGCTCAGACGTGAGTCCCAGGCTCTCCACACCACTGGAGTCAAGCTATCCAGGCTGATGAAGGCTGATAGCCAGAAACCGGTCCTTGGATGCTTGATTCCGGTCTGGGAAAGACATGGCTTGGTAGTTCGGACTGGACTGTTCCCATGAGGCACAGGGTCAGAGCTGATTTGCATATAGCCAGTGTCTAACCTAGGGTGGTGTGGAGTGCAAAAAAACGATGGATTTAGGCCCAGATCTTTGTACTGGGGTGAATGTATGACATTGTTCTACATTCTGTCCATCAACTGTGTTTTTTGCAATTTTCACCCCGAGTGGGCTGGGTATGCTCAGACGTGAGTCCCAGGCTCTCCACACCACTGGAGTCAAGCTATCCAGGCTGATGAAGGCTGATAGCCAGAAACCGGTCCTTGGATGCTTGATTCCGGTCTGGGAAAGACATGGCTTGGTAGTTCGGACTGGACTGTTCCCATGAGGCACAGGGTCAGAGCTGATTTGCATATAGCCAGTGTCTAACCTAGGGTGGTGTGGAGTGCAAAAAAACGATGGATTTAGGCCCAGATCTTTGTACTGGGGTGAATGTATGACATTGTTCTACATTCTGTCCATCAACTGTGTTTTTTGCAATTTTCACCCCGAGTGGGCTGGGTATGCTCAGACGTGAGTCCCAGGCTCTCCACACCACTGGAGTCAAGCTATCGAGGCTGATGAAGGCTGATAGCCAGAAACCGGTCCTTGGATGCTTGATTCCGGTCTGGGATAGACATGGCTTGGTAGTTCGGACTGGACTGTTCCCATGAGGCACAGGGTCAGAGCTGATTTGCATATAGCCAGTGTCTAACCTAGGGTGGTGTGGAGTGCAAAAAAACGATGGATTTAGGCCCAGATCTTTGTACTGGGGTGAATGTATGACATTGTTCTACATTCTGTCCATCAACTGTGGTTTTTGCAATTTTCACCCCGAATGAGCTGGGTATGCTCAGACGTGAGTCCCAGGCTCTCCACACCACTGGAGTCAAGCTATCCAGGCTGATGAAGGCTGATAGCCAGAAACCGGTCCTTGGATGCTTGATTCCGGTCTGGGAAAGACATGGCTTGGTAGTTCGGACTGGACTGTTCCCATGAGGCACGGGGTCAGAGCTGATTTGCATATAGCCAGTTTCTAACCTAGGGTGGTGTGGAGTGCAAAAAAACGATGGATTTAGGCCCAGATCTTTGTACTGGGGTGAATGTATGACATTGTTCTACATTCTGTCCATCAACTGTGTTTTTTGCAATTTTCACCCCGAGTGGGCTGGGTATGCTCAGACGTGAGTCCCAAGCTCTCCACACCACTGGAGTCAAGCTATCCAGGCTGATGAAGGCTGATAGCCAGAAACCGGTCCTTGGATGCTTGATTCCGGTCTGGGAAAGGCATGGCTTGGTAGTTCGGACTGGACTGTTCCCATGAGGCACAGGGTCAGAGCTGATTTGCATATAGCCAGTGTCTAACCTAGGGTGGTGTGGAGTGCAAAAAAACGATGGATTTAGGCCCAGATCTTTGTACTGGGGTGAATGTATGACATTGTTCTACATTCTGTCCATCAACTTTGTTTTTTGCAATTTTCACCCCGAGTGGGCTGGGTATGCTCAGACGTGAGTCCCAGGCTCTCCACACCACTGGAGTCAAGCTATCCAGGCTGATGAAGGCTGATAGCCAGAAACCGGTCCTTGGATGCTTGATTCCGGTCTGGGAAAGACATGGCTTGGTAGTTCGGACTGGACTGTTCCCATGAGGCACAGGGTCAGAGCTGATTTGCATATAGCCAGTGTCTAACCTAGGGTGGTATGGAGTGCAAAAAAACGATGGATTTAGGCCCAGATCTTTGTACTGGGGTGAATGTATGACATTGTTCTACATTCTGTCCATCAACTGTGTTTTTTGCAATTTTCACCCCGAGTGGGCTGGGTATGCTCAGACGTGAGTCCCAGGCTCTCCACACCACTGGAGTCAAGCTATCCAGGCTGATGAAGGCTGATAGCCAGAAACCGGTCCTTGGATGCTTGATTCCGGTCTGGGAAAGACATGGCTTGGTATTTCGGACTGGACTGTTCCCATGAGGCACAGGGTCAGAGCTGATTTGCATATAGCCAGTGTCTAACCTAGGGTGGTGTGGAGTGCAAAAAACCGATGGATTTAGGCCCAGATCTTTGTACTGGGGTGAATGTATGACATTGTTCTACATTCTGTCCATCAACTGTGTTTTTTGCAATTTTCACCCCGAGTGGGCTGGGTATGCTCAGACGTGAGTCCCAGGCTCTCCACACCACTGGAGTCAAGCTATCCAGGCTGATGAAGGCTGATAGCCAGAAACCGGTCCTTGGATGCTTGATTCCGGTCTGGGAAAGACATGGCTTGGTAGTTCGGACTGGACTGTTCCCATGAGGCACAGGGTCAGAGCTGATTTGCATATAGCCAGTGTCTAACCTAGAGTGGTGTGGAGTGCACAAAAACGATGGATTTAGGCCCAGATCTTTGTACTGGGGTGAATGTATGACATTGTTCTACATTCTGTCCATCAACTGTGTTTTTTGCAATTTTCACCCCGAGTGGGCTGGGTATGCTCAGACGTGAGTCCCAGGCTCTCCACACCACTGGAGTCAAGCTATCCAGGCTGATGAAGGCTGATAGCCAGAAACCGGTCCTTGGATGCTTGATTCCGGTCTGGGAAAGACATGGCTTGGTAGTTTGGACTGGACTGTTCCCATGAGGCACAGGGTCAGAGCTGATTTGCATATAGCCAGTGTCTAACCTAGGGTGGTGTGGAGTGCAAAAAAATGATGGATTTAGGCCCAGATCTTTGTACTGGGGTGAATGTATGACATTGTTCTACATTCTGTCCATCAACTGTGTTTTTTGCAATTTTCACCCCGAGTGGGCTGGGTATGCTCAGACGTGAGTCCCAGGCTCTCCACACCACTGGAGTCAAGCTATCCAGGCTGATGAAGGCTGATAGCCAGAAACCGGTCCTTGGATGCTTGATTCCCGTCTGGGAAAGACATGGCTTGGTAGTTCGGACTGGACTGTTCCCATGAGGCACAGGTTCAGAGCTGATTTGCATATAGCCAGTGTCTAACCTAGGGTGGTGTGGAGTGCAAAAAAACGATGGATTTAGGCCCAGATCTTTGTACTGGGGTGAATGTATGACATTGTTCTACATTCTGTCCATCAACTGTGTTTTTTGCAATTTTCACCCCGAGTGGGCTGGGTATGCTCAGACGTGAGTCCCAGGCTCTCCACACCACTGGAGTCAAGCTATCCAGGCTGATGAAGGCTGATAGCCAGAAACCGGTCCTTGGATGCTTGATTCCGGTCTGGGAAAGACATGGCTTGGTAGTTCGGACTGGACTGTTCCCATGAGGCACAGGGTCAGAGCTGATTTGCATATAGCCAGTGTCTAACCTAGGGTGGTGTGGAGTGCAAAAAAACGATGGATTTAGGCCCAGATCTTTGTACTGGGGTGAATGTATGACATTGTTCTACATTCTGTCCATCAACTGTGTTTTTTGCAATTTTCACCCCGAGTGGGCTGGGTATGCTCAGACGTGAGTCCCAGGCTCTCCACACCACTGGAGTCAAGCTATCCAGGCTGATGAAGGCTGATAGCCAGAAACCGGTCCTTGGATGCTTGATTCCGGTCTGGGAAAGACATGGCTTGGTAGTTCGGACTGGACTGTTCCCATGAGGCACAGGGTCAGAGCTGATTTGCATATAGCCAGTGTCTAACCTAGGGTGGTGTGGAGTGCAAAAAAACGATGGATTTAGGCCCAGACCTTTGTACTGGGGTGAATGTATGACATTGTTCTACATTCTGTCCATCAACTGTGTTTTTTGCAATTTTCACCCCGAGTGGGCTGGGTATGCTCAGACGTGAGTCCCAGGCTCTCCACACCACTGGAGTCAAGCTATACAGGCTGATGAAGGCTGATAGCCAGAAACCGGTCCTTGGATGCTTGATTCCGGTCTGGGAAAGACATGGCTTGGTAGTTCGGACTGGACTGTTCCCATGAGGCACAGGGTCAGAGCTGATTTGCATATAGCCAGTGTCTAACCTAGGGTGGTGTGGAGTGCAAAAAAAGATGGATTTAGGCCCAGATCTTTGTACTGGGGTGAATGTATGACATTGTTCTACATTCTGTCCATCAACTGTGTTTTTTGCAATTTTCACCCCGAGTGGGCTGGGTATGCTCAGACGTGAGTCCCAGGCTCTCCACACCACTGGAGTCAAGCTATCCAGGCTGATGAAGGCGGATAGCCAGAAACCGGTCCTTGGATGCTTGATTCCGGTCTGGGAAAGACATGGTTTGGTAGTTCGGACTGGACTGTTTGCATGAGGCACAGGGTCAGAGCTGATTTGCATATAGCGAGTGTCTAACCTAGGGTGGTGTGGAGTGCAAAAAAACGATGGATATAGGCCCAGATCTTTGTACTGGGGTGAATGTATGACATTGTTCTACATTCTGTCCATCAACTGTGTTTTTTGCAATTTTCACCCCGAGTGGGCTGGGTATGCTCAGACGTGAGTCCCAGGCTCTCCACACCACTGGAGTCAAGCTATCCAGGCTGATGAAGGCTGATAGCCAGAAACCGGTCCTTGGATGCTTGATTCCGGTCTGGGAAAGACATGGCTTGGTAGTTCGGACTGGACTGTTCCCATGAGGCACAGGGTCAGAGCTGATTTGCATATAGCCAGTGTCTAACCTAGGGTGGTGTGGAGTGCAAAAAAACGATGGATTTAGGCCCAGATCTTTGTACTGGGGTGAATGTATGACATTGTTCTACATTCTGTCCATCAACTGTGTTTTTTGCAATTTTCACCCCGAGTGGGCTGGGTATGCTCAGACGTGAGTCCCAGGCTCTCCACACCACTGGAGTCAAGCTATCCAGGCTGATGAAGGCTGATAGCCAGAAACCGGTCCTTGGATGCTTGATTCCGGTCTGGGATAGACATGGCTTGGTAGTTCGGACTGGACTGTTCCCATGAGGCACAGGGTCAGAGCTGATTTGCATATAGCCAGTGTCTAACCTAGGGTGGTGTGGAGTGCAAAAAAACGATGGATTTAGGCCCAGATCTTTGTACTGGGGTGAATGTATGACATTGTTCTACATTCTGTCCATCAACTGTGGTTTTTGCAATTTTCACCCCGAGTGAGCTGGGTATGCTCAGACGTGAGTCCCAGGCTCTCCACACCACTGGAGTCAAGCTATCCAGGCTGATGAAGGCTGATAGCCAGAAACCGGTCCTTGGATGCTTGATTCCGGTCTGGGAAAGACATGGCTTGGTAGTTCGGACTGGACTGTTCCCATGAGGCACAGGGTCAGAGCTGATTTGCATATAGCCAGTTTCTAACCTAGGGTGGTGTGGAGTGCAAAAAAACGATGGATTTAGGCCCAGATCTTTGTACTGGGGTGAATGTATGACATTGTTCTACATTCTGTCCATCAACTGTGTTTTTTGCAATTTTCACCCCGAGTGGGCTGGGTATGCTCAGACGTGAGTCCCAAGCTCTCCACACCACTGGAGTCAAGCTATCCAGGCTGATGAAGGCTGATAGCCAGAAACCGGTCCTTGGATGCTTGATTCCGGTCTGGGAAAGGCATGGCTTGGTAGTTCGGACTGGACTGTTCCCATGAGGCACAGGGTCAGAGCTGATTTGCATATAGCCAGTGTCTAACCTAGGGTGGTGTGGAGTGCAAAAAAACGATGGATTTAGGCCCAGATCTTTGTACTGGGGTGAATGTATGACATTGTTCTACATTCTGTCCATCAACTGTGTTTTTTGCAATTTTCACCCCGAGTGGGCTGGGTATGCTCAGACGTGAATCCCAGGCTCTCCACACCACTGGAGTTAAGCTATCCAGGCTGATGAAGGCTGATAGCCAGAAACCGGTCCTTGGATGCTTGATTCCGGTCTGGGAAAGACATGGCTTGGTAGTTCGGACTGGACTGTTCCCATGAGGCACAGGGTCAGAGCTGATTTGCATATAGCCAGTGTCTAACCTAGGGTGGTGTGGAGTGCAAAAAAATGATGGATTTAGGCCCATATCTTTGTACTGGGGTGAATGTATGACATTGTTCTACATTCTGTCCATCAACTGTGTTTTTTGCAATTTTCACCCCGAGTGGGCTGGGTATGCTCAGACGTGAGTCCCAGGCTCTCCACACCACTGGAGTCAAGCTATCCAGGCTGATGAAGGCTGATAGCCAGAAACCGGTCCTTGGATGCTTGATTCCGGTCTGGGAAAGACATGGCTTGGTAGTTCGGACTGGACTGTTCCCATGAGGCACAGGGTCAGAGCTGATTTGCATATAGCCAGTGTCTAACCTAGGGTGGGGTGGAGTGCAAAAAAACGATGGATTTAGGCCCAGATCTTTGTACTGGGGTGAATGTATGACATTGTTCTACATTCTGTCCATCAACTGTGGTTTTTGCAATTTTCACCCCGAGTGAGCTGGGTATGCTCAGACGTGAGTCCCAGGCTCTCCACACCACTGGAGTCAAGCTATCCAGGCTGATGAAGGCTGATAGCCAGAAACCGGTCCTTGGATGCTTGATTCCGGTCTGGGAAAGACATGGCTTGGTAGTTCGGACTGGACTGTTCCCATGAGGCACAGGGTCAGAGCTGATTTGCATATAGCCAGTGTCTAACCTAGGGTGGTGTGGAGTGCAAAAAAACGATGGATTTAGGCCCAGATCTTTGTACTGGGGTGAATGTATGACATTGTTCTACATTCTGTCCATCAACTGTGTTTTTTGCAATTTTCACCCCGAGTGGGCTGGGTATGCTCAGACGTGAGTCCCAGGCTCTCCACACCACTGGAGTCAAGCTATCCAGGCTGATGAAGGCTGATAGCCAGAAACCGGTCCTTGGATGCTTGATTCCGGTCTGGGAAAGACATGGCTTGGTAGTTCGGACTGGACTGTTCCCATGAGGCACAGGGTCAGAGCTGATTTGCATATAGCCAGTGTCTAACCTAGGGTGGTGTGGAGTGCAAAAAAACGATGGATTTAGGCCCAGATCTTTGTACTGGGGTGAATGTATGACATTGTTCTACATTCTGTCCATCAACTGTGTTTTTTGCAATTTTCACCCCGAGTGGGCTGGGTATGCTCAGACGTGAGTCCCAGGCTCTCCACACCACTGGAGTCAAGCTATCGAGGCTGATGAAGGCTGATAGCCAGAAACCGGTCCTTGGATGCTTGATTCCGGTCTGGGATAGACATGGCTTGGTAGTTCGGACTGGACTGTTCCCATGAGGCACAGGGTCAGAGCTGATTTGCATATAGCCAGTGTCTAACCTAGGGTGGTGTGGAGTGCAAAAAAACGATGGATTTAGGCCCAGATCTTTGTACTGGGGTGAATGTATGACATTGTTCTACATTCTGTCCATCAACTGTGGTTTTTGCAATTTTCACCCCGAATGAGCTGGGTATGCTCAGACGTGAGTCCCAGGCTCTCCACACCACTGGAGTCAAGCTATCCAGGCTGATGAAGGCTGATAGCCAGAAACCGGTCCTTGGATGCTTGATTCCGGTCTGGGAAAGACATGGCTTGGTAGTTCGGACTGGACTGTTCCCATGAGGCACGGGGTCAGAGCTGATTTGCATATAGCCAGTTTCTAACCTAGGGTGGTGTGGAGTGCAAAAAAACGATGGATTTAGGCCCAGATCTTTGTACTGGGGTGAATGTATGACATTGTTCTACATTCTGTCCATCAACTGTGTTTTTTGCAATTTTCACCCCGAGTGGGCTGGGTATGCTCAGACGTGAGTCCCAAGCTCTCCACACCACTGGAGTCAAGCTATCCAGGCTGATGAAGGCTGATAGCCAGAAACCGGTCCTTGGATGCTTGATTCCGGTCTGGGAAAGGCATGGCTTGGTAGTTCGGACTGGACTGTTCCCATGAGGCACAGGGTCAGAGCTGATTTGCATATAGCCAGTGTCTAACCTAGGGTGGTGTGGAGTGCAAAAAAACGATGGATTTAGGCCCAGATCTTTGTACTGGGGTGAATGTATGACATTGTTCTACATTCTGTCCATCAACTGTGTTTTTTGCAATTTTCACCCCGAGTGGGCTGGGTATGCTCAGACGTGAATCCCAGGCTCTCCACACCACTGGAGTTAAGCTATCCAGGCTGATGAAGGCTGATAGCCAGAAACCGGTCCTTGGATGCTTGATTCCGGTCTGGGAAAGACATGGCTTGGTAGTTCGGACTGGACTGTTCCCATGAGGCACAGGGTCAGAGCTGATTTGCATATAGCCAGTGTCTAACCTAGGGTGGTGTGGAGTGCAAAAAAATGATGGATTTAGGCCCATATCTTTGTACTGGGGTGAATGTATGACATTGTTCTACATTCTGTCCATCAACTTTGTTTTTTGCAATTTTCACCCCGAGTGGGCTGGGTATGCTCAGACGTGAGTCCCAGGCTCTCCACACCACTGGAGTCAAGCTATCCAGGCTGATGAAGGCTGATAGCCAGAAACCGGTCCTTGGATGCTTGATTCCGGTCTGGGAAAGACATGGCTTGGTAGTTCGGACTGGACTGTTCCCATGAGGCACAGGGTCAGAGCTGATTTGCATATAGCCAGTGTCTAACCTAGGGTGGTATGGAGTGCAAAAAAACGATGGATTTAGGCCCAGATCTTTGTACTGGGGTGAATGTATGACATTGTTCTACATTCTGTCCATCAACTGTGTTTTTTGCAATTTTCACCCCGAGTGGGCTGGGTATGCTCAGACGTGAGTCCCAGGCTCTCCACACCACTGGAGTCAAGCTATCCAGGCTGATGAAGGCTGATAGCCAGAAACCGGTCCTTGGATGCTTGATTCCGGTCTGGGAAAGACATGGCTTGGTATTTCGGACTGGACTGTTCCCATGAGGCACAGGGTCAGAGCTGATTTGCATATAGCCAGTGTCTAACCTAGGGTGGTGTGGAGTGCAAAAAACCGATGGATTTAGGCCCAGATCTTTGTACTGGGGTGAATGTATGACATTGTTCTACATTCTGTCCATCAACTGTGTTTTTTGCAATTTTCACCCCGAGTGGGCTGGGTATGCTCAGACGTGAGTCCCAGGCTCTCCACACCACTGGAGTCAAGCTATCCAGGCTGATGAAGGCTGATAGCCAGAAACCGGTCCTTGGATGCTTGATTCCGGTCTGGGAAAGACATGGCTTGGTAGTTCGGACTGGACTGTTCCCATGAGGCACAGGGTCAGAGCTGATTTGCATATAGCCAGTGTCTAACCTAGAGTGGTGTGGAGTGCACAAAAACGATGGATTTAGGCCCAGATCTTTGTACTGGGGTGAATGTATGACATTGTTCTACATTCTGTCCATCAACTGTGTTTTTTGCAATTTTCACCCCGAGTGGGCTGGGTATGCTCAGACGTGAGTCCCAGGCTCTCCACACCACTGGAGTCAAGCTATCCAGGCTGATGAAGGCTGATAGCCAGAAACCGGTCCTTGGATGCTTGATTCCGGTCTGGGAAAGACATGGCTTGGTAGTTTGGACTGGACTGTTCCCATGAGGCACAGGGTCAGAGCTGATTTGCATATAGCCAGTGTCTAACCTAGGGTGGTGTGGAGTGCAAAAAAATGATGGATTTAGGCCCAGATCTTTGTACTGGGGTGAATGTATGACATTGTTCTACATTCTGTCCATCAACTGTGTTTTTTGCAATTTTCACCCCGAGTGGGCTGGGTATGCTCAGACGTGAGTCCCAGGCTCTCCACACCACTGGAGTCAAGCTATCCAGGCTGATGAAGGCTGATAGCCAGAAACCGGTCCTTGGATGCTTGATTCCCGTCTGGGAAAGACATGGCTTGGTAGTTCGGACTGGACTGTTCCCATGAGGCACAGGTTCAGAGCTGATTTGCATATAGCCAGTGTCTAACCTAGGGTGGTGTGGAGTGCAAAAAAACGATGGATTTAGGCCCAGATCTTTGTACTGGGGTGAATGTATGACATTGTTCTACATTCTGTCCATCAACTGTGTTTTTTGCAATTTTCACCCCGAGTGGGCTGGGTATGCTCAGACGTGAGTCCCAGGCTCTCCACACCACTGGAGTCAAGCTATCCAGGCTGATGAAGGCTGATAGCCAGAAACCGGTCCTTGGATGCTTGATTCCGGTCTGGGAAAGACATGGCTTGGTAGTTCGGACTGGACTGTTCCCATGAGGCACAGGGTCAGAGCTGATTTGCATATAGCCAGTGTCTAACCTAGGGTGGTGTGGAGTGCAAAAAAACGATGGATTTAGGCCCAGACCTTTGTACTGGGGTGAATGTATGACATTGTTCTACATTCTGTCCATCAACTGTGTTTTTTGCAATTTTCACCCCGAGTGGGCTGGGTATGCTCAGACGTGAGTCCCAGGCTCTCCACACCACTGGAGTCAAGCTATCCAGGCTGATGAAGGCTGATAGCCAGAAACCGGTCCTTGGATGCTTGATTCCGGTCTGGGAAAGACATGGCTTGGTAGTTCGGACTGGACTGTTCCCATGAGGCACAAGGTCAGAGCTGATTTGCATATAGCCAGTGTCTAACCTAGGGTGGTGTGGAGTGCAAAAAAAGATGGATTTAGGCCCAGATCTTTGTACTGGGGTGAATGTATGACATTGTTCTACATTCTGTCCATCAACTGTGTTTTTTGCAATTTTCACCCCGAGTGGGCTGGGTATGCTCAGACGTGAGTCCCAGGCTCTCCACACCACTGGAGTCAAGCTATCCAGGCTGATGAAGGCGGATAGCCAGAAACCGGTCCTTGGATGCTTGATTCCGGTCTGGGAAAGACATGGTTTGGTAGTTCGGACTGGACTGTTTGCATGAGGCACAGGGTCAGAGCTGATTTGCATATAGCGAGTGTCTAACCTAGGGTGGTGTGGAGTGCAAAAAAACGATGGATATAGGCCCAGATCTTTGTACTGGGGTGAATGTATGACATTGTTCTACATTCTGTCCATCAACTGTGTTTTTTGCAATTTTCACCCCGAGTGGGCTGGGTATGCTCAGACGTGAGTCCCAGGCTCTCCACACCACTGGAGTCAAGCTATCCAGGCTGATGAAGGCTGATAGCCAGAAACCGGTCCTTGGATGCTTGATTCCGGTCTGGGAAAGACATGGCTTGGTAGTTCGGACTGGACTGTTCCCATGAGGCACAGGGTCAGAGCTGATTTGCATATAGCCAGTGTCTAACCTAGGGTGGTGTGGAGTGCAAAAAAACGATGGATTTAGGCCCAGATCTTTGTACTGGGGTGAATGTATGACATTGTTCTACATTCTGTCCATCAACTGTGTTTTTTGCAATTTTCACCCCGAGTGGGCTGGGTATGCTCAGACGTGAGTCCCAGGCTCTCCACACCACTGGAGTCAAGCTATCCAGGCTGATGAAGGCTGATAGCCAGAAACCGGTCCTTGGATGCTTGATTCCGGTCTGGGATAGACATGGCTTGGTAGTTCGGACTGGACTGTTCCCATGAGGCACAGGGTCAGAGCTGATTTGCATATAGCCAGTGTCTAACCTAGGGTGGTGTGGAGTGCAAAAAAACGATGGATTTAGGCCCAGATCTTTGTACTGGGGTGAATGTATGACATTGTTCTACATTCTGTCCATCAACTGTGGTTTTTGCAATTTTCACCCCGAGTGAGCTGGGTATGCTCAGACGTGAGTCCCAGGCTCTCCACACCACTGGAGTCAAGCTATCCAGGCTGATGAAGGCTGATAGCCAGAAACCGGTCCTTGGATGCTTGATTCCGGTCTGGGAAAGACATGGCTTGGTAGTTCGGACTGGACTGTTCCCATGAGGCACAGGGTCAGAGCTGATTTGCATATAGCCAGTTTCTAACCTAGGGTGGTGTGGAGTGCAAAAAAACGATGGATTTAGGCCCAGATCTTTGTACTGGGGTGAATGTATGACATTGTTCTACATTCTGTCCATCAACTGTGTTTTTTGCAATTTTCACCCCGAGTGGGCTGGGTATGCTCAGACGTGAGTTCCAAGCTCTCCACACCACTGGAGTCAAGCTATCCAGGCTGATGAAGGCTGATAGCCAGAAACCGGTCCTTGGATGCTTGATTCCGGTCTGGGAAAGGCATGGCTTGGTAGTTCGGACTGGACTGTTCCCATGAGGCACAGGGTCAGAGCTGATTTGCATATAGCCAGTGTCTAACCTAGGGTGGTGTGGAGTGCAAAAAAACGATGCATTTAGGCCCAGATCTTTGTACTGGGGTGAATGTATGACATTGTTCTACATTTTGTCCATCAACTGTGTTTTTTGCAATTTTCACCCCGAGTGGGCTGGGTATGCTCAGACGTGAATCCCAGGCTCTCCACACCACTGGAGTTAAGCTATCCAGGCTGATGAAGGCTGATAGCCAGAAACCGGTCCTTGGATGCTTGATTCCGGTCTGGGAAAGACATGGCTTGGTAGTTCGGACTGGACTGTTCCCATGAGGCACAGGGTCAGAGCTGATTTGCATATAGCCAGTGTCTAACCTAGGGTGGTGTGGAGTGCAAAAAAATGATGAATTTAGGCCCATATCTTTGTACTGGGGTGAATGTATGACATTGTTCTACATTCTGTCCATCAACTGTGTTTTTTGCAATTTTCACCCCGAGTGGGCTGGGTATGCTCAGACGTGAGTCCCAGGCTCTCCACACCACTGGAGTCAAGCTATCCAGGCTGATGAAGGCTGATAGCCAGAAACCGGTCCTTGGATGCTTGATTCCGGTCTGGGAAAGACATGGCTTGGTAGTTCGGACTGGACTGTTCCCATGAGGCACAGGGTCAGAGCTGATTTGCATATAGCCAGTGTCTAACCTAGGGTGGTATGGAGTGCAAAAAAACGATGGATTTAGGCCCAGATCTTTGTACTGGGGTGAATGTAGGACATTGTTCTACATTCTGGCCATCAACTGTGTTTTTTGCAATTTTCACCCCGAGTGGGCTGGGTATGCTCAGACGTGAGTCCCAGGCTCTCCACACCACTGGAGTCAAGCTATCCAGGCTGATGAAGGCTGATAGCCAGAAACCGGTCCTTGGATGCTTGATTCCGGTCTGGGAAAGACATGGCTTGGTAGTTCGGACTGGACTGTTCCCATGAGGCACAGGGTCAGAGCTGATTTGCATATAGCCAGTGTCTAACCTAGGGTGGTGTGGAGTGCAAAAAACCGATGGATTTAGGCCCAGATCTTTGTACTGGGGTGAATGTATGACATTGTTCTACATTCTGTCCATCAACTGTGTTTTTTGCAATTTTCACCCCGAGTGGGCTGGGTATGCTCAGACGTGAGTCCCAGGCTCTCCACACCACTGGAGTCAAGCTATCCAGGCTGATGAAGGCTGATAGCCAGAAACCGGTCCTTGGATGCTTGATTCCGGTCTGGGAAAGACATGGCTTGGTAGTTCGGACTGGACTGTTCCCATGAGGCACAGGGTCAGAGCTGATTTGCATATAGCCAGTGTCTAACCTAGGGTGGTGTGGAGTGCAAAAAAACGATGGATTTAGGCCCAGATCTTTGTACTGGGGTGAATGTATGACATTGTTCTACATTCTGTCCATCAACTGTGTTTTTTGCAATTTTCACCCCGAGTGGGCTGGGTATGCTCAGACGTGAATCCCAGGCTCTCCACACCACTGGAGTTAAGCTATCCAGGCTGATGAAGGCTGATAGCCAGAAACCGGTCCTTGGATGCTTGATTCCGGTCTGGGAAAGACATGGCTTGGTAGTTCGGACTGGACTGTTCCCATGAGGCACAGGGTCAGAGCTGATTTGCATATAGCCAGTGTCTAACCTAGGGTGGTGTGGAGTGCAAAAAAATGATGGATTTAGGCCCAGATCTTTGTACTGGGGTGAATGTATGACATTGTTCTACATTCTGTCCATCAACTGTGTTTTTTGCAATTTTCACCCCGAGTGGGCTGGGTATGCTCAGACGTGAGTCCCAGGCTCTCCACACCACTGGAGTCAAGCTATCCAGGCTGATGAAGGCTGATAGCCAGAAACCGGTCCTTGGATGCTTGATTCCCGTCTGGGAAAGACATGGCTTGGTAGTTCGGACTGGACTGTTCCCATGAGGCACAGGGTCAGAGCTGATTTGCATATAGCCAGTGTCTAACCTAGGGTGGTGTGGAGTGCAAAAAAACGATGGATTTAGGCCCAGATCTTTGTACTGGGGTGAATGTATGACATTGTTCTACATTCTGTCCATCAACTGTGTTTTTTGCAATTTTCACCCCGAGTGGGCTGGGTATGCTCAGACGTGAGTCCCAGGCTCTCCACACCACTGGAGTCAAGCTATCCAGGCTGATGAAGGCTGATAGCCAGAAACCGGTCCTTGGATGCTTGATTCCGGTCTGGGAAAGACATGGCTTGGTAGTTCGGACTGGACTGTTCCCATGAGGCACAGGGTCAGAGCTGATTTGCATATAGCCAGTGTCTAACCTAGGGTGGTGTGGAGTGCAAAAAAACGATGGATTTAGGCCCAGACCTTTGTACTGGGGTGAATGTATGACATTGTTCTACATTCTGTCCATCAACTGTGTTTTTTGCAATTTTCACCCCGAGTGGGCTGGGTATGCTCAGACGTGAGTCCCAGGCTCTCCACACCACTGGAGTCAAGCTATCCAGGCTGATGAAGGCTGATAGCCAGAAACCGGTCCTTGGATGCTTGATTCCGGTCTGGGAAAGACATGGCTTGGTAGTTCGGACTGGACTGTTCCCATGAGGCACAGGGTCAGAGCTGATTTGCATATAGCCAGTGTCTAACCTAGGGTGGTGTGGAGTGCAAAAAAAGATGGATTTAGGCCCAGATCTTTGTACTGGGGTGAATGTATGACATTGTTCTACATTCTGTCCATCAACTGTGTTTTTTGCAATTTTCACCCCGAGTGGGCTGGGTATGCTCAGACGTAAGTCCCAGGCTCTCCACACCACTGGAGTCAAGCTATCCAGGCTGATGAAGGCGGATAGCCAGAAACCGGTCCTTGGATGCTTGATTCCGGTCTGGGAAAGACATGGTTTGGTAGTTCGGACTGGACTGTTTGCATGAGGCACAGGGTCAGAGCTGATTTGCATATAGCGAGTGTCTAACCTAGGGTGGTGTGGAGTGCAAAAAAACGATGGATATAGGCCCAGATCTTTGTACTGGGGTGAATGTATGACATTGTTCTACATTCTGTCCATCAACTGTGTTTTTTGCAATTTTCACCCCGAGTGGGCTGGGTATGCTCAGACGTGAGTCCCAGGCTCTCCACACCACTGGAGTCAAGCTATCCAGGCTGATGAAGGCTGATAGCCAGAAACCGGTCCTTGGATGCTTGATTCCGGTCTGGGAAAGACATGGCTTGGTAGTTCGGACTGGACTGTTCCCATGAGGCACAGGGTCAGAGCTGATTTGCATATAGCCAGTGTCTAACCTAGGGTGGTGTGGAGTGCAAAAAAACGATGGATTTAGGCCCAGATCTTTGTACTGGGGTGAATGTATGACATTGTTCTACATTCTGTCCATCAACTGTGTTTTTTGCAATTTTCACCCCGAGTGGGCTGGGTATGCTCAGACGTGAGTCCCAGGCTCTCCACACCACTGGAGTCAAGCTATCCAGGCTGATGAAGGCTGATAGCCAGAAACCGGTCCTTGGATGCTTGATTCCGGTCTGGGATAGACATGGCTTGGTAGTTCGGACTGGACTGTTCCCATGAGGCACAGGGTCAGAGCTGATTTGCATATAGCCAGTGTCTAACCTAGGGTGGTGTGGAGTGCAAAAAAACGATGGATTTAGGCCCAGATCTTTGTACTGGGGTGAATGTATGACATTGTTCTACATTCTGTCCATCAACTGTGGTTTTTGCAATTTTCACCCCGAGTGAGCTGGGTATGCTCAGACGTGAGTCCCAGGCTCTCCACACCACTGGAGTCAAGCTATCCAGGCTGATGAAGGCTGATAGCCAGAAACCGGTCCTTGGATGCTTGATTCCGGTCTGGGAAAGACATGGCTTGGTAGTTCGGACTGGACTGTTCCCATGAGGCACAGGGTCAGAGCTGATTTGCATATAGCCAGTTTCTAACCTAGGGTGGTGTGGAGTGCAAAAAAACGATGGATTTAGGCCCAGATCTTTGTACTGGGGTGAATGTATGACATTGTTCTACATTCTGTCCATCAACTGTGTTTTTTGCAATTTTCACCCCGAGTGGGCTGGGTATGCTCAGACGTGAGTCCCAAGCTCTCCACACCACTGGAGTCAAGCTATCCAGGCTGATGAAGGCTGATAGCCAGAAACCGGTCCTTGGATGCTTGATTCCGGTCTGGGAAAGGCATGGCTTGGTAGTTCGGACTGGACTGTTCCCATGAGGCACAGGGTCAGAGCTGATTTGCATATAGCCAGTGTCTAACCTAGGGTGGTGTGGAGTGCAAAAAAACGATGGATTTAGGCCCAGATCTTTGTACTGGGGTGAATGTATGACATTGTTCTACATTCTGTCCATCAACTGTGTTTTTTGCAATTTTCACCCCGAGTGGGCTGGGTATGCTCAGACGTGAATCCCAGGCTCTCCACACCACTGGAGTTAAGCTATCCAGGCTGATGAAGGCTGATAGCCAGAAACCGGTCCTTGGATGCTTGATTCCGGTCTGGGAAAGACATGGCTTGGTAGTTCGGACTGGACTGTTCCCATGAGGCACAGGGTCAGAGCTGATTTGCATATAGCCAGTGTCTAACCTAGGGTGGTGTGGAGTGCAAAAAAATGATGGATTTAGGCCCATATCTTTGTACTGGGGTGAATGTATGACATTGTTCTACATTCTGTCCATCAACTGTGTTTTTTGCAATTTTCACCCCGAGTGGGCTGGGTATGCTCAGACGTGAGTCCCAGGCTCTCCACACCACTGGAGTCAAGCTATCCAGGCTGATGAAGGCTGATAGCCAGAAACCGGTCCTTGGATGCTTGATTCCGGTCTGGGAAAGACATGGCTTGGTAGTTCGGACTGGACTGTTCCCATGAGGCACAGGGTCAGAGCTGATTTGCATATAGCCAGTGTCTAACCTAGGGTGGTGTGGAGTGCAAAAAAATGATGGATTTAGGCCCATATCTTTGTACTGGGGTGAATGTATGACATTGTTCTACATTCTGTCCATCAACTGTGTTTTTTGCAATTTTCACCCCGAGTGGGCTGGGTATGCTCAGACGTGAGTCCCAGGCTCTCCACACCACTGGAGTCAAGCTATCCAGGCTGATGAAGGCTGATAGCCAGAAACCGGTCCTTGGATGCTTGATTCCGGTCTGGGAAAGACATGGCTTGGTAGTTCGGACTGGACTGTTCCCATGAGGCACAGGGTCAGAGCTGATTTGCATATAGCCAGTGTCTAACCTAGGGTGGTGTGGAGTGCAAAAAAACGATGGATTTAGGCCCAGATCTTTGTACTGGGGTGAATGTATGACATTGTTCTACATTCTGTCCATCAACTGTGGTTTTTGCAATTTTCACCCCGAGTGAGCTGGGTATGCTCAGACGTGAGTCCCAGGCTCTCCACACCACTGGAGTCAAGCTATCCAGGCTGATGAAGGCTGATAGCCAGAAACCGGTCCTTGGATGCTTGATTCCGGTCTGGGAAAGACATGGCTTGGTAGTTCGGACTGGACTGTTCCCATGAGGCACAGGGTCAGAGCTGATTTGCATATAGCCAGTGTCTAACCTAGGGTGGTGTGGAGTGCAAAAAAACGATGGATTTAGGCCCAGATCTTTGTACTGGGGTGAATGTATGACATTGTTCTACATTCTGTCCATCAACTGTGTTTTTTGCAATTTTCACCCCGAGTGGGCTGGGTATGCTCAGACGTGAGTCCCAGGCTCTCCACACCACTGGAGTCAAGCTATCCAGGCTGATGAAGGCTGATAGCCAGAAACCGGTCCTTGGATGCTTGATTCCGGTCTGGGAAAGACATGGCTTGGTAGTTCGGACTGGACTGTTCCCATGAGGCACAGGGTCAGAGCTGATTTGCATATAGCCAGTGTCTAACCTAGGGTGGTGTGGAGTGCAAAAAAACGATGGATTTAGGCCCAGATCTTTGTACTGGGGTGAATGTATGACATTGTTCTACATTCTGTCCATCAACTGTGTTTTTTGCAATTTTCACCCCGAGTGGGCTGGGTATGCTCAGACGTGAGTCCCAGGCTCTCCACACCACTGGAGTCAAGCTATCGAGGCTGATGAAGGCTGATAGCCAGAAAACGGTCCTTGGATGCTTGATTCCGGTCTGGGATAGACATGGCTTGGTAGTTCGGACTGGACTGTTCCCATGAGGCACAGGGTCAGAGCTGATTTGCATATAGCCAGTGTCTAACCTAGGGTGGTGTGGAGTGCAAAAAAAACGATGGATTTAGGCCCAGATCTTTGTACTGGGGTGAATGTATGACATTGTTCTACATTCTGTCCATCAACTGTGGTTTTTGCAATTTTCACCCCGAGTGAGCTGGGTATGCTCAGACGTGAGTCCCAGGCTCTCCACACCACTGGAGTCAAGCTATCCAGGCTGATGAAGGCTGATAGCCAGAAACCGGTCCTTGGATGCTTGATTCCGGTCTGGGAAAGACATGGCTTGGTAGTTCGGACTGGACTGTTCCCATGAGGCACAGGGTCAGAGCTGATTTGCATATAGCCAGTTTCTAACCTAGGGTGGTGTGGAGTGCAAAAAAACGATGGATTTAGGCCCAGATCTTTGTACTGGGGTGAATGTATGACATTGTTCTACATTCTGTCCATCAACTGTGTTTTTTGCAATTTTCACCCCGAGTGGGCTGGGTATGCTCAGACGTGAGTCCCAAGCTCTCCACACCACTGGAGTCAAGCTATCCAGGCTGATGAAGGCTGATAGCCAGAAACCGGTCCTTGGATGCTTGATTCCGGTCTGGGAAAGGCATGGCTTGGTAGTTCGGACTGGACTGTTCCCATGAGGCACAGGGTCAGAGCTGATTTGCATATAGCCAGTGTCTAACCTAGGGTGGTGTGGAGTGCAAAAAAACGATGGATTTAGGCCCAGATCTTTGTACTGGGGTGAATGTATGACATTGTTCTACATTCTGTCCATCAACTGTGTTTTTTGCAATTTTCACCCCGAGTGGGCTGGGTATGCTCAGACGTGAATCCCAGGCTCTCCACACCACTGGAGTTAAGCTATCCAGGCTGATGAAGGCTGATAGCCAGAAACCGGTCCTTGGATGCTTGATTCCGGTCTGGGAAAGACATGGCTTGGTAGTTCGGACTGGACTGTTCCCATGAGGCACAGGGTCAGAGCTGATTTGCATATAGCCAGTGTCTAACCTAGGGTGGTGTGGAGTGCAAAAAAATGATGGATTTAGGCCCATATCTTTGTACTGGGGTGAATGTATGACATTGTTCTACATTCTGTCCATCAACTTTGTTTTTTGCAATTTTCACCCCGAGTGGGCTGGGTATGCTCAGACGTGAGTCCCAGGCTCTCCACACCACTGGAGTCAAGCTATCCAGGCTGATGAAGGCTGATAGCCAGAAACCGGTCCTTGGATGCTTGATTCCGGTCTGGGAAAGACATGGCTTGGTAGTTCGGACTGGACTGTTCCCATGAGGCACAGGGTCAGAGCTGATTTGCATATAGCCAGTGTCTAACCTAGGGTGGTATGGAGTGCAAAAAACACGATGGATTTAGGCCCAGATCTTTGTACTGGGGTGAATGTATGACATTGTTCTACATTCTGTCCATCAACTGTGTTTTTTGCAATTTTCACCCCGAGTGGGCTGGGTATGCTCAGACGTGAGTCCCAGGCTCTCCACACCACTGGAGTCAAGCTATCCAGGCTGATGAAGGCTGATAGCCAGAAACCGGTCCTTGGATGCTTGATTCCGGTCTGGGAAAGACATGGCTTGGTAGTTCGGACTGGACTGTTCCCATGAGGCACAGGGTCAGAGCTGATTTGCATATAGCCAGTGTCTAACCTAGGGTGGTGTGGAGTGCAAAAAACCGATGGATTTAGGCCCAGATCTTTGTACTGGGGTGAATGTATGACATTGTTCTACATTCTGTCCATCAACTGTGTTTTTTGCAATTTTCACCCCGAGTGGGCTGGGTATGCTCAGACGTGAGTCCCAGGCTCTCCACACCACTGGAGTCAAGCTATCCAGGCTGATGAAGGCTGATAGCCAGAAACCGGTCCTTGGATGCTTGATTCCGGTCTGGGAAAGACATGGCTTGGTAGTTCGGACTGGACTGTTCCCATGAGGCACAGGGTCAGAGCTGATTTGCATATAGCCAGTGTCTAACCTAGAGTGGTGTGGAGTGCACAAAAACGATGGATTTAGGCCCAGATCTTTGTACTGGGGTGAATGTATGACATTGTTCTACATTCTGTCCATCAACTGTGTTTTTTGCAATTTTCACCCCGAGTGGGCTGGGTATGCTCAGACGTGAGTCCCAGGCTCTCCACACCACTGGAGTCAAGCTATCCAGGCTGATGAAGGCTGATAGCCAGAAACCGGTCCTTGGATGCTTGATTCCGGTCTGGGAAAGACATGGCTTGGTAGTTTGGACTGGACTGTTCCCATGAGGCACAGGGTCAGAGCTGATTTGCATATAGCCAGTGTCTAACCTAGGGTGGTGTGGAATGCAAAAAAACGATGGATTTAGGCCCAGATCTTTGTACTGGGGTGAATGTATGACATTGTTCTACATTCTGTCCATCAACTGTGTTTTTTGCAATTTTCACCCCGAGTGGGCTGGGTATGCTCAGACGTGAGTCCCAGGCTCTCCACACCACTGGAGTCAAGCTATCCAGGCTGATGAAGGCTGATAGCCAGAAACCGGTCCTTGGATGCTTGATTCCGGTCTGGGAAAGACATGGCTTGGTAGTTCAGACTGGACTGTTCCCATGAGGCACAGGGTCAGAGCTGATTTGCATATAGCCAGTGTCTAACCTAGGGTGGTGTGGAGTGCAAAAAAACGATGGATTTAGGCCCAGATCTTTGTACTGGGGTGAATGTATGACATTGTTCTACATTCTGTCCATCAACTGTGTTTTTTGCAATTTTCACCCCGAGTGGGCTGGGTATGCTCAGACGTGAGTCCCAGGCTCTCCACACCACTGGAGTCAAGCTATCCAGGCTGATGAAGGCTGATAGCCAGAAACCGGTCCTTGGATGCTTGATTCCGGTCTGGGAAAGACATGGCTTGGTAGTTCGGACTGGACTGTTCCCATGAGGCACAGGGTCAGAGCTGATTTGCATATAGCCAGTGTCTAACCCAGGGTGGTGTGGAGTGCAAAAAAACGATGGATTTAGGCCCAGATCCTTGTACTGGGGTGAATGTATGACATTGTTCTACATTCTGTCCATCAACTGTGTTTTTTGCAATTTTCACGCCGAGTGGGCTGGGTATGCTCAGACGTGAGTCCCAGGCTCTCCACACCACTGGAGTCAAGCTATCCAGGCTGATGAAGGCTGATAGCCAGAAACCGGTCCTTGGATGCTTGATTCCGGTCTGGGAAAGACATGGCTTGGTAGTTCGGACTGGACTGTTCCCATGAGGCACAGGGTCAGAGCTGATTTGCATATAGCCAGTGTCTAACCTACGGTGGTGTGGAGTGCAAAAAAAACGATGGATTTAGGCCCAGATCTTTGTACTGGGGTGAATGTATGACATTGTTCTACATTCTGTCCATCAACTGTGTTTTTTGCAATTTTCACCCCGAGTGGGCTGGGTATGCTCAGACGTGAGTCCCAGGCTCTCCACACCACTGGAGTCAAGCTATCCAGGCTGATCGTATCGTATCGTAAGGGGTGCTTATAAAGCGCACTGACACCATGGGTTTCCTGGCGCTGGTCAGAAGTGAGGGGGGACAGAAAGACTAACCAGATTGGGGGAAGAGCCAAGTTTTTAAAGATTTACGAAAAAGAGTCAAAGAATTAGAAGTTTTAAGAGAGAGAGGAAAAGAGTTCCAGAGCTTGGGGGCCAGGTAGGCAAATCTCCGGCCTCCAGATCTGCAGAGCTTATAAGAGGGGACAGTCAAGAAGTGGAGGTGAGAGGATCTCAAGTTGCGGGATGGACAGTAGGGTCTGATGAGGGATTTCACAAAGGCAGGGCAGGGGCCAGCTAATGACTTAAAGGTAAGGCAGCCGATCTTGAAGGCTGCCCTAGAGATGACAGGGAGCCAGTAGAGTTTGACAAGAAGGGGCCTGGCGGATTGCCACTTCGGAATCCCTAAGGCCAATCTCGCCGCCTGATTTTGGACCACTTGCAGTCTAGCCAACGATGTTTTAGGCAGACCATGGTAGATCGCATTGGAAAAATCTAGGCGGGAGAGGACGAGGGCCATGATAACCTGCAGGAGGGCATCAGGTGTAAGAAGATATGCCACTTTCCTGATCCTGCGCAGTTGGTAGATACGGGACGAGACCACGGTCCCCACCTGCGGCCCTAGGCATAAGGCGGAATCAATGGTGACCCCCAGACTCTTCACCGAAGCTACCGGGGTGGGAGAAGGGCCCAATTCCGCCGGCCAGAATTGAGGCCCCCAGAAGGTGGCGCTCCTACCGGGAAGGAGGAGCTCCGTCTTACCGGGGTTCAACTTTAACTGGTTGTGGCCCATCCACTGGAGAATGTGGGACATGACTGCCTGAAAGTTGGGGATAGCAGAGGGGGAGTTGAGAGAAAAGATGAGTTGCAGGTCGTCCGCGTAATTAAATACGGTAACGTCCCACTGCCTCAAAGAAAAGAGAAGGGGGCGAAGATAGAGGTTAAAGAGAAGAGGGGACAAAGAAGAACCCTGGGGGACCCCACAGAGCGAGTGCTCTCTAGGAGCCCTGAAGGCGCCCAGACTGAGGGTCTGAGACCTGCCAGTCAGGAAGGATCTGACCCAGGCCAACGCCAGGCCCTGAATGCCAGCCTGCTCAACACGGCGGAGAAGGATGTTATGATCCACCGTGTCGAAGGCGGCTGACAGGTCTAGTAGTACCAGGGCCTGGGGGGCCCCCTTGTCAACACCGTCTCTCAGGGCATCCAGCACGGCCAAGATCACTGTCTCCGTAGAGTGGCCGGGTCTGAAGCCCGCCTGATTGACCTCGAGAAAGTTGGAGCTCTCAATGAACTGTGAGAGACAGGTGGTGACGTGGGCTTCCAGGATTTTTGAGAAGAAAGGTAAGAGGGAGATAGGGCGGTAGTTAGCCGGGGCAGCGGGGTCAGCCCCCGGCTTCTTCAGGAGGGGCACCAACACCGCCTCCTTAAAGGAGCCCGGCACCGTACCAGAGTAGAGAGAAGAGTTTAGCAGAGGGAGAATGCAGTCGGGTAAAGAGTGGCAGATGTCCCGGAGTATAGAGGGGGGGCAACAGTCATCTGGAGATCCCGACTTGATGCGGGTAGCGAGAGTGGCCAAGGAAGATGAGTCTAGGAGAGGAAATTGTGTGAAAGAGGAAGTATTGTGAGGGGGAGAAACGGATCCAGCGCCAGGAGACATAACAGGGATGGTGTCCTTAATCAATACGATTTTTTCGATGAAAAAAGTACTAAGGGTGTTACATGCTTCCTGTGTGGGGGCCTGGGTAGGGAGCGTCCTGGAGTCGGAGGTAAATTCATTAAGAACCTTAAAAATTTCCTTAGACTGGCAGGGGGCAGATAGGATTTTACCTGAGGCATACGTTTTTTTGGCAGCCATAATGGCAAGTTTATACCTATTGCGGGCAGCCACATAGGCGTCTCTGCTAGAGGGGCAGTAGTCCCTCCTCCACTTGCGCTCAAGCTGGCGGAGTTCCAGGTGGAGAACTTTTAGGTGGGGGGTAAACCATTTATGGGAATTGCTGTGCCGGGATTGGGGGAACTTAGTGAGGGGGGCAAAGATGTCACTGGCTGTGGTGAGCCAGTCTGCCACAAGCCCATGGAGCTCGTCGCTGATGAAGGCTGATAGCCAGAAACCGGTCCTTGGATGCTTGATTCCGGTCTGGGAAAGACATGGCTTGGTAGGTCGGACTGGACTGTTCCCATGAGGCACAGGGTCAGAGCTGATTTGCATATAGCCAGTGTCTAACCTAGGGTGGTGTGGAGTGCAAAAAAACGATGGATTTAGGCCCAGATCTTTGTACTGGGGTGAATGTATGACATTGTTCTACATTCTGTCCATCAACTGTGTTTTTTGCAATTTTCACCCCGAGTGGGCTGGGTATGCTCAGACGTGAGTCCCAGGCTCTCCACACCACTGGAGTCAAGCTATCCAGGCTAATGAAGGCTGATAGCCAGAAACCGGTCCTTGGATGCTTGATTCCGGTCTGGGAAAGACATGGCTTGGTAGTTCGGACTGGACTGTTCCCATGAGGCACAGGGTCAGAGCTGATTTGCATATAGCCAGTGTCTAACCTAGGGTGGTGTGGAGTGCAAAAAAACGATGGATTTAGGCCCAGATCTTTGTACTGGGGTGAATGTAAGACATTGTTCTACATTCTGTCCATCAACTGTGTTTTTTGCAATTTTCACCCCGAGTGGGCTGGGTATGCTCACACGTGAGTCCCAGGCTCTCCACACCATTGGAGTCAAGCTATCCAGGCTGATGAAGGCTGATAGCCAGAAACCGGTCCTTGGATGCTTGATTCCTGTCTGGGAAAGACATGGCTTGGTAGTTCGGACTGGACTGTTCCCATGAGGCACAGGGTCAGCGCTGATTTGCATATAGCCAGTGTCTAACCTAGGGTGGTGTGGAGTGCAAAAAAATGATGGATTTAGGCCCAGATCTTTGTACTGGGGTGAATGTATGACATTGTTCTACATTCTGTCCATCAACTGTGTTTTTTGCAATTTTCACCCCGAGTGGGCTGGGTATGCTCAGACGTGAGTCCCAGGCTCTCCACACCACTGGAGTCAAGCTATCCAGGCTGATGAAGGCTGATAGCCAGAAACCGGTCCTTGGATGCTTGATTCCGGTCTGGGAAAGACATGGCTTGGTAGTTCGGACTGGACTGTTCCCATGAGGCACAGGGTCAGAGCTGATTTGCATATAGCCAGTGTCTAACCTAGGGTGGTGTGGAGTGCAAAAAAACAATGGATTTAGGCCCAGATCTTTGTACTGGGGTGAATGTATGACATTGTTCTACATTCTGTCCATCAACTGTGTTTTTTGCAATTTTCACCCCGAGTGGGCTGAGTATGCTCAGACGTGAGTCCCAGGCTCTCCACACCACTGGAGTCAAGCTATCCAGGCTGATGAAGGCTGATAGCCAGAAACCGGTCCTTGGATGCTTGATTCCGGTCTGGGAAAGACATGGCTTGGTAGTTCGGACTGGACTGTTCCCATGAGGCACAGGGTCAGAGCTGATTTGCATATAGCCAGTGTCTAACCCAGGGTGGAGTGGAGTGCAAAAAAACGATGGATTTAGGCCCAGATCCTTGTACTGGGGTGAATGTATGACATTGTTCTACATTCTGTCCATCAACTGTGTTTTTTGCAATTTTCACCCCGAGTGGGCTGGGTATGCTCAGACGTGAGTCCCAGGCTCTCCACACCACTGGAGTCAAGCTATCCAGGCTGATGAAGGCTGATAGCCAGAAACCGGTCCTTGGATGCTTGATTCCGGTCTGGGAAAGACATGGCTTGGTAGTTCGGACTGGACTGTTCCCATGAGGCACAGGGTCAGAGCTGATTTGCATATAGCCAGTGTCTAACCTAGGGTGGTGTGGAGTGCAAAAAAACGATGGATTTAGGCCCAGATCTTTGTACTGAGGTGAATGTATGACATTGTTCTACATTCTGTCCATCAACTGTGTTTTTTGCAATTTTCACCCCGAGTGGGCTGGGTATGCTCAGACGTGAGTCCCAGGCTCTCCACACCACTGGAGTCAAGCTATCCAGGCTGATGAAGGCTGATAGCCAGAAACCGGTCCTTGGATGCTTGATTCCGGTCTGGGAAAGACATGGCTTGGTAGTTCGGACTGGACTGTTCCCATGAGGCACAGGGTCAGAGCTGATTTGCATATAGCCAGTGTCTAACCTAGGGTGGTGTGGAGTGCAGAAAAACGATGGATTTAGGCCCAGATCTTTGTACTGGGGTGAATGTATGACATTGTTCTACATTCTGTCCATCAACTGTGTTTTTTGCAATTTTCACCCCGAGTGGGCTGGGTATGCTCAGACGTGAGTCCCAGACTCTCCACACCACTGGAGTCAAGCTATCCAGGCTGATGAAGGCTGATAGCCAGAATCCGGTCCTTGGATGCTTGATTCCGGTCTGGGAAAGACATGGCTTGGTAGTTCGGACTCGACTGTTCCCATGAGCCACAGGGTCAGAGCTGATTTGCATATAGCCAGTGTCTAACCTAGGGTGGTGTGGAGCGCAAAAAAAGATGGATATAGGCCCAGATCTTTGTACTGGGGTGAATGTATGACATTGTTCTACATTCTGTCCATCAACTGTGTTTTTTGCAATTTTCACCCCGAGTGGGCTGGGTATGCTCAGACGTGAGTCCCAGGCTCTCCACACCACTGGAGTCAAGCTATCCAGGCTGATGAAGGCTGATAGCCAGAAACCGGTCCTTGGATGCTTGATTCCGGTCTGGGAAAGACATGGCTTGGTAGTTCGGACTGGACTGTTCCCATGAGGCACAGGGTCTGAGCTGATTTGCATATAGCCAGTGTCTAACCTAGGGTGGTGTGGAGTGCAAAAAAACGATGGATTTAGGCCCAGATCTTTGTACTGGGGTGAATGTATGACATTGTTCTACATTCTGTCCATCAACTGTGTTTTTTGCAATTTTCACCCCGAGTGGGCTGGGTATGCTCAGACGTGAGTCCCAGGCTCTCCACACCACTGGAGTCAAGCTATCCAGGCTGATGAAGGCTGATAGCCAGAAACCGGTCCTTGGATGCTTGATTCTGGTCTGGGATAGACATGGCTTGGTAGTTCGGACTGGACTGTTCCCATGAGGCACAGGGTCAGAGTTGATTTGCATATAGCCAGTGTCTAACCTAGGGTGGTGTGGAGTGCAAAAAAATGATGGATTTAGGCCCAGATCTTTGTACTGGGGTGAATGTATGACATTGTTCTACATTCTGTCCATCAACTGTGTTTTTTGCAATTTTCACCCCGAGTGGGCTGGGTATGCTCAGACGTGAGTCCCAGGCTCTCCACACCACTGGAGTCAAGCTATCCAGGCTGATGAAGGCTGATAGCCAGAAACCGGTCCTTGGATGCTTGATTCCGGTCTGGGAAAGACATGGCTTGGTAGTTCGCACTGGACTGTTTCCATGAGGCACAGGGTCAGAGCTGATTTGCATATAGCCAGTTTCTAACCTAGGGTGGTGTGGAGTGCAAAAAAACGATGGATTTAGGCCCAGATCTTTGTACTGGGGTGAATGTATGACATTGTTCTACATTCTGTCCATCAACTGTGTTTTTTGCAATTTTCACCCCGAGTGGGCTGGGTATGCTCAGACGTGAGTCCCAGGCTCTCCACACCACTGGAGTCAAGCTATCCAGGCTGATGAAGGCTGATAGCCAGAAACCGGTCCTTGGATGCTTGATTCCGGTCTGGGAAAGACATGGCTTGGTAGTTCAGACTGGACTGTTCCCATGAGGCACAGGGTCAGAGCTGATTTGCATTTAGCCAGTGTCTAACCTAGGGTGGTGTGGAGTGCAAAAAAACGATGGATTTAGGCCCAGATCTTTGTACTGGGGTGAATGTATGACATTGTTCTACATTCTGTCCATCAACTGTGTTTTTTGCAATTTTCACCCCGAGTGGGCTGGGTATGCTCAGACGTGAGTCCCAGGCTCTCCACACCACTGGAGTCAAGCTATCCAGGCTGATGAAGGCTGATAGCCAGAAACCGGTCCTTGGATGCTTGATTCCGGTCTGGGAAAGACATGGCTTGGTAGTTCGGACTGGACTGTTCCCATGAGGCACAGGGTCAGAGCTGATTTGCATATAGCCAGTGTCTAACCTAGGGTGGTGTGGAGTGCAAAAAAACGACGGATTTAGGCCCAGATCTTTGTACTGGGGTGAATGTATGACATTGTTCTACATTCTGTCCATCAACTGTGTTTTTTGCAATTTTCACCCCGAGTGGGCTGGGTATGCTCAGACGTGAGTCCCAGGCTCTCCACACCACTGGAGTCAAGCTATCCAGGCTGATGAAGGCTGATAGCCAGAAACCGGTCCTTGGATGCTTGATTCCGGTCTGGGAAAGACATGGCTTGGTAGTTCGGACTGGACTGTTCCCATGAGGCACAGGGTCAGAGCTGATTTGCATATAGCCAGTGTCTAACCTAGGGTGGTGTGGAGTGCAAAAAAACTATGGATTTAGGCCCAGATCTTTGTACTGGGGTGAATGTATGACATTGTTCTACATTCTGTCCATCAACTGTGTTTTTTGCAATTTTCACCCCGAGTGGGCTGGGTATGCTCAGACGTGAGTCCCAAGCTCTCCACACCACTGGAGTCAAGCTATCCAGGCTGATGAAGGCTGATAGCCAGAAACCGGTCCTTGGATGCTTGATTCCGGTCTGGGAAAGGAATGGCTTGGTAGTTCGGACTGGACTGTTCCCATGAGGCACAGGGTCAGAGCTGATTTGCATATAGCCAGTGTCTAACCTAGGGTGGTGTGGAGTGCAAAAAAACGATGGATTTAGGCCCAGATCTTTGTACTGGGGTGAATGTATGACATTGTTCTACATTCTGTCCATCAACTGTGTTTTTTGCAATTTTCACCCCGAGTGGGCTGGGTATGCTCAGACGTGAATCCCAGGCTCTCCACACCACTGGAGTTAAGCTATCCAGACTGATGAAGGCTGATAGCCAGAAACCGGTCCTTGGATGCTTGATTCCGGTCTGGGAAAGACATGGCTTGGTAGTTCGGACTGGACTGTTCCCATGAGGCACAGGGTCAGAGCTGATTTGCATATAGCCAGTGTCTAACCTAGGGTGGCGTGGAGTGCAAAAAAATGATGGATTTAGGCCCATATCTTTGTACTGGGGTGAATGTATGACATTGTTCTACATTCTGTCCATCAACTGTGTTTTTTGCAATTTTCACCCCGAGTGGGCTGGGTATGCTCAGACGTGAGTCCCAGGCTCTCCACACCACTGGAGTCAAGCTATCCAGGCTGATGAAGGCTGATAGCCAGAAACCGGTCCTTGGATGCTTGATTCCGGTCTGGGAAAGACATGGCTTGGTAGTTCGGACTGGACTGTTCCCATGAGGCACAGGGTCAGAGCTGATTTGCATATAGCCAGTGTCTAACCTAGGGTGGTATGGAGTGCAAAAAAACGATGGATTTAGGCCCAGATCTTTGTACTGGGGTGAATGTATGACATTGTTCTACATTCTGTCCATCAACTGTGTTTTTTGCAATTTTCACCCCGAGTGGGCTGGGTATGCTCAGACGTGAGTCCCAGGCTCTCCACACCACTGGAGTCAAGCTATCCAGGCTGATGAAGGCTGATAGCCAGAAACCGGTCCTTGGATGCTTGATTCCGGTCTGGGAAAGACATGGCTTGGTAGTTCGGACTGGACTGTTCCCATGAGGCACAGGGTCAGAGCTGATTTGCATATAGCCAGTGTCTAACCTAGGGTGGTGTGGAGTGCAAAAAACCGATGGATTTAGGCCCAGATCTTTGTACTGGGGTGAATGTATGACATTGTTCTACATTCTGTCCATCAACTGTGTTTTTTGCAATTTTCACCCCGAGTGGGCTGGGTATGCTCAGACGTGAGTCCCAGGCTCTCCACACCACTGGAGTCAAGCTATCCAGGCTGATGAAGGCTGATAGCCAGAAACCGGTCCTTGGATGCTTGATTCCGGTCTGGGAAAGACATGGCTTGGTAGTTCGGACTGGACTGTTCCCATGAGGCACAGGGTCAGAGCTGATTTGCATATAGCCAGTGTCTAACCTAGAGTGGTGTGGAGTGCACAAAAACGATGGATTTAGGCCCAGATCTTTGTACTGGGGTGAATGTATGACATTGTTCTACATTCTGTCCATCAACTGTGTTTTTTGCAATTTTCACCCCGAGTGGGCTGGGTATGCTCAGTCGTGAGTCCCAGGCTCTCCACACCACTGGAGTCAAGCTATCCAGGCTGATGAATGCTGATAGCCAGAAACCGGTCCTTGGATGCTTGATTCCGGTCTGGGAAGGACATGGCTTGGTAGGTCGGACTGGACTGTTCCCATGAGGCACAGGGTCAGAGCTGATTTGCATATAGCCAGTGTCTAACCTAGGGTGGTGTGGAGTGCAAAATAACGATGGATTTAGGCCCAGATCTTTGTACTGGGGTGAATGTATGACATTGTTCTACATTCTGTCCATCAACTGTGTTTTTTGCAATTTTCACCCCGAGTGGGCTGGGTATGCTCAGACGTGAGTCCCAGGCTCTCCACACAACTGGAGTCAAGCTATCCAGGCTAATGAAGGCTGATAGCCAGAAACCGGTCCTTGGATGCTTGATTCCGGTCTGGGAAAGACATGGCTTGGTAGTTCGGACTGGACTGTTCCCATGAGGCACAGGGTCAGAGCTGATTTGCATATAGCCAGTGTCTAACCTAGGGTGGTGTGGAGTGCAAAAAAACGATGGATTTAGGCCCAGACCTTTGTACTGGGGTGAATGTATGACATTGTTCTACATTCTGTCCATCAACTGTGTTTTTTGCAATTTTCACCCCGAGTGGGCTGGGTATGCTCAGACGTGAGTCCCAGGCTCTCCACACCACTGGAGTCAAGCTATCCAGGCTGATGAAGGCTGATAGCCAGAAACCGGTCCTTGGATGCTTGATTCCGGTCTGGGAAAGACATGGCTTGGTAGTTCGGACTGGACTGTTCCCATGAGGCACAGGGTCAGAGCTGATTTGCATATAGCCAGTGTCTAACCCAGGGTGGTGTGGAGTGCAAAAAAACGATGGATTTAGGCCCAGATCCTTGTACTGGGGTGAATGTATGACATTGTTCTACATTCTGTCCATCAACTGTGTTTTTTGCAATTTTCACCCCGAGTGGGCTGGGTATGCTCAGACGTGAGTCCCAGGCTCTCCACACCACTGGAGTCAAGCTATCCAGGCTGATGAAGGCTGATAGCCAGAAACCGGTCCTTGGATGCTTGATTCCGGTCTGGGAAAGACATGGCTTGGTAGTTCGGACTGGACTGTTCCCATGAGGCACAGGGTCAGAGCTGATTTGCATATAGCCAGTGTCTAACCTACGGTGGTGTGGAGTGCAAAAAAAAACGATGGATTTAGGCCCAGATCTTTGTACTGGGGTGAATGTATGACATTGTTCTACATTCTGTCCATCAACTGTGTTTTTTGCAATTTTCACCCCGAGTGGGCTGGGTATGCTCAGACGTGAGTCCCAGGCTCTCCACACCACTGGAGTCAAGCTATCCAGGCTGATCGTATCGTATCGTATCGTAAGGGGTGCTTATAAAGCGCACTGACACCATGGGTTTCCTGGCGCTGGTCAGAAGTGAGGGGGGACAGAAAGACTAACCAGATTGGGGGAAGAGCCAAGTTTTTAAAGATTTACGAAAAAGAGTCAAAGAATTAGAAGTTTTAAGAGAGAGAGGAAAAGAGTTCCAGAGCTTGGGGGCCAGGTAGGCAAATCTCCGGCCTCCAGATCTGCAGAGCTTATAAGAGGGGACAGTCAAGAAGTGGAGGTGAGAGGATCTCAAGTTGCGGGATGGACAGTAGGGTCTGATGAGGGATTTCACAAAGGCAGGGCAGGGGCCAGCTAATGACTTAAAGGTAAGGCAGCCGATCTTGAAGGCTGCCCTAGAGATGACAGGGAGCCAGTGGAGTTTGACAAGAAGGGGCCTGGCGGATTGCCACTTCGGAATCCCTAAGGCCAATCTCGCCGCCTGATTTTGGACCACTTGCAGTCTAGCCAACGATGTTTTAGGCAGACCATGGTAGATCGCATTGGAAAAATCTAGGCGGGAGAGGACGAGGGCCATGATAACCTGCAGGAGGGTATCAGGTGTAAGAAGATATGCCACTTTCCTGATCCTGCGCAGTTGGTAGATACAGGACGAGACCACGGTCCCCACCTGCGGCCCTAGGCATAAGGCGGAATCAATGGTGACCCCCAGACTCTTCACCGAAGCTACCGGGGTGGGAGAAGGGCCCAATTCCGCCGGCCAGAATTGAGGCCCCCAGAAGGTGGCGCTCCTACCGGGAAGGAGGAGCTCCGTCTTACCGGGGTTCAACTTTAACTGGTTGTGGCCCATCCACTGGAGAATGTGGGACATGACTGCCTGAAAGTTGGGGATAGCAGAGGGGGAGTTGAGAGAAAAGATGAGTTGCAGGTCGTCCGTGTAATTAAATACGGTAACGTCCCACTGCCTCAAAGAAAAGAGAAGGGGGCGAAGATAGAGGTTAAAGAGAAGAGGGGACAAAGAAGAACCCTGGGGGACCCCACAGAGCGAGTGCTCTCTAGGAGCCCTGAAGGCGCCCAGACTGAGGGTCTGAGACCTGCCAGTCAGGAAGGATCTGACCCAGGCCAACGCCAGGCCCTGAATGCCAGCCTGCTCAACACGGCGGAGAAGGATGTTATGATCCACCGTGTCGAAGGCGGCTGACAGGTCTAGTAGTACCAGGGCCTGGGGGGCCCCCTTGTCAACACCGTCTCTCAGGGCATCCAGCACGGCCAAGATCACTGTCTCCGTAGAGTGGCCGGGTCTGAAGCCCGCCTGATTGACCTCGAGAAAGTTGGAGCTCTCAATGAACTGTGAGAGACAGGTGGTGACGTGGGCTTCCAGGATTTTTGAGAAGAAAGGTAAGAGGGAGATAGGGCGGTAGTTAGCCGGGGCAGCGGGGTCAGCCCCCGGCTTCGTCAGGAGGGGCACCAACACCGCCTCCTTAAAGGAGCCCGGCACCGTACCAGAGTAGAGAGAAGAGTTTAGCAGAGGGAGAATGCAGTCGGGTAAAGAGTGGCAGATGTCCCGGAGTATAGAGGGGGGGCAACAGTCATCTGGAGATCCCGACTTGATGCGGGTAGCGAGAGTGGCCAAGGAAGATGAGTCTAGGAGAGGAAATTGTGTGAAAGAGGAAGTATTGTGAGGGGGAGAAACGGATCCAGCGCCAGGAGACATAACAGGGATGGTGTCCTTAATCAATACGATTTTTTCGATGAAAAAAGTACTAAGGGTGTTACATGCTTCCTGTGTGGGGGCCTGGGTAGGGAGCGTCCTGGAGTCGGAGGTAAATTCATTAAGAACCTTAAAAATTTCCTTAGACTGGCAGGGGGCAGATAGGATTTTACCTGAGGCATACGTTTTTTTGGCAGCCATAATGGCAAGTTTATACCTATTGCGGGCAGCCACATAGGCGTCTCTGCTAGAGGGGCAGTAGTCCCTCCTCCACTTGCGCTCAAGCTGGCGGAGTTCCAGGTGGAGAACTTTTAGGTGGGGGGTAAACCATTTATGGGAATTGCTGTGCCGGGATTGGGGGAACTTAGTGAGGGGGGCAAAGATGTCACTGGCTGTGGTGAGCCAGTCTGCCACAAGCCCATGGAGCTCGTCGCTGATGAAGGCTGATAGCCAGAAACCGGTCCTTGGATGCTTGATTCCGGTCTGGGAAAGACATGGCTTGGTAGGTCGGACTGGACTGTTCCCATGAGGCACAGGGTCAGAGCTGATTTGCATATAGCCAGTGTCTAACCTAGGGTGGTGTGGAGTGCAAAAAAACGATGGATTTAGGCCCAGATCTTTGTACTGGGGTGAATGTATGACATTGTTCTACATTCTGTCCATCAACTGTGTTTTTTGCAATTTTCACCCTGAGTGGGCTGGGTATGCTCAGACGTGAGTCCCAGGCTCTCCACACCACTGGAGTCAAGCTATCCAGGCTAATGAAGGCTGATAGCCAGAAACCGGTCCTTGGATGCTTGATTCCGGTCTGGGAAAGACATGGCTTGGTAGTTCGGACTGGACTGTTCCCATGAGGCACAGGGTCAGAGCTGATTTGCATATAGCCAGTGTCTAACCTAGGGTGGTGTGGAGTGCAAAAAAACGATGGATTTAGGCCCAGATCTTTGTACTGGGGTGAATGTAAGACATTGTTCTACATTCTGTCCATCAACTGTGTTTTTTGCAATTTTCACCCCGAGTGGGCTGGGTATGCTCACACGTGAGTCCCAGGCTCTCCACACCATTGGAGTCAAGCTATCCAGGCTGATGAAGGCTGATAGCCAGAAACCGGTCCTTGGATGCTTGATTCCTGTCTGGGAAAGACATGGCTTGGTAGTTCGGACTGGACTGTTCCCATGAGGCACAGGGTCAGAGCTGATTTGCATATAGCCAGTGTCTAACCTAGGGTGGTGTGGAGTGCAAAAAAACGATGGATTTAGGCCCAGATCTTTGTACTGGGGTGAATGTATGACATTGTTCTACATTCTGTCCATCAACTGTGTTTTTTGCAATTTTCACCCCGAGTGGGCTGGGTATGCTCAGACCTGAGTCCCAGGCTCTCCACACCACTGGAGTCAAGCTATCCAGGCTGATGAAGGCTGATAGCCAGAAACCGGTCCTTGGATGCTTGATTCCGGTCTGGGAAAGACATGGCTTGGTAGTTCGGACTGGACTGTTCCCATGAGGCACAGGGTCAGAGCTGATTTGCATATAGCCAGTGTCTAACCTAGGGTGGTGTGGAGTGCAAAAAAACAATGGATTTAGGCCCAGATCTTTGTACTGGGGTGAATGTATGACATTGTTCTACATTCTGTCCATCAACTGTGTTTTTTGCAATTTTCACCCCGAGTGGGCTGGGTATGCTCAGACGTGAGTCCCAGGCTCTCCACACCACTGGAGTCAAGCTATCCAGGCTGATGAAGGCTGATAGCCAGAAACCGGTCCTTGGATGCTTGATTCCGGTCTGGGAAAGACATGGCTTGGTAGTTCGGACTGGACTGTTCCCATGAGGCACAGGGTCAGAGCTGATTTGCATATAGCCAGTGTCTAACCCAGGGTGGAGTGGAGTGCAAAAAAACGATGGATTTAGGCCCAGATCCTTGTACTGGGGTGAATGTATGACATTGTTCTACATTCTGTCCATCAACTGTGTTTTTTGCAATTTTCACCCCGAGTGGGCTGGGTATGCTCAGACGTGAGTCCCAGGCTCTCCACACCACTGGAGTCAAGCTATCCAGGCTGATGAAGGCTGATAGCCAGAAACCGGTCCTTGGATGCTTGATTCCGGTCTGGGAAAGACATGGCTTGGTAGTTCGGACTGGACTGTTCCCATGAGGCACAGGGTCAGAGCTGATTTGCATATAGCCAGTGTCTAACCTAGGGTGGTGTGGAGTGCAAAAAAACGATGGATTTAGGCCCAGATCTTTGTACTGGGGTGAATGTATGACATTGTTCTACATTCTGTCCATCAACTGTGTTTTTTGCAATTTTCACCCCGAGTGGGCTGGGTATGCTCAGACGTGAGTCCCAGGCTCTCCACACCACTGGAGTCAAGCTATCCAGGCTGATGAAGGCTGATAGCCAGAAACCGGTCCTTGGATGCTTGATTCCGGTCTGGGAAAGACATGGCTTGGTAGTTTGGACTGGACTGTTCCCATGAGGCACAGGGTCAGAGCTGATTTGCATATAGCCAGTGTCTAACCTAGGGTGGTGTGGAGTGCAAAAAAACCGATGGATTTAGGCCCAGATCTTTGTACTGGGGTGAATGTATGACATTGTTCTACATTCTGTCCATCAACTGTGTTTTTTGCAATTTTCACCCCGAGTGGGCTGGGTATGCTCAGACGTGAGTCCCAGGCTCTCCACACCACTGGAGTCAAGCTATCCAGGCTGATGAAGGCTGATAGCCAGAAACCGGTCCTTGGATGCTTGATTCCGGTCTGGGAAAGACATGGCTTGGTAGTTCGGACTGGACTGTTCCCATGAGGCACAGGGTCAGAGCTGATTTGCATATAGCCAGTGTCTAACCTAGGGTGGTGTGGAGTGCAGAAAAACGATGGATTTAGGCCCAGATCTTTGTACTGGGGTGAATGTATGACATTGTTCTACATTCTGTCCATCAACTGTGTTTTTTGCAATTTTCACCCCGAGTGGGCTGGGTATGCTCAGACGTGAGTCCCAGACTCTCCACACCACTGGAGTCAAGCTATCCAGGCTGATGAAGGCTGATAGCCAGAATCCGGTCCTTGGATGCTTGATTCCGGTCTGGGAAAGACATGGCTTGGTAGTTTGGACTGGACTGTTCCCATGAGGCACAGGGTCAGAGCTGATTTGCATATAGCCAGTGTCTAACCCAGGGTGGAGTGGAGTGCAAAAAAACGATGGATTTAGGCCCAGATCTTTGTACTGGGGTGAATGTATGACATTGTTCTACATTCTGTCCATCAACTGTGTTTTTTGCAATTTTCACCCCGAGTGGGCTGGGTATGCTCAGACGTGAGTCCCAGACTCTCCACACCACTGGAGTCAAGCTATCCAGGCTGATGAAGGCTGATAGCCAGAAACCGGTCCTTGGATGCTTGATTCCGGTCTGGGAAAGACATGGCTTGGTAGTTCGGACTGGACTGTTCCCATGAGGCACAGGGTCAGAGCTGATTTGCATATAGCCAGTGTCTAACCTAGGGTGGTGTGGAGTGCAGAAAAACGATGGATTTAGGCCCAGATCTTTGTACTGGGGTGAATGTATGACATTGTTCTACATTCTGTCCATCAACTGTGTTTTTTGCAATTTTCACCCCGAGTGGGCTGGGTATGCTCAGACGTGAGTCCCAGACTCTCCACACCACTGGAGTCAAGCTATCCAGGCTGATGAAGGCTGATAGCCAGAATCCGGTCCTTGGATGCTTGATTCCGGTCTGGGAAAGACATGGCTTGGTAGTTTGGACTGGACTGTTCCCATGAGGCACAGGGTCTGAGCTGATTTGCATATAGCCAGTGTCTAACCTAGGGTGGTGTGGAGTGCAAAAAAACAATGGATTTAGGCCCAGATCTTTGTACTGGGGTGAATGTATGACATTGTTCTACATTCTGTCCATCAACTGTGTTTTTTGCAATTTTCACCCCGAGTGGGCTGGGTATGCTCAGACGTGAGTCCCAGGCTCTCCACACCACTGGAGTCAAGCTATCCAGGCTGATGAAGGCTGATAGCCAGAAACCGGTCCTTGGATGCTTGATTCCGGTCTGGGAAAGACATGGCTTGGTAGTTCGGACTGGACTGTTCCCATGAGGCACAGGGTCAGAGCTGATTTGCATATAGCCAGTGTCTAACCTAGGGTGGTGTGGAGTGCAAAAAAACGATGGATTTAGGCCCAGATCTTTGTACTGGGGTGAATGTATGACATTGTTCTACATTCTGTCCATCAACTGTGTTTTTTGCAATTTTCACCCCGAGTGGGCTGGGTATGCTCAGACGTGAGTCCCAGGCTCTCCACACCACTGGAGTCAAGCTATCCAGGCTGATGAAGGCTGATAGCCAGAAACCGGTCCTTGGATGCTTGATTCCGGTCTGGGAAAGACATGGCTTGGTAGTTCGGACTGGACTGTTCCCATGAGGCACAGGGTCAGAGCTGATTTGCATATAGCCAGTGTCTAACCTAGGGTGGTGTGGAGTGCAAAAAAACGATGGATTTAGGCCCAGATCTTTGTACTGGGGTGAATGTATGACATTGTTCTACATTCTGTCCATCAACTGTGTTTTTTGCAATTTTCACCCCGAGTGGGCTGGGTATGCTCAGACGTGAGTCCCAGGCTCTCCACACCACTGGAGTCAAGCTATCCAGGCTGATGAAGGCTGATAGCCAGAAACCGGTCCTTGGATGCTTGATTCCGGTCTGGGATAGACATGGCTTGGTAGTTCGGACTGGACTGTTCCCATGAGGCACAGGGTCAGAGCTGATTTGCATATAGCCAGTGTCTAACCTAGGGTGGTGTGGAGTGCAAAAAAACAATGGATTTAGGCCCAGATCTTTGTACTGGGGTGAATGTATGACATTGTTCTACATTCTGTCCATCAACTGTGTTTTTTGCAATTTTCACCCCGAGTGGGCTGGGTATGCTCAGACGTGAGTCCCAGGCTCTCCACACCACTGGAGTCAAGCTATCCAGGCTGATGAAGGCTGATAGCCAGAAACCGGTCCTTGGATGCTTGATTCCGGTCTGGGAAAGACATGGCTTGGTAGTTCGGACTGGACTGTTCCCATGAGGCACAGGGTCAGAGCTGATTTGCATATAGCCAGTGTCTAACCCAGGGTGGAGTGGAGTGCAAAAAAACGATGGATTTAGGCCCAGATCCTTGTACTGGGGTGAATGTATGACATTGTTCTACATTCTGTCCATCAACTGTGTTTTTTGCAATTTTCACCCCGAGTGGGCTGGGTATGCTCAGACGTGAGTCCCAGGCTCTCCACACCACTGGAGTCAAGCTATCCAGGCTGATGAAGGCTGATAGCCAGAAACCGGTCCTTGGATGCTTGATTCCGGTCTGGGAAAGACATGGCTTGGTAGTTCGGACTGGACTGTTCCCATGAGGCACAGGGTCAGAGCTGATTTGCATATAGCCAGTGTCTAACCTAGGGTGGTGTGGAGTGCAAAAAAACGATGGATTTAGGCCCAGATCTTTGTACTGGGGTGAATGTATGACATTGTTCTACATTCTGTCCATCAACTGTGTTTTTTGCAATTTTCACCCCGAGTGGGCTGGGTATGCTCAGACGTGAGTCCCAGGCTCTCCACACCACTGGAGTCAAGCTATCCAGGCTGATGAAGGCTGATAGCCAGAAACCGGTCCTTGGATGCTTGATTCCGGTCTGGGAAAGACATGGCTTGGTAGTTTGGACTGGACTGTTCCCATGAGGCACAGGGTCAGAGCTGATTTGCATATAGCCAGTGTCTAACCTAGGGTGGTGTGGAGTGCAAAAAAAACGATGGATTTAGGCCCAGATCTTTGTACTGGGGTGAATGTATGACATTGTTCTACATTCTGTCCATCAACTGTGTTTTTTGCAATTTTCACCCCGAGTGGGCTGGGTATGCTCAGACGTGAGTCCCAGGCTCTCCACACCACTGGAGTCAAGCTATCCAGGCTGATGAAGGCTGATAGCCAGAAACCGGTCCTTGGATGCTTGATTCCGGTCTGGGAAAGACATGGCTTGGTAGTTCGGACTGGACTGTTCCCATGAGGCACAGGGTCAGAGCTGATTTGCATATAGCCAGTGTCTAACCTAGGGTGGTGTGGAGTGCAGAAAAACGATGGATTTAGGCCCAGATCTTTGTACTGGGGTGAATGTATGACATTGTTCTACATTCTGTCCATCAACTGTGTTTTTTGCAATTTTCACCCCGAGTGGGCTGGGTATGCTCAGACGTGAGTCCCAGACTCTCCACACCACTGGAGTCAAGCTATCCAGGCTGATGAAGGCTGATAGCCAGAATCCGGTCCTTGGATGCTTGATTCCGGTCTGGGAAAGACATGGCTTGGTAGTTTGGACTGGACTGTTCCCATGAGGCACAGGGTCAGAGCTGATTTGCATATAGCCAGTGTCTAACCTAGGGTGGTGTGGAGTGCAAAAAAACGATGGATTTAGGCCCAGATCTTTGTACTGGGGTGAATGTATGACATTGTTCTACATTCTGTCCATCAACTGTGTTTTTTGCAATTTTCACCCCGAGTGGGCTGGGTATGCTCAGACGTGAGTCCCAGGCTCTCCACACCACTGGAGTCAAGCTATCCAGGCTGATGAAGGCTGATAGCCAGAAACCGGTCCTTGGATGCTTGATTCCGGTCTGGGAAAGACATGGCTTGGTAGTTCGGACTGGACTGTTCCCATGAGGCACAGGGTCAGAGCTGATTTGCATATAGCCGGTGTCTAACCTAGGGTGGTGTGGAGTGCAAAAAAACGATGGATTTAGGCCCAGATCTTTGTACTGGGGTGAATGTATGACATTGTTCTACATTCTGTCCATCAACTGTGTTTTTTGCAATTTTCACCCCGAGTGGGCTGGGTATGCTCAGACGTGAGTCCCAGACTCTCCACACCACTGGAGTCAAGCTATCCTGGCTGATGAAGGCTGATAGCCAGAATCCGGTCCTTGGATGCTTGATTCCGGTCTGGGAAAGACATGGCTTGGTAGTTCGGACTCGACTGTTCCCATGAGCCACAGGGTCAGAGCTGATTTGCATATAGCCAGTGTCTAACCTAGGGTGGTGTGGAGCGCAAAAAAAGATGGATATAGGCCCAGATCTTTGTACTGGGGTGAATGTATGACATTGTTCTACATTCTGTCCATCAACTGTGTTTTTTGCAATTTTCACCCCGAGTGGGCTGGGTATGCTCAGACGTGAGTCCCAGGCTCTCCACACCACTGGAGTCAAGCTATCCAGGCTGATGAAGGCTGATAGCCAGAAACCGGTCCTTGGATGCTTGATTCCGGTCTGGGAAAGACATGGCTTGGTAGTTCGGACTGGACTGTTCCCATGAGGCACAGGGTCTGAGCTGATTTGCATATAGCCAGTGTCTAACCTAGGGTGGTGTGGAGTGCAAAAAAACGATGGATTTAGGCCCAGATCTTTGTACTGGGGTGAATGTATGACATTGTTCTACATTCTGTCCATCAACTGTGTTTTTTGCAATTTTCACCCCGAGTGGGCTGGGTATGCTCAGACGTGAGTCCCAGGCTCTCCACACCACTGGAGTCAAGCTATCCAGGCTGATGAAGGCTGATAGCCAGAAACCGGTCCTTGGATGCTTGATTCTGGTCTGGGATAGACATGGCTTGGTAGTTCGGACTGGACTGTTCCCATGAGGCACAGGGTCAGAGTTGATTTGCATATAGCCAGTGTCTAACCTAGGGTGGTGTGGAGTGCAAAAAAACGATGGATTTAGGCCCAGATCTTTGTACTGGGGTGAATGTATGACATTGTTCTACATTCTGTCCATCAACTGTGTTTTTTGCAATTTTCACCCCGAGTGGGCTGGGTATGCTCAGACGTGAGTCCCAGGCTCTCCACACCACTGGAGTCAAGCTATCCAGGCTGATGAAGGCTGATAGCCAGAAACCGGTCCTTGGATGCTTGATTCCGGTCTGGGAAAGACATGGCTTGGTAGTTCGGACTGGACTGTTTCCATGAGGCACAGGGTCAGAGCTGATTTGCATATAGCCAGTTTCTAACCTAGGGTGGTGTGGAGTGCAAAAAAACGATGGATTTAGGCCCAGATCTTTGTACTGGGGTGAATGTATGACATTGTTCTACATTCTGTCCATCAACTGTGTTTTTTGCAATTTTCACCCCGAGTGGGCTGGGTATGCTCAGACGTGAGTCCCAGGCTCTCCACACCACTGGAGTCAAGCTATCCAGGCTGATGAAGGCTGATAGCCAGAAACCGGTCCTTGGATGCTTGATTCCGGTCTGGGAAAGACATGGCTTGGTAGTTCAGACTGGACTGTTCCCATGAGGCACAGGGTCAGAGCTGATTTGCATATAGCCAGTGTCTAACCTAGGGTGGTGTGGAGTGCAAAAAAACGATGGATTTAGGCCCAGATCTTTGTACTGGGGTGAATGTATGACATTGTTCTACATTCTGTCCATCAACTGTGTTTTTTGCAATTTTCACCCCGAGTGGGCTGGGTATGCTCAGACGTGAGTCCCAGGCTCTCCACACCACTGGAGTCAAGCTATCCAGGCTGATGAAGGCTGATAGCCAGAAACCGGTCCTTGGATGCTTGATTCCGGTCTGGGAAAGACATGGCTTGGTAGTTCGGACTGGACTGTTCCCATGAGGCACAGGGTCAGAGCTGATTTGCATATAGCCAGTGTCTAACCTAGGGTGGTGTGGAGTGCAAAAAAACGACGGATTTAGGCCCAGATCTTTGTACTGGGGTGAATGTATGACATTGTTCTACATTCTGTCCATCAACTGTGTTTTTTGCAATTTTCACCCCGAGTGGGCTGGGTATGCTCAGACGTGAGTCCCAGGCTCTCCACACCACTGGAGTCAAGCTATCCAGGCTGATGAAGGCTGATAGCCAGAAACCGGTCCTTGGATGCTTGATTCCGGTCTGGGAAAGACATGGCTTGGTAGTTCGGACTGGACTGTTCCCATGAGGCACAGGGTCAGAGCTGATTTGCATATAGCCAGTGTCTAACCTAGGGTGGTGTGGAGTGCAAAAAAACTATGGATTTAGGCCCAGATCTTTGTACTGGGGTGAATGTATGACATTGTTCTACATTCTGTCCATCAACTGTGTTTTTTGCAATTTTCACCCCGAGTGGGCTGGGTATGCTCAGACGTGAGTCCCAAGCTCTCCACACCACTGGAGTCAAGCTATCCAGGCTGATGAAGGCTGATAGCCAGAAACCGGTCCTTGGATGCTTGATTCCGGTCTGGGAAAGGAATGGCTTGGTAGTTCGGACTGGACTGTTCCCATGAGGCACAGGGTCAGAGCTGATTTGCATATAGCCAGTGTCTAACCTAGGGTGGTGTGGAGTGCAAAAAAACGATGGATTTAGGCCCAGATCTTTGTACTGGGGTGAATGTATGACATTGTTCTACATTCTGTCCATCAACTGTGTTTTTTGCAATTTTCACCCCGAGTGGGCTGGGTATGCTCAGACGTGAATCCCAGGCTCTCCACACCACTGGAGTTAAGCTATCCAGGCTGATGAAGGCTGATAGCCAGAAACCGGTCCTTGGATGCTTGATTCCGGTCTGGGAAAGACATGGCTTGGTAGTTCGGACTGGACTGTTCCCATGAGGCACAGGGTCAGAGCTGATTTGCATATAGCCAGTGTCTAACCTAGGGTGGTGTGGAGTGCAAAAAAATGATGGATTTAGGCCCATATCTTTGTACTGGGGTGAATGTATGACATTGTTCTACATTCTGTCCATCAACTGTGTTTTTTGCAATTTTCACCCCGAGTGGGCTGGGTATGCTCAGACGTGAGTCCCAGGCTCTCCACACCACTGGAGTCAAGCTATCCAGGCTGATGAAGGCTGATAGCCAGAAACCGGTCCTTGGATGCTTGATTCCGGTCTGGGAAAGACATGGCTTGGTAGTTCGGACTGGACTGTTCCCATGAGGCACAGGGTCAGAGCTGATTTGCATATAGCCAGTGTCTAACCTAGGGTGGTATGGAGTGCAAAAAAACGATGGATTTAGGCCCAGATCTTTGTACTGGGGTGAATGTATGACATTGTTCTACATTCTGTCCATCAACTGTGTTTTTTGCAATTTTCACCCCGAGTGGGCTGGGTATGCTCAGACGTGAGTCCCAGGCTCTCCACACCACTGGAGTCAAGCTATCCAGGCTGATGAAGGCTGATAGCCAGAAACCGGTCCTTGGATGCTTGATTCCGGTCTGGGAAAGACATGGCTTGGTAGTTCGGACTCGACTGTTCCCATGAGCCACAGGGTCAAAGCTGATTTGCATATAGCCAGTGTCTAACCTAGGGTGGTGTGGAGTGCAAAAAACCGATGGATTTAGGCCCAGATCTTTGTACTGGGGTGAATGTATGACATTGTTCTACATTCTGTCCATCAACTGTGTTTTTTGCAATTTTCACCCCGAGTGGGCTGGGTATGCTCAGACGTGAGTCCCAGGCTCTCCACACCACTGGAGTCAAGCTATCCAGGCTGATGAAGGCTGATAGCCAGAAACCGGTCCTTGGATGCTTGATTCCGGTCTGGGAAAGACATGGCTTGGTAGTTCGGACTGGACTGTTCCCTTGAGGCACAGGGTCAGAGCTGATTTGCATATAGCCAGTGTCTAACCTAGAGTGGTGTGGAGTGCACAAAAACGATGGATTTAGGCCCAGATCTTTGTACTGGGGTGAATGTATGACATTGTTCTACATTCTGTCCATCAACTGTGTTTTTTGCAATTTTCACCCCGAGTGGGCTGGGTGTGCTCAGTCGTGAGTCCCAGGCTCTCCACACCACTGGAGTCAAGCTATCCAGGCTGATGAATGCTGATAGCCAGAAACCGGTCCTTGGATGCTTGATTCCGGTCTGGGAAGGACATGGCTTGGTAGGTCGGACTGGACTGTTCCCATGAGGCACAGGGTCAGAGCTGATTTGCATATAGCCAGTGTCTAACCTAGGGTGGTGTGGAGTGCAAAATAACGATGGATTTAGGCCCAGATCTTTGTACTGGGGTGAATGTATGACATTGTTCTACATTCTGTCCATCAACTGTGTTTTTTGCAATTTTCCCCCCGAGTGGGCTGGGTATGCTCAGACGTGAGTCCCAGGCTCTCCACACAACTGGAGTCAAGCTATCCAGGCTAATGAAGGCTGATAGCCAGAAACCGGTCCTTGGATGCTTGATTCCGGTCTGGGAAAGACATGGCTTGGTAGTTCGGACTGGACTGTTCCCATGAGGCACAGGGTCAGAGCTGATTTGCATATAGCCAGTGTCTAACCTAGGGTGGTGTGGAGTGCAAAAAAAACGATGGATTTAGGCCCAGATCTTTGTACTGGGGTGAATGTATGACATTGTTCTACATTCTGTCCATCAACTGTGTTTTTTGCAATTTTCACCCCGAGTGGGCTGGGTATGCTCAGACGTGAGTCCCAGGCTCTCCACACCACTGGAGTCAAGCTATCCAGGCTGATGAAGGCTGATAGCCAGAAACCGGTCCTTGGATGCTTGATTCCGGTCTGGGAAAGACATGGCTTGGTAGTTCGGACTGGACTGTTCCCATGAGGCACAGGGTCAGAGCTGATTTGCATATAGCCAGTGTCTAACCTAGGGTGGTGTGGAGTGCAAAAAAACGATGGATTTAGGCCCAGATCTTTGTACTGGGGTGAATGTATGACATTGTTCTACATTCTGTCCATCAACTGTGTTTTTTGCAATTTTCACCCCGAGTGGGCTGGGTATGCTCAGACGTGAGTCCCAGACTCTCCACACCACTGGAGTCAAGCTATCCTGGCTGATGAAGGCTGATAGCCAGAATCCGGTCCTTGGATGCTTGATTCCGGTCTGGGAAAGACATGGCTTGGTAGTTCGGACTCGACTGTTCCCATGAGCCACAGGGTCAGAGCTGATTTGCATATAGCCAGTGTCTAACCTAGGGTGGTGTGGAGCGCAAAAAAAGATGGATATAGGCCCAGATCTTTGTACTGGGGTGAATGTATGACATTGTTCTACATTCTGTCCATCAACTGTGTTTTTTGCAATTTTCACCCCGAGTGGGCTGGGTATGCTCAGACGTGAGTCCCAGGCTCTCCACACCACTGGAGTCAAGCTATCCAGGCTGATGAAGGCTGATAGCCAGAAACCGGTCCTTGGATGCTTGATTCCGGTCTGGGAAAGACATGGCTTGGTAGTTCGGACTGGACTGTTCCCATGAGGCACAGGGTCTGAGCTGATTTGCATATAGCCAGTGTCTAACCTAGGGTGATGTGGAGTGCAAAAAAACGATGGATTTAGTCCCAGATCTTTGTACTGGGGTGAATGTATGACATTGTTCTACATTCTGTCCATCAACTGTGTTTTTTGCAATTTTCACCCCGAGTGGGCTGGGTATGCTCAGACGTGAGTCCCAGGCTCTCCACACCACTGGAGTCAAGCTATCCAGGCTGATGAAGGCTGATAGCCAGAAACCGGTCCTTGGATGCTTGATTCTGGTCTGGGATAGACATGGCTTGGTAGTTCGGACTGGACTGTTCCCATGAGGCACAGGGTCAGAGTTGATTTGCATATAGCCAGTGTCTAACCTAGGGTGGTGTGGAGTGCAAAAAAACGATGGATTTAGGCCCAGATCTTTGTACTGGGGTGAATGTATGACATTGTTCTACATTCTGTCCATCAACTGTGTTTTTTGCAATTTTCACCCCGAGTGGGCTGGGTATGCTCAGACGTGAGTCCCAGGCTCTCCACACCACTGGAGTCAAGCTATCCAGGCTGATGAAGGCTGATGGCCAGAAACCGGTCCTTGGATGCTTGATTCCGGTCTGGGAAAGACATGGCTTGGTAGTTCGGACTGGACTGTTTCCATGAGGCACAGGGTCAGAGCTGATTTGCATATAGCCGGTTTCTAACCTAGGGTGGTGTGGAGTGCAAAAAAACGATGGATTTAGGCCCAGATCTTTGTACTGGGGTGAATGTATGACATTGTTCTACATTCTGTCCATCAACTGTGTTTTTTGCAATTTTCACCCCGAGTGGGCTGGGTATGCTCAGACGTGAGTCCCAGGCTCTCCACACCACTGGAGTCAAGCTATCCAGGCTGATGAAGGCTGATAGCCAGAAACCGGTCCTTGGATGCTTGATTCCGGTCTGGGAAAGACATGGCTTGGTAGTTCAGACTGGACTGTTCCCATGAGGCACAGGGTCAGAGCTGATTTGCATATAGCCAGTGTCTAACCTAGGGTGGTGTGGAGTGCAAAAAAACGATGGATTTAGGCCCAGATCTTTGTACTGGGGTGAATGTATGACATTGTTCTACATTCTGTCCATCAACTGTGTTTTTTGCAATTTTCACCCCGAGTGGGCTGGGTATGCTCAGACGTGAGTCCCAGGCTCTCCACACCACTGGAGTCAAGCTATCCAGGCTGATGAAGGCTGATAGCCAGAAACCGGTCCTTGGATGCTTGATTCCGGTCTGGGAAAGACATGGCTTGGTAGTTCGGACTGGACTGTTCCCATGAGGCACAGGGTCAGAGCTGATTTGCATATAGCCAGTGTCTAACCTAGGGTGGTGTGGAGTGCAAAAAAACGATGGATTTAGGCCCAGATCTTTGTACTGGGGTGAATGTATGACATTGTTCTACATTCTGTCCATCAACTGTGTTTTTTGCAATTTTCACCCCGAGTGGGCTGGGTATGCTCAGACGTGAGTCCCAGACTCTCCACACCACTGGAGTCAAGCTATCCTGGCTGATGAAGGCTGATAGCCAGAATCCGGTCCTTGGATGCTTGATTCCGGTCTGGGAAAGACATGGCTTGGTAGTTCGGACTCGACTGTTCCCATGAGCCACAGGGTCAGAGCTGATTTGCATATAGCCAGTGTCTAACCTAGGGTGGTGTGGAGCGCAAAAAAAGATGGATATAGGCCCAGATCTTTGTACTGGGGTGAATGTATGACATTGTTCTACATTCTGTCCATCAACTGTGTTTTTTGCAATTTTCACCCCGAGTGGGCTGGGTATGCTCAGACGTGAGTCCCAGGCTCTCCACACCACTGGAGTCAAGCTATCCAGGCTGATGAAGGCTGATAGCCAGAAACCGGTCCTTGGATGCTTGATTCCGGTCTGGGAAAGACATGGCTTGGTAGTTCGGACTGGACTGTTTCCATGAGGCACAGGGTCAGAGCTGATTTGCATATAGCCAGTTTCTAACCTAGGGTGGTGTGGAGTGCAAAAAAACGATGGATTTAGGCCCAGATCTTTGTACTGGGGTGAATGTATGACATTGTTCTACATTCTGTCCATCAACTGTGTTTTTTGCAATTTTCACCCCGAGTGGGCTGGGTATGCTCAGACGTGAGTCCCAGGCTCTCCACACCACTGGAGTCAAGCTATCCAGGCTGATGAAGGCTGATAGCCAGAAACCGGTCCTTGGATGCTTGATTCCGGTCTGGGAAAGACATGGCTTGGTAGTTCAGACTGGACTGTTCCCATGAGGCACAGGGTCAGAGCTGATTTGCATATAGCCAGTGTCTAACCTAGGGTGGTGTGGAGTGCAAAAAAACGATGGATTTAGGCCCAGATCTTTGTACTGGGGTGAATGTATGACATTGTTCTACATTCTGTCCATCAACTGTGTTTTTTGCAATTTTCACCCCGAGTGGGCTGGGTATGCTCAGACGTGAGTCCCAGGCTCTCCACACCACTGGAGTCAAGCTATCCAGGCTGATGAAGGCTGATAGCCAGAAACCGGTCCTTGGATGCTTGATTCCGGTCTGGGAAAGACATGGCTTGGTAGTTCGGACTGGACTGTTCCCATGAGGCACAGGGTCAGAGCTGATTTGCATATAGCCAGTGTCTAACCTAGGGTGGTGTGGAGTGCAAAAAAACGACGGATTTAGGCCCAGATCTTTGTACTGGGGTGAATGTATGACATTGTTCTACATTCTGTCCATCAACTGTGTTTTTTGCAATTTTCACCCCGAGTGGGCTGGGTATGCTCAGACGTGAGTCCCAGGCTCTCCACACCACTGGAGTCAAGCTATCCAGGCTGATGAAGGCTGATAGCCAGAAACCGGTCCTTGGATGCTTGATTCCGGTCTGGGAAAGACATGGCTTGGTAGTTCGGACTGGACTGTTCCCATGAGGCACAGGGTCAGAGCTGATTTGCATATAGCCAGTGTCTAACCTAGGGTGGTGTGGAGTGCAAAAAAACTATGGATTTAGGCCCAGATCTTTGTACTGGGGTGAATGTATGACATTGTTCTACATTCTGTCCATCAACTGTGTTTTTTGCAATTTTCACCCCGAGTGGGCTGGGTATGCTCAGACGTGAGTCCCAAGCTCTCCACACCACTGGAGTCAAGCTATCCAGGCTGATGAAGGCTGATAGCCAGAAACCGGTCCTTGGATGCTTGATTCCGGTCTGGGAAAGGAATGGCTTGGTAGTTCGGACTGGACTGTTCCCATGAGGCACAGGGTCAGAGCTGATTTGCATATAGCCAGTGTCTAACCTAGGGTGGTGTGGAGTGCAAAAAAACGATGGATTTAGGCCCAGATCTTTGTACTGGGGTGAATGTATGACATTGTTCTACATTCTGTCCATCAACTGTGTTTTTTGCAATTTTCACCCCGAGTGGGCTGGGTATGCTCAGACGTGAATCCCAGGCTCTCCACACCACTGGAGTTAAGCTATCCAGGCTGATGAAGGCTGATAGCCAGAAACCGGTCCTTGGATGCTTGATTCCGGTCTGGGAAAGACATGGCTTGGTAGTTCGGACTGGACTGTTCCCATGAGGCACAGGGTCAGAGCTGATTTGCATATAGCCAGTGTCTAACCTAGGGTGGTGTGGAGTGCAAAAAAATGATGGATTTAGGCCCATATCTTTGTACTGGGGTGAATGTATGACATTGTTCTACATTCTGTCCATCAACTGTGTTTTTTGCAATTTTCACCCCGAGTGGGCTGGGTATGCTCAGACGTGAGTCCCAGGCTCTCCACACCACTGGAGTCAAGCTATCCAGGCTGATGAAGGCTGATAGCCAGAAACCGGTCCTTGGATGCTTGATTCCGGTCTGGGAAAGACATGGCTTGGTAGTTCGGACTGGACTGTTCCCATGAGGCACAGGGTCAGAGCTGATTTGCATATAGCCAGTGTCTAACCTAGGGTGGTATGGAGTGCAAAAAAACGATGGATTTAGGCCCAGATCTTTGTACTGGGGTGAATGTATGACATTGTTCTACATTCTGTCCATCAACTGTGTTTTTTGCAATTTTCACCCCGAGTGGGCTGGGTATGCTCAGACGTGAGTCCCAGGCTCTCCACACCACTGGAGTCAAGCTATCCAGGCTGATGAAGGCTGATAGCCAGAAACCGGTCCTTGGATGCTTGATTCCGGTCTGGGAAAGACATGGCTTGGTAGTTCGGACTCGACTGTTCCCATGAGCCACAGGGTCAGAGCTGATTTGCATATAGCCAGTGTCTAACCTAGGGTGGTGTGGAGTGCAAAAAACCGATGGATTTAGGCCCAGATCTTTGTACTGGGGTGAATGTATGACATTGTTCTACATTCTGTCCATCAACTGTGTTTTTTGCAATTTTCACCCCGAGTGGGCTGGGTATGCTCAGACGTGAGTCCCAGGCTCTCCACACCACTGGAGTCAAGCTATCCAGGCTGATGAAGGCTGATAGCCAGAAACCGGTCCTTGGATGCTTGATTCCGGTCTGGGAAAGACATGGCTTGGTAGTTCGGACTGGACTGTTCCCTTGAGGCACAGGGTCAGAGCTGATTTGCATATAGCCAGTGTCTAACCTAGAGTGGTGTGGAGTGCACAAAAACGATGGATTTAGGCCCAGATCTTTGTACTGGGGTGAATGTATGACATTGTTCTACATTCTGTCCATCAACTGTGTTTTTTGCAATTTTCACCCCGAGTGGGCTGGGTGTGCTCAGTCGTGAGTCCCAGGCTCTCCACACCACTGGAGTCAAGCTATCCAGGCTGATGAATGCTGATAGCCAGAAACCGGTCCTTGGATGCTTGATTCCGGTCTGGGAAGGACATGGCTTGGTAGGTCGGACTGGACTGTTCCCATGAGGCACAGGGTCAGAGCTGATTTGCATATAGCCAGTGTCTAACCTAGGGTGGTGTGGAGTGCAAAATAACGATGGATTTAGGCCCAGATCTTTGTACTGGGGTGAATGTATGACATTGTTCTACATTCTGTCCATCAACTGTGTTTTTTGCAATTTTCCCCCCGAGTGGGCTGGGTATGCTCAGACGTGAGTCCCAGGCTCTCCACACAACTGGAGTCAAGCTATCCAGGCTAATGAAGGCTGATAGCCAGAAACCGGTCCTTGGATGCTTGATTCCGGTCTGGGAAAGACATGGCTTGGTAGTTCGGACTGGACTGTTCCCATGAGGCACAGGGTCAGAGCTGATTTGCATATAGCCAGTGTCTAACCTAGGGTGGTGTGGAGTGCAAAAAAAACGATGGATTTAGGCCCAGATCTTTGTACTGGGGTGAATGTATGACATTGTTCTACATTCTGTCCATCAACTGTGTTTTTTGCAATTTTCACCCCGAGTGGGCTGGGTATGCTCAGACGTGAGTCCCAGGCTCTCCACACCACTGGAGTCAAGCTATCCAGGCTGATGAAGGCTGATAGCCAGAAACCGGTCCTTGGATGCTTGATTCCGGTCTGGGAAAGACATGGCTTGGTAGTTCGGACTGGACTGTTCCCATGAGGCACAGGGTCAGAGCTGATTTGCATATAGCCAGTGTCTAACCTAGGGTGGTGTGGAGTGCAAAAAAACGATGGATTTAGGCCCAGATCTTTGTACTGGGGTGAATGTATGACATTGTTCTACATTCTGTCCATCAACTGTGTTTTTTGCAATTTTCACCCCGAGTGGGCTGGGTATGCTCAGACGTGAGTCCCAGACTCTCCACACCACTGGAGTCAAGCTATCCTGGCTGATGAAGGCTGATAGCCAGAATCCGGTCCTTGGATGCTTGATTCCGGTCTGGGAAAGACATGGCTTGGTAGTTCGGACTCGACTGTTCCCATGAGCCACAGGGTCAGAGCTGATTTGCATATAGCCAGTGTCTAACCTAGGGTGGTGTGGAGCGCAAAAAAAGATGGATATAGGCCCAGATCTTTGTACTGGGGTGAATGTATGACATTGTTCTACATTCTGTCCATCAACTGTGTTTTTTGCAATTTTCACCCCGAGTGGGCTGGGTATGCTCAGACGTGAGTCCCAGGCTCTCCACACCACTGGAGTCAAGCTATCCAGGCTGATGAAGGCTGATAGCCAGAAACCGGTCCTTGGATGCTTGATTCCGGTCTGGGAAAGACATGGCTTGGTAGTTCGGACTGGACTGTTCCCATGAGGCACAGGGTCTGAGCTGATTTGCATATAGCCAGTGTCTAACCTAGGGTGATGTGGAGTGCAAAAAAACGATGGATTTAGTCCCAGATCTTTGTACTGGGGTGAATGTATGACATTGTTCTACATTCTGTCCATCAACTGTGTTTTTTGCAATTTTCACCCCGAGTGGGCTGGGTATGCTCAGACGTGAGTCCCAGGCTCTCCACACCACTGGAGTCAAGCTATCCAGGCTGATGAAGGCTGATAGCCAGAAACCGGTCCTTGGATGCTTGATTCTGGTCTGGGATAGACATGGCTTGGTAGTTCGGACTGGACTGTTCCCATGAGGCACAGGGTCAGAGTTGATTTGCATATAGCCAGTGTCTAACCTAGGGTGGTGTGGAGTGCAAAAAAACGATGGATTTAGGCCCAGATCTTTGTACTGGGGTGAATGTATGACATTGTTCTACATTCTGTCCATCAACTGTGTTTTTTGCAATTTTCACCCCGAGTGGGCTGGGTATGCTCAGACGTGAGTCCCAGGCTCTCCACACCACTGGAGTCAAGCTATCCAGGCTGATGAAGGCTGATGGCCAGAAACCGGTCCTTGGATGCTTGATTCCGGTCTGGGAAAGACATGGCTTGGTAGTTCGGACTGGACTGTTTCCATGAGGCACAGGGTCAGAGCTGATTTGCATATAGCCAGTTTCTAACCTAGGGTGGTGTGGAGTGCAAAAAAACGATGGATTTAGGCCCAGATCTTTGTACTGGGGTGAATGTATGACATTGTTCTACATTCTGTCCATCAACTGTGTTTTTTGCAATTTTCACCCCGAGTGGGCTGGGTATGCTCAGACGTGAGTCCCAGGCTCTCCACACCACTGGAGTCAAGCTATCCAGGCTGATGAAGGCTGATAGCCAGAAACCGGTCCTTGGATGCTTGATTCCGGTCTGGGAAAGACATGGCTTGGTAGTTCAGACTGGACTGTTCCCATGAGGCACAGGGTCAGAGCTGATTTGCATATAGCCAGTGTCTAACCTAGGGTGGTGTGGAGTGCAAAAAAACGATGGATTTAGGCCCAGATCTTTGTACTGGGGTGAATGTATGACATTGTTCTACATTCTGTCCATCAACTGTGTTTTTTGCAATTTTCACCCCGAGTGGGCTGGGTATGCTCAGACGTGAGTCCCAGGCTCTCCACACCACTGGAGTCAAGCTATCCAGGCTGATGAAGGCTGATAGCCAGAAACCGGTCCTTGGATGCTTGATTCCGGTCTGGGAAAGACATGGCTTGGTAGTTCGGACTGGACTGTTCCCATGAGGCACAGGGTCAGAGCTGATTTGCATATAGCCAGTGTCTAACCTAGGGTGGTGTGGAGTGCAAAAAAACGATGGATTTAGGCCCAGATCTTTGTACTGGGGTGAATGTATGACATTGTTCTACATTCTGTCCATCAACTGTGTTTTTTGCAATTTTCACCCCGAGTGGGCTGGGTATGCTCAGACGTGAGTCCCAGACTCTCCACACCACTGGAGTCAAGCTATCCTGGCTGATGAAGGCTGATAGCCAGAATCCGGTCCTTGGATGCTTGATTCCGGTCTGGGAAAGACATGGCTTGGTAGTTCGGACTCGACTGTTCCCATGAGCCACAGGGTCAGAGCTGATTTGCATATAGCCAGTGTCTAACCTAGGGTGGTGTGAAGCGCAAAAAAAGATGGATATAGGCCCAGATCTTTGTACTGGGGTGAATGTATGACATTGTTCTACATTCTGTCCATCAACTGTGTTTTTTGCAATTTTCACCCCGAGTGGGCTGGGTATGCTCAGACGTGAGTCCCAGGCTCTCCACACCACTGGAGTCAAGCTATCCAGGCTGATGAAGGCTGATAGCCAGAAACCGGTCCTTGGATGCTTGATTCCGGTCTGGGAAAGACATGGCTTGGTAGTTCGGACTGGACTGTTTCCATGAGGCACAGGGTCAGAGCTGATTTGCATATAGCCAGTTTCTAACCTAGGGTGGTGTGGAGTGCAAAAAAACGATGGATTTAGGCCCAGATCTTTGTACTGGGGTGAATGTATGACATTGTTCTACATTCTGTCCATCAACTGTGTTTTTTGCAATTTTCACCCCGAGTGGGCTGGGTATGCTCAGACGTGAGTCCCAGGCTCTCCACACCACTGGAGTCAAGCTATCCAGGCTGATGAAGGCTGATAGCCAGAAACCGGTCCTTGGATGCTTGATTCCGGTCTGGGAAAGACATGGCTTGGTAGTTCAGACTGGACTGTTCCCATGAGGCACAGGGTCAGAGCTGATTTGCATATAGCCAGTGTCTAACCTAGGGTGGTGTGGAGTGCAAAAAAACGATGGATTTAGGCCCAGATCTTTGTACTGGGGTGAATGTATGACATTGTTCTACATTCTGTCCATCAACTGTGTTTTTTGCAATTTTCACCCCGAGTGGGCTGGGTATGCTCAGACGTGAGTCCCAGGCTCTCCACACCACTGGAGTCAAGCTATCCAGGCTGATGAAGGCTGATAGCCAGAAACCGGTCCTTGGATGCTTGATTCCGGTCTGGGAAAGACATGGCTTGGTAGTTCGGACTGGACTGTTCCCATGAGGCACAGGGTCAGAGCTGATTTGCATATAGCCAGTGTCTAACCTAGGGTGGTGTGGAGTGCAAAAAAACGACGGATTTAGGCCCAGATCTTTGTACTGGGGTGAATGTATGACATTGTTCTACATTCTGTCCATCAACTGTGTTTTTTGCAATTTTCACCCCGAGTGGGCTGGGTATGCTCAGACGTGAGTCCCAGGCTCTCCACACCACTGGAGTCAAGCTATCCAGGCTGATGAAGGCTGATAGCCAGAAACCGGTCCTTGGATGCTTGATTCCGGTCTGGGAAAGACATGGCTTGGTAGTTCGGACTGGACTGTTCCCATGAGGCACAGGGTCAGAGCTGATTTGCATATAGCCAGTGTCTAACCTAGGGTGGTGTGGAGTGCAAAAAAACTATGGATTTAGGCCCAGATCTTTGTACTGGGGTGAATGTATGACATTGTTCTACATTCTGTCCATCAACTGTGTTTTTTGCAATTTTCACCCCGAGTGGGCTGGGTATGCTCAGACGTGAGTCCCAAGCTCTCCACACCACTGGAGTCAAGCTATCCAGGCTGATGAAGGCTGATAGCCAGAAACCGGTCCTTGGATGCTTGATTCCGGTCTGGGAAAGGAATGGCTTGGTAGTTCGGACTGGACTGTTCCCATGAGGCACAGGGTCAGAGCTGATTTGCATATAGCCAGTGTCTAACCTAGGGTGGTGTGGAGTGCAAAAAAACGATGGATTTAGGCCCAGATCTTTGTACTGGGGTGAATGTATGACATTGTTCTACATTCTGTCCATCAACTGTGTTTTTTGCAATTTTCACCCCGAGTGGGCTGGGTATGCTCAGACGTGAATCCCAGGCTCTCCACACCACTGGAGTTAAGCTATCCAGGCTGATGAAGGCTGATAGCCAGAAACCGGTCCTTGGATGCTTGATTCCGGTCTGGGAAAGACATGGCTTGGTAGTTCGGACTGGACTGTTCCCATGAGGCACAGGGTCAGAGCTGATTTGCATATAGCCAGTGTCTAACCTAGGGTGGTGTGGAGTGCAAAAAAATGATGGATTTAGGCCCATATCTTTGTACTGGGGTGAATGTATGACATTGTTCTACATTCTGTCCATCAACTGTGTTTTTTGCAATTTTCACCCCGAGTGGGCTGGGTATGCTCAGACGTGAGTCCCAGGCTCTCCACACCACTGGAGTCAAGCTATCCAGGCTGATGAAGGCTGATAGCCAGAAACCGGTCCTTGGATGCTTGATTCCGGTCTGGGAAAGACATGGCTTGGTAGTTCGGACTGGACTGTTCCCATGAGGCACAGGGTCAGAGCTGATTTGCATATAGCCAGTGTCTAACCTAGGGTGGTATGGAGTGCAAAAAAACGATGGATTTAGGCCCAGATCTTTGTACTGGGGTGAATGTATGACATTGTTCTACATTCTGTCCATCAACTGTGTTTTTTGCAATTTTCACCCCGAGTGGGCTGGGTATGCTCAGACGTGAGTCCCAGGCTCTCCACACCACTGGAGTCAAGCTATCCAGGCTGATGAAGGCTGATAGCCAGAAACCGGTCCTTGGATGCTTGATTCCGGTCTGGGAAAGACATGGCTTGGTAGTTCGGACTCGACTGTTCCCATGAGCCACAGGGTCAGAGCTGATTTGCATATAGCCAGTGTCTAACCTAGGGTGGTGTGGAGTGCAAAAAACCGATGGATTTAGGCCCAGATCTTTGTACTGGGGTGAATGTATGACATTGTTCTACATTCTGTCCATCAACTGTGTTTTTTGCAATTTTCACCCCGAGTGGGCTGGGTATGCTCAGACGTGAGTCCCAGGCTCTCCACACCACTGGAGTCAAGCTATCCAGGCTGATGAAGGCTGATAGCCAGAAACCGGTCCTTGGATGCTTGATTCCGGTCTGGGAAAGACATGGCTTGGTAGTTCGGACTGGACTGTTCCCTTGAGGCACAGGGTCAGAGCTGATTTGCATATAGCCAGTGTCTAACCTAGAGTGGTGTGGAGTGCACAAAAACGATGGATTTAGGCCCAGATCTTTGTACTGGGGTGAATGTATGACATTGTTCTACATTCTGTCCATCAACTGTGTTTTTTGCAATTTTCACCCCGAGTGGGCTGGGTGTGCTCAGTCGTGAGTCCCAGGCTCTCCACACCACTGGAGTCAAGCTATCCAGGCTGATGAATGCTGATAGCCAGAAACCGGTCCTTGGATGCTTGATTCCGGTCTGGGAAGGACATGGCTTGGTAGGTCGGACTGGACTGTTCCCATGAGGCACAGGGTCAGAGCTGATTTGCATATAGCCAGTGTCTAACCTAGGGTGGTGTGGAGTGCAAAATAACGATGGATTTAGGCCCAGATCTTTGTACTGGGGTGAATGTATGACATTGTTCTACATTCTGTCCATCAACTGTGTTTTTTGCAATTTTCCCCCCGAGTGGGCTGGGTATGCTCAGACGTGAGTCCCAGGCTCTCCACACAACTGGAGTCAAGCTATCCAGGCTAATGAAGGCTGATAGCCAGAAACCGGTCCTTGGATGCTTGATTCCGGTCTGGGAAAGACATGGCTTGGTAGTTCGGACTGGACTGTTCCCATGAGGCACAGGGTCAGAGCTGATTTGCATATAGCCAGTGTCTAACCTAGGGTGGTGTGGAGTGCAAAAAAAACGATGGATTTAGGCCCAGATCTTTGTACTGGGGTGAATGTATGACATTGTTCTACATTCTGTCCATCAACTGTGTTTTTTGCAAT